>NC_065581.1:60868980-62068980 GCF_024542745.1 Macaca thibetana thibetana | reverse complement strand
GCTGCTGCCTTTCTTTCAGATATGCCCTGCCCAGAGAGAGAAACTGTGTTTTAAACTATTATATTTGACTAGGGAAAGTTCTTGGCACTACGCTCACTGATTTTTCTCCTTTCTTTAGATGCTAATTTCTGGTCTCTTTTTCATGTTCATCTTCCTTCACTAGCTCTGTTTTCTAGGCCTCCGTCTCCATCATGGGTCTTGCTTTCCTCTGCACACATTTCTCAGCTATATGCTTTCTATTCTTATTAGTTTTCTGTTGGGTCTGTTCTTTTCTGGTGGCTTTTTCCAAACACCATAGCTTCCTCACATAATTATGATGATCAGTGCTCAGTTGAAGACTTAAGGCTAACCCTATGCAGGTTTCTGGAAATCTCTGCAACTCACTTCTCTCTGGTACTGTGCACAGAAAATTCTATTTATTTTTGCCTTCCTGAATTCTCAACTCTATCTTCTCTACTCATGGAGAATGCCATGTTCCATTTGTGTTCCCACAATCTGTGCAGAAGACCAGAGATTTTCTCCAGACAGTATGATGGGATAATCAAAGAGTTCACTGGCATTTCTAGTCTGTTGTCCAAAATGTAAAACCCTTGTTTTAGTTGTACTGATCAGTTTTCTAGTTGTTTAGAGCAGAAGGTTAAATCCGGTGTACATTATAACATTATGGCTGGAAAAGGAAGATAGTTTATTTTTTATTGCTCTTAAGATAACTGCTTTTAGAAATTACATTTTTTTATGAAAAATTCTTACCATATGTTATAATTTTCTTTATACTTCTTAATTAAATTCTAGTTTTTAGAAATACTTTCCAACTAAATCACTTGAGACTTCTTTCATATATCACTCTTTAGACAGCTTTTTCTTCTACTTCCGTTTTCCTTAGATGTCAGCATATTGTGCTACCAAGTCATTCCTTCATTCTTTCCAGTATTGCATTATGTTTATTTTCTTATTTAACTCTCCTTTCACTGGACAGTGAGTTTCTTATAAAAGCATAGCAATTCTTATATTTATTTGTATGTGTGATATATAATACCATGCTTGACATCTAGAATGTCTTCAACTATTTGTTTAATACACATTAAGTAATCAAATAGATAAATTAATAACAAGAAGCCCATTCTTTTGAATATAGAGAATTAAATTTACACTTAGAGAGTGTCAGTTTAACAGATATATGTTTATTATTGAATCATGTGTTGATTTTATAAAATGTATTATACTAAATTTTGTATGGATATATCCTCTCACTCTGTATCGAGAGATGTTGACAAATACTCGTTTCTAAAATGTGCTATTGCATTTTTGGTAGGAATTTTTTTTTCTTTTAGTCCCAGCTTAAAAACATAAGGGTTACACTGAAGTCTATTTTTAAAAATATCTTGAAAGATTAGAATTAAGGCCGGATGGAGTGGCTCATGCCTGTAATCCCCGCACTTTGGGATGCTGAGGCGGGTGGATCACCTGAGGTCAGGAGTTCAAGACCAACCTGGTTCTACTAGAAATTCAAAAAAATCAGCTGGGCATGGTGGCGGACACCTATAATCCCATTTACTTGGGAGGCTGAGGCAGGAGAATCGCGTGAACCCTGGTGGCAGAGGTTGCAGTCAAAATCATGCCACTGCACTCCAGCCTGGGCAACAGAGTGAGACTGTCTCAAAAAAAAAAAAAAGCTTTAGAATCAAATTGGTGTCATCCTTAATCATGCACAGGATCAAATGCTTTGTTATTTCCCTACATATTTTCTATTAATGCATGATTTTAATCTTGTATTAAATACTTTTCACCAACTTTAAGCCTTAGGTGGACCGGTGTAGAGCATAAAAAATGTGTAAATAACCAATTTAAATAATGTATTCCATTGTTAAACATTAGATAAATGTGTAGTGCCTAGGACATATCCCCTGTACTGCTGTGGAAAGAAATATGAATTAAGTGCCCATTCTTATCAATTCTGCATTTTATCCAGATTTGCTGAAGTAAACATTGCTTATCATTAACATCAGTGATGAAACTGATGATAATTTTAATGATGACAATAAGAATAACTACCATTTATTTCACAGTGTTTACCAGCAGAGGCACTGTTAGTTTGTAAACTTTCTCAGAATCATGTACCTAGTCACTATCAGATCCAGGTTTTAAATACATATCTGCTCCTAGGGTGTCAATTTTTCTTTCCTGTATAGAAGAAAGAATACAGAGAAATAATATACTTTGTTCCATTTGATTGCCTGTAGTTTATTAGTGAGATAAGGTAAACTAAACCACTATCTCATCATAGAATAATTGTGTGTTTAAGTATTCATTCCTCCTTATATAGGATATCATAGTGAAAAGCAACCTATAGCTTGAAAAGAAGATAAAAGTTTTTGAAATAATATAGAAAGTCACATATTTAGGATTTCTCTTAGATTTGTGAAACCAGATGTATTATACACAAACACCTATATATATTGCACTAATTTGTAGTTTGAATGACTTGGTGTTTATTTTTTTAAAATTTGTACGACTTCTTTTTCTTTTCTTCCCAAACTTATTGAGGTATAATCTTAAAGAATTGTATTGTATCTATTTAAGGTATATAATGTTATGTTTTGATATATATATATTATAAAATGATTACCATAATTAAGCAAATTAACATATCTATCACTGTATATAGTTACCTATTATACACATATTTGTGGTAACAACATGTAATTTCTATACTCTTAGCAAATTTCAAGTATACAATACAGTATTATCAACTATAACCATCATGCCACGTATTAGATCTTTTGAATTTATTTAATCTATACAACTCAAACTTCATATCCTTTGACCAACATCTCCCCATTTTCCCCTACTTCCCAGCCTGTGGCAACCACCATTCTATTTTCTGCTTCTATAAGTTCTGCTTCTATAACTTCTATAAGTTCAATTTTTGTATACTATACATGTAAGTGAAATCATGTGATTTTGTCTGTGTCTATTATTCCACCTTTTCTAATGTCCTCCAAGTTAATCCATGTTGTCAAAATGGCAGTATTTTCTCTTTAAAAAAAACTAATATTCCATTATATACCACATTTTCTTCATTCATCTATAAATGGATACTACTAGGAAATAAACAGAAAAAAAAAACTTCCTGACTTTGGACTGGATAGTGATATTGGTCTGGAGAGTGATATTTCTTGGATATGACATCAAAAAACACAAGCAAGAAAAGCAAAAATAGAGAGATGGGATTGCATGAAATGAAACTAAAAACAGACAGACAAATGGAATTACATAAAACTATAATTACATAAAACTACTTCCTTTTCTGTTTTCTGTGCAGAAACAGAAAAGGAAGCCTTCAATAAAGTAAAGAGACAATCTAGGGAATGGGAGAAAATAACTGCAAACCACACATCTGATAGGAAGATAACATCCAAAACACATGAGAAACTCAAATTAACAGAAAAAAATTTATGCAAAGGATCTGAATACACATTTCTCAAAAGAAGACATACAAATGGCAACAGTTGTATAAAAAATGTTCAATGTACTAAAACCAGGTAGTATAAATCAAAACCAAAGTAGAGTATCACCTCACACCTGTTTCAATGGTTATTAAAAGGCAATTTGTCATCTACATTAGGTATATCTCCTAATGCTGTCCCTCTCCTAGCCCCCAACCCCCTACCCCAACCTACAGGCCCCAGCGTGTGATGTTTCCCTCCCTGTGTCCATGTGTTCTCATTTTACAACTCCCACTTATGAGTGAGAACATGCAGTGTTTGGTTTTCTCTTCCTGTGTTAATTTGCTGAGAATGATGGTTTCCAGCACATGTATACCTATGTAACAAATCTGTACATTCCACATATGTATTCTAGACTAAAGTATGATTAAAAAAAAAATGGCTGGGCATGGTGCTCACGCCTGTAATCCCAGCACTTTGGGAGGCTGAGGTGGACAGATCATGAGGTCAAGAGATGCAGACCATCCTGGCTAACATGGTGAAACCCCTTCTCTATTAAAACTACAAAAAAAAAAAAAAAAAAAAAAAAAGAGCTGGGCGTGGTGGCGCATGCCTGTAGTCCCAACTGCTTGGGAGGCTGAGAGGCATGAGAATTGCTTGAACCGGGGAGGCGGAGGTTGAAGTGAGCCGAGATCATGCCACTGCACTCCAGAGCAAAACTCTGTCTCGAGAAAAAAAAAAAGAAGACAAAAGGTACGTGTTGGTGAGGATATGGAGAAAAGGAAACCCTTGCTCCCTGTTGATAGAAATGTAAATTGGTATAGCCATTATGACCAACAGTATTGAGGTTCCTCAAAAAATTAAAAATAGCCTCACTATGTGATTCAGCAATCTCAGTAGTGGGTATATGTATATGTCCAAAAGAAATGAAATCAGTGTGTTAAACAGCTATCTACCCATGCTCATTGCAACATTATTCACAATAACTAAGATATGACATTTGTGTTTTTGAAAGCAGGATGAACTAAATGTTGAATCCATATTGAGATAATAAATGTAATAATACTTCTGATAATTTTAAAGTATTTACATGAAATAAATGGAAAATTACAAATTTTAAAAATAAAAAGTGGTAGATATTTTTGGTTTTCTAAGATTTAAATTTACTTGGAGAATATTTTATTCCTTTTACATTTTTATTCTGATGTATAATACCTTGTACATTCATTTTATAATCTGTATAGTGAATATTTGACATTACTTGCGACCGATTAGTCTATGAATATTTCACTAGACTGTCAATGCCTTGAGAAAAGTGACTGTCTTTTTTTTCCCTCAAGTATGGTAGCTTTGGTGCTCAGCAAAAGTGTATAGTAGATATTTCATAAGATTGGTTGAATAAATGAGTTAATTACAATCATGGCTTATATAACATGCAATTTGACAAGTATTTTTAGACATCAGGATCTGGTTCAGATTTAGTAGACATAATGAGTACTCTCTGTGCATCAATTATAATAATAAGACTGTGAGAATCCCTTTAAATTCTTAAGTCAAATTTGGTCTCAGAATTTTGAATACATGAGATTTCTCTATACAGCTTAATTATTAATGATTATATTAGCGTTTGTTTGAAAAGGCTCTCTGATGTTCTTTAAAGACCAAGAATTCTTTTTCATCTGCTTCAAAAAAGAAAAAAATAAAAAGAACGCTGTAAACTCGTTCTCTCAATCAGAGAAAAAATATTGAATGTCAGAACTTTAGACTATGCATCTTTAATGAGCTCTAAGTTCAGAGAAAATATATTCCAGTAATAACCCAGAAAATGTGAGAACTTAGATGGAGATTGACCTTTTCTAGCCAACCAAATTAGGCATTTTGATTATAAAAATTATTAATTTCATTTCTAAAACTAAGCACCTACTTCAATATCTAATTCCAATTTACTATCATTTTACTATTAATGTACTTAAAGTTAAAATATTTGCATTGTTCACAACCATTAAAAAGTTAAGTATTAATGCATCTGCATATTGCATGAATTTATTGTCAGAATACTGAATTTTATCATTGACAGTTGTGCAATTTATTGAGAATAATTCATTTTTCTGCAACCAAATAAAAACCATTTATTTATCTATGGAAATCCAGTTAATAGCTACTCAGAAAAGTATCTGACAGAAACAAACATATAGTAAATATTGTTTTAAATGAAAGAATGTGAATTATATACCAAAAATTGTGTTATAAATATTAATACTGATATTAAATATTAAACATAGCATAAACATATAGAATATTAAAGATAAAAGATTAGAATTAATCTATAACAATCTTCTAATTTTTTCAAATGAAAAAATCTTAAATCTTCCAAGTTTGGGTCTCTTTCTCTCTCTAATAAATTAGGGGCAGAGGAAAAATTACAGTAAAAATGGAATAATTGCTTTCCTCACTCTAAGCCAGATACAGGATAATTCCACTCAACCATCATTAAATGAGAAAACCACATATTTTTCTATAATAGCATTATTATTGATTATTTAAAGATTAATGGGTTTCCACATATCCTTGAATACTTTTAAACTTTAGGTTCTATAATCTGTAGACACAGTCAGTCTATTATTTTTCTCTAAGCTTCTATTTAAAAACTTACTTTTCATCGAATTAAATATATGAACATTTTTGCTAAGTAGATTGAACAAAATATTGGCCATTAAAAATATTTTTGTAGACTTCCAGGAAACATCAGATTTGACTAATAATATATTTTAGAAATTTCAGAATTAATAAGGAAAAGAATAAGATAATGATAAATGTCAAAAGTGAAGAAGAGCTTAATCCTAAAAAAGAATTCTGATGATGAATAGAATTCTGCAAATAAATGTAGTCTCTAAGAAGGCCTGATACTTTGAAGTCATTCAATTAATATTGTTTTGAATAAAAAAAAAATAAGAATATGTTTCCATTGGTCTCTGTGCCTGTTTTTGCACTAGTACCATGCTGTTTCAATTACTGTTGCCTTGTAGTATAGTTTAAAGTCAGGTAATATAATGCTTCCAGTTTTGTTCTTTTTGCTTAGGATTGGAACTCTTTTTTTTTTTGGTTCCATGTGAATTTTATAATAGTTTTGTGAAAAATGTCATTGGTAGTTTGATAGTCATAGTATTAAATCTGTAAATTGCTTTCAGTAATATAGCCATTTTAATGATACTGATTCTTACTATCCATGAGCATGGGAGCTTTCTCCATTTGTGTCTTCTCTGATTCATTTAAACAGTGTTTTGTAATTCTCATTGTAGACAGAGATCTTTCATCTCCTTGGTTTGCTGTATTCCCAGGTACTTTCTTCCTTTTGTGCCAATTGTGAATGGGTTTGACTTTCTGATACGGTTCTTGGTTTGTCTGTTGCTAGTGTATAGGAATGCTAGTAACTTCTGTACATCGATTTTGTATCCTGCAAATTTGCTGAAGTTGCTTATCAGTTCAATGAGCTTTTGGGTCGAGACCATGGGGTTTTCTACATATAGAATCATGTTGTCTGCAAACAGAGATAGTTTGATTTTCTCTTTTCCTATTTGGATTCCCCTTATTTCTTTCTCTTGCCTTATTTTTCTGGCTAGGACTTTCAATACTATGTTGAATGGAAATGGTAAGAGAGAGTATTTTTGTCTTGTGCTGGCTTTCAAGGGGAATGTTTCCAGCTTTTTGCCCATTCAGTATAATGTTGACTGTGGGTTCGTTATAGATGGCTCTTATTATTTTGAAGTATATTCCTTCGATACTTGATTTATTGAAAGTTTTTAACATTTAGGGATGTTAGATTTCTGCATCTGTTAAGATAATCGTGTGGTTTTTGTCTTTAGTTCTGTTTATGGGATGAATCACATTTATTGATTTGTGTATGTTAAACCAATCTTGCATCCCAGGGATGAAGCCTACTTGATTATGGTGAATTAACTTTTTGATGTGCTGCTGGATTTGGTTTGCAAGTATTTTTTAAAGATATTTACATCAATGTACATCAAACATATTGGCCTGAAGTTTTCTTCTTTTGTTGTGTTTCTGCCAGGTTTTGTTATTTCTTATTCGTCTCAGACTATGCTATTCTTTATCATCTGCACTTATCTCATTAGCACAAATACTCTCATATCTCTAGATTAGACAAAGTTTGGAGAAGTCAGACACTCCCTCCACTGAGCCTATTTTTATATAACAAACTTTATTTTTTTTATTTTTTGAGGAAAATTTTTATTACCAGTAAATACAATGAGACATTTCAAGAAATTATATAGGACACTGTGTACCTACCTATGTATTTCAGAGGGCTTGCCTTCAGGTATGTTTTTGAAGTCTGTGAATTAGGCATAATAGTGAGATGGTTTTCTATATTTTATGAACCTTTTTGTTTCCGTGGGAAATTGAGAGAATAAGGGAATTGAAAGTGTAGATTTGAGAAAACCATTAGAATTCATACATAATGGAACTTTTCTTTAAAACCAGTTAGTGTTTTATTTAAGAAAAATACCTAACTTACAATTTTTGTGAAAATTAATTCAGATTAACTGTAATAGATGCAAAGGAAAGTAAGGCCAATGTATATAACCTTGGCAGAGAAGAAAATTTTTGTATGCACAAGCAAAAATTATAAAGTCTAAGATTTCTTTCTTTTTTTTTTTTTTTTAATCTTTTTTGAGACGGAATCTCGCTCTTTCGCCCAGGTTGGAGTGCAGTGGCGCTATTTTGGCTCACTGCAAGCTCCGCCTCCCTGGTTCAAGCCATTCTCCTGCCTCAGCCTCCCGAGTAGCTGGGACTACAAGCACCCGGCACCACGCCCAGCTAATTTTTTTGTATTTTTGGTAGAGACGGGGTTTCACCGTGTTAGCCAGGATGGTCTTGATCTCCTGACCTCGTGATCCACCCGCCTCGGCCTCCCAAAGTGGTGGGATTACAGGTGCGAGTCACCACACCCGGCCAAAGCCTAAGATTTCTATAATTGGACATAAAAAATAAAGTTATACACATCATAAGGATTGTTCGTAAAGTTTAAATTTAACATACAGTAAAACTAGGAAAATATAATTTAACATATAGGTAAAAAATTAATATATCGGGTACAAAATATAAAAATGATGAAAAATATCTTACCAAATGAAAACAATGCAATATGATAAAGAAATACAAGAACAATGATGTGCACAAATTTTATGCTATATTTTCATAATTTTTCTTGAAGTAAAAGGATGGATTATGAGTGGTATGTGAATGTTCTCACTTATAAGTGGGAGCTAGATGATGAGAACATATGGACTCAAAGAGGAGAACAACAGACACTGGGTCCCACCTGAGGGTAGAGGGTATGAGGAGGAAGGGGAGCAGAAAATAATAACTATTTGGTACTAGGCTTAATATCTGGGTGATGAAATAATCTGTACAACAAACCCCTCTGACATGACTTTACCTATATAACAAACCTGCATATGTATTCCTGGAAGGAAAATATATATATATATATATTTTTAAAGAGTAGTATATGAAATGTGTATGCATTTTCAAAATTCTAAGTTGTTTAGTCTTTATGTAATACAATTGTGTCTAAATTTTTAACAAAGAATCAATATTACTCTTGAAATACTGCATTGTTTTTAATGATAGTTACAAAATCCTGTTCAAACATGACATATAGAAAAACATTAGGGAAATATATGAATTTGTTTAATGGGTATATATCAACAATCACCACAAAAAAATGTAACTGAGCAAAAATCTTGTTTTTATATTGATTTTTATCACCTATTTGACATATGAATAAATAATTGACATTACAACAAGAAATGCTGCAATACTTAATGCTAATCAAGAAGTGCTATGAAATGCTAAAGTGGAAGGCTCCCTTGAGGCCAGAACTTCAAAACTGCAGTGAGCTATGATCCTGCCACTGCACTCCAGCCTGGGCAACAGAGCAAGACTAGGTCTCTAAAAGCACAAAAAAAAAAAAAAAAAAAAAAAAAAGAAAGAAAGAAAGAAAAGAAAAAGAAAGAAGGAAGGAATGAAAAGAAAATGTTAAATAGTTTAAGATCATTACAAATGTTAAGGTAGATAATTAATAGTAACTTTAGGAAGAAAGATTATTACACTTATTTTTTAGACAAAGGTTTGCAAAAACTGAGGAATAACATGAACAGAATTATGGAGATTAGACCATGTCATAACTCTAATTTTTGTGAAAATTTTTGGTGCTGGAAATTATAAGATCAAACAAACAAAAATCTTTAAAAACTGCATGTAACTATTAGTTAACAAGTTATGTTGTGGGACACTCTTACCTTTCTTCCTTAGTCAAAGACACACTGCCTCAACATGCAAAAACTTTGAAACTGCTTTGTCATGTGATCATACAGTGGTTTCAAAAAAGATGAAATAGCAACAAGGCCATGTTAAGAAAGAGTCCTTGAAAAAGTGAAACCTTAACACTGAATTCTACAGAAAACAAAATCAACATACTAACAGTTAATTTTCCTTGCAGGGAAATTATTTTCAGGAACTTCCTAAAAAGTTCCTAAACTTATGATCCTTGTGATTGTTTACTGTTTATTACATGATGTCTGCTGTAAAGAGCCTCCTTATTTTTCTTCAGAAAGATGCTGCAATTGGTGTATATACAATAAAAGCTGTTCTGGAGATGGGAATTCTGAAATAATATTTTTATCTTGAAATCTAATTACTTTGTGTTTTTTTGTGGTTGTTCTGTTCTGTTTTACTTTGTTTTCCCATATGTCTATAGGAAAATGTATCAACCTCAGCACTATTGATATTTTGGGGTGAAGAGTCCTTGGTTGTGGGGCCCGTCCTATGCATTGTAATGTTAAGAGAGCAACTGGCCTTTTGTTCTAGATGCCAGTAGCATGTTTTTCTTCCTCCACTAGAACTGTGCCAGGGAACAATGTCTACAGACGTTGCCAAATTTCTCCTGGAGGGGCAAAATTGCCCCTGACTGAAAATTACTCTAGAGCAAAAGTATAAGAATACTTTTAAGAAATGATTCTGTAAAGCAGAATGCTTATGATTAAAATATTAGCAAAATATTTAGTCCAAGCAGCAATCTTAAGTTGAAGTATAAAAATACATGTTTAGAAAATATATTATTCAATCAATGTACAATTTTAGTTTTCAGGATTGCATCTCTTAAATTCTATCATTGCCATCACTCAAATCATTTAGTTCAAAAGTTAAAGAGAATTATTTCCTTTTGTCCTATACTATTAAAAAGAAAGGGCAACTTTCTCTTTTTAACTTAGTTGAAAGTGTCTGTAGTATCACAGATGTTCCCATGGTGCCTGTATGAGCAGTGCAGAGGCTGACAGGTCTGTAAATAAACAGATAGTAAATGTTTTAGGATTTGAAAACCAGAATGTTTCTGTTGCAACTACTCAGTTTTTCCATTGTAGTATGAAAGCAGCTATGGACAATACAAAAATAAATGTACCTGATTGTGTTCCAACAAAACTTTATTGACAGAGACTGGAAGCAGGCCAGGTTTAGCCCATAGGCCATTGTTTGCTAATCCCTGTAATTACTGCTTCTTTCCTATAATATCAAATTTATATAATTTACTGTTAAACTTTTAGTAATAAAGTTAATAATAAGTTAATACATTTTTATATTTGTCCATATATCACTGTGGTTTATCTTATGAAGGTGATTATAATTTGCTCTGTTTTCAACCTTTTTAAAAATATATTTCTAGTGACTAGACTACACAACATTATTGTAACTGAAAATAACCAACACCATTACTTTAAAGAAAAGAAAAAAGAATCTTACTTGGGAAATAATATTGACAATTCAGTAATTTTCTCTTAGAATTTCAAAAATAACATGTTTTGGAGAATGAAGTAGTTTTCATATATTTTAACGTCAAAAAGAAGCAAATAAATCTTGAATGGAGTTTAAAAAGATACAAATATGCCCAGTCGCCAAACTTGTAATCACAAATTTTCCAAGCTTTCCTAAACTCAACCTGAGATCTTGATATTCATTTATTTAAAAAAAAAAAAAGTGTGTGTGTGTGTGGTTTTTTTTTTTTTTTTGTGTGTGTGTGTGTGTGTGTGTGTGTGTTTTCCAAATCTCGCTTCTGGTATCAACTTCACTCCTTCCATTTGTATTTCTCTTCTTGGCAAACCGAATTCATTAGTAGTTCTTTTAGAAAGATCCATTTGACAATAAAATTGTTTTATATATTTAAAAAGGTATTGTTATTTTTCTACTTATTGTCAGCTTAGTTGAATAAATAATTGCATATTGTAGTTACTTTTTCTCTTAGAACATGTTTCTTTTCTGACTTCTCCATATGTAATGTAATATTGTCAGTATTACTTATTTTTGTTAACAGTCGTATTGAAAAATATATTTTTATTCTTCAGATTCTGCTATTTTACTACAGTGGTTCTTTTTATCTATTTAGTTTTAATTGTCCTTGGTTGTCAGTGATAACAGGCCAATATGAAGATCTATGTCTTCAATTCTGAAAAAGTTTTATAAATTTTACTTCAAATATTTCTTCTCCATCACCTCTGTTTCACAGCTGCCTATTCTTGTTTCTCAGTGCCTTGTTCTTGTTTCATGGATATTATTTCCTCCTTTATCTTCCTGAGAAGTTTTTAAAAATTAAATCTATTTAGATATAATTTTATACAGTAAAATTCAACCCTTGTATGTATATAATTTGCTTAATTTAAATAGATGTATAGTTTGCATATAATCAAAATACAGAATATGTCCGTTATCTGAAAAAGTTCCCTCATACCTCTTTGTAGTCAATAAATGCCACTCAAACTCTGGACCCGCAAAAACCACTGATAGTATTTCTATCCCGATAGACTTTTCTCTCCTCAAATATCATGTACATGGGACCATACACTACAGACCCTCTGTGTCTGGCTTCTTTCACTTATCACATTGATTCTGAGAATTATCTATACTGCTGCATGTACCCATAGTTCATTCATTTTGATTGTTAAATAATATTATATTGTCTGAATATACCGTAAGTTTTAATCTATTCTCCACATTATAAAAATTTAGTTTCAGTTCTTGTCAATTTTGAATAACATTGCTATAAACATTTATGCACATGTCTCTGAAGACAAATATTTTTATTTATTGTAAGTAAATACAAAAGTAAAATTTATCAGTTCTTGGTAAGTGTATGTTTGAGTACAAAATAAACTTCCAAATTGTCTTCCAAAATGACTGTACCATTGCAGTCCCACTAGCATTATGTGAGAGTTCTGGCTTCTCTACATCCTTGTCAGCACTTTTTATTGTCTGTTTTTGTTCTTTGAATTTTTGTATTCTACTGTTATTTTCAGTATTATTTTAGATTTTACTTTTCAGCAGTTTTTAATGTCTGCTTTTGTTCTTGTTTTAATTTTTGCTATTCTTGTGTGTACAGTATTTTGGATTTAACTTTTCAAATGATATATAATAGGTGTACATATTTTCAGCATACATGTGATAATACATTCATGTAATGTGTGATTTAAATGTTCCTAGCATATCCCAATTACCCTGATTTGATCATTTTCATTATTATAATAATAACTTTGACTACCTTTTCACATGCATATTTGCCATCTGTATTTCCTTTTTGTACATTTATTTTTTATATTACAAATTTTTTATTTTTATTGTATACAACATGATATTTTGAAATATTTCTACATTGTGGAATGGCTTAGTCAAGATGATTAACACATATATTACCTCACTTTATTTTGTGATAATAACACTCAAAATAATCTTTCGGCAATTTTCAAGAATACAATGCGTTAACTATAATCGCCTTGTCATACATTAGGTCTCTTTATTTCTTCCACATGAATAAAATTTGGTATCCTTTGTACAACATCTCCTCACTTCTCCACCCCCAGGTAATCCCCTGATAACCACCTTTCTCCTCTCTACCCCTTCAAATATTCAAAATATAAGTAAAACTCTGTGATATTTGTCTTTCTGTGCGTGACTAATTTCACCTAACATAGTGTCCTCCAGTTTCATCCATGTTTTAGGAAATAATAGGATTTCCCTTCTTTGTATGTGGTGTGTGTGTATAATAGATATACATATTTATATGGCTGTTTATCCATTCGTCTGTTGATGGACACCTAGGTTGATTCCATATCTTGTCTATTGTGAATACTGTTGCAATAAACATGAAAGGAAAGATATCCTTTTGACGTACTAATTTCTTTTCCTTTGGATATATAGTCAGTTGAGGGATTGCTGGAGCATATAGTAGTGCTATTTTTAATTTTTGAGGAATTTCCATATTTTTTAAATGCCTATAATTGTTTACATTCTCATTAATAATATCCAAGGATTCCCTATTCTCCACATTCCCTCCAACACTTGCTACTTTTTATCTTTTTGATAGTAGCCATTCTAACAGCTGTGAGGAGATATCTAATAGTGGTTTTAATTTTCATTTTTCTGAAGAATAGTGACATTAAATATTTTTTAATATACTTGTCCATTTGTCTGTCTTCTTTTGAGAAATGTCTATTCAGATCTTTCCCATTTTTTGACTGTGTCATTTGTTTTCTTACTGTTAAATTATTCAAGTTTCTTATGTATTTTCAATAATAATCCCTTATTGAAAATATGATTTGCAAATATTTTTTCCTATTCCGCAGGTTGTTTCTTCACTCAGTTGATTGTTTCCTCGGCTTATATTTATGTTTATGTTTCTAAAAGTCATTTGTGTATTAACTATGCAAGGTCTTTTTTTTTTAGGGTTGGAATTATCTACTTATTAGTAATTATCTAATTTGTCATTGTTATTCAGCATTTTTAGTGTAAGCTAGATATAGTTATGCCCATTCTTATATACCTAATTGACTCATTTCTTCACCCCAGGAGACACATACCCTTTTTCTTTAAATTGAAAATGAGACAAATTGAAATACTATCAGCATTTTCCACTTTATACATTTTAGTATTTAGAGTTATTTCTATGGTATAGCAGAAAATGCAATGGCATTGCAATTTCAATTCATAAGTAGGGTGTTGTTTTATTTGGCTAAAATGAAAATAAGAAGCCAGGGACTATAGCCTTTTGAAAGTTGAATTTTTCACCTGTTTTGACACAAAAAAGCACTAAGCACCTTTCAACATATGATAACAGGAATAAAATAAGAAAATCCAGTGTGTGATTCCCTTTGGATGCCCTTTCATAATCTTATCACAGAAAATATTTTAAAAGTGAGTTTATTTTATAATATATCTGTATAAGATAATTGTAAGAAGGCAATGAAAACAGGTGACTCAAGCACTGGCTTAAAGTCTTGTAGTAAGAAATAAGAAATACATATAGTATATGTATAGCAAAAATTATTAAGAATATGAAAATGATACTATATTGCCAATTATGTCTTCATAGTTGGGGAATACATTTTCTTTGGTGTATCTACATTTTTCTGAAATTTTAAATGACCAATTACAAAGCTCTAATTTCTTTTTTAAAAGAACCCTCATTAAAGAATCCAAGGTCTATGAGTGCTTTATTGACACAGAGTTAACTCAGGATACTTGAAATGATTTCAACAAAGGCGCCTTATGCTATTTAAAGCAATTACTTGCTTGTTGCTATAGTGATTGCTAGAGGAGTATGCACATTTGCCTTGTAACTGCCTATGGGTCAAACAAAAGTCACAGATATTCTTGATGTTCATTTCTAAAACTGTTAAAGCAAGCTTTTCACTAATAATTCTCAGATATAAATGTGCTACAAGCCTGTGAAGTATAAAGGATGGGCCTTCTATGCTTGAAGTAGGTAGTAACCTCCATATTACATTGCATACTATAAATAGAAAACTTTAAAGAAGGGTTATAATCCTGTCAGTGTGAAAATAAATTTGATGTAAGGTATTAATAAGTAAGTGATGAAAACTAAAATCGCTTACTATGCTTATGATATATTAAGTATATTACTGGCTAATTTCTTTTAATGCTTTATATTTTGTTGACAAAAAAAGTCAAACTCTGTAAAATATTTGGAGATTTATTCTGAGCAAAATACAAGTCACCTTGGTCCCATGACACAGCTCCATGAGATTCTGAGAACTTGTGCCCAAGGTGGTTGGGCTACAGCTTGGTTTTATACGTTTTTGGGAGACATAAGATATCAGTCGATACATGCAAGACGTACATTGATTGAATCTGCACAGAAAGTCAGGACAACTTGAAGTGGGTAGGGAAGGTACTTCCGGGTCATAGATGAATTCAAAGATTTTCTTTGTCTTTTTTTTGGTGGGGGGATGGAGTCTTGCTCTGTCACCTAGGCTGGAGTGCAATGACGTGATCTCTGCTCACAGCAACCTCTGCCTTCCCGGTTCAAGCGATTATCCTGCCTCAGCCTCCGAAGTAGTTGGGATTACAGGTGTGCGCCATCATACCTGGCTAATTTTTTTTAATCTTTAGTAGAGGTGGGGTTTCACCATGTTGGCCAGGTTGGACTTGAACTCCTGAACTTGTGATCTGGCAGCTTCAGCCTCCCAAAGTCCTAGGACTACAGGCGTAAGCCACCTTGCCAGGCCAAATTCAAAGATTTTCTAATTGGCAATTAGTTGAAAGAGTGCATCTAAAGATCAGGAATCAACAGAAGGGAGTGTCTGGGTTAAGATCAGGGTTGTAGAGACCCAGGTTCTTATTATGCAGATGAAGTCTCCAGGTAGCAGGCTTCAGAGAGAGACTTTAAGCAGGCTTAAAGTCTAAATGTTTCTTTTCAGACTTTAACAGGTGCCAGACTCTTTGTTAATTCTCGGGATCAGTAAAAACACCTGGAAAAGGAAAACGATTCTCTACAGAATGTAGATTTTCCCCCACAAGAGACAGCTTTGCAGGGCCGTTTCAAAATATGTCAAATAAATAGATTTGGGGGTAAAATATTAATACTTCAATTTCTTTCAGAACCTGCTGTCATGTAGGTATCTTACTGCTACAAAGAGTCTGTTCTGTCCATCTTAAGGTTTCTGTTTTAATATTAATGCTGTCCGGTTGTGCCCAAATTATTCCAACAGGAAGGAGGTGTAATGAGGCATGTCTGACTACCTATTCCTATCATGGCCTGAACTAGGGTTTCTGGTTTACTTTAGAATGCACTTGACTGATGGCTGTGTGCGGTGGCTCACATCTGTAATCCCAGCGTTTTGGGAGGCCGAGGTGGCTGAATCACTTGAGGTCAGGAGTTTGAGACCAGCCTGCCCAATATGGCGAAACCCTGTCTCTACTAAAAATACAAAAATCAGCAGGGCATGGTGATGGGTGCTTGTGGTCCCTGCTACCCAGGAGACTGAGGCAGGAGAATAGCTTGAACCCAGGAGGCAGAGGTTGCAGTGAGCCAAGATTGCACCATTGCACTGTAGCCTGGGGAACAGAGCAGGACTCCATCTCAAAAAATAATAATAATAACAAGAAGGAGAAGGAGAAGGAGAGGAAGAGGAACAGGAAGAAGAAGAATTCACTTGGCTGAGAGGAGGGGTCTATTCAGTTGATTGGGGGATGCTTAGAATTTTATTTTTGGTTTACAGTTTCCAGATTATTTTTATTAATTGATTTGACACCCAGGTAGTAAGAAGAATAGGCAAAGTGATCACATGTGCAACAATAGCTACTAAGTATCCTCAAATCAAAGACGCCTTCTACCCCTCACTTGTACAATTGGTTGTTGGATTCCTCTGACATTTAAAAAGATACTCTCCAACCCTTTATTTTTTATTCACCTAAAATCAGATAAATTTAAATAAACTTATTAGGAAGTTACTGCATATATATGTATTTAAATTATATGTTATTTTCCAAATTCAAAATATATTTGTAATTGCCTAAAAATAGAAAAAGTGTGATGCTACTATAGAAAGGATTTTCTGCTAAGCACTTGAGGAATTTCTGTTTCTGACCAGTTCAAGTAATTACTATTAGAAGTAAAAGCAATATTAAATCAAAGATTTCATATGCTGTAGGAAGGCGTAAGGAGTGTATATTGGATATTTCCTGTTTGTAAATTTGAAATCACATGAAGAGTCAGCTACCTTCTGAAAAGTTTTATTTTTCATTAATTTAACCATAAAACCAGAGGAGAAGGAAATAAAAATTTATGAGTGGGCAGGAGAAGTTTATCCCAGAATATAAAAAGGTGTATAACTGTTGTAGAAAGAATTGGCCACATCATTGATTAGCATAGACTTTCCTTAGTCATGTCACAGTTAATCTTCCTCCTGTGGTGGTGGATGGAGGGGCTCTTATTATTAAAATAGTGATAGAAAAAGAAATGTGACACAAAAATCAACTAAAAAAATGAGAAACATGACATGCACAAATTCTAAAATATTGGTTGCATCATTTTACAATTAATTATAGCAGTACTGTTGGCATCTTCCAGGAACATGTCAGTTATTATTTCTTCGCTTGAGATCCTTTACTTATGATATGGTGAGGCAGAGTGAAAGTCAGGTTTTACGTATTGAATGGATGAGTATCTGTGTGTTAGAATCTGCTTTGAGGGAATATTAGCATGGGTATCCCCAATAACTCAGTGTGAGATGCTGTTTCTGCCTTTGGAGGGTAGTTTTTATAGCTGTTGAGTACATAGTACTTGGTCGGAAGAACCTAATTTGGTAAAATGAGTAAGGTGATTTGAGTTCTTCTCAAATCAAACATGCCATAGCTTGTAGAGTAATGATCATATATTAAGAAGGCTGACCAGGCCGGGCACGGTGGCTCAAGCCTGTAATCCCAGCACTTTGGGAGGCCGAGATGGGCGGATCACGAGGTCAGGAGATCGAGACCATCCTGGCTAACACGGTGAAACCCCGTCTCTACTAAGAAATACAAAAAATAGCCGGGCGAGGTGGCAGCGCCTGTAGTCCCAGCTACTCGGGAGGCTGAGGCCGGAGAATGGCGTGAACCCGGGAGGCGGAGCTTGCAGTGAGCTGAGATCCGGCCACTGCACTCCAGCCTGGGCTACAGAGCGAGACTCCGTCTCCAAAAAAAAAAAAAAAAAAAAAAAAAAAAAGAAGGCTGACCACTGTAGACACTGTTCCCTGGATCCCACATTGCCTGAATTCCAGCTGAGTCAGCCTCTAGAGATGGGCAACAGTTGGGAGGAAGGAGCTCAGATATTTCTCCTCTTACTCTGCCTCAGTAGCTATTCTTATAGTGGCTACATGTCCTCCATGTCTCTAACTCCAGCTTCTGTTCAGGAACTGGTGCTGCTTCAAATGACACCACAATTTTCCTTTCTCTCTCCAGTCTAGGAGGAATAGATGGTTTCCTGCAGTTCCTAATATCTAGGTTCCTTTACTCTGTTCTGATTGGTCCTCAGCTCCTTCTTTACCATCTTAACCACATCTTTGATCTGAAGTCACTTAGTTGCAATACTTTGTTTCCCTGGTTGTGCCTTGACTGAAACAAAGTGCAACTATATATACTATTATACCTATTTCTGTCAACTTATTCCAAATTGTATTCTCTTAGCGAGTGTACAGGTTAAAAAGAAAAATTCTCAAATTGAGTAGAAGGCTGTGGTTTTGTCTCAGAAGCCCAAATGGCAGTAAGCTGCAAGAGTTACAGGTACTGGTGAACCATCAAAAACAACTCAACCTATTAAGTGATGGGAGTATTTTAAACACCGTTTTGTAGATAATAATTCCTAGGAGATATGTTTTGTACATCCAACATATTCTAGCTATGAATAAGAAATTAAATAATCTGAAACTCTATAAGTGATTTGTGCTTAGCAAGGAAAATATAGCATTTTACAGCAGGGAGTATAAAGTTTGAATAGTAAACCTACAGCTTTCTCTTTGTGATACCTTAGATCTCTTAGCTTCTCTAGACTTTAGCTTTCATGTAAGTATAAGAGGGATAATCCTCACAAGTTTCTATGATAAGCCTTTTGTTATTCTCACATCACAGGATAGGAAACTGATAAGTTGTTTTCTTCTCTGGACTTCATAGTTCAATAACTAGTGTGTAAGTGAGATGGATTTTAAATCTCTAAAATTCTTGGTTACAAATGTTTATTTGCAAATAGCATTTTGTAAAGTTGTTTAGTGTTCTCTGTTAATACAACTAGATTGTATTGTATTACTATTACTAGCAAACATTTTGTGATAGAGCCTTTAAGCCATTTTCAGAGGTGGCAACATTTTAAATAGAATCCAAATTTATAATACCACGACTATCATTTGAATTTTGAATTTTAATAAAATTTGTGGATCCAAAGAAAATTTGTCCCACTATATTTTTTCTATAAATAAAATCATTATAAATCAAGGAAAAAGCCAATTTATTTAACTATAATATAGGAAAATCTGTCTGAAATAAATAAGCCACTAAGATAATTGGCCTGCATTTTAATACTATATTTTTTAAAGTCTGTTTTTTTCCATAATTATGCATTTTATTTCACGATTCTTTTCTAATCTCTGGTGATTTAGATTATCCTAAGCAGTCAAAGGGGAAGATGAAACTTAAAAAGCTCCAGATATTGTGGTAACTTATAATTCTCCTTTGAAACTTAAAGCTATAAATTAATGGCAATGAAAAATAATAAATTACCTGTTCTTTGCGGTGATGTGTCAGCTGGTGGACTTAAAAGGACAAGAACTGGTGAAAGCCAACATCTACTCAACCATGGAAATTATATGACTCAATTATAGAGCTATAACAGCATTTCCTTTTCAACTAAGACATCAATTTCCTAGGACATAGAGGCACTTGTACCTAATGCATTTATTTGTTGTGGGATATAATTGCAAATTCAGGGGTTTCTTGGTAAGATTAAAATTAAGAAAAGAAGCAGAAATTTTGCATTAGAACCTCTTCTAAAATGTGACAGTAGAATCACTCGAAAGGTAATTGCTCTGTAGTCCCTATTATCATATGCCTCCTTAAAAATACAGGTGCTAACTTTCCTTTGATGAAGGATGCTCATCTAGCCTATTTGTTAAGTGTCTGATGTGCTTGAATAGTCCACATCAGACAATTAATTATTAATTTTTGATCAGTTTATATATGTTATTTTATAGTCATACTTTATCTTAAATGCAAAATTGAGCATTGCTTTAATCTCAATTTTGGAATGGCAAAAGGGACAAGGCTCAAAAACCTACTTTCACAATCACTGTAGACCAAATAAGTTAACAAGAATACTGGCAATAAATCTTAGGCGCCCCAGATTCCCACTAAACTATATGTCTTCTCTATCCAAAAGCTTTATATTCAGGTAAATGCTAGAGTTTTTGTCTTAGCTAATAAACAATATAATTGAGAGGTTTTTCCTCCCTAAGGGAAGAAGTACATAAACTATGTATACTAGTAATAATAGAACTTCTAAATAGGCAGAATAATAAATTGGTAAGCATGAAATGCAGTTCTCAGGTACATTTTGTTAGATGATGTTTACGTAAATTAAGTCATAAAGGTCACTGTGACAGCAATATTAATATAATAATATAAATGAATAAATGTATTTGAATGAGACAGCTATTTTTTTTTCTTGATGGAAAACTGAACATGTTGATTTGCTCATCAAAATTCAGAGGTGGACTATTTTATTATTTTTGACAACTAATATTCAGAGTTTTCTGATTTCTATTTATCTTTGCATTTTAACAAACTGTGAGTTCAGGTTCAAAAATAATATATATCGTACAGATAAAAAAGTAATGACACTTTTTAAAATGGTGTGTGACTAAATAAATATAAATGGCGAACCACATTTTTAAATGCAAAAGCCTTTGTTTCTGAGAGCACTTCCTCATTTAATATCTTGTTTCTCACTGTATAAAATGAAAGCAAGATAGCTCTCTAGATAGTATGTAAAACTCATGTAAAACTTTATAACTACAAAACACCTCCATTGTACGACCATCTTTCATTCTCACAAATCTATGCAAAGTAGGAAATGCAGGCATTTTTAGTCCCCATTTACAAATGTAGAAATGATGACTCAGTAGGATGAAGTAAACCACATGGTAATAAATAGCAGAAATGGAAAAAGAACCTTTTCTGAACTATCAGTGGATTAGGAAGGTGAATGGCAAAGTTGAAAGAATAGCAAATATGGAAGGGAAGGGAAAATATACATTAGTAATATGTGAAGAAAGAATAGAAAACATGGTATGTTTGAGGTTTCTGGCAAAAAATGAAACAGAGAGAAAGGAATTCCTAATTGACAAATCAGAAATATGAGTTAAGAGCACAGTAGTGGTGGGATACAAGTTAGGAGAGGTAGGTGAACACTCTTCTCTAAGCAAATAAGTAGGAGAAAAAGGTAAATTTAGGAAAAATCTCAAGATTATCATTCTGATTGGCTAAGCACATTTTTTTTTTAAAGGCTGTTGGGACTTATAATAGGAATAATGAAAACAGATATCTTTCTTGAAAATGAGGCATTTCTAAATACAAAACAGAGCTGCCCTTGAGTACAGGTGTCATGAAAACTATAAAGATAACTTAATAAGAGGCCTGGAATGACTCCTCCAGAGCCATTCAGGCCAGTCATTGATGGAGTAGAAATCATAGCCTTGGTCAAGGCCAGAATCTGTAAGATTTATTAAGACTTGACTGATGGGCAAAAGTAATTCTGTGTTTAAGCATTTTCAATTTGCAAGAAATCAAGAGAACTCAGGATTATTCCAATGAATGCAAATATATTGGAAAGACACATGGGAAGGTAAAGAAAAATTAACTCAACAGCCATGGAGCAACAGGTGACTTTCAAGGTCCGTTCAGCTCTGGAAATAATTTTCTTAGTAGAAGGCATCTCTTGATTCTCTGCTTTCCTTTAATTCTCTTTTTATCACATTCACTTCCCAAATCAGAAGATATTATTGCCATAGCACATTGCCATGTAATATAAAATTGTCACGTCAGGACACTTCAATTAGGTATTAGAAGAACCTGTAGGCTGGACATGATGGCTCATGCCTGTAATCCCAGCACTTTGGGAGGCCGAGACAGGTGGATCACCTGAGGTCAGGAGTTCAAGACCAGCCTCGCCAACATGGTGAAACCCCATATCTACTAAAAATACAAAAAAATTACCTGGGTGTGGTGGTACGCTGCTGTGATCCCAGCTACTTAGGAGGCTGAGACTGGTGAATTGCTTGAACCTGGGAGACAGAGGTTGCAGTGAGCTGAGATTGTGTCACTGCACTCCAGCCTGGGTGACAGACCTAGACTCCATCTCAAAAGAAAAAAAAAAAAAGAAAAACCTGTACATGGACTTCAGCATCAATTTCTATTGGCTTTATCATGTATCAGTGAGGGTGGGGCTACAGAGCACAATAGATTATGTATAAATAATCACCTTACATTGCTTCTCTGAACAGGTGACTGTTAGCATGGTTTCTTCAAGAGAAAACTTTGAGATTGGTAGTGTGAAGGTGAGACCCATAGGTCCTGCTACCTTTGTTTTCCTTAGTTTGGCGAGCTACTTGAGCAGAGTCAAGCCAAAAAGGATATAAGACAGAAGCTGGAACCTGGGATTGCGGTTGCAGTAGAAATTCTCCCCACAGGATTTAAAGTTGCTTCCTCAGCTGCAGGCAGCTGACAGCAGCTTTTTATCTGGAAAAGATTTTGCCTGATATTTTCTCAGACTCCGGAAAATCATTCAACTTGTCAGTGAAGCTGAAAAGACAGACTCTTTGATATGTAGCTGCAGCTTGGAAATGGTTCCTCTCTTCTCAGCTGTCAGGGTAGGAAGAAACTTTTCAACAATTATCATCACAAAAGGTATTTCAGGACACAATTATTTTAGAAGTCTAAGACAAAAATGCTTCCAAGGCCAAAGACATTATTAGAATCTGAACTGTCTAGGGAATTGAAGGGTATCACAAGCAATGAACACTTTTTGCTCACCTGTCCTGTTAGTGTGAATGAGGACATGCATGTTAGTTGGAAAGAAAGTATAGTAGGTAGCAAAACTCAATAGGCTTTATTAATAACTTACATGCCAATTCAAATCAAAGAGCAGTGGTTTCTTAGAGGTAACCCTGGAGAAAAATATCTATACCCTTGCATGGCAAAGGGTGGTTATGAACCAGTGGCATCAGCATCACCTTGGGCTCACCCCAGACCCACCAAATAAGATTCCATTTTTTTGTTTTGTATTTCTGGCTTCTTTAAGACAAGGTCTCACATAGTTGCCCAAGCTGGAGTGCAGTGGTTCAATAATCTCTGCCGCCTCAACTTCCTCGGTTTAGGCTATCCTCCTACCTCAGCTTCCTGAGTACCTAGGCCTACAGATGGTCTCTGTCACAGCCAGATGATTGTTTTATTTTATTTTTATTTTTCTAGAGACAGGGTATTGCTATGTTGCCCAGGCTGGTCTAAAACTCCTGTTCTCAAGCGATCCTCCTACCTGGGCTTCCCAAAATGCTCCTATTACAGACAGGAGCCACTAAGCCTCTACTTTTAAAACCTGTGGTAAAATACACATAACATAAAATTTACTAACTTAAATTTTAAGGGTGAAGTTCTGTAGTGTTAAGTATATTCATATTGTCATGCAGCCACTCTCCAAAACTTTCATCTTGCAAAACTGAAAATCTCTACCCATTAAACAACAACTGCAACATGCACAGAACTTGAGGACATTATGCTGAGTGAAATCATCCAGTCACAAAAGACAATTACTGTATGACTTCACTTATAAGACAGTCTGTCTTAACAAGATTCTCAGG
Source organism: Macaca thibetana thibetana (assembly GCF_024542745.1). NCBI lineage: Eukaryota > Metazoa > Chordata > Mammalia > Primates > Cercopithecidae > Macaca > Macaca thibetana. Next base: position 62,044,787 of record NC_065581.1, on the reverse strand, counting down.
TGATTCATTTGAACACACGAGCACTAATTTAGAGCACATCTGGGCTCAGCGGGCGTGAGCATCATAAAAGGTTAGCAGCACATTTACTAGGTATGTTATTCCTGGTGGAGTAGAAAGAACACAGATTTTGAGTTAAATGGATCTGTTTTATAATCCTGGCTCTACTGCTTACTAGCCATTTGATAATGGGAATTTCTTTAAGTTGTTTAAGCCTCATTTTAAAAAATCTGTAATATAGTCATAATTAAAACCCATTATAGATATCTTTTAATGATAGTTAAAGGAGATGCATGCTGAGCATTTATTGCAGTCCCTGGGCACAGTAAGTGCACTTAGTAAATAATTTATTAGTATTGTTATCTGGGTGAAAAGCACTATCACCATTGGCCTTTCAAATGTATTCTGTACTATAGCAGGATAATGAGTCCTTGAAATTTATAAAATCTTGACCTAATGGAACAATCTCAAATAAGCATACAGAATATGATTTAAGGGCATAGATAGTATGAAAAGCAAAAACACTATACAGTTTTGAATAACCTTGAAAGACATCTTTATAAAAGACTAAATATATATATATACCTTACCAATTATAGAATTTGCCTATTTCTGGCTCCAGAAAGAAAATACCAATGATCAATTCAGAAATCAAAGTTATTAAAAGTTATTCAACTTTAGTTATCAATAGATTTTGAGTAATATGTTTTTCTCCTAATGAATTATGAACTAATTTGTCTAAATCATTTATTCCTGGAAAAAAAATTTGATAACCATTAGGTATTACATCAACATACCTCAAGCTTAAATAAAAGTTTGGTTCCCTTAGACCGTATTACCATAAACACCAGCCAAAATCTTAATCTTTTACTGCATCTTCATAAATCTGATGCTGGATAATATTCTGCCAAAAATTTCCTGAACAATTTTTTAATGCATTATAGCTATACACTTAGTAGCTTGTTTAATCATGACATCTATGGTATAGACCTGATACTTATTAAATGTCTTACCTTATGTAGCTAAAGCCAGTATTTTAGTTAGCCAGAATTGTGCCCGGGATCTCTTACTCAGTAAAAAATTATATTCATCAAACATGTAATGAAAATATGTTCTCATTCATAGTTAGCTCAACTCCTATTTGATTTCTAAACATTCTTTTAAAAAGATTACCCCAGAGGTGGTAGCAATGGAAAGTCAAGAACAAAACAATAAGTCTATCACAAATAGTAAGTTTCATTTAAGAGGGTTAAGAACAAGAAAATAAATGAAAGTTAAAATAACAAAATCGTTAGAAAAACTTAGGGACAACCAAGTACTCATCATGAGGTCTCTAAAAAATACTCAGGTGTATTCTACAAAAGAGATTATGCATTAAGTGGAAGTCTAGTAAGTAACTCTGAGCAGCTATAAAAGGCAAAGTTAGATATTATGCTGATAAATTTTGAGATAAAAGCCATGTGAATAAAAACATATGTTCTACTGCGAAAGAAATAGGAATCCACAAAATGGAAGTTAAAACTGCCACTTTTTTAAAAGTCAGAATGTATTGATTTATCCATGTGTTAAACAAAATAAACTTTACAAAGAGACACATACATTTAGCCGTAATACATAAACAAATGTATATTAATTGAGGGGAAAAAAGATTCTTGGACAAAGTACTCTATTAAATTAAAAATCATATAATCTGATTGACTAAAGAGCTATACTTATTTACAAAACAGATATTTTATGTATGTAAAGAAATAAATGTAATTATATAGATATTTTTTAATAAGTACAGGTCTTCAACTAAGGACATTGCATGATATTTACACTATAAGCCAAATGATAAATGCTATTTATCTTTCTTTTACTAAATTTTCTCTTCTATTTGTAGAGATTCTTATAAGTATATGAATGGTTCCATTCACTTTTCAAGCAAGTAGGATGTAGCCCTATGCATTATCCAAATATGGGGGAGAAAATATAAAAATTAATTTGGAAAAAGGGTAGATTTTAAAATGAAAAATCAATGCATATGTTGGTGATATGCAGACATTTCAGAATGTCACAGTTTTGCTACTCAAACGCACTGATTCAACTCAAGCTGAAGTTCAATGTTGAACCATGTAATAAAGAGTACCTATAATTGTCTTCATAATGTTGTGAAATTACCATCACTGAATAAATGACTTATTCTGGAATTCCTGCTGACAGTTAAGGTGAATGATCTCTGTTACATAGTTTATTAGGAAGGTCTTTTTTATTTTCCCCTTTTGTTCCATTTGTTTTACTTGTTTTCTTCCTTACATTTGTTTTCCCGAAGCAGGTAAGAGGATTTCAGATAAAAGAAGTTTATTCATACAGAATAATAAATTATTTATCATTAGTTAATATAGTTTTCTTATCAAAAAGATATGAATGAAAATATACTCTATAATTTGTTTTTTCATATGATTTTTTACATATCTATATAAAAATGGATGCTAAAATTATGCTTAATAACATATAGTTGATATATGGTATTAACAAACAAAATTTTTAAAACTTTGCATTCTCATCAGTGAGTCTAATAAAACAATGAATTAAAAATAAAACTAAGCCTTAAAGAAGTAAGTTGTAAAATGATTAATATAATAATGCAAGTCTTAATCTAAGATTAAGATGATATTTTATATCAATGTTCTTGAACTTAATATTGACATTTTAATAAGCTAAAATGTCAAAAAAAAATGATTAACTCCTTAAGATAGCATACTCCCTTAAAAGCTACAGAAAAATCATTTTAATCCATCAATGTTTTAATGGATTTAATTGAATTTTTTTCTTTTTCTTTTTTTTCTTTGGTTTTGAGATAAGGTCTGGCTCTGTTGCCCAAGCTGAAGAGCAGTGGGCACAATCTTGGCTCACTGCAGCCTCGATCTCCTGGGCTCAAGCATTCCTCCCACCTCAGTCTCCCAAGTAGCTGGGAGTACAGGCACACACCACCATACTGGCTGAATTTTTTTTTTTTTTTTTTTTTTTTTTTTTTTTGTAGAAACAAGGTCTTACTATGTTGCCCAAGATGATCTCAAACTCCTGGGCTCAAGCGATCCTCCTGCCTCAACCTCCCAAACTGCTGTGATTATAGGTGTGAGCCACTGTGCCTGGCTGATTTTAATTTTGTGATTGTGGACCCAAGGTTGTTTTTGGTATAACAACTTAGTATCCAAAATACATGTTATTCTGTTCTTCAACTTGAGTTACTTAATGCCTGGTTTGACACAGTGAGACTTGTTCATTCATGATTTCATGATTATTTTAGTAGCGTATTAATCACAAGGTAAGAGAAACAGTAGTATTCTAAGGCCTTAAAGTCAGATTTTAAAAATTCTAATTCTCAGACTTAAAAAGAATTTTTGTTCAATATTGGTCAAAGAATATTCCCAGACAATTTGGGAGTTGGTGAGTTCGGGGTGCAAAGAAAGGGAGACTAAAAATTCCAACTCACATAAAGGTTGGGAAGGCAAGATAATCAATAGGTCAGATGCAGGCATAAAACTAAGTAGAATGAGCTGCAACTCAAACTAAGACAATGAACAAGGACAGGCAAGACCAAAGAGGAAGTTTAGTAGATACACCCAAAAAGGAGATTCATTGAGAAAAATATAGGTGTTACGTGTATGTGTGTGTATGTGTGTGTGCATGCACCTTTGTGTGCAAATTGGATGTCTGGAAAGACCTGAACAGTCATATTGTATGTCAGTTTGCCAATATCACTAGGTCACTATTGGCTAATTCCCTGATGACTGTCCATTGGGGGGGAGGGGAAAAAAAGATGGTGTTAAATTCCTCAGAATGTGTTGAATTAAGCAATGTATTGGGAGAAAATTTTGTTGTATCAGAATTAGGGCTAACAAAGTTGCAAAATAATTAATTGGAACAGCCAAATTTTAGTATTAGTTGATAAAACCAGATGAAAAATTATTTTCAAGCCAAAGATTAGAAGTCAAACTAAAAGAGAAAGAGGAAGAAGAGAAACAATAAGAAAATACATAATCATCAGAGAAGCAGAATGAAAGGAAAAGGGAAAAAGAAAAATTCAGAAAAAAAAATATAAGATTTTGGCGTACGTTGGCTTATTTACCGAATGATTAATGTAAACTGAAAGATCTTATTGAGACACAAGATTTCTTGCTGAGGCAATGCTATTATTTTATTCATGGGTTTGTTTCACATAGAACAGATTATGTTCTCTGATAACACAGATTCATTTTAGAAAATTTGATAAAGAAAACCAAGAAAAGCAAAAATTTATTTTAAAAAAGTTTAGTAGCTAATTTAAATGCCTTGAAACCAAAATGAGGAAGAAGAAAATAAATATGGACATCATGCTAAATTCATATGCATTCAATTTTTTATTTTTAATATTATTTTTATAATTACAATAAAATAAAATGTAGAGATCTAAGGGTTTAGGTTTGATGATTTTTGACAATTTTATATGCCCATATAACACACACACACAAAAAGAAAATATTCCCATTATAGCAAAAGTTCTCTCATCCACTTTTCTGATTAACCTACCCAGCCCCAACAACTTTATGATTTTTAATGCCATAGATTAGTTTTGTATATTCTTACCTCTATTTGTCCTCTTGTCATATATTTTACTTTTGCATGTAATATAAGCCATATAATACATTATTATGTTTGCTTTAACTAATTAACCATCTTTAAAATTATGTTAAGTGCATATGCATGTGCATATGTAGTTATGTTTGTGTATATATGTGTTACAAAAAATGTTCTTTATGTTTAATGATATATTTACCTTTTGGGGTTCTTAGTTTTTTCTGGAGTTCTGGATTTTTGTCTGATATAATTTTCCATTAGGTTAAACAAGTATTTTTAGTAATTTTTATATTATAAATATGCTGAAGACAAATTATCTCAGCTTTTATTCTGCCTAAAAAGTGTTATTTCTTCTTTCTTTTTGAAAAACAGAGATATAGGTAAAGAGTTTTTAACAGAATTTTTCCTAGCACTGTAAAGATTTTGTTCCAGTGTCTTCTAACTCCAATGTTTCTTAAGTCAATTGTCATTCTTATCATTGATGTCATGATGTGATATATCCATCCTGCTGCTTTTATTTTTTTCTATTTTTCTTTGCTTCTAAGCAGTTTGATTGTAATGTACGTAGATAACTGATTCTTTGACTTTATCTTGTTTGTAGTTTGCTGCCTTCTCAGAACTAAAGATTTATGCTTTTCATCAATTTTAGAAAATGATTACTACATACTTCAAGTAGTTCTTTTGTTCCACTCTTTTTTACTTCTCCATCTCTAGCTATAATTATGTGTGAGAAGCTATTTGTCATTATTCTATAGATATCATATGCTCTGATGTTTCTTAATAAGTTTTTTCTTTATGTTGATTTAGACAATTATTATGAAAAGCCTTCAGATTCAGTTATCTTCTCCATGGCTTTTACTCTTTAAACCCTTCAGATACATTCTTCATTTCTAATATGAATTGTTTTAAGTTTCTAGTTTGTCTATCAGAATTTATTTTATAGTTTAAATCTCTGTTGACATACCTTGTCTTTGAACATATTGTTCTCTTTTTTCTTTAGATCTTTTAGTATAGTACTCACAGTTATTTAAGAATGCCTATAGGATGATTGTAGCAACCGAATCCAAAATAGGGGGTTGCTCCAACTGACTGTTTCTTCTTTTGACCATGGGTCATATTTTATTATATCTTCAAGAGACTCATAATTTTTGATTATATGTTCAACATTGTGTAAGAATCACAAACATTGTAGTAAATAAAATTTTCTCCTCAGAATATTTTATTTTATTTTATTTTTATTATTACTATATTTTCTGAGACGGAGTCTTGCCCTGTCGCCCAGGCTGGGGTGCAGTGGTGCGATCTCGGCTCACTGCAAGCTCAGCCTCCTGGGTTCCCGCCATTCTACTGCCTCAGCCTCCAGAGTAGCTGAGACTATAGGCGCCCGCCACCACGCCTGGCTAATTTTTTGTATTTTTAGTGCAGACGGGATTTCACCACGTTAGCCAGGATGGTCTCGACTCCTGATCTCGTGATCCGCCTGCCTTGGCCTCCCAAAGTTCTGGGATTACAGGTGTGAGCCACGCACCCGGCCTAGAATATTTTAAATGTTTCCTGTAATATTCCTAGTTTGGCAAACTGAGGAAGCCTGAGTGAATCTAACCTGCAAGTAGACTGGTTCTCAGTTTTGTTGCAATTTCGAGTCAATTGATCACAACTTTCAAGTATTTTGAGAATGAGATTATGATGTCTTCAGCAAGACTTGGAATCTGAGCAAGATTAAAATGCCAAGATTTTTTTATATATATATATTTTGCAGATAGCTGTCAGCTTTCCAAACTCTAGAACATCGTTCTCTGCTTTGTAGCCTGGGTGATGACTTTGTGGGTTACTGGAAAATTTTATTGCTGTCTAGTCCTGCCAGACTTTCTGAACCTCAGAAGATCCTTGCCTGTCCTGAACCTTGTTTCTAGACTTTGGAAGGCCGCTGGAGAGAATTCCATAAAAACCCAGGTTGCCTGGTAGAATTATCTTACCTCTCATGCTTTATGCCCACCTATTTGAGACTGCAGCAATGGATGCAATATAGGCCCAGAGGACTTGAAAGAATGTTTTTCAACTCACTGGTGTGACTTCAGACTCTATACTTTCAGTGTGCTCAATTAAGGCCCATGGGAAAGAGTTTTGAATAGGTAGACTTAACTCCATAGCAAGGGTGCCTTGATATTCTAATCTACCACAGTCCTTGCATGAACAGTTATGAATGCATTAAAATTTTAATTGTTAGTTTAAAATTTAATTTTATCGGCCAGACGCCCTGGCTCATGCCTGTAATCCCAGCACTTCGGGAGGCTGAGGCGGGCGGATGATGAGATCAGGAGCTCGAGACCATCCTGCCTAACATGGTGAAACCCCGTCTCTAATAAAAATACAAAAAAAAAAAAAAAAAAGTTAGCCGGGCACGGTGGTAGGCACCTGTAGTCCCAGCTACTCAGGAGGCTGAGGCGGAAGGATCCCTTGAACCCAGGAGGCGGAGTTTGCAGTGAGCCGAGATCGCGCCACTGCACTCCAGCCTGGGCGACAGAGTGAGACTCTGTCTCAAAAAAATAATAATAAATAAATAAATAAATAAATAAAATCTCAATTTTTCATCAATTTTATTAATATATAACACAATATAACCCAGACATACTACAAAACCCTCTCCTGTTTCTCTGCTAGGCATAAAAGCAACCATTAGTTAATTGACTTCTTTGAGCTGATAACTTTTATAGTTTGTTGTTATTCTTAGGATGGGAGTGATGATCCCTTAGGACTTTCTCTATCCGAAGTTATAGTTTTCTTTTAATTTTACTTATTAAGAAAGTGATACACTATATTTAAAAATATGAGAACTGTCTCATGTAAAACAGATTCTAATTTCTCTTGTTTCTTGACTACTTTAGATAAGTTCTTGCTCTATAACATGAGAACTCAATTTCATTTTGAAATTGCCCTTAATCACAAAATAGTGTGGCAATCTCTTCAATTTTACTGGTATATCGAAGGTTAGAGGTGGGGAGTGTCAGAAGAACCCAAAAGTGGCAGAGATTGTTCAGAAAATGAATATAAGTAGAATAAAAGAATAAATTTCTTGTGAGAAATTGTAGATTAATTAGATTTGGAAAGGATGTACTCACGTTTGGCTTTTGGAGTCTGAGTGCTGTAATTCTGCTTGATTTTGAAGAAAATTAAAAAAAAAAAAACACAAGACAGGTTACCAATGATTATATTATTTTAATGAGACATCTTCTAGACTCCTTCCTCCCTAGTCAGGTGTTCTTTTTCAAGATTATTAGAAGCTTAACAATAAACAGTTGTTGTATCCCTAGTAGCTTGTCACTAAAAGGGTAAAAAAAACAACCAAACACAAAAACAAAACCAGGGTCATTAGTTAATATTTGTATACAAATTACACTTGGAAAAAATAAAACCTCATAATAATATCATGTTATAAATCTCCAAGTTATTAAATCAATCATATAATTGTAAAATTGGTAAAATTATTTCATATGTTTATTTTCTAATTTCATTATTTCTGGAAAATATTTGTTACCAAACAAAACTTTAATATATTTCATAACTCTAGGAATACATGTCCTGCACATATAAACATGTAAGAGTATCTGTCTAGAAAAAGGAATAGAGAAATAAAGATATTTTATTAGACTTAAGTTATATTAACATCTACTCTTTTCACTTACTAAGTCTCCTGTTCGTTAAATATTTAATGAAAATCCTAGATATTTTAGTACTTTTAAATTATAATCTAAGTGTGTGAAACAGTGCATCTTGTTAAAGTTTTAAAAAACAATGGTTTACTTATTTTACTTATCAGTGTCAGATAATTACACTGAAGCAGCCACTTTACTAAAAATCACTATACTAAAAAGGCTGTTTTGCATATGACTTAAGTAAAATAAATACTAGAATTTAGTTCAACATTAAACGTGGACTGCATATGAAAATGACTAGGATAATTAAGGTTGAATACTTCTTGCTTCTCCTTATCAATACGAGAAATACCCAATGCACAAATTTCAAGTGACCAGCCACTCTGAAGCTGGTTTTCTACTTACAGAATCTTTTTCTTCACTAACATTGTGTTCTAAATTTCCATCTCAATTCTTTCTACTGGAATTTATTTCTCCGTCTTCATTCATACATTTCAAAACTTTATTTATAGTACTTAACGTGTTCCACTTGGCACCATCAGCAACTCTGCAAACTTATTTTCTGCCTTAGATTTATAAGTTACTTGACAGCTGAGCTCTAGTATTCCTTTTCTTAAATTTTATTTTAACGAAAACTCATATAGCACTGATAATACATCAAGCAGTGTTCTAAATGCTTTACAGTTATTCATTTTAATTACCAAAACAATCTCATAAAATAGGCACTGTAATTATACTCATAAGAGAAAGCATCATTCATCTTTTAATTCTTATAGTAGGTGGCACATAAGAGATGTCCATTAAATGTGGAACTAGACTTCAGACATTTACTTAATGAAAAAGCATTTATTTAATGTCAATGTTCTTGGGACTCCACTAGAGCATACGGATTAAAAAGATGATTAATTCTAATTCTCATCTTCACAATTAAGTCTGGGAGAATGGTACAAATGGGATAATGACCACTTTCACTAGAGGGAGGAATATATCAAGATATGATCAAGAATGAATACTGTGTATGAATTGGTATTTCATAATACACAGACACTCAACAGACTGCTAATAGGAAGTCAAGCATTCTAAGCAAAGAAGAAAAAGAGAGTTGTGACATACTTGGAGAACTACAAAGTTTGTTGAGGCCAGGCCATTGAATGATGTACATGTGTAGCACACAAAGAGGTAGGCGTGGATTACTTTGTTCAGAGCCTTCTTTGTACATACAAAGCATGACAGATTTAATCCTGACCTAATTTTTCCAAAATGTACCCTAGGAAACACTGGTTCTGTGTGGTGTTTTATGGGAGAATAAATAAATTTGAACAAACATAGAAACCTTTTTAAGATCTAATACATTCAAAAAACTCTGTGTACTATTGTATATCTTGCTCTAGGAAAGAGAAAAGATATTCAATTTCTTAGAAACATTGTAATATAAGAACATTATTTACTGTTGTTTAACACAAATTTCCCTATCTTTTTGATGATAGAAAAAATGTTTAGAGTAACTCCAATTATTATCAATACAACAAATTTGATGAAGCAGTGTTGTAAGATTTTCACCAAATTTGTAACATGATCAGACTATTATTCTAGAAGGCTCTGTATAGTGGCAATACACAAATGGACTGAAGAAGGCAAAATAAAAGGTGACTGGTAGCAGTTATTTCTTCATTAAATTACCCAGGAGGAATTAGAGTTGCTGAGGGCTAAGGTGGCTGCGATTGGTGGGAGGAGACATTTTTAAGACAGTGTTCAAAGTAAAAGCACTTGGTACTAAATAAGTAATGGGAAGAGAAAAATCAATGACTTTCAGATTTTTGACATGAATGACAGTTCAATATTTGACATAAATTAAGATAAAAGGTTCAAAGCAAAACACATTCCAGGAGAGAGATAATGATTGTTGCCATATGAATTTGAATCCACGTGGAACATCTGGACAGAGCCCCCTACTAGGCTACTGGCTCTCAAGAAGTGGGTAAGGTCATGAGGGAGAAAAAAAAATAGAAGAACCCCGGGTTTGAGAGCCATAAAGGAGGCTATGTAATAAGAGATTGTAACAGAAAAAGGGACAAAGGAACATGCAGGGATGCAGAAGTGAAAAGAGGACTGAGAAGTTCCTGGTAGATAAATGACATAGGGGAGGAGATTCTGGGAGGAATAAAACTAGAATACCTGTCAATGCATGAATGAGAGTCATAAAAGTTGAAACCTGGAGGAACATGAAGTATACAGCAATCAATTTTCAAACTTTGGAAAAATGTATTCCAGATTATTTGTTAGAGTCATTCAAATTGCTGATATATTGTAGCTGAATTCATATTTTACCATATGATCTAATTTTCTACAGGCTCTAGGACAGTGGTTCTGTGAGTTTATGTATACTTATATCTACATATATGTGATATATTTATATATGGAAATCTGTCTTGTGTAATGGTGCTCCAAATGAAAGAATTCTCAGTTTTTAAGCAAACAGAATATTATTCTCTAAATGATAACTTTTAAGTAAATTGGTACTGTCCTGTGATTTCTCTTTATTCCCTTGTCTTTATACTTAAAAATTTTCAAACATTTCTATATTTTCTATTGGAGCTATAGGTAAAATGTTGTATAACAAAAAACACAAGCTTTGGGTTTCCTTTAAATTTTATTTTTTATTTATGGTTCCTTATTAAATATCACATATTAAATAAGATGTCCTTACTATATGTTATTTTTGTGTGTAGGAAATATTAAAATAATAAACAAGCTTTTCTTAATTTAAGCATTTATTTCAGTCATATTTCATTGAATTGTACCCATAGTTCAAAAACATCATTTTGTTTTAGCAAAAGAAAACAGCTGGTTTACCTAAGATATCAAGATATCAAGTATAGTTGTGTGAACAATAAAGTGTTTCAAAATGTATATGGTCAGGGAAATAAGAATGCCTCTGAAATTCTACTGCTAGGACTGCCGGAAACTCATATATTTTTATTTGCAAAAGTTGACATGCAGGCATCATTGTATTTTATTAAAAGCATTGCATATGAAGGAACAGAAGAAGTCCCCTAGGTCTGGCAGATCAACTTCCATTTTGTTTTACTCATTTCCATTTTTCGATTCCCCTTTTGGTTGTTATTTAAAACAGACAATAAAACTTTGGCTATATATTGATCCCAGGAGCTCTCACTTTAATATGTTTCTATTTCAAATGTGAGAACATTTGTTGACTGTGGAAATATTCAGTAAATCTCTATATTTAGCTTTGAACTTGTTGTAGTTAATTCCTTTTAATCTGGTATTCCTATTTATCCTTAGCAAAAGCCTTCAAAATTTTACCAGAAAGAAATGTTTTAAGAATTTTTTTTCTTTACTCAAAGGATTACTAAATATTCAAAAACTATGATCCCCAGCATGGAATCTGCTCTCTGTGCTCTGTTTTTGTTTTTGTTTTTTTCCTTAAAGACATTATTTTAATTACAAAATATTTTATACATTCAGAAAAAATTAAAACAGCATATCATTCAAGAACCAAATTTAAGAGAAATTAACACTTCACCATATTTGCTTCAGATCTTTTTTAAAAAAGAAATTTCGTGTTATACATGTTATAGATTTAGCTATAACTATTTCCCCTTCCTAATTTCTTAGAAGTATCCACTGCCCTATAAACACTTTATATCATTCCTATGAATGTTGTAGTAGCCAGTGCCTATGTATTTATACATAGCAATATTGTTTTTGTGTTTAAATTTACATATATTTATATTACAAATCTGCAACTTCCTTATGTAAACAATATGCTACAAATCTGCAACTTCTTTTTTCACTTGATATTGTATCTATGAGGCATCCATTTGATATATGAATATTTGATTATTTATTCTTTAACCAATACATTATATTAGCTTGCATTTAAAATATTTCAAATGCTATATTTTGACCATCAAGTTTTACAACTTTTTACGATTTAATAGCAATTTTGCTGAGAGATTCTCGGTGGCCAATGCATTTTTATTATTATTATTATTATACTTTATGTTCTAAGGTACATGTGCACAACGTGCAGGTTTGTTACATATGTATACATGTGCCGTGTTAGTGTGCTGCACACATTAACTCATCATTTACATTAGATATATCTCCTAATGCTATCCCTCCCCCCTCTCTCCACCCCACGACAGCACCCGGTGTGTGATGTTCCCCTTCCTGTATCCAAGTGTTCTCATTGTTCAATTCTCACTTATGAGAATTGGTTTTCTGTTCTTGCGATAGTTTGCTGAGAATGATGGTTTCCAGCTGCATCCATGTCCCTACAAAGGACATAAACTCATCATGTTTTTATGCCTGCATAGTATTCCATGGTATATATGTGCCATAATTTCTTAATCCAGTCTGTCATTGATGGACATTTGAGTTGGTTCCAAGTCTTTGACATTGTGAATAGTGCCACAACAAACATATGTGTGTGTGTGTCTTTATAGCAGCATGATTTATAATCCTTTGGGTATATCCCCAGTAATGGGATGGCTGGGTCAAATGGTGTTTCTAGTTCTAGATCCTTGAGAAATAGCCACACTGTCTTCCACAATGGTTCAACTAGTATACAGTCCCACCAATGGTGTAAAAGTATTCCTATTTCTCCACATCTTCTCCAGCACCCGTTGCTTCCTGAAATTTTAGTGATCACCATTCTAACTGGTGTGAGATGGTATCTCACTGTGGATTTGATTTGCATTTCTCTGATGGCTAGTGGTAATGAGCATTTTTTCATGTGTCTGTTGGCTGCATAAATGTCTTCTTTTGAGAAGTGTCTGTTCATATCCTTTGCCCACTTTTTGATGGGGTTGTTTGTTTTTTTCTTGTAAATTTGTTTGAGTTCTTTGTAGGTTCTGGATATTAACCCTTTGTCATATGAGTAGATTGCAAAATTTTTCTCCCATTCTGTAGGTTGCCTGTTCACTCTGATGGTAGTTTCTTTTGCTGTGCAGAAGCTCTTTAGTTTAATTAGATCCCATTTGTCAATTTTGGCTTTTGTTGCCAATGCTTTTTGTGTTTTAGACATGAAGTCCTTGCCCATGCCTACGTCCTGAATGGTATTGTTTAGGTTTTCTTCTAGGGTTTTTTTGGTTTTAGGTCTAACATTTAAGCCTCTAATCCACCTTGAATTAATTTTCGTATAAGCTGTAAGGAAGGTATCCAGTTTCAGCTTTCTACATATGGCTAGCCAGTTTTCCCAGCACTATTTATTAAATAGGGAATCCTTTCCCATTTCTTGTTTTTGCCAGGTTTGTCAAATATCAGATGGTTGTAGATGTGTGGTATTATTTCTGAGGGCTCTGTTCTGTTCCATTTGTCTATATCTCTGTTTTGGTACCACTTCCATGCTGTTTAGGTTACTGTAGCCTTGTAGTATAGTTTGAAGTCAGGTAGTGTGATGCCTCCAGCTTTGTCCTTTTGGCTTAGGATTGTCTTGGCAATGTGGGGTCTTTTTTGGTTCCATATGAACTTTAAAGTCACTTTTTTTTCCCAATTCTGTGAAGAAAGTCATTGGTACCTTAATGGGGATGGCATTGAATCTATAAATTACCTTGGGCAGTATGGCCATTTTCACGATATTGATTCTTCCTATCTATGAATATGGAATGTTATTCCATTTATTTGTGTCCTCTTTTATTTCGCTGAGCAGTGGTTTGTAGTTCTCCTTGAAGAGGTCCTTTACATCCCTTGTAAGTTGGATTCCTAGGTATTTTATTCACTTTGAAGCAATTGTGAATGGAAGTTCACTCATGATTTTGCTCTCTGTTTGTCTGTTATTGTTGTATAAGAATGCTTGTGAATTTTGCACATTGATTATGTATCCTGAGATTTGCTGAAGTTGCTTATCAGCTTAAGGATATTTTGGGCTGAGATGATGTGGTTTTCTAAATATACAATCATGTTATCTGCAAACAGGGACAATTTGACGTCCTCTTTTCCTAATTGAATACCCCTTATTTCTTTCTCTTGCCTGATTGCCCTGCCAGAACTTCCAACATGTGTTGAAAAGGAGTGGTGAGAGAGGGCATCCCTATCTTGTGCCAGTTTTCAAGGGGAATGCTTCCAGATCTTGTCTATTCAGTATGATATTGGCTGTGGGTTTGTCATAAATATGTCTTATTATTTTGAGATATGTCCCATCAATACCAAATTTATTGAGAGTTTTTAGCATGAAGAACTGTGGAATTTTGTCAAAGGCCTTTTCTGCATCTATTGCGATAATCATGTGGTTTTTGTCTTTGGTTCTGTTTATATGCTGGATTACATTTATTGATTTGCGTATGTTGAACCCACCTTGCATCCCAGGGATGAAACTCTCTTGATCATGGTGGATAGCTTTTTGATGTGCTGCTGGATTTGGTTTGCCAGTATTTTATTGAGGATTTTTGCATCGATGTTCATCATGGATATTGGTCTAAAATTCTCTTTTTTTGTTGTGTCTCTGCCAGGCTTTGATATCAGGATGATGTTGGCCTCATAAAATGAGTAGGGTAGGATTCCCTCTTTTTCTATTGATTGGAATAGTTTCAGAAGGAATGGTACCAGCTCCTCCTTTTACCTCTGGTAGAATTCGGCTGTGAATCTGTCTGGTCCTGGACTTTTTTTGTTTGGTACGCTATTAATTATTGCCTCAATTTCAGAGCCTGCTCTTGGTCTATTCAGGGGTTCTACTTCTTCCTGATTTAGTCTTGGGAGAGTATATGTGTCCAGGAATTTATCCATTTCTTCTAGGTTTTCTAGTTTATTTGTGTTGAGGTGTTTATAGTATTCTCCAATGATAGTTTGTATTTCTGTGGGGTTGGTGCTGATATCCCCTTTATCATTTTTTATTGTGCCTATTTGATTCTTCTCTCTTTTCTTCTTTATTAGTCTTGCTAGTGGTCTATCAATTGTGTTGACCTTTTCAAAAACCAGCTCCTGGATTCAGTGATTTCATGAAGGGTTTTTTATGTCTCTATCTCCTTTAGCTCTGCTCTGATCTTAGCTATTTCTTGCCTTCTGCTAGCTTTTGAATGTGTTTGCTCTTGCTTCTCTAGTTCTTTTAATTGTGATGTTAGGGTGTCAATTTTAGATCTTTCCTGCTTTCTCTTATGGGCATTTAGTGCTATAAATTTCCCTCTACACCCTGCTTTAAATGTGTCCCAGAGATTCTGGTATGTTGTATCTTTGTTCTCATTGGTTTCAAAGAACACCTTTATTTCTGCCTTCATTTCGTTATGTACCCAGTCGTCATTCAGGAGCATGTTGTTCAGTTTCCATGTAGTTGAGTGGTTTTGATTGAGTTTCTTAATCCTGAGTTCCAGTTTGTTTGCACTGTGGTCTGAGAGACAGTTTGTTATAATTTCTGTTCTTGTACATTTGCTGAGGAGTGCTTTACCTCCAATTATGTGGTCAATTTTGGAATAAGTGTGATGTGATGCTAAGAAGAACGTATATTCTGTTGATTTGGGGTGGAGAGTTCTGTAGATGTGTATTAGGTCCACTTGTTGCAGAATTGAGTTCAAATACTGTATATCATTGTTAACTTTCTGTCTCGTTGATCTGTCTAATGTTGCCAGTTGGAAGTTAAAGTATCCCATTATTATTGTATGGGAGTCTAAGTCTCTTCGTAAGTCTCTAAGGACTTGCTCTATGAATCTGGGTGCTCCTGTATTGGGTGCATATATATTTAGGATAGTTAGCTCTTCTTGTTGAATTGATCCCTTTACCGTTATGTAATGGCCTTCTTTGTCTCTTTTGATCTTTGTTGATTTAAAGTCTGTTTTATCAGAGACTAGGATTGCAACCTCTGCCTTTTTTTGTTTTGCATTTGCTTGGTAGACCTTCCTCCATGCCTTTATTTTGAGCCTATGTGTGTCTCTGCACGAGAGATGGGTCTCCTGAATATAGCACACTCATGGGTCTTGAATCTTTATCCAATTTGCCAGTCTGTGTCTTTTAATTGGAGCATTTATCCCATTTACCTTTAAGGTTAATATTTCTATGTGTGAACTTGATCCTGTCATTATGATGTGAGTTGGTTATTTTGCTCATTAGTTGATGCAGTTTCTTCCTAGCATCAACGGACTTTACATTTTGGCGTGTTTTTGCAGTGGCTGGTACCGTTTGTTCCTTTCCATGTTTAGTGCTTCCTTGAGGAGCTCTTGTAGGGCAGGCCTGGAGGTGACAAAATCTCTCAGCATTTGCTTGTCTGTAAAGGATTTTATTTCTTCTTCACTTATCAAACTTAGTTTGACTGGATATGAAATTCTAGGTTGAAAATTCTTTTCTTTAAGAATGTTGAATATTGGCTCCCACTCTATTCTGGCTTGTGGAGTTTCTGTTGGGAGATCTGCTGTTAGTCTGATGGGCTTCCCTTTGTGAGTAACCGGACCTTTCTCTCTGGTTCCCCTTAACATTTTTTCCTTCATTTCAACTTTGGTGAATCTGACAGTTATGTGCCTTGGTCTTGTATGTGACAAGTATGTGTCTTGTATGTGACAAATATGTATTCCTCTTCTCGAGGAGTATCTTTGTGGCATTCTCTGTATGTCCTGAATTTGAATGTTGGCCTGTCTTGGTAGGTTGGGGAAGGTCTCCTGGATAATATCCTGCAGAGTGTTTTCCAGCTTGGTTCCATTCTCCCTGTCACTTTCAGGTGTACCAATCCAATGTAGATTTGGTCTTTTCACATAGTCCCACATTTCTTGGAGGCTTTGTTCTTTTCTTTTTACTCCTTTTACTCTAAACTTTTCTTCTCACTTCATTTCATTCATTTGATCTTCAGTCACTGTTACCGTTTCTTCCAGTTGATCGAGTCGGTTACTGAAGCTTGTGCATTTGTCACATAGTTCTCATGTCATGGTTTTCAGCTCTGTCAGGTCATTTAAGGACTTCTCTACATTGGTTATTCTAGCTAGCCATTCGTCAAATCTTTTGTCAAGGTTTTTAGCTTCTTTGTGATGGGTTCGAACTTCCTCCTTTAGCTTGGAGAGAAGTTTGATTGTCTGAAGCCTTCTTCTGTCAACTCATCAAAGTCATTCTTTG
Source organism: Macaca thibetana thibetana (assembly GCF_024542745.1). Classification (NCBI taxonomy): domain Eukaryota; kingdom Metazoa; phylum Chordata; class Mammalia; order Primates; family Cercopithecidae; genus Macaca; species Macaca thibetana. The sequence continues at coordinate 62,027,487 of NC_065581.1, read as the reverse complement.
TCCTGCTTTGTTCCATTGCTGGTGAGGAACTGCATTCCTTTGGAGGGGGAGAGGCACTGATTTTCAGAATTTTGAGCTTTTCTGCCCTGCTTTTTCCCCATCTTTGTGGTTTTATCTACCTTTGGTCTTTGACGATGGTGATGTACAGATGGGGTTTTGGTGTGGATGTTCTTTCTGTTTGTTAGTTTTCCTTGTAACAGTCAGGACCCTCAGCTGCAGGTCTGTTGGAGTTTGCTGGATGTCCACTCCAGACCCTGTTTACCTGTGTATCAGCAGCAGAGGCTGCAGAAGAGTGAATATTGCTGCACAGCAAATATTGCTGCGTGATCGTTCCTCTGGAAGCTTCCTCTCAAAGGGGTTCCCGGCCCTGTGAGTTGTCGATGTCAGTCTGCCCCTATTTGGGGGTGTCTCCTGGTTAGGTTACTCAGGGGTCAGGGACCCATTTGAGCAGGCAGTCTGTCTGTTCTCAGATCTCAAACTCTGTGCTGGGAGAACCACTACTCTCTTCAAAGCTGTCAGACTGGGACATTTAAATCTGCAGAAGTTTCTGCTGCCTTTTGTTTGGCTATGCCCTGTCCCCAGAGGTAGAGTCTACAGAGGCAGGCATGCCTCCTTGAGCTGTGGTGGGCTCCACCCAGTTCGAGCTTCCTGGCCACTTTGTTTACTTACTTAAGCCTCAGCCATGGTGGGCATCCCTCTCCCAGCCTTGCTACAGCCTTGCAGTTAGATCTCAGACTGCTGTGCTGGCAATGAGGAAGGCTCTGTGGGCGTAGGACCCTCTGAGCCAGGCACGGGATATAATTTCCTGGTATGCTGTTTACTAAGACCTTGGTAAAGTGCAGTATTAGGGTTAAAGTGACCCAATTTCCCAGGTGCTTTGTGTCACGGCTTCCCTTGACTAGGATAGGGAATTCTCTTTCCCCTTGTGCTTCCCAAGTGAGGCGATGCCTCACCCTGCTTCGGCTCTCACTCCTTTGGTGCACCCACTGCCCTGCACCCACTGTCCGACACACCCCAGTGAGATGAACCCGGTACTTCAGTTGGAAATGCAGAAATCAACTGTCTTCTGTGTTTCTCACGCTGGGAGCTGGAGGCTGGAGCTGTTCCTATTCGGCCATCTTGAACTCAGCCTCTGTGCTCTGTTTTGTATAGATGGTAGTCTAAAATATAACTGTTGGATCACTTAGAATTTAGCAGTACATAAGTCAGTACAATTATGTAGCTCAGTATTGGCCTTGCTTGAAGAAGAATCTTTACTAATATATAGTGGCATAAAAATCTGGATTCTGAGAAACATGGCTCCAAGTCTCAGTCCATTAAATACTTGATTATATGTCATTTAATTCTTTCAGTTGATTTAGAAACCTAAACAGAAGAATAGAAATGTCAATAATATCCATTGCCTTCACATCTCACTCCTAATCTACTTTCTCTTTATCCCTCTTTCCAAAGATGATCAGGTGGTATGGTAAAATTTCAGAAGTGATGAAATTCAGAAAACAAAATTTAAAAGCTATAAAAATTTAGGCATATTGTATACATATATAAAAATGTAGTAGAGATGGTACAACCTATGTAAAATTGTCAATATGTAATAATTTGGCCATAATCTATATTTTAAGTCTGGAAAAAATATAATTTTTTTAAATGAATAAATTAGGTCTATTTAAGTTTTTAAAAATGTTTTTAATTAAACTTTTTGACTTTGGGATAATTGTGATTCACACTCAATTGTAAGAGATAATACAGTGATTCAACATAGTCTTTAACCAATTTCCCCCAGTGGTAATGTCATACAGAACTATAGTAGAATGTCAGCCAGTATATTGGCATTGAAAAAGCCAATATAGAAAACATTCCTATCACCACAGGGATCCCTCCTGTTGTCCTTTAATAGTCACAATCATTTTCCTCCCACCCCCAGCTCTCTCCTTAAACCCTGGCAATCACTATTCTGTTCTCTATTTCTGTAATTGTATAATTTCAAAAACATTATATAAATGGAATTATACAGTATGTAAACTTTTAGGATTTGCTTTTTTCATTTAGCATAATTTTCTGAAGATTTATCTGGGTTATTAGTGTATTAATAGTTTGTTTCATTTATTTGTTGAGTAATAGTCTACAGATGACATTAAATTTTGTTTTTCCAGTTTCTTTTTTATTTTTTGCTTTTACAAATAAAACTACCATGAAGATTTGTGTACAGGTTGTTTTGTGAACACAGATATTCATTTCTCTGGATTTGAATGCCCATGAGTACAATTTCTACATCATATGATAGTTGCATGGTTAGTTTTTTAAGAAACTGGCAAACTCTTTTACAGAGTGACTGTACCTGTTTACTTGCCTACCAGAAATGTATGACGGATCTAAATTCCTTGCATCCTCACCAGTCATTGGCATTGTCACTGTTTTTTTATTTTTATTTTTAAACTTTTATTTTAGGTTCAAGAGTATGCTTGCAGGTTTGTTGTGTAGGTAAACTCATATCACAGGGGATTGCTGTGCAGATTATTTCGTCATCCAGGTACTAAGCCCAGTACCAAGTTCTTATTTTTTTCTGATCTTCTCCTTCCTCCCACCCTCAAGTACTCCCCAGTGTGTTTTGCTCCCCTTTCGTGTCCATCACTTCTCATTATTTATCTCCCATTTATAAGTGAGAACATGCAGTATTTGGTTTTCTGTCCCTGTTTTAGTTTGCTAAGGATAATGGTCTCCAGCACCATCCATGTTCCCATAAAGACATGATTTCATTCTTTTTAATAGCTGGATGGTATTCCATTGTGTATATGTACCATGTATTCTTTATCCAGTCTGTCAGTGATGAGCATTTAGGTTGATTTCATGTATTTGCTCTTGTGAATAGTGCTGCAATGAACATTTATGTGCATGTGCCATCATGGTGAAATGATTTAGATTCCTTTGGGTATATACTCAACAATGAAATTTCTGGATCCAATAGTCGTTCTGGTTTTAGCTCTTTGAGGAATTGCCATCCTGCTTTCCACAATGGTTGAACTAATTTACACTCCCACCAACAGTGTATGAGTTCCCTTTACTTCACAACCTCGCCAGCATCTGTTGGTTTTTGACTTCTTATTAATAGCATTCTGATTGCTGTGAGATGGTATCTCATGGTGGTTTTGATTTTCATTTCTCTAATAATCGGTGGTATTGAGTTTTTCTTCATATGCTTGTTGGTCATGTGTATGTCTTCTTTTGAAAAATGTCTGTTTATGTGTTTTGACCACTTTTAAATGGTGCTACCATAATAGACCCATAGAAATATGGGACAGAATAGAGAGCCTGAAAATAAGTCCACACCCTTGAAACCATCTGATCTTTGGCAAAGCTGACAAAACCAAGCAATGAGGAAAGGACTCCCTATTCAATAAATGGTGCTGGGAAAACTGGCTAGGCATATGAAGAAGATTGAAACCAGACCCCTTACCATATACAAAAATCAACACAAGATGGATTAAAACTTAAATGGAAAACCCAAAACTATAAAAACCCTGGAAGACAACTTAGGCATTATTATTCTGGACATAGGAACAGGAAAAGATTTCATGACAAAGATGCCAAGTGCAATTGCAACGAATTCAAAAATTGACAAATGGGATCTAATTAAACTTAAGAGCTTATGCACAGCAAAAGAAACTATCTACAGAGGAAAGTTCTTTGGCACAGCAAAAGAAACTATCTACAGAGAACCTACAGCAAGAAAATATTTGCAAGCTATCCCCCTGTCAAAGTGCTAATATCCAGCATCTATAAGGAATGTAAACAAATTTACAAGACATTCTTATTTTTAATCTTAAGTCTTTAACTTTGAATGAATTTTAAATTTATAGCTGAATTCAAACATGGAATTATCTTAAAAACATTTTATATTTAGAAATTAAGAGCATTATGGCAAAATACACATATATATCAAAGAATAATTTGTCTGTATATATGGACAAAAGCATGTATTTCTAGTCTATTAATTGAAAGAAGATAAGTTATTAGTATTGGTTATGGTGATAGAGAGTTAAGCTGTTAATATGTGTGATCTTTAGCTCCATATTTATTTCAGCATGTTTCCTGGATGATAAGTAAAACGTACAAAAATACAAAATGTAAAAACATAGATTGGAAAATCAAAAGTTATAAATACTAAAAGGAGAATTGACCAAACAATTATTCAATCATCGAAATCTCTTATTTACATAGATAAAATTTCAATTACAGTATTTTAGCTAAACTTTTTAAATGGATGGCTTTTCTAAAGATTTCAGATGGGAGGAAAGAGGAAGTGCGTTGATTGAACATAACAAACGTCAATTAGAAGAATCTTACCACCACCATTTTAAATGTGAATTTTGGATACTCATCATTCAGGGAGTTCCACTTGGCCTATTCAAATAATCTCTTCATTTTCCTGAGTCCGTCCTTCTTTATTATCTTTTATCACACTCATTCCTCTCTCAAGAAGCAAACAAATTTTCCTCCTCCTCTTTTTACACAGAATAGCTTATGTTCTCCTTACTGAAACCATGGTACCAGAAAACTTTTACCACTTGGGGGTTGTGTCTTCCATTCTAAGTATTTATCAAGGAATTTTACTATATATACAGTATGTTGCTTCAAGGGAAATGTAGGAATTTCCCGATTTGATAATAATTGTGTATGTGAGTAGTAATAAATGAATAAAAATCCTACAGTCACATGGTTTTACGGATAGTTATATGAATCTAAGTATTCATTTCAGAAACTAATCAAATTGAAAAAAATAAACACAAAGCGAAAATGAGATTTAATCAGGTTAAAAGTGTTGAGTAGAAAAGGGACATAAATGAAACAAACTGGCTGACTTAGCCTGCATCATCAAAAGTTACTCTTACTTGTATTCTTGCTTATTTTTAATTCTCTGAGCACATTGGTTTTTATCAAATGGTTTCTAGGAAGGCCAAAACCATGAGTAGCAAAACAAGAGCTTTCATGCCAAGAGGATTTGGTTGTAAGCTCAAATAGCTCTGTTTAAATGCTAAAACCATTTCACCTGTAGGAAGAAAGAATAGCTCACAAACCTTAACTAAAATGACATGTCAACCCCTGACATTTATTTTTCTTTTGAAAAGACAAAAGAAAATGAAACAAAAGAAATGTCTTCTAGTTTCAAATATGTAATTAATCATCCAGATATTCTTTTGATCACCCAAATAACTGAGCTATTTTCTTTTCATCTTTAACTGTGCACTTCACATTGCTGTCACCTGGAAAACTTGGCATTCAGATACACTTAATGATATTTTGTACTTTCGTTTGACATCTGTTTTATTTATAAATTGTGCTTTATATTTTTAACCTTCAGCGATCAAGTATATTTGAAAACAAAATGACCTGAATATGTGAAGAAAACAGTAATTCAGGTCAGAGTCAGTCAGAGTTACATAGTGTGGATGAGAGCTATTACTGGGGGCCATACACTTCCTACTCAGTCTTGCCCCCTGAATCCCCAACTTCATACGCTCGAGAGATTTCAGGAGGCCTTGGGATTATCAGGAAATTGTTTATAAAACTGGTTTCACAAAAGACCACACAGATACATTCAATTTGTCTTTAAGCACCACCTAGGATTCCCTTCTTCCAGCATACTTACTTACTCTGGATGCTTGTTGGACTTTGGGAATTTTTTCCTACCCCACTCTACTGCCCCTTTAAGTCTGAGTTTATGTTCTTTTCTACATTCCAACACTAGTTAGAGGTGGTGAGAACTTGGTATGGCTTATTCGATTGATAATTCCCTGAGTGATAACCATGTTTCATATATGTTTCTATATGTGATATATGCTGATAGCTGCCATAAAAAATACATAAAATGAAACTGTGTTTGAAAATGTCATGTAATAAGCATTACCAATTGAAATTGAACACTTGTTTTTGTGTAGCACAAGAAGAGCACCCCATACTTCGATTTATGTTCCAAAGTTTTTTAGTTTGTACATTTAACACATCAATAGCAGCACCTCATCTTCAAATATCTTCTTGAAGTCTTTCTTTAGATACAACATTCTGTTGTCTCAGAGATAAAGGACTGCTTACTGTCCACATATGAAAAGTATATATTTATATGTTTATTCATTCATGGACTCTCAATAAACACTTGATTGTTTCTCATGTGCATATAAGTGTGGATGATAAGACTATACTTCTGAGGAGCAGTTGTATCTTGTCACTCACTGTGCTCAGAGCCTGAGACACTGAAAAATGGTCAAAGTTCTCATTATACGCTGCATGGATAAGTGAACAAGTGATTGAATCAATATGACTCCTGTCTTCAGGAGTAACATAATAGCAGTAAAATAGTAAAATATGTCACTACAAAAAAAAGTCATAAGGGAAAAGGGACAAAATTAGAAGTGCCAAATTAGTTGTGTTGCATTATTGGTTGGGAACTTGGAGTCATTGTCACCCTTTTCAAGAAGAACCTTTCTTTGAGTTTTCTGTCCTCTGTGGTTCTGTGTTAGAGTCTGTCAGTGAGGCACTTGTGCAGTTTGGAAGGCAGAATAGAAGGAGCAGCCATAATTCTGGCACCTTCAGGCATATCTATGGCAAGCTCCTTGAATCACTCACTTCAGTACTCTAAGTGGTTGAGATAGCAAGATGGTGCTTCTTAAGAATCACTTCTGTTGGCGTTGCAGACTGAAATAATCTGTGGTAGCCCCTCATGAGTCGTGAAATTCACAGTGACTTCTGGGCAAGCTTTTGAAACCCACCAGATGCAGCTGAGATACCTGACCTTCAATTCTCCATCACTTCCATGATACATTCAATTTTTCTGATAGACTAAATTAAATTTGGCTTAAGTCTGCCTCTGTACATAGCAAACTGCACCCTAACCTAATATGTAAGCAAACTACAACTTGAGAGTGCATGTTTGTAACAAGTAACAAAGTCTAGGCCAACCATAGTGTCTTAACTTTAAGTCAATCACAGGCTGAAAACTACTCAGACATGTTCAGATAAGGCAAATGTTGAACTGTAACCAATCAGGCTATTTTTTATGTCACTTCCTTTTCTGTTGATAAATATTGCCTGTACGTATTGCTGGATGAGGGTCTCTGATCCTTTAATGGTTTAAGGAACTTCCTGATTCATGAATTGTATCTCTGCTCAAATAACTTGGCTAATTTGTTTAAAGTTTTTCTTTTAATACCCCTAATTCCTGGAATTGAACTCTTTCTTACCTGTGGCTTGTCTTTTCCTGATCAAATCCTGACTAATACACCAGAGTTCCAAGAAATGATATCAAAGTAAATAATTTTGTATGTGGTATGAAGTTTACAGTACCCATAACAAAACTAAGTGGTTCATTGGACAGGTAAAAATTTCAGGGGAAAAAACATTTTTAATGTTGTACTAAATCTTTTATCCTGGCTGAATGTTCATATCCATTCTCTCATCCACTAGAATGAAATAGAATTTTCTTGTCATTCTCAAGTCATAAAAATGTTCTGAAGTAAATTTATCCTCTACAGTGTTAATTCATTAATATTTATGTCCAACTCAGTATTATAATCAAAATACAAACCCCACTCAAAATCAAGTTTCCCCTTCTATAGCTCAGGCCCCCTACAGAAAAGAAGACTATAATAGGAAAAAATGCTTGGCTGGATTATTTTATTTTTGTTTACCTGGTGTTACCTGATCTCTGGCTCTTCTATAGTTGGTGATAGTAGAAAAATAATTAATGTGACAGAAAATTCTTACTTTACAGACGTAAATCGAAAGTGTGTTTCTGTCACATTTGTGATGAATCAAAGTTGACTCATAGGAGCATTTTTGTGGAGTCTTAAGGAATATCCCATCCTCCATTAGGGAGTTTCACCAGCAGTTCTCAAAATGGGTTGAGAACACCCTAGCCAGATGACAACCTCCACAGAGAAGTTTACAGATACTCTTTGATAGGGTCCCATTAACCCTGCAAGTGTACCTCTTAGCCAGGATCTAGGACAGCCCAAAAGTTTTTCTCCTCCTTTCTCTCTGTCCTATTGTGTCCAGAAGAATCACATAATGTTGAACCATGCTTCTGTTGGAAGTACAGTTTCTTGCTAAGTTCAACCCTCTTTTCATTTTGCATATGGTAGCAGTTTCAGTCACTGTTTCTTATCCTTTATATTTCTATATGTGAGTTAGACATTTATCCAGCCTTTTATCAAATTTCCAGCAGACAGGAAACACAGTGAATGTTTTTTGACATCCCTTCCTCCCCAGTTTAGCTTACTATGGGGATGGAACACCACTCCTCCTTCATAGTTTAAGGGACTCACATAACACAGACAATACTCTCCAAAGATATTCTTCAAGTTTCAAACTCCTATTTTCTCTACGATGTTAACCTTTTCACATCCTCCAATTGTTGGGTAGACAAGGGTCACAAAACTTGTTTATAGCCACCTTTTTCCAAAGCCTTCAAAAGTGATCGAGTGCCTTCCTCTGGTTTTTAAAGAGAATTGACAGCTATTTTGAGGGATCTCAGCTAAAAGTGAGGTACACAAAGTCATGGGTACATATAAAGGTATTTAAAAGCCCACTAGGATTCTTTCCCCTTTACTTCTTTACCAAGGAAAATGTGTTTTCTCCTCTTCATTCAGCATTTATGCTTCTGCGTGTATCCTCAAATTAGGAGCAGGCAAATCTCTATGTCAAAGACTTACAAAGACTTACACAAAACAGTCTAAAGTCCTCTCCTTTTTTCCTCAAGAAACTCCCAGCATCACTCATGTCAAAGCATTTTATTGATGGATCTTGGCCACTCATAATCCCTCTCAGGTACTGTTCACCTGGTCTTTTCTACTCTTCTGAAGGTGAGCCACTCTATCTCATCTCCTGGAGGATGAGAGCATTTTCCTTAGCCTTGTCCTACTACTACTATTGCTCACTCAAGCACCTACCCAGCATCATAGCCTCTTATCCCAGGAACCTTCCTAGAGGCTCTGAATTCAGGATTTAATAACTAAAGTACATGTGCTTCAGTTCTCTAGCTGCTTCTGGTTTTATTTTCTCCCCAGTAAAATTCGTTCTTATTCCCTGTATTAGTTCATTCTCACACTGCTAAAAAAAAAAAAAAAAACATACCTGAGACTGGGTGATTTATAAAGGAAAGAGGTTTAATTGATTCACAGTTCAACATGCCTGGGAAGGCCTCAGGAAACTTACGATCATGACAAAAAGGGAAGCAAACACATCTTTCTTCACATGGCAGCAGCAAGGTGAAGAATGAGTTCCCTGAGATGGTGTAAGCCCCTTATAAAACTGTCAGAAACCATGAGAACTTACTATCACAGGAACAGGATGGGAGAAACTGCTCACATGTTTCAGTTATCTCTACCTGTTCCCTCCCACGACATGCGGAGATTATGTGAGCAACAATTCAAGATGAGATTTTGGTGGGGACGCAGCCAAACCATGTCATCCCCATCTGGTCAGTAGCGACTTTAGGTCACATTTAAATGTGATTATCAACTAAAGACTATTTTAAAGGATAAAATATACTTTGTTCATAATTACATAGTAAAGGGGGAAACTTAGCTTACAGGAGAGTTCTTCAGCAGTACATATACATATCATACATTTCAACTCATAGTATGAAATCAGACATATACTCAGAGTATGCATGAAAAAGCAGAAAATGTCATGAGCAGTATCCATTAAGATCCAGCCTGGGGTAGATTACATGATGGAGACCAGCCATAGGAAAAAAGGGTACAGAAGGAATCTGCACTAGTCTGAAGGTTTTATTAGCAGGTAAGGTGTTTTGTTTTTGTTTTTACATCCAAAATCAACTGGGTCTATTTCTTAGATTGGATAGAGAATGAGAGAGAGGTTTAATAATTTCTTTAGGAATTTGTCACTTTGTTATGCTGACGGCACCAAAAATTTGGATAGTGTTTTTAAGCTGTTAAACATCAGCTTTCCAGCACATATGGGAGATTATAAATAGCATGTAAACGTTTGAAATGAGGCCAGCCTTGTAAGACACTTTTGCATCTTTGCTTCTGTTAATAAAATGGCTAGATTACAAAGAAAAGGCAAGTAACCTTTGGAGGACACCTGCATGAAATATAGGCAACATCAGCTGGAAAAGAGCAAAGGGCTAAATGTGCTTTGCCAAGGAAGTTATTTTCATGTTTGCCGCATAAAAGGAATTGAAAATTTAAGTAATAATGTGAGTTGGTTTACAAATACTTTTCTGGGGAAGTTTTGAGGTGCTCCAATAATGTGTACAGTTCTATTATTAGAAGAACATGTGTGCTAGAGTATACTAGTAAAAGTAATTTTTTTTAAATTTTCTATTCTGAGAGCCCTTTAAGTTTCAAAATGAGAAGTAATTAATCAGAGGCTTTCACATGCCTCACACTAACATGAGGTCCTTTCTCTTAGCAAGATAAATGGAAGGAAGCATTCCTAACTGAGCTCTCCACTCTGACCTTGTTCTGCTACCTAGGCTCTTGTCTTGTTGTTCTCCAACAACTCTTGATGTTTTGAATTTTTTTTGCCAATTGGAAAATTGTGCTGATTGATATACTTGTAGCTTAGTTACTGAAGTTTCACTTACTGCCAAACCATTTTTTATTTTCTACCCTACCCAGTTATTGCCATACATTTCTACTTTCCATAGGTATGGCTTTACCACCCACTGCCTATTGCTTATTTACCAAAATCTTCCCCAAATTCTCTCCTGGCAAATTATCCTACACTGTACAGTTAGACATCCCTCAAGCTGTCTGCCTCTGTGCCAAGGCACACATCTGTTCTGGTACTCACTAGAAATCTGGGTGCCTGATTTCGGGTGTCTTTCTAATTTGTGAGGTTCTATTCATAATTATTTGGCCCTATCTGCTCATTACTAATCCCATAATAACTATTCTTGTACTATATTACTTAGACCAGGACAACTCCACATTAATGGCTTTCAAGATATGACAGTATATAATCTTATAAATGAATAAGTGAATATTTTTAATGTTTCTCCAATAAACCTGAGTTATTTATGCTGTGCTAGTATTAAGAGATATCTTTAACAAAGCATGACTTTGCCATCAACATAAATTGATATTTGTAATTACATGTACTGATATAGTTTTACGTAGAGTTCCAGATAAGTTTTGATATTTAACCCTAAATTTTTTCTATAATTAAATTAAAAATATGTTTTTCTATGTTACTATGGAGCTAGATCTCATATCAAAGTAAATTATAAAATTACTAAAATAGTTCAAAAAAACCAAATTTTATTACACTAAACATCTATGAAACCATTTTAATTTTCCATTTAATCACTTACAAATGTGAATATGTTTATTTCCCTCAGTGGTCTACTGTAACAGAATCCAGGACTGTAACTGTGTAGAGGAAAGGGTTTAGGACTGAGGAGGTCTGCCATTCTAGGACTGACTCAGCTGCAGATGAAATATGTAATTTTAAGATGATTCATTATTTGTTTACCCATTACACAGCTGTGTTTGTAGGTAGAGTTAACTCACTCAATTTTGTGATTTAAAAAAAATTAAAATATTTTATTATTTTGAAAAATTTATTTAATTTTTATTTTAAGTTCAGGGGTACAAGTGCAGGTTTGTTATATGGGTAAACTTGTGTCATAGTGGTTTTTTGTAGAGATTATTTCATCCTACAGGTATTAAGTCTGGTACCCCTTAATTACTTTTCCTAGTCCTCTCCCTCCTCCCACCCTCCACCCTCCAAAGAATGTCTAGTGTGTGTTGTTCCCTTCTATGTGTCCATGAGTTATCTTTGATCTTCAATACTTGATTTAGTGTTTAGAGATTCATTTATCAGCATGGAAAGTATAAATTCAGGATGTTTGGTATAAATATTATAAATTAATTACATCTTAGGTGACTTTTAAAAGCTGGAATTTAATGTACATATATGAATGGGAAAACTTAGTTAATATACAATAAAATTATATGGGAATTACTTAAAGTTAGGCTATAAATGTAAATTACATTCTTATTAGCATATAAACCTTTCTTTATTGCTGTTCTCAAGATATTTGGGTATTGCCATAAAGAATAGTTACAGCCAGAGTTAAGGTTTTGTTTTTTGCTTTTAATAACAACAGGATTCTTTCTTTTATGTTTTTGATGATTTTAAAAATGTATTAATTTCTTTAAAAAATTATATTAAGTGGAAATTTAGTAATTAACATCATCAGCATTGCCTAAAGATTTTGTTACAAACATAGTGACATATGTAGGTACACGTATACAAATAGACATATATGTATCTCATGCATCATGTACATATCAATAAAAATGATCAACATATTAATATCAACTTTTAAACTTTTTGACACTTGACAATGACATAAATTAGGGTCTATTTCAATTTAAAAATACCAAAGTGACTAAAGCAGAAAAATTGAGATCATAAGGTTTTAATAGTACTAACATTTAATAGGCATCCATAACAATTTTTTAGCAAAAAAATAGATAAAAAATAAATAACTTACTTAAAATTAGATATTTACAAATTAAATATATAATCATTATGATTCTTAAAGCCTTCCCATTTACTTACTTTAACAAATAAATCTATAGGCTTAGTCAAGATATTTTCTTATTAATATAGAAAGTAAGGTTATATTTTCCTAATCAATTGAGAAGCACAAAATTAATCTATATAAAATGTAAAAAATACTGTGTTTTTTCCTATTACAAAATGCACAATAAAAGTACATTATGCTCACAAATCACTAGTTTACACAAGTTTGCTTTCAAATTTTATTTTCAAGGTACAAGTAACTGAACTACTAGTAGAAAATCAATAGTTGAAGTCATATCTTGAGCTATAAATTCTATAGACCTGTGTGGAAAATAAATTCAACAAAAAATTATGACAGTAGAGAAGACTTGCACAGATATAATTATAAGACAAAAGAGTCTTACACGTTTATAATGTGCAAGGCAAAATTAGCAACACTCAGATATTTGTGATACTGCTTTGCTTTTGTGAATAGAAATTTCCACTCTTATGCTTTTCTGATTCATTTTTCCACTCTTTCACAAATTTCCACTCATACCCATTTCCACTTTTGCAGTCCTGCCACCTCTTTAATGCTGTCAATATGTCCTGAGTTTGAATTTCAAATTCTCCTCTCTCTGTAGCCCTTCCTTTGACAATTATGATGCTATATTAGTCAGGGTTAGGTGGAACCTGACTTGGTAAACAGTTGCTCACAGAATCCTGCTCACAGCAGGAGTCCTGAAGAATCTGGTTTTTGCCAGACAAAGGCAAAACCTTGACAAGAGAAAAGTAACTGGGGATGTCTTTACTCCCCTTATCACAGCTGGACACTGGTGGACATTGTAGTTGCTATTAATAATTTCTCAAACCTTATGCCTTTGTAGTGTTCCATTAAAATATAAAGTCTTCTGTAGGATGATTCAATTGGCCATGCTTGGGTCACAAGGCCATGGCCCAGCTGTCTAGAATAAATCAAAGGAAAGTGTTTGTTCTTTTAAGATCAATGGGACCATGTAGTCTCCTAATTTTCAATCTGTCTGTTATTGTTTTCTCCTGCACTTCCTAATTAGCACTGAAATTCATCATCCTACACTGATAACTAATATCCTAGTGATTTCTATCTTCTGACATCTTGATATTCACTCACACTTGGTTTTACATATTTAATTAACATTTACCCGAGGCAGGTCTAGGGCACATAATAATAAATCATGATTACATAAATTATGTCCTGGCCAGAGAGAAGTTGACAATCAATAGAGGAGCTCAGACAATGAGCCATTCTCTTGTGTGATAAAAGCTACTCTAATCAGAGACATGGTGTGATATCAATGCAGATGAAGAATGATTCAATGAAGGATGCATTAAAAGGCATTGTAATTATTCCTACACTGTTGACCTCCTCCTTGACCTCACTGCCTCTGGTCCATTCATGCTACCCTTTCTTGTAAGAATGTTCTTTCCATAGTAAAGCAGCAGTCATACTCCTTTCTGCTGTAAGATCTTAATTGTTCCTGTTTTACAAAGATAGAATGAAATCTATAGTCTTTATCATTAGATCTAAGATTGCGCCACCATTGACCATTATAATTTTTCTTCATGTTAATCAAAATTCTTTTCCTCCAGGCCAGGCACAATAAAATTTTACACTAATTATAACATTCACTGAGTTAATACATTTACTCACATTTTGCACTCTATAATGTATCTCTCTTAATTGTTCCTGTAAAAATTCTATAAATATTGATACTTCAAAAATTCCTGATGATTTAAAGTCATTCTTGCTTGCCTTGACATGAGGAATTTTCTTAGTGTTATCCATTAGCTACCCATTATCCATTACCCATTTAGCACTTAATCATTTGTTGTAGGGACAGTAAAATATTTTCTTTCTATGTCCTGTTCAATGTCTCATGCGGTTAGTAGATACTACAAGTTTATAGGTCTCAGAATTCAAAAGTAAATTAATACTTTTCTCTCTGCTTAACATACTAGTTTATCATTTCATATTTTTTCATAGAATGTCAGTTTAAAATGTAAAAGTAAACTATCCAATGAACAGGAACAGGGTTTTTGGATAAGAGAAAAACAGTATGTTTAACAATGACAATTTGCCAATTTATAATTTTGTGAGTAGAGGACACAGCATCTCACATATAGCTAGTCCATTTTTAATTTAATTATGTAATCTTTTATGAATTTTAAATTACCTGTCATGAAAATGTCTACCTAGCTATTTTATAATTAAATTAAATTGAATTACCTGATAGGTTTAAGATTTATAAGAACCCTATAGTAAATCTATATCAAAGTTTTTATATAGAAGTATAAGTAAAAAAAGTGTACTATGTATGGATACTTGGGCCAATCTTACTTAAGTTTCCTTTTTTTTTTTTTCGTTTAAGTAAAATCAATGCAACACAGTACTAGGAGTTATATATTCATTGCTTTTTCAAGCTGTCTTTATTTTTCAGAAAAAAAATAAAATTAATGTGCAAGTATAAAGATGAAGAGTACATAAAAAGAAGGGCTTTATTATTTTTTTTTAGAATCATCTTACACCTGACTTTGGAAAGTGTTGAACACTAAAAACCATTGTGTTCTAAAAAATTATACAGGCTGTAAATTTAAGTTGTTTGCATTTCTTTACTTCTGTGTTTACTATTTCCTCTAGGAAAATCACCTGCACTTTGTTTTTTTCTCTTTTAATCTCTTTTATTATTTTTTCTTCCTATTATGAGGTGTCATATCTTTCATTTTTTTCTTTACCATTTTTTCCACTTTCCTCAAATAACGCAGATCAATTATATTGTAATCTTCAACTCTATCTCTTTCCTGAGACTGATTTCTTCTTCTCTCTTTCTTAACCTCTTCTTCCTTCCTCACTGCAATCCATGGCAGTATAGATGGCTCTGTCCCCCTTCCCCTGGACCATCAGGGTACAGGACTTTCTCTGATGAAGATTACCATCTTCATTGTCAAAATAAGTGTTGTTTCCTCATCCTCATTTAGCTTAACCCTACTGCAGTATTTATTGCCTGTCTATGAAATACATTGCCTATTTTGGCTGGTACTATTCTTTCCACATCTCCTCCTGTCTCTTTGAACATGATTTGTTGGTGATGTTTTGCTGTGATCCTTCTCTTCTCCTACATAATAAAATATATTCTAACTCTTTAGAATTTTATTATAAATACAGGTCTTCATTAACCAGTGTAACCCAACTCTGGGTAATTTATTAAATGCACAAACATATCACGTACACACATGTGTGTATGTGTATATGTTTGTATATATACATGTATGTATGTGTGCATAAATGTATATGTATACACATGCACATATAATTAAAAGGAATATTTATCAGAAGGATATTGAGGGAAAAAGCTGAAGAAGTTGCAGAAAGGACAAGGTATGGAAAAGTCGAGAACAATTAGCAAGAACTATTGATGGTCTTTTCGGATACTGCCATTCCCATGAGCCTCTTCCAAATATTTCTTAGTTTATATGTTCTTTACCTAAAGATACACATTTTAGGAAGCTAACATCTGATTTTCAAAGCTAAGGTCAGGAGAGGTGACACATTTTAACACCCACAAAAATTTAGTATCTAATGGCTAAATTACACAAAGAAAATTCAGATGTTTTTAAGAGAAAAAGAGAAGTAGACACTGGATAGGCAGGAATAGCAGTCATCTACGGTATGTGCCTTTCTTTGTTCTCTCAGAAAACACCTTATTTCTGAGAGGATGTACAGAAGGATTAAAGTCAGGGAGATTAACTGAAGCAGCGTTCATGTCCTGGAGTCACTGGGACCCAGAGTTGTGTACATCCTTCCATCTCTACTCAGTGACACAACATAAATGTCGCTAAACCACACAATGATAGTATCATAATGGACATTCAATTATTAGGTACTACACTAAATGCATTAAATTGAAGCCTCAAGAACACAGTTTATTTCCCAGATCTTTTTGATTGTATACTGCTCCTTGTCCTAAATCATCTTGTGATTTCCTCCTAAGGGACATATTAACAGATAAATAAGAAAGCAAACAAACTATTTTTAATATAAATAATTTCTCCATTTGGATCATATATTCACTTATATAAATATAAATATAAACATATATATCATATATATCTCATATATATATGGAGAGAGAGAGTTGTGCTGGCCTTCTCTTCAGGGTCAACTACATTGCAATCTTAACTGGATGAAGCAAATAGTGTTATATAAATAATTATATAGCATTAGGAGATATACCTAATGTAAATGATGAGTTAATGGGTGCAGCACACCAACATGGCACATGTATACATATGTAACAAACCTGCACATTGTGCACATGTACCCTAGAACTTAACGTATAATAATAATAAAAAAAAGAAATCTTTGTTTACTATATAATATAGTTCAGAGCTTTCAAATCAACCACAAATTTCTCCCCTCTTTGCTATTCAGAATTAGGAAAGGGCATAGGAGGAGAGAAGGACAGAACAGATGAAGCTGAAGCTCCATCCAAGGAAGGATGGGGTCTGGATCTCTTAACTGTGGCACCAGGTGGGAAGCCAAGTGCCTGTTGGGATACAAAGGCTATCAACTCTGTGGAATTGTCTCAGTCATTACTGGAGAGAAACAGTGCAGGTTCTAACATATTCTAGAAATTATCTTTACTGGTTTCTTTCCACTAACACATATGTGAGAGATACACAGATTCTCTAACTACATGACTAAGGATAAATTGAAAATCTCATTACTTTTCCACTTGATTTTACCAAGTAGTTGACCAATATTTTGGGATTATGCAAGTGTACATATTTAAATTTTAAATATAATTTATGATTTTAAAACAAAAGTTATAGCAATTTATTTTTTGTGTAGTGCACTAATAGTCAACTTTTTAAATCAGGTTTTATACAGAGGTATTTTTGATTTTTTAAAGATAGTTGTTTTTAATAAAGTCTGCATTTTTATGTATTGTACAATATCTTGATGTATCTTTATCTTCTTAAAGCAGAAGTTAAATGAATTTATGAATAATTTCTTACAATTTTAAAGAGCTGCATATACCATATAAGAAAAATTTTTTAGCATGGCATTAAATAAAAAACAATGTGGGATAGTATTAAAAGATTTTAGAAAAAGAAAAAAATTTCAACATTTTTGCTAATAATTTTAATCTTTCCTATTACTTCATTATAAATGTTCATGATAAAGTACATTTTCATTAATATTTCCAAAAGCAATATAGCTCCTGAAAATTAATTAGAACATTTACCCCAAAAATACCCTGTCCATGAAATTTCATTCAGATGTTATATCATTTTATGATATTCTATCCTTTGTGGTTTTTTAGATCTAAATAATTTGAGTTTGTCTTCTCCACTTTTTCTTAAAGCAGCCTTTAAATTATTACTACCAGTATGTAATCATTTGCTGCTAGACTAAATTTCCTACTGAGTAGATTTGAATATACATTATGGCATTTGGGAGAATAAAATAATAAAATCAATAAAAAAGAGATTGATTCCCAATATTTATTGTAAGAAATAAGGTCCTCATTAAAATTTGTGTGGGAGAAAGGAATTAACATACAACTATTTTCATGAATTGGCTTAGTTCTTGCTTATGTTGCTCCAAAGTAGCACTAACAAAAGTTTGCAATTATGTATTTTTTTCCTTTCTATACTGCCCATTATTGAAAATATCACACACATAATTGTTCCCATTCTAAAACAGAACAAAAGCCATCTGTTCATGATTATTTTGTATGATAGAGAGTTGCTCCTCAGAAAGACTCAGGCCCCTTGATATATATAAATGAAAAATACTCTTTCACTACAGGGAAATTACCACATACCACACCATATCCATTAGTGTGTGCCCTGTAGAATTGAAATTGATTATTATTTTAATGTAGTCATGACGGCAGTCTCAATATTTTCCTAGCCACATCAATTCCATTGAATACATTTGAAGTTTGTTCTCACAAAGGCCTTGAGCAAAGGAAGAACTAAGGACAATTACATGACACACTTTAAGGAACATATAATTTCAAAGATGAAATGGTGGAGTAGGTGCAGGGAATTCTGTCAGTAGCCACAGAGAGCTTTAGGAATCTGCAACCTCAGACTACATGTCAAGAGATCATCTACTACACTGTCAGGCAGACAAGTCATAAAGAAGCAATTACTACCAGGATAAAATTTGACTGTTTCAGCAAATACTGTGCCTTCAAACTTTACACAGCGTGGAAAACATTTTTAAATCTAAAATTTAAAGATGAAGGAATAAGCATAATGCCTTTTAAAAGTATTAAAATAGGGACTTGCCACAGCTCTGTGTTTGTAAAACTGTAATTTTTATAATTTAAAAATAAAATTTAAAACTAACATTTTCTTCTTTCAAAATATGTGAACAAAAAGTTTCAGACTCTTTTAGTAAGAGGAGGTAGAGATAATTTACATAATAGACACAGGAGACATAATATTTTGTTGATCTATTTAACAAAATTAGCAAAAATCTGCCTAAAGAATAACCCAGAGATACTAGCTCTGGCTAAAAGTATAAAAATAAGCAACTGAGGTCACAGTCTTGAAACTCATGATACAGTAAGGAAATTAGCTCCCTTTCTTTGAAGACCAGTTTGAATCATGCTAAAACTGATGAGATCAAAGGTTGCTGGAGAGCTTAAGCAGCAATTGGCAAGTGATACTTAACACTAGTGATCACTTAAGCTTTAATGTACTGTAATGTAATTCACATAAACAAAAGGTCTTTGGAGTCCTCAATAATTTTTAAGAGCATAGGAGAGTCCTAAGACCAACAAGATTGAAAACCACTAGAAGCCTAAGGTAACAAATGCAACAGGCACTTGAGTCCAAACCCAATAATAATAATAATAATAATAGTAATAATAATAATAATAATACTTAGAAAATCGGAACTCATGCCAGTCATGGGGATATCATTTCTCCTTAGTCACATGATCTTAGGGCTTGAAGAAAATTTAGAGCTCGTTCTTAATTCATTTTCAGGTTGGGGAAACAGACCCAGAATATAAACAACTGCATATTTAACATTGAATAAAGAATCCATAATTCTTGACCCTAAGGCAATGCTGTTTGAGTTACTCTGCATGGCTTTATTTGGAATTTATATTTATATTTTATTTAGCTTTAAAGGGACATTATTTCCCTGTTTTGATCAATACAGAATAACTGAAAGCAACAAGATCAATTTACCTATTTGTCGGAACATTTCTTTAGTGTGTATTTAGTTTTTTGACCACATGCCTGCTACTTTCTTCATTTAAACAAATGTTTTAGAAGAAGCAATAGAACACTTGACTATTATTATATTCCAATTTCATTGTTTCCTAATACTTGTATCTCTGCTAACGCGAAAAGATGCAAACATTCACAATGTCAGACACCCAAACTACCAAAGTAGTAGAGAGCCTAATCTTACCAACTTCAGTATTATTAAAGAACACCTTGTCATTCCACTCAGGAACCGTCTCAAGTGTCAAAGCCCTTGCTATTCCTTTGTCACTTTACTTAAAAAATGTACTTGCCTGTGAGTCCATTCTTTCTGACCTCTTTATTTGTGGTATTAGCTTGTCATTTTTTGAAAGAAAGCAAAACTAAACAAAGAGAGCTTATTGTCAGGAAAGCCAGGCCCTAAGAGAATTCCTTAGAGAATTAACCAGTGGAATTTTTAAATAAATGTGGGGATGAAGAAAGAGTGGGATCTCTTCTTCCAAGTTTCCAAATATTTGTTTTTCCTGACTTGAGAGATTCTTATGCCTTTAAAATTGTTTAGTTCTAGTTTTACCCAGTTGATTCTTATTATGTATCTAGAAACCAAGATATTTTCATTTAAAAAAAACTCTATGATGCAGTCTCTTACTATGGTTTTCATATTGAAATAAAAATGCACTTCCTTCCCTCTTCAGCTTTCAAAAGGTGCCTTATATGATGAATAGCCCCTTCTGTGTTACAGTATGCATATATAGGGAATGGGCAATTTTTAAAGCTACCTACAAGTTTTTACAAATACTGTTGAGTTATTTAAATTATTGCTTCACCCTGATTATATAACAGAGCGATGAAGACTTCATTTTCTTCTCTCATCTTCTTTTAAACAGGTAGTCTGCTTAAAAAACAATTTTATATTATTTCTACTATTAAAAATCCTTTTGAGGTTGATTTATTTTCAAATATATTTTGATAACAAGATGGTGGTTGTCAGTCCCATGTTACCACAAAAATGTTTAATTTAATTGAACTTTTTCTGATAATATTTGCAGTATCAGATTTTTATAAAATTCTAAAGATTTTTCATATGCAAGTGAAAGAACTAAGTCTTAATTGAACTGACTTAATAACTGATAGACCAACTGTGAATTCAGGCTTTCACTTGTTATGTGAAGCAAGGTAGAGATCACAAGAAAAGAAGGCAATGTTCTGGTTGAATTTCCATGCTATCTTCTGTTTACTTTCCATGCTATGTTCAGGTTTCTCAGGTTTACAAGGAAGGAGATACTAACAAAATTATAAGATAAAATCTGTGGAACAATCAACAAATTATAATACCATACTCCTAATTCTTATATTTGCAGAAATCAAATGAATAGGTTCTTGTTTGCTATATCCAAATAGCAAACATATATTTATTAAAGCATATATTTATTTATATATTATATATGTATATATATAATGTGTGTGTGTATAATGTATATATAGTAGTTTTGGACCACATGCATGTTACTTTATATTTATATTAGATATGTATACTAGATATATGTATATATGATATATATACTAGATACATAGTAGATATATATAGATATATAGTATATATAGTAGATGTCTACTATATATCTATATATAATCTACTATATATCTACTATATATCTTCTATATGTATCTACTATATATATCTTGTATATATCCCTTCTATATCTAGATATATATCTATATATCTATTATATATTCTATATATCTATATATATCTACTATGTATCTAGTATATATATCATACATACATATATCTAGTATATGTATCATATATATATAAAGTAACATGCATGTGGTCCAAAACTACTATGGATATATAATATATATAGTAGAGATATATATAGTAAATATATACAGATATATATAAAGATATATATAGATATACTATATATAGATATATAACTATATGTATCTAGATAGATTTATATCTATATATATAGATAGATCTATCTATATATATATCTACTATATATCTAGTAGATATATCATATTTCATTAGTATGCTTATTCAGATAGAGAAAAGAAGGAAGTTAGAGCATGGTGGGGGTATCGTTTTTCTTCTATCTGCTATTCCAATTTCAGTTCGTGTTCTAGAATATTTTGGTTCCTCTCCTCATCATTTGTTGAGGAGCATGAGAAAAAAGGAATATTATTCTTTCAGCTTCCACTTCATTGTTCATGTTAATATTTGTTCCTCCACAAGGACGGGTAAAATTAATGAGATCTCGGTATTCATTGTGCTCCATTCCTTTATGATACAGGTCAGTGCTTACATGTGCCATACACTCTTGTTTTTTTTCAGTTCCTCCTAGACTTGACAATCTTTAGATAAAACAGTCCTTGTGCTTTCAGTCTCTAGGCCAGAAGACTTCCTGAACAAGCCATCCTCATGGGCGGTTTGTACAGCAGAGGTGAGATGAATTATGAGGTCAGGCATTTTCCAGCCTCTCTACCTTTAACTTGAAGGGAAATAGAATGCAGTGAGCCTGGTTATCGTGAATTAAAGGTGATAGGTCAAAGACATGACTATGATCTTCAATAGTGCTATCTAGCTTTGTCAGGAAACTAGTACCATAATGGAACCAATACTTGGACGCCTTTTTGTCTCCTATGGTTCAAACCAGGGTTAAAAATACAACAGAATATAAGAGAAATACATGATTGGATTCCCAACATCCTGCAGCAGGCAAATAACCAAGTTAGAGAGAAAAACAATTACCACGTGTGTTTTCCCATATAATCAGTTAAATTTTAAGTTAAAATGAAGTGATTTAGAAGTCCAATCTATGCAAATGTATGTGTCCATTACATTTTGAAACCTACCATAATTAGAAATTGTTTTGCTATGCAAATCTGACAGCATGTATCTTTCTCTTTGACAATAAAATATGTGAATAATCAACAGAACAAATATTTACCATCCATATCAATTTTTCCTAGTAAACATTTTGAAGTATTAAATAACATTTTGAATGCAATGATTCTTAGACTATCTTAACATTTATAAAAAGAAAATAGGACTCTTTCTTTCCAATATGCAGTCATTATTAAGGCTTCTTTGGTTAACTCATGCTGTGTGTTAGAAAGCCTAATCACTGTGAGATTTAACAAAATGCAGTCAATATACTTGTTCTCCTATGTGGTCTGAGTTGTACTAAATGGGTTTCTAGTAAATTATTACTTATCAGACTCAGAAATAATTATAGATCAGATGTTTCAGAGCATTCATGTCACCAATCTGGAAAATAGAAAGTCAACACTAACTTCTTTATATAAGGTTTGGGTAGGTAAATGGAGAACATTTGGGACAAATTTGAGGGTTGTTCGTGTGTGTCTAGGTTTGTAGTGCTAAACCATGGGGCTTTAGATAGCTAGTGTTTGGTTTTGTGACTTTAAATATATACAAGATTCTGTTACCAAAAACATATCTCCCCTATGTGATTTCAGCCTCATAAAAACACTTTGGAAATAAAGGTTAATCATAGACAAAATATGGCAAATCCTTACTTTGATTGTCAAAAATGAGACCAATTCAGTAATAAAATTATTAAAATAATCTTGACATTGTCCATTATATTTCAGAACACTGAAAAATTTACATTAAGAAAATAGAATTAATTGAAAATTTAAAATAATATATGACAGAAGCCCTTGAAAATTATAATCTATAAATTATACATATATATATACACACACACATATATATTATTTTTACTTATTAAAACTGGAGGACTACTCTAGTATTTATTAGGTAAGGCAGTTTTAAATCAGGAAAACCTAGGAAGTTAAGCTATTTTGAACTGATCCTTTGACAAGACATTCACTTCTCAGCAGAGTTCTATGAGGGATTAACAAATTATTAAATTTCATTGTGCTAAAACTAAAGTGAATTTCAAATGTGAATAACAAAAATTTGTCCCATCCAAAGCATAACTGTACATGTTTCTTCCTTTAATGTTAGGTTAGAACTAACTCAGCATTATCATTAAGCTATCACATTTAGGAAATAGTTGATCTTCAAACAAAACATTTTTTAAAAAATTTAATTTTGTCAGCCAAGTTTAATTCAGGATAGATGAATAGTGGGCATAGAGTGGTAAAATATATGTCTCTTTCATAATGAAAATATTAATTTTACAGTAAATTTACTATGTTAAATGCAATGTCCCATAGCCAGAATTTCTATAATTCATTTACATACTTTTTAAAATGCAGTTTTATAAAGTATACTGTATTGAGATATTTTTATATACATTTTTTCAATTTTCATAATTCTATGAGAGAATGATTTCTGTCTTACAGATGAGGAAGTAAGATTTTCAGGAGATTGCATGACTTTCTCAATTATACTGTGAATGAGTTGCAAAGGTGATGTTGAAAAGACCACATTTCTTGATTTCAAACCTGTCACTTATTTCTACCTGCCATAGGCTCCTGCATAGCTATGATTCTCAAGCATATCAGCATACTGACATGTCTTCAACAATGCCAAATAACACTTTAGGTTATTATTATTTCTATTGTACAGAAAAGCAAGTTCAGATCATAAGTATTGATAATTGAGGTTTTTATGTGATTATAGTTCATGGTGCAGATTGAATTGTCTATAGATTACCTTTAATATTTAGATTCTTAAAGTTGGGAAGAAATCCCAAAAGGTTAAAGAGTTTAATTGATATGTATATCCTTTTTTTTTAAGTTGCATTTAGAAAATTTCCCTGTACATGACAACTCAATGCTTGTATATTTCTGAAACCACAACAAATAAAAAGACAAGTGGACATAACAAGGAGAATGGATTTTGCCATTGCTGTCTTCCAAAAATAAGACTGGCAGCCCGCCTGGGGCGCATCATTGAGGGTGAACCTGTGGCTGTGAGCATCTTTTAAGGTCATTTCCATGTGAATAGGCCTGAAATACATAAGGAGTGTTAACCTAAATCGTTTTCAAATAAATATGGGTTCATTTACACTCGACGTATTTCCAAAACATATTTGAGGTAGCCTATGATAAAAGCTACAAAAGAGTTAATATCAATATAATTGAAACAGAAAATAAAAGCCATAAAAAGAAAGAAGCATGCATGCCAACTCTGAGGACCACATATAATTATTGCATAGCTCTGAATTTCCTAGCCTTCAGGAAAAGGAAGAAAAAGTTATGGAAATGTCAATATCCGAAAGAGGAATCAATGGTAAAATATATCTGAACTCCAACATGATTTTGTATCTCTACCCTTAGACTCTTGTAGCAGTCTCATAACTAAGCATTCGACTCAGCAGATAGTAATTAAGCATATGCTATTTGTTTGAATCTGTTCTACATCCTGGTAATACAGGAATTTTCAAAGCACAATAACAGTCAATTCCATTAAGAAATTCACAGACAGTTCATCTCATAAATCTGACTGTGTTGTTCGCCTTAAATTTAAGTTCATTATGGACCCTTCTTGGTCCACAGAGTAAAACTTATGATGGAGCTTAGCATACCAAGTTTTTTACGACCTACCCTGAGAGATCCTTTTCAACCTCAGCTCCTGCTAGTATTTCTTACTAGCCACATGGAACTTCTTACTCTTAACTACACATAACTTTTCTCACTGTTTACTTTTCACATCTGTGCTGTTGTTAAAGTGCTAATATCTGTCCCTAAGGCCCTTTCCTGTTCTTCTACGTATAAATATTTACTTATGATGAAACACTGTGCCAAATGCCACTTCTTGCTGTAGACTTCTTCCTCAGTCTCCAGTCTCCCCTGCCTCATCATAGCCTCAGCTTTTCTTGTATCTTTCTGTGACTTGACAATGAGTTTTCTGAGAGCGGTAGTGAATATCTAGCATCCAGCACAGAGTCTGGCCCCTATGGTAGTCGGCCAATATTTCTTTGATAAATAAATGAACAAAAAATGAGCAGTGACTCTTCAACAAAAGTATTTTTTCTTCATGCTAAATTCTAGCAAAAAATTGTCAGATGGGTTCTTACATTTGGGCCATTCATCATCATAACAGAAGTGTCAATGGTAAGTTTTCCTAAAATGTTAGGGTGATTTTCAAATATCCTAATTTTATAAAAGTCCTCTAAAACTTGAGGGAATAATTATAAAAGCAAGGATGATGATCATTCTGAGGGCCGAGATAATGAATTTCAAGAATGTACCATTTCAGAGATGTAATAAGCTATAAGGCTAGAACTCAATGTATCAGGAGGAAGGGTTGGATGTCAAGGCCCTTCTTTTAGTCTCTTTTCACACTGTTATAGGGAACTACCTGAGACTGTGTAATTTATGAAGAAAATAGGTTTGGTTGACTCACAGATGCACAAGCTGTACAGAAGCATCGCTGGGAGCCCTCAGGAAACTTACAATCACGGTGGAAGGTGAAGGGGAAGCAAGTCACGTCTTACCGTGGTGGGGCAGGAGAGAGAGAGAGCCAAGGGTGACGTGCCACATACTTTTAAACCATCAGATCTTGTGAGAACTCACTAACTATCATGAGTACAGCAAGGGAGAAATCTTCCCCAGGATCCAATTACCTCCCACCAGGCCCCTCCCCTGATATGTAGGGATTACAATTTGACATAATATTTAGGTGTGGACACAGAGCCAAATCTTATCAGCCCTCAACTTCCTCTCTTACATATTACTGAGCTTTTGATGGTTCAGAGTCAAGGCCATTCTCTAGGTCGTGGGACTTTCTGGCATTAGTGCCCTATGCTGCTGTTTCAGGACAAATATTTGGTAGCCAAACTATCAGTTTAGACACTGCATTACAAGAGTTAGGGAGCTGAATCTGTAGATTTGACCTCAGATATCTGCCTAGGGGAGTTACTTGTAAACCCATTAAACCCTTCCTGAGAAATCATTATTAACAATCACGAGAACACTTTAATTCCAGGGAAGCAGTTTTGAAAAAGCTTAAAAACAAGATTTTCTCAAAAAGCATGATCACTTTTACCTAAGAATAAGAAATCTTTGATTCTGATCCCCCAGAGTTTTATAACATAAAGCTCTGAAAGGATGATTTGACTTGGATTATTTTTTTTTCCTTCAAATCAAGTCAGCTTTCTCAGCATTAGAAAATACATCCCAAGGACTCTCTGTCTTTGAACTGGCTAGTGTACCTGCCAGGAAAATTTAACTGCCAAATGTTTCCAAAGATATGTGAAGAAATTGGCTTACTTTGTACATTGATTTCATATTGACTATTAAATTAAGTAAAACATATAAAAAAGAAAATTGCAAATTTTGAGAGAATGTGTATGTTGTGTCTTCTCAGACAGAAATAACTGAATTTTTTAAGCTCATGATAATAACATCACTAGTCTAAAGGAGACAACTATGGTAACAACCTATTTTGGCAAGAGGAAGGAAGTTAAGCTCATCTAAAAACTGTATCAGATCATTAAGAACTTATATTGCTGATAAGGGGCCAAAATAGCTCAGATTTATGCCATGAGAAACTATGCTTTGATGTGCTATAAGAGTATTCCTGGCTACCTTTGTTTTTGAAATAATTTTAAATTCCTATGATGTACAAATATCAGACATCTATTTTAAACTGATTTAATTTTAACTAATATAATTTTGTATTGTTTCAAATACTGTTGATGGATGGAT
Organism: Macaca thibetana thibetana; assembly: GCF_024542745.1. Classification (NCBI taxonomy): domain Eukaryota; kingdom Metazoa; phylum Chordata; class Mammalia; order Primates; family Cercopithecidae; genus Macaca; species Macaca thibetana. The sequence goes on along the minus strand of NC_065581.1, from coordinate 62,000,031 downwards.
TTATGTTAGTTTTCCTGCAAGAGTCCAGCACAAGATTAAAAAAAAAAAAACAAACTGTCAATAGCAGAGAAAAATAAATAAAATTGATTTATTCCTGATAAAAAACTTAAATGTGTACTTTTTAAAAGGAAAATAGATATATAAATAGAAAAGATTATTTTGAAAATGAATGCATTGCTAACATAGAAGAAATTGATGGTTAACCTTAAAAAAACAACAGCCTCGCCTCCTGTCTGGTTCTGCCATTTCTTTTAAAGCTTTAGTCTTGTCACTCATTCTTATATACCCACCCTCACCATAAGGGAGCCATTAACACAAATACAAAACAAATACAAATGTAATAATTACAGCTACTGCCTGTATGGCACTGCTATAAGTACTTAGCATGTATTTACTCATTTGACATTTACGACAACCCTATGAGATTGGTGTTATATTATTACTACTGTGTAAATGAGGCAATTGAGGCACAATGGTTAAGTAATTTGCCCAAGTTTCAGAACTAGTGCATGCAGGAGCCACTCCGGCACCCTGATGGTCTGGTGCCAATGTCCTCATGGTCATACATGGTGGAGGTGAGGTCCCTGTTAGACTTTTGCTTTCTTATCCATTTATGCCAAGGAAGCTCACTTGCCCATTTTTGATAATGTTAAGTCACTGAACACATATGCCTGGAAAACCCAGGCCTTCACATTTATCCTCATAATCTCATTAATGACTGATGATACTCACCTGGTTTTACTTCCTTAAAATTTGTCAAAACTTCTTTTATCCAAAGTTTGGGTATCTCTGAGTAGCAGCTTGAAGCAAGAAACCCTAGATCACGGGCTAGTCCTTCTTTCCCAAAATGGCACCTTCAGTTAATAGGTATTCACTTTCCCTGATTAATATTTTTATCTTTTTTTAATAGGATGTTCTAAGAAGCTTGTTTTATTTTCAATTATCAGAGATATATAGATACATATATGTGTGTATGTATATACATACATACATATGTAAAATAGTATAAAATATGGAACTGCATCACAGAAGGAAGCCATAACATTTTTTGTTTCTGCTTTTTATGTTGAATCTATCCTAATGATTTGTTATTGTTTTTCAATATTTTCAGATATCATTATTTATTTTAGTATTTAACAGCTCAAAATATCACAAGGTAAATGGAATAGACATTTATTCTCTTGTTTCACTTATGTTGAATACTGTTTATAGAAAAGACAACACGCCCTGTGCTATTGCCTTTTTTCCTTAGGAAATAATGTACTTAATCATAGGATATCAATGACTGGGTTTTTCTAAATTCCCAGGCAATGAAATTAGTAGATAAAAAGTTTAAAAAAAAAAAAAACTCTCCCAAAATAATGACAAGTACAATGTACCTAAACAATTCAAATAAAATGAAATTGTGCCAATGTCAATCTGTTATTTTAGCAAACTTAATAAGTAAATTGGAGCTCTGCACAGTTAACATAATCAATGTTTTGCAATCAATAATGAAAACAGCCAAAAACACTGACTAAACCTTGCCATGGTCAATTTAGTCCCATCATCTTGACACAATCGCATTGGTTTTCTAAAACAGTTTTCTTCCTGATGGATGCTCTGAGAACATAAAATAATCCATTTAAGGATCTGTGGTAACAATTTACCACACTCTGCATTTGAATTTAAAATGTTTATGCAACTTCCACTAATTCATTGCTAGGAGGACTTACTTGGTGAAACACAATAAACTGGGGTTAATCAATATAATTAACACAATTTCCTTTTGATACGCATGTTGAAGATATTTTAAACACCATTGGTATTGACACAAAAAATTTTGCTATACCTACACATTTTTTTTTCCTCAGAAATGCACATTGTTTGAATGTGTGAGTTAGCCTTTTAAAATGAGGAAATTTGATGACTGAATGTCAGCTTAGATGAGGCTTTATATTTCTATTTGGATGTTTGGTACCTGGAGCAAACATAAAATTGTTGTTCCTAGGAACTTGTCTAAGAGCAAACAGATAATACCATGAAGCAGGAAAATAATGGTCCTCTAAAATTAATAATATATTGTCTTTTCTATAAACTGTATTCAACATAAGTAAAACAAGAGAACAAATGTCTATCCCACTTACCTTGCAGTATTTTGAGCTGTTAAATACTAAAATAAGGTACCTGAAAATATTTTTTTAAAAATAACATATCATTAGGGTAGATTCAACATAAAAAGCAGAAACTAAAAATGTTATGTAACAGTGCCATACAAGCATTAGCTGTAATTATTACATTTATGTTTCTTTTGTATTTGTATTAATGCCCCCCTTATGGTGAGGGTGGGTATATAAGAATGAGTGACAAGACTAAAGGTTTAAAAGAAATGGCAGAACCGGACAGAGGCTGTTTTTTGTTTGTTTGTTTTTTGTTTTTTGTTTTTAAGGTTAACCATCAATTTCTTCCATGCTAGCAATGTACTCATTTTCAAAATAATCCTTTTCTATTTATATATCTATTTTCCTTTTAAAAGGTACACATTTAAGTTTCATATTAGGAATAAATCAATTTTATTTTTCTCTGCTATTGACAGTTTTCATTCTTTTAAATCTTGTGCTGGACTCTTGCAGGAAAATTGTAACATAAATCCATCTATCAAAAGTCTTTGAAACAATAAAAAATTATAATTGGTTAAAATTAAATCAGTTTAAAATAGATGTCTGATACTTGTATGTCATAGAAATTTTAAATTATTTCAAGAACAAAGAAAGCCTGAAATACTCTTATAGCAAAGCATACCCAATGTAGATGACAAGTTGATGGGTGCAGCAAACCACCAAGGCATGTGTATACCTATGTAACAGACCTGCATGTTCTGCACATGTATCTCAGAACTTAAAGTATAATAAAAAAAATTTACAAATGTAACATTAAACAAAAAATACCTAGAGCAGTTATTTTAATATTTTATCGAAATATTTGCAATATTTAATTCAAACATATTGAAAAACTATAATTGAATAATATGGGAAACATATCATTAAAAATAAAAAATATTGAAATATATGTAATTTTAGATTGATTTTTATTACTTGAAACTTTACTAATTTGTCATTTATATATATATATATATATATATATATATATTTTTTTTTTTTTTTTTTTTTTTTTTTTTTTTTGAGGAATCTCGTCCTGTCGCCCAGGCTGGAGTGCAGTGGCCAATCTCAGCTCACTGCAACCTCCGCCTCCCCGTTCAAGCGATTCTCCTGCCTCAGCCATCTGAGTAGCTGGGACTACAGGTGTGTGCCACCAGGCCCAGCTAATTTATTTATTTATTTATTTATTGTATTTTTAGTAGAGATGGGGTTTCACCATGTTAGCCAGGATGGTCTCGATCCCCAGACCTCGTGATCTGCCCGCCTCGGCCTCTCAAAGTGCTGGGATTATAGGTGTGAGCCATCGTGCCCGGTCACCATTTATAATTTTGAAAAAATTAGTGTGATGGTCATTTCGTGCCTCCTAAATTCCCCTTCAGGAAAGAAAATCGAATTCTCAACAGCTACTGCAAAGGCTGCTGCATAGAGCCCTTAGCTGTCATCTGGGATCACAGAGCTGCCTAAATCAAGGTCAGGGTTTAGTTTTGGGGCACCCCTCATATAAGACCTCTAGAGATTCAACTTCAAATGTTGTTTTATATTGTGGCTAATGTATCTTCTTATACAAGCTTCAAAGTAAAATGTTGAATATGGTTTGTTCTCATTTATCTTCGTATATTGTAAATATTTATTTAAGAATAGTAAAAATTGAGTCACCTTTTGACTAATAAAGGCAACTAAATAAATTTGCTATAATTTTGGCTAATTTATTCTAATTTGTAATTAGGTAAAAATTAGAAAAATTCAAACACTGGATCTGTATAGAGGATATTCTGGGGCAGGTGAGGGAATCTGAAAATATTGATTACATTTAGCTAACAGTTCTATTTACTTATTTTTTTTATCATTTTATTCAATTTATTTTCATCATAACAAATTTTTATACCCCATATAAATTTATTTCCTTCACTCAATTTTTAAGCCCTCTTTATCAAAAAGCAGAGTGTTACTTGTCTACTTGTAGTGATGTCCACATCAAAAGTTACCTTGCAGTAGAACAAAATGACTATTTCTGGTATCATTATAACTTTCCAAAGGCCTCTTCAATGAGCATGGCATTTCAGAGTTAAGCAGAAATGATCAAACTACAAGAAATAGCACATTATCTCATTTGCTCAGGAGCAGGGTTTGTTTATCTTATTAACATAACTTATTGTTATGTTACAGTTCTCAAAATCAGAGACATGAACATTTTGATAAGGGGAGAAGCAACTAAGGAACTATAAAGCACTCTGAGGCCAGGTGGATTCGCAGGTGGTACTAAGAGCTTTAAGTACAAGGAAGAAAGCAGCCTTAAAAAAGACAGATAAGAGGTGGGATATGAGCAGATCATTCTGACTGGACCAAAAAATAAAAATAAAAAATAATAATTAAGCCAGGACACTAAAACAGTGCAAAAGTATCACTCCTGAATTTATTTAGTATACTCAGTTGCACAGGCATGCTATGGCAGCAAGACTCCAAAAGTCTAGATTTAAAACAAATAAAAACAAATGAGGCCCAGACAGTTGTTGACAACCACAGTATGCTTTACAATCATAAAAGCTGATTAGCAGTTTCTAGTTAGCCACGGGAATTTTCTGTTCAGTTGAATTAATATATAAAAAGCCAAGAGACATAAAATAACAGGACACAGTCTCTGTGCTTAGAGAGCAGATTTGGTGGAAGGAGTTTTGGGAAATAAAGTTGGCTATGCATATAATCACCAGATTTTAAATATCCTTATCTTCCATGTTTATTTTGATGGTTCATAATGAGATACCATCTCACACCAGTTAGAATGGTGATCATTACAACGTCTGGAAACAACAGATGCTGGCAAATATGTGGAGAAATACGAATGCTTTTACATTGTTGAAGGGAGTGTAAATTAGTTCAACCATTGTGGAACACAGTGTGGCAATTCCTTAAGGATCTACAACCAGAAATACCATTTCACCCAGCAATCTGATTACTGGGTATATACCCAAAGGATTATAAATCATTCTACTATAAAGATATATGTACACATATGTTTATTGCAGTATGATTTATGATTGCAAGACTTGGAACCAACTCAATGCCCACCAATGATAGACTGGATAAAGAAAATGTGGCACATATACACATGGAATACTGTGCAGCCATAAAAAAGAATGAGTTCATGTCCTTTGCAGGGACATGGATGAAGCTAGAAACCATCATCCTCAGCAAACTAACACAAGAACAGAAAACCAAACACCACATGTTCTCACTTATAAGTAGGAGTTGAACAATGAGAACCCATGGACACAGGGAGGAGAACATCACATATGAGGGCCTGTTGGTGAGAGAGGAGGAAAGGGAGGGAGGGCATTAGGACAATTACCTAAAGCATGTGGGGCTTAAAACCTAGATGATGGTTTAATGGGTGCAGCAAATCACCATGGCACATGTTTACCTATGTAACAAACCTGTACATTCTGCACATGTATACCAGAACTTAAAGTAAAATTTTTTAAAAAATGAGTATGTAAGAACTAAAAGAGGTAGAGTAGATGTGACTTGTTTATACTAAACTGACTATTTGGCCTGAAGGAATCAATATATGTGCCTGTAGATAAGAGCAGAAGATTCTTGGGTTCAAAAATTGTTTTCAGGACTTATTAGCTTTGTTACCTTTGCTAAGCTATTTGATTTTCTGTACTTTCCTGTTCTCATCTATACAATTGTATAATAATAATTTAGTAACTCTCTTATAGGCTATTGTGATCATTAAACAAGTTAAATATATAAATCACTTAGAGCAATAAATAACTTAAAAGATACTAACAATAGCTATTTAGATGAAATATACTGATTGATGCTCTTAGAGAACAGAGATTGTAGAAAACTGCCACAAATCAAAATAGAGAATGTAAGTGTCTCAATAAAGTGACTCTGGTTTTGATTTACTTTATCATTCACTCTAACTATACCCAAGATGGAAGTTTGAAAACTTAGTGTGTTTAGGTTTTCTTACCCTTCGCGCCAGCTATACCCAGACTCTAAATAAACTCACTTCCCAGTGCCCTTGCCTGTATGCATGTCATTACCATTAATTTTTGTTTACCCAGGCTCAAAAATTTACAATGGCTCTGATTCATCTTTCTTCTTCCTTCCTTTTGTCAAGATAGTTACCAAGATTTATTATTTCTGAAAACAAATAATCAAAACACCATTATTAATCACTCTTACATATTCACATTTCCAAATCTCAATCCGGGTCGTTATTGTAACATGCCTGGGTTAATGGTATACTTTCCAAACTGGTTTGCCTGCGAATCTGTCACACTTACTCATGAGATTTTACATACATATCAGTTTAGTGTATCACCCCTCTGCCTACACTTTTCAGTATAATCTACTTCTAATACCTCTTCCCTATACTTTTCTTCTATTTTATCAATTATGTCCCCTACCCTTTTGCTAACCCTACTCTTGCCAGTGGGTTTCTTGTTCTTGCAATCACACTGTACCCATCTGCTTCTGGGCCCATGTTCGTTTATTTGCCTGGAATGCATTATGAAATTCTTCAACCATGTAAGATATCCAAATTCTATCTATCCCTCTAGAGTCAGATCATCAACTAAATGTTTAAGGATAATTATGTATTTTGAATGCAGAATTCTTCTTTTAAATTGGCTTGAGCAAAGATTACAGTCAGAGCCCTTCTTGACTGTGCAAGGCCTCAGCCTTCTGAGTTTGCAAAGAAATTACAGATAAAATTTTGTATACTATTGTACACTATGTGCAAGTAGAATAACTTTGTAGAATGCATGCTCCCCAAATAAATAATATTTTGGAAGTCTTTTATAATTGCATTGTTTCTGTTACTACATCTGCTATGATTTCTGGCAAATAGTAGTAGGTCTTCAATATATATTTAATTGAACTGGGATTTGAGGCATTACTCAGAATTTAGTAGAAGTGAAGAAGAATTATAAAATCACAATATTAGGCATGATAAAAATAATTCACTTCCATAATTCATTATTTTTATACTATGGTATATTTGATTATTTACAATATACAACAAACAGGAGACAACTAAATTATATGGACAACTTTATAATTTGTAAAATAGAGAATCCAATCCAAGACAAAAATATAAAAGTGTTGCTTTTGGAACTAAAAATTTGAAACTAATAATCATGTGGCATAATTTTAAAAGAAAATGATTAGCATCCACAAAGTTTAAAGAATGTGTTTGGGCCGGGCGCGGTGGCTCAAGCCTGTAATCCCAGCACTCTGGGGGGCCGAGACGGGGGGATCACGAAGTCAGGAGATCGAGACCATCCTGGCTAACACGATGAAACCCTGTCTCTACTAAAAAAAAAATACGAAAAACTAGCCAGGCGAGGCGGCGGGCGCCTGTAGTCCCAGCTACTCGGGAGGCTGAGGCAGGAGAATGGCGTAAACCCGGGAGGCGGAGCTTGCAGTGAGCTGAGATCCGGCCACTGCACTCCAGCCTGGGCGACAGAGCAGACTCCATCTCAAAAAAAAAAAAAAAAAAAAAAAAAAAAGAATGTGTTTGACATGAAAGCTTATAATTATAACATTTAACATAATTTCTCTGAAAACAGCAACAAAAAGAAAAAATAGAGATCCAAAATGGTTTCTGAATAATTTTCAAAGATAATACCAAAAGAAAATATGTAATGGATGGCAACATGGAGGGAGAAACAAGACTGACCTCTACTTAAGAAAAAAGACATACTTAGAATTAATATCTGCTTATATAATAGAATGAGACAATGACAATAAAAATTATAAAGTGACTTTGACACAGAGACATTCTTGTTAACAGTGGAATGAAGAAAAGAAAATTAAGTCAGAGCCCTTGTGTCTTAAAAATTAACTACTAGGTTTACAATGTAAACAAGCAAAGCCACTATTCATTTGCAGAGAACTAAACAAAAGTCAAGAGAAACATGGCAGTTTTGTTGACTTTTTCATCACTAAACTATAATCCAGTTGTAATTTTTAATTCAAAAGAGATAACTTTCTAATTTTGCTACTTTCTCAATATTAAGCAAATCAAAATTTCCTACTTAATATTCAGTATTTATAAATATTCCATGGTATCAGGTTAAGAAAGCAAAGAATCAATCAGAAATTCACTCTTTATTTAAATAATATATATTTTCCTAGCTGTGGACACCCTATCCTCAAAGCCCATATTTTATTCACCTTTGCATATCTTGATTAAAATGAGTGTTAAATAAATGATTACCTGAATTCATATTAAATAATGAAAATAAATGTTGCCTCTTCTAGAAGGAAAAATAAGAGTAAATTTTTAAAATACAACACTTTTATATGTGTTTTTCAGGGTAATATGTCTTTAAAACAATGATTGAAGGAAAAATAAACATCTCATATCATTTAATACTCAGAAAATATATTATTAAATCTTCCAATGGAAATTTAATTAAGTTCATTGAAATGGCAGATGTATTTAGAATTCTTTATTAATTAAAACTAGAGAATCATAAGTAATTCATGGCATACAAAACGAAAAAGAAAAATACAAATAACAAAAGGATAGTTAAGGGATATAAAAGGTTTAATTTATTAGACAAGACTCTATGTCTTGAGTACTCTGCTCACTTTGATTTGTTCAAATTGACTCTATTCATTACACTGTTTCCCCAACAAAAGCCATCAGGCAGTTATACAAAGTAAGAAAGGGATGCTGAAGCCACCAAGCACAGCCCACGTCTAATTTGCTCAATTTCTCATTAAGTTTTCTCCTATTACTATCATTCATTTAAGAGTTATTCTGGCCTGGAATGCCCTTTAGCTTCCATTTCATTCTATCCAAATCATTTTGATTCTTTAAGCCCTAATTCAAGAACCAACTTTCCTGGCTATTGAAGGACAGGTGATTCCGAGTTATTGTCATCTCTCAAGTCAAAGTTGAGATCCTCATTTAGGATTTGACTTTAGAATATGTGACTAAAAAGCATATATAACAAGAAGCTAGTTGCCGAGTTGTCTGACCTGACTCCTGGCTCCATGGATATTACATTCCCACCAACATGTATGTATCACATATGGCCATCTCTAGCCCCAACCAGGGTAAGGCAATCTGTTCTTTATTATCTCAGCATTAAAATAATATAAAAATTTATTCAGTCTACTGAGAGAAGTACACTTGGCTACTTCTGCTACCCTACATATGATAATAATAACCTTACATGAGATAATAATTATAAACCACAGGAATTTATCAGTTTTTTGGTAGTAACAGAATAATCAACTGTGGTTCCTTAGATATTTATAATAATCAACAGTGGTAGCTTAGATATTTACACATTTACCTAAGTTATCGAGAAGCTTCTGTACACATTAATCATATTTGATGCTTATAACTTTTCTGTAAGAAACTTTATTTCATCGTCTGGAAAATGTGCCTAGAGAACCCAAAGAATATAACATTCATGAGGTATAAAATGGTACCAGAAATTAAGGTCACATATTCCAATGATAAGAGTAGTGGTTTCTTCAATCCACTGTTACACCAAGTAGAACTACAAATATGAAAAGACCAAAAGTTCAATGTAGAACCAAGCCATTATCCGAGACAGGTTTGTGCATTTACTCACTAACTTACTCACTCATAATCCATTGAACCAATAACAGTTTATTTGGATGTCATTACATGCTAAGTATGAGAGAAAGGAGTAGACATTAGGAACTTGTAGTAGAATGGCAGAAATAAAGAATAGTGAGAGAAACAAAAAATTATACACAGTATATGAAAAATACAGTCCTGGGTGCAATACATTTTGCCTGGAAAATCAGGAAAGATGCCTCAGAGAAAGTAGGTGGTGAAAGTCTGAGAATATATCTAAGGTATTTGGACTTTATTCTGTAGAAAATAATGAACTCATTAAATTTTAATAATCTAAGTGCCATAATCAGATTGCATTAAAAAATAACTTTAGCTGCTCTGTGGATAATGGTTTGAGGATAAATGAAATCAGACCCAAGAGACCAGATGAGAGGCCATTTCCCCTCTTGAGACAATGAGGATAGGAAGGACAGAAATATATTCAGTTCAGAAGTTGAATTTTACACATATAATGCAGGAAATCATCCTTGTGACATGTGAGTTTTTCTAGCACTGTGTAAATAAGACAATTATCCAACTCTACTATGTTCTAGTGAAGATACTGTTGACCATGTAGCTCACAAAATAAGCTGAAATAATATCTTCCTTCAGGACCTCTTAGTCCCCTTGACAGTTGGAGTTCCTGTATATCCTGGTCCCAAGTATGGGACCCATGTATTGGGGAGAAGACTGTTCTGAAAAGAAGGAAGAATCTGCTTTTATGCCAGTGCCTCTTGGCAGTTCTTAACTAAGGAGAAATAGTAAACTTAAGTGTAAGGAGAAGGGGATTTATTCCAGTCACCCCTGTTGTGATGTTGACTCCAGTCTGAATGTTGAGACCTAACTCAGTAAAGATAGAATACAATGGAATACAGAACTCGGCCTCATAAATCATTTTACAAAAGGGAGGAGAACATTCATAGAAATTGAAGGGGACTTATTGATATAGAAAGACCGCAGGAGGTTAGAAAGATTCTGAAAATTGATTATCTGTATGTAAAGTACTTAATAACATTTTCCTTTTAATGAAGCATTAATTGTTCCATGTAGCCAAATGTTCTACATTTCTATCATAAAGTGACTTTTTCTTTTTATTTACTTGCAATTTAGTCAATAGTTTGGCTTTTGCCTGTTCTTATTTATAACCCTGCCTCCCTTTTCTAGCTGTGAGCAGATTTTCTGTTTTTATGGGATCTGGAAAGTCTCACTAGATGATTTCTTATATTTAATTATTTTGATTTGCAGCTCTGCTATTTGGTTTTTATATTCCTTCTTGTTTAGAGTCATGTCTGCTGTAGTTTGCTGCTTTATTAGCTGTTTATTATTAGGTAATAAAGGCTTCTGAATCAGAAATAAAAATTATAAATGAAATGGAAGAAATGACTCTCCTAGTTTTTTCCTCAATGCTCCAGGTATTCGTCTAGGTATAGATGAATTAGAGTGGCAAAATATTTTTAATAGGAATTATAACTTAAGATTGCTCCAGGTGGCCGGGCGCGATGGCTCAGGCCTGTAATCCTAGCTCTTTGGGAGGCAGAGATGGGTGGATCACGAGGTCAGAAGTTCGAGACCATCTTGGCTAACACGGTGAAACCCCGTCTCTACTAAAAAATACAAAAAACTAGCCGGGCGAGGTGGTGGGTGCCCGTAGTAGTCCCAGCTACTCGGGAGGCTGAGGCAGGAGAATGGCATAAACCCGGGAGGTGGAGCTTGCAGTGAGCTGAGATCGCGCCACTGCACTCCAGCCTGGGCGACAGAGCGAGACTCCGTCTCAAAAAAAAAAAAAAAAAAAAAAAAAAAAAAAAAAAAAAAAAAAAAAAAAAAAAAAAAAAAAAAGATTCCTCCAGGTGTTCTATTCTAGTTTACTCATATTTTGTGTTCAGTCTCCTTTCAATGCTTTTGAATTTGCTTGCATCATGACATTAGCAGACAGAAGAAGAAATTCTCTCCGTGTCACCGTTATATCTTTAGCCTCTAGAACTGTGCTTAAAGCAGAGAAGGCACTGATTGAAAAATTCAGTTTGATCCATAGCAGTCTCTCCTTTTACTGTATCTCTGATAAATGCTATCTGTGCTAATTTATTTGCTTCTCTCTACATTACTTCCTCATGTCTATCATCACTTCAACCACCTGATGGATTTCCATTCCATTTATAAGCCTCCATTCCAGCTGTAGATCTCCGAAGTAACTCCCTAGGTAGAGTTGCTCTTCCCCACACACCCAGCATCTTGGATATTCTTCAAACTAATATTTAAGAAGGTTAATTACATAATTTCTTGTCTTTGTCATAATTAAAATCCAGAATCTTTTGGTGGGGGTCGGGGGCAACATAATTTATCACCCAAATTAGGACACTCTCGTTCAAGACAAATGCTAAATAGAAAAAAAAAAAAAAAAAAAAAAACAGGACCAGCATAAACTGGGACTTCAGATGGCTCCATGGGTAAGCAAAGAAGCATATTTTAATCTGTGTCAAAATTGCCTAGCATAGTTTTGGGCATACAGCAGGTTCTTAAAAATGACTATGAAACAAAAATGTCTACAAATGTATGTAAGTATTGAATAATACTCAGCAGAAATCATTAGAATTTGGTTATGAATACATGGACTTCAGGCATTGGTCCTATTTACTAATTATATTTATGAACTTTTGACAATTTATCTTTCATATGTCTCACTTTCTCATTTCTGATGTAGCAATTACACACTCTTATATAACTAATAAATTGATCTATTATTGAAAAAAGATATATGCATAGTAAAATAAATAATATAAAAATATTAGCAGTCTTTGAATATCAAACTTAACAATTTTCTGAGTGTTGCTTGTTTTCTCTTGGCTATAGCATTCCCATAAAGTAAGGGTGCTGTACATTCCAAGCCTGAAATTCTATGATTAAAATCACTTGGCATTAAAGGAATTAATATATGTAAATATTTAGAACAAGGAATAGCATGTGTTATTTAAGTGTATGCTTAATGATTAAGTATTAATGTTTATCTTATTTTTTTGCATTTTGATATTAACAGAGAGAATAAATTTACAAGAAACCTGAAGTGCAAAGTCACCTTTATAATATAGCTTATAAGAGTTTAAGGGTATAAGCTCTGCTTGTGAGTCATGTCTTTGAAACACTGTATGTGTTATCTCAGGCAACATATTTTAGCACTCTGTGTCTCAGTTTACTCATCTGCAAAGAGAGGATGATGGTACTTATTTTATAAGGTAGCTTATGAATATTACATTATCCATTAAAGTTGAGACTGTAAAAAGTGTCCAGACCAGTACTGGCACAAAGAAATGTAAATAATTATTTTCTGTTAGCTATTATTTGCATAAAGTTTAAAAAAAAATTTCAGATATTTTCATAGTATTCTCTGGGTTCAGTCAAAATATTTCTGAAAATTTGAAAATGTCTATTACAATTGAAACTTGCTTGATACTCAAGGAGATAATAATTTGAAAAATCTAATTTCTATCAAGTGAATATATATTTTGAGGAATTTAAAGATTTTTTTTCTAGGATAAGATTGTCAGAAATATTGCATAGTTAAATAAGGAGTTGTGGTTTATTTTGTTACTTTTCATTTTAGAGTAACAAAGCTTTATGTGCAAACATAATATTTTTTCTAAATTTAGGTTTAACCCTTAAATTGCTTTGTGAGCTTGTGGATATAGTTGTCTCCAAACAATTACATAGATACCATTAAAAGCATCTTCACATTTGATCATATTCTTCTTATCACTATTATCCACCCCATCCTTTTCCTCTAAACATTAATGTTGATCATTTCAACATAATAAATAATTAGTTCATTGGTAGCATAAATTATTGGGTTTCTGTAGATTTTATGCAATTTTTAAAACTTAAAATTTTCTGTTGATTTTAGTTTTGTGGTATTGATGTATTTAAAAATTTCTTGTTTTTTAATAGTTCTACCACATAATATGCATGATTAAAACAAAAAAAGTGTGGTTTTTTACATAATAAAAACTGGTGCTTTATATAGAAGTTTTTAAATACATTTTTAATCTTCCAAGCACTGTCCGTTTGTCTGTGGTTAATGCTAATCTCAGTTCCCAACATTTTAGTCATTAATATACTGATAAAAAATTTAAAAGTTCTGTTGCTTTTTCAATATTTATAAATCTTTCATCTGTCTAGTTACTGCATTTCTTGTAATACTACATATTTTATTGCACTGTGTTGAATTTTAAAAAGGCCTTATATTAACATTCCTTGTAATCTTCTGACTTGAAGCATTCACATCTTGATTTGAATGCAGGAAAGAAAAACATACCACACACCAGAGGTTTCTGTCATCATTAATCACAAGGAAATTAAAAGCCTAAATATTTGGACTCTGAGTTATAAGGATTTGCCTCTGTTATTGATGATAAAAATTGCTTTCAATGTCTATTGTAAAATATTGATTGTATAACAACATTAAACAGTTAGATATTACCTTCTTTTAACTACCATGATGTATTTTATGACTATTTAGTCACTAAAAGAAAATATTTTACTTGAGAAAATCTTATAAAACATATGGTATTATGCTTGGTATATGGTAGGTGCTGAATATTTATTAATTGTTGACCATTCATTTTCAGTTTTAGTGTATTATATTGTTATTCAGGGCAGTAGTCTTATATGACCCCGGTTCCCTATATTGCAATTCAGTCTGGACCCTAGATTTCCTCTTTCATGAAAAGGAAGGGTACCTATTGTTCACTTCTTAATTCACAATTTCAATTCATGCTATAGAGGGACAGAGTTTTTTAAATGAATAAACATTCTAATCATTAATAAAATTCTCTGAGAACTAAATTAGTTCTGACGTTAATTGCTTTGCTGGATGACTGCCTTTTCAGACTGTGCCAAAGTGTGCTTGAGTCACTATCATTATGTTATTCATTTGTGAGGCCTCTTCATGAAGCATGTGTCCTCTAAAGATTAATCATGAATTCAGAAAGGAGGCAACCTTTGTAAAGAGCTCCACAATATGTAACCAGAAGTATATAAAAATATGTAACGTTAGATGTCAACTCCTTAACATTTTAATGAGGAAACAAATGGTTCATGTTATGCTTCTTGATGAAGTACATTATTTTTAAAAAATCAGAATTTCAATCTATTTAATGACAATATTCTATCAGTCTAAGCTGATAGAAGAAACATTGCATTAACAAGTACCTAAAACAAAAATAAGAAATTAGTGGATTTTGTATTAAAATTTAAGATTTTATATTAAAACTTAATATTTTAATATTTTAATATAAAATCTATAGTAGATTTTTATATTTCCATTATTGGCATACTTTTTAAATATTTTTAATAAATACTAGATGGATTTATTTACATCTTGAAAATATTATGCATATTGATACGTACAGTCACCACACCACAAGTACACATGTGTATACCAAAAAAAAAGCTGAATTGTCTGACCACTAGAGACTAGGGTTTTATAAATTTGAATTTGAAAGCACCTTAACCACAGTTAAAATCCACTTAGCAAAAAGTATTTTGAAGTTAGATTTTATGTTTCTATGGTCTGTGTACAATGATATATTACAAATTTCAGTAAAACCTGTGGACATACTTTCTTACAGTACAAGTTCCCTAATCTCTAATAAATCTCTCTATAAAAAAGCAGTATGTGAGCACTGAAAACTAAAGAACAGAAAGCTGGGTTCTTCATAGTTCTTTTGTTTTTCTATGAGACAGCATTTTTTCATCATTCTTCTCCAACTGAAGCATTCAAAGTATTACCATAACCTAATGAAAAATGTACTCTACTGTGCTAAGAAACAAAGTGTCAGATCATATAGAAATAGATTTAATAATATCAAATAATTCCTAAAGGTTTACTATGTGCCTGGCACCATACAAATCACTTTGCAAGTATTAACTTTTTACTTCTCCTAACAACTCTGGATGTTATTCTCCTATTACAAAGAAGCACAGAAAGGTTAAATATTAGAAGTATATTTCCAAAGCCTATATACTTTTCCATGGATATGATGACAAAGGGTTGTAACTTTAGCATGCTATCCACATGTTGCCTCTACGACGTTTACTTTTCACTGAAGAATATTTAAGCAGATAATTTGGTTTAATTAATTCATGTGTACTCTATTTTATTTTTATTATAAACATAAATACTCTTCTTTGTTCTAAAGTTATTTATACATGTGAATTTTCCCAGACTTGGTTTTGAAATCATTTCTTGGCCAATTATCTATTTTGCAATTGCATATGGCAGAGAGTCTTATAAATAATAACTCAACAGTGAATACTCATCTGTTTAATTTCATTTTAACAATTTTCTATTACAACAAAGTAAACTAGATGTCCCATAGTGCCAACCACAATAGCACTCTGTAAACAATTACATCTGTTTTTGATTTTATGAGCACTTTCCAGGTAAAAGGAGAGAATCCACCAGTGAGCACAGAATTGTATGATTGTGATATCTGGGGTGATTCTGAAGTCCAAGTTTGACTGAGCCAAGCAATTACACTTGCTATTATATTTGCTTGGCTTCCTACCTCTAGCTTGGAATTTGGCCAAATTAAAGATATTTGCAAATTCTTCTGGTGAATTTATTAATATTGAATTATCAGAACAGATTTTTTTTTAAATGTATTACCTAAAAATCTTCCATTCTTTTTCAAAAATAGGTCAAAACAACTTAACAGTTTCATGTGTTTAAAACCAAATTTAATCAAGTATAAACTATACAAATAGGTGGGTTGAACTTAGAGATAACATGGGTAATTAAATGTAGAAAATCCCATGTTGCCGTCCAGGGGTTTGAGATATTTTGTTCAACTGGGATCTGTGTTCATGTATAACATTAAATTTAAGTTCTGTAAAATTTATTCTACAAAAACTAAGGTATGACTAATTGATCATATCCCGTGAGGCCTAGAACTACTTTTATATTTCTATTGGTTTTGACTTCTAGCGCTTACGCATAGTAAATACTCAAAATAGTATGTATTGATATAAATTAAAAAACATTATTGGGCCGGGCGTGGTGGCTCAAGCCTGTAATCCCAGCACTTTGGGAGGCCGAGGCGGGCGGATCACAAGGTCAGGAGATCGAGACCACAGTGAAACCCCGTCTCTACTAAAAATACAAAAAATTAGCCGGGCGCGGTGGCGGGCGCCTGTAGTCCTAGCTACTCAGGAGGCTGAGGCAGGAGAATGGCGTGAACCCAGGAGGCGGAGCTTTGCAGTGAGCCGAGATCGCGCCACTGCACTCCAGCCTGGGCAACAGCGTGAGACTCCGTCTCAAAAAAAAAAAAAAAACATTATTATACTGTAGGTACGCCTTTACAATCTACTACAGAGGCATATAGTGCAGTTTTAAAAAATATATATGTAAACATATACTCACTAGAAAGTACACATAAACATTATAAAACTGAAATTATTGATAGTATCCCATATTTAATATATCCTTATAGTTTTAAAATAAATGAAAAAAGATTAGGATTAATGTCAGTTTTTCTCTTCTTTTAGTTCTAAGATATTTACGTTGACACTTCACTGAAAATTTTCTTAGGACATAAGCAATATTTTAATATACATTTTAAATGGATATTAATTCCCAATTATGCTTATTTTATTGTTGCTGTACTAAGGAAATCACCTAATTAGATTAGGTATGGTGTTTGTTTTCTATGGTATTACATTTCTCAAAAGTGCATATATCATTACCATTTTACAGCTGGTTTTTGTTTCTCCTTTTGCTCTCTCTATTTCTGTATGATTTCAGGTTAAGAATAAGCAGTTTATACATTAACAAACATTCTGGCAATGATAAACTGTCATATAAAGTGGTGCCTCTAATAAGATTCTCTCTTTCTAAGATTTTCTTCAAAACTGTTGTGTCTGCTTAGCATGAAAAAGCACTCCAGACTGTCTCTCTTGATTAAGTGCCAATAAATCTCTATAGATCAGTTTACACACAAATGCTACATGATTTTTTTAATGAGCCAATGTTTAGAAAACCTTATCTTTGCATTTCTGTTTCCCTGTACTATAATGATAAGAGTATGAGGAAAAAACCTTGGACCAATGTTCTGAAATTCTGAACTAGATTAATTATCCTAGCTATGTCATTTATTATAGTGACCTGTATTTTCTAGTGTATTAACTGTAAAAAATAATAAATTAGTGTAAATCGTAACAGAATGGCTGTAGGCTTTTTGCAGAAGATTCCACTTCCTAGGAATATGGTCCCCTCCTTCCCTAGTTATCTCTCTTAAAAGCCTTCCAATGTTCATTAAGCCTGGTTGATTTGTATGAAGGCAGCCATAGACTGAATTAGATGACCCTTTAGGGTTCCTTGGGGATTCATGATTCTATATTATTCTAAGTTGACTTTGGGTTTATTCCAGAATTGATCATGTGGAACACATGGATAGTTTTCCTTAGAAACAGATCCAGGGATAGCTTCTGATTGAAGTTTATATTTTCAACATACAGACTGCATGCCTGCTGCTCTGCCAATGTTCAAGCAATTAATCAACTATAATAATTGTGCGCCTGTCTACTTAGCAGTAAATATGTTAAATCAATAATTTTGACGATGAGTTATATACACCATGATGATTGCAAAACTAACAAAATGTTACCTCTTTAAAAATAGCCTATTATTCAAAAATCCCTTGAATTCTTTTGGATTTTTTAGTGGATCATAGCTGTTGATCTCTTGTTATCTGACAGATACTCTCAAGAGAGTTGTAAAACAATGTAAGATACTGTAAGATACTTTGTTTCTCTCACAGAGGATATTTCTTAAAACTAAAATATTATGGAATGGATTGTGATATGTCATTTCACAAAGCCAATAACTGTATTCTCGCTTTACTTTGAGCCAACTTAAGTTGTCTAAGTTCCAGGAATTAAGTATTTAACCTTTTGATTTCTAATATTACAAACCCTGTAATCACAGAATTTTGAGATTCTCTGTAACTAGGCTTAATCACATTTGATTACAATCAAAGGTTACAGTAGAAAAACAATACTTTTTAAATAGCTATTACTTGTTTAAAACCAGCATATAATTTCCTTTGTCTATTTTCTCTTGGGTTCTTTCTAAGTCTGCCATTATCTTTACATATAAATCCTCAGTATTTATATAATCATAATATAGAAATATGAATATTGTTGACTAATAAATTAATGAATAGTGGGCCGGGCGCGGTGGCTCAAGCCTGAAATCCCAGCACTTTGGGAGGCCAAGACGGGTGGATCACGAGGTCAGGAGATCGAGACCATCCTGGCTAACACGGTGAAACCCCGTCTCCACTAAAAAATACAAAAAAAAAAAAAAACTAGCCGGGCGAAGTGGCGGGCGCCTGTAGTCCCAGCTACTCGGGAGGCTGAGGCGGGAGAATGGCGTGAACCTGGGAGGCGGAGCTTGCAGTGAGCTGAGATCCGGCCAGGGCACTCCAGCCTGGGCGACAGAGCGAGACTCCGTCTCAAAAAAAAAAAAAAAAAAAAAAAAAAAAATTAATAAATAGTAAACATTGGCAGTAGTCTACTTCAATTACCCTTAGGCCCAATAATTAATACATATTTGCCTTTGGATTCATTGTATAAAATTCAGTCCATCTGAAGTGCTTTATTTGGAGGAATTTGCTGATAGCATCCTCAATTAAGTATATGACACGCTTCATTTGGTGGTTAGCAATCTTGGGGCTCAGAACTAATTTTCTATAATCATTGAGAGGATTTTCTAAATGAAATGATTATAGAAAACTAGGAAATATTATCTGGATTTCTGCTAAAGCCTGGTAATCAGGATATTGAGTGGGTGTTAGGTTTGGAAAGGGGAAAGACTCACACAAGGGTGATTTTTTTTCACCACCTCAGTTTGGATCAATGAATAGTTAATCAGTGTCTCTTGGTTGCCTATTGAGCAAAAACATAAACAAATACATAATCCAATGCCACATACTGCCTATGGAAACTTCTCCTAACATCCTTAGATTTCTTTCAGTTGGAGAATTATCCTCAATGTAGTCTTAAACTGAAACTTCTGCTGTTTTTCAAGTTTTGGCCTCCTAATAGCTTAGAGAAAACCCAATCTTCTGCCATGGACTAGTAAATGCATTGTCTTTTCTTAGTCCTAAAGAGTTCTCTAACATTTCCCTGTTCTTCTCTTCCTTCCTACAGGCCAATTCAGCAAGTGTTTAGCAATTTAACCTGCTGCTTAAGCTGGACACTTATTTCTTTTTTTTTTTTTTTTTTGAGACGGAGTCTCGCTCTGTTGCCCAGGCTGGAGAGCAGTGGCGCGATCTCGGCTCACTGCAAGCTCCGCCGCCTCCTGGGTTCATGCCATTCTCCTGCCTCAGCCTTCCTAGAAGCTGGGACTACAGGCACCCGCCACCATGCCCGGCTAATTTTTTTGTATTTTTAGCAGAGATGGGGTTTCAGCATGTTCGTCAGGATGGTCTCGATCTCCTGACCTTGTGATCCGCCCGCCCCGGCTTCCCAAAGTGCTGGGATTACAGGCGTGAGTCACTGCGTCTGGACACTTATTTCTAACACAGTAGAGGCAGCATTTTCTTTCCTTGGTCTCAACCCTTTCTTTCCTTTTTTGGGGACACTTCGTGGCCCAAATACTTGTTTTTTCTTTCATATTCCTAAGGAATAATTCATCTTATAATTTAAAGTAACAAATGTTATGCTACTCACTAATGCTTAATGCCAGTATGGATACCATCCTTTTCCTATATCATATGTTAGCCTCAGCCATGACTCTGTAAGAACCTGAGTAGTTCAATGTCAAGCCATACCAGCCTACACCTAAGGCCAGCCAAGCCAGTTAAAGCTCTGGAGTGGTCCCTTCATTCCAACTTGCAAGCCCATGATTGTGTTTTCTGACATGCATGAGCAGCATTTTTACTAAAACTTGCAACAGACACTTTTTTGTTGTTGTTGCTCTTATGCCCTTTGCTGAGGTGCAGTCTTTGTAGAACCCCATAACTTTGCTGAGTCAACATAATCGGACTTTCTTTAGTAGGCTTGTACACAGCCAGTATTGTGTGAAGGCATTCATGGTCTGACTGAAATTAGAGGCAATCACTTTTGCTTAAAGTAGGTAAGGCCTTCATGCCACTCCCTTAAGATATAGGAAGGTAGCCCATTTATAAACAGGAGCACCATAAACTGATGTGTCCCAACATGCTGAACATCCTGTATGATTTTCACTCAAGGTCTAAAGACACATTAAAAAGTCAATTGAAGAACATCTAATTGCTCAATTTAGCCTCTGCCAACTGCCAAGATCAAAATTAGTTTTTCCCCATATTAAAACTTAAGGCCCAAAGCCATGGACACTGAGTACGTAAAAAGCCTCTGCAAAATTGTAATCTATGTCTGTGTCATGAATAAGATAATACATGTTAGAATTTTAGAAGGCACACAACAGCACCTCCCTTCCCTATTAAAGTCTGAAATAAAATAAGTCATAGATAAGTAGTGATTTCTGGCTTAGAAATATGAGAGATTGAAATATCACCTTTATTATTAATGAAGCTAGCACTAGAAGATAGCTTGCATCTCAGGGCAAATGAGTCACTAAATATCTTTCCAGGGAATCAGGCTTTCCTGGTTATTGGTACTAGATTGGGGCAGGCTTCCTTTTTCAGAAACAGAGCCTGCCTCTTCAAAACTATGAAGAAGTGGAGAGTAATTTAATTCCTGGGGGGTCACCAGAGAGAAGGAGGAAGGAAAAGGAAGGAGTGTTCGGAAATTACAAATCAGATAAATAATTTCCTCTTCCCTAGTGAGAAGTGAGAGAGAAGCTTGAGCTGAGGAAGAATTTAAAAGAACTCCTTTCATATGAAAGAAGCCACTGATGTTGGGACTATAGAATTCTTCAGCACCTCCAATGTTTCCCAGTTTTTAATACTCTTGACCTGATATCCTCAGCCACATTTTTGTTTAACCATAGAGTTTAAGTGTTTTACTCCATGAAGGGGAGACAGCAGGGAAGTATTACCCTCATTTCATAGAACTTTGTGCATACATTTTGGTAAATAAAATTTTATTGGAACATGGTTATGCTGATTTATTATATTTACATATTGTCCATAGCTTTTCACACAATAGGGGTAGAGCTTAATATTTGTGTGAGAGCCCCATGACCCACAAAGCCTGAAATATTTACTATCTGGCCCTTTACAGAAAAAAAAAAAAAAATGTGTCATTCTCCATTCTAGAAACAGGAAACATAACTTGATCATATTCAGGTCACCACTAGTGGCCAACAGAGTAAATCTTGATAAATTTGTTGATAGAATAGTTCAGTGATCCTACTTCTTGTTTAATAAAGGAGGTCAGTGGACGCTGCCACTGCTATGGCTTTTATTTCTAATTTGGAACCCATGAAAACACTTTATTTGAGGAAGTAGCAAGAAGTTCATTGAGGAGGTAGCATAGAAAAAATATACTTAGTGATCTGCAGGTAAAAAAGTTGTTAGCTACTGTTTGCAACACTTTTTGTAAGATGTTAGCTCCGCCAGATGCAAATTGTAAGCAAAAAGAATTTTTCTTAAATCTTTGTGCTAAAATACAATTTCTGTGTTGTCATATCAATAATAAGACAATGATAGCAATATCAACAACCATAATACAACAATAGTTCTACATTATACTGATAAAACATTTGCTATATATCACACAACATTCTAAGCTATTTACTGTATTTATTAATTCCTTGTTCAAAAATCTATGAGATAGAAGCTACTATGCCCATTAAACTGATAAGTAAACTGAGGCACATAAAACTTAAGTACTTTTGTCATATCGATAAAAATGGCAGAGCCATATTTGAAAAAATAAGCAATCTTCTTAAAAAGTAAATTCCCGGCTAACTTACACATATATAGGCAAAGTATTTTGAAAGGAAGGATAAACCGATACATGGATAATGGGCATTTGAGTCCCCAATATCCACTCCCTACTGGTTGCATAAGCCAAAATATTGACCCTATTCCGCTTGTAACTGAGTGGATCAGGAATGGACAGACAGGCTGTTACCTTAGACCAATGAAGTAAAAAAAGCAGCTTGCTAGTCCTTTCTAAGAAAAAAAGTATATATTTTTTGTTTTATTGAATTAGAGCTAGAAAATGTAATTCTGATTGTTTCTAGCAGCCCCTGATTGAGTTAAACCTTAGGATAGATGTTGTGCTATGGCAAGAGACTTGGTAACATTAGAATAGGGCTGAGTTAAGCAAACCTGAGCTCACCTTACTTCCGTTGTCCTTCCTGTAGGTGAATTAACTTACTTTTAACATGCTGTTTGAGTTTCTTTTTTGGCATTAATAGCTGACAGTATCCTGACTAATAAAAATTTAAATCAGACTTAAATCCTTAAATGTAGAGAACAGATATTAAGCACTTTGTCTAACTTTTATTTGTGACTATATATATGTGATTATATATATATACACATACACACACGAGATGTATATATACAAACATGATTATACATAATCATATATATATCATATATATGATTTTTTGTCTGCATTCTGAATAAAGAGAAAGCTGTGAGTTTTCAATGGCTTTTTATAATAATCACAAAAACAAGCAGCACATTAAATACATTCAGAACCTAAATTAATCGTATTTAAGGAAAACTGGTCACCTGAAATATTGGACATTTTCAAAAATTATAATTGTAAAAAAGAGTAAAGAATCATAGACATCAAGGTTATTGGTGAAAATGTGGTATATTCTGACTTTAATTTGAATCAATACTTGAAAAAATGTCTTGGAAAACTCTGGTGACAATAATCAGTGTAAGTACAACGCAACTTGAATGAACACATATTTTTTGTTCAACCTGATGTCCAGCAAATTAAAATGTGTGTTGTAGCTTATAGTTGAGAATTTATGCAACAGCAGTAGAATAAGTGCCAGCCAAATTAACAAGTTGATTGTGCAAGCAACAAACCTCATTTTAGCTAAACTGCATTTGACAAATTACATGACATTCTGCCTGGCAAATTTGAGATTTATAATGTTTACTGCTATCAACAATAATGAAACAGCAGAGAATTTCAATATCTGACATTTAATCTGCACATTTTAGTTTTCTTCTGACTAATCAATGTTTAATTCTGGAATATATTTTATGTTTTGTTACCCTTTTGGCTGCAAACTTTGATGTAGTCCTATCAACATTAGCTGAACTGTAACATCGCATAAAGATTAACTTTTTCTTCATTCTTCCCATTTTTAAGGATGATAATTACTGTGGGGAAAATATATTTTAAAGTTTACAAGAATCTCCACAATTAAATTGTTTGCAAGTTGAGACAAAATTTGGTAGCGCATCTTTTAAATCATATTACTATCCATTGGTATGATTGATATATGGTAATAGAGTTGTTTAATGACAGATTTAAAGATAAAGAAGTGATAGTAAATATCAATCCTGGTGGTATACTTATGAATGGTTCACAGCCATAAGAAATAAAATTTCCAGCTTCCATGTATAAGATATCAGACTTTAAAAAATCTCCAATGAGTATTATATGAGTTACTAGTGGTATTTAGTAGACCACTACAACTTGAGAAAATGAATGAAATAACATTTTTATATAGGGTTAGAACAACTACTGCTCACTTGCAAAAGCTTGCCCGTGATTTCTGCATGTGTGTATGTGAGGCATGGCAATGGACTCATGAGACTGATTTTCACACCAATCTGAATGCTCATTTGGAATGCTGCATTTCAAACTCCCACTTTGGTGACAACAGACTTGCTCTATTTTTATTGTTGTTGCTCCAGTATTTTCAGAACTCTCTGAGGCTCTCAACAGTCAATTCATTCACTTTGTGCAAAGCAAGAAAATGAAAAAAATAAACTTCATTGTATTATGCCAAGGAGATTTGGGTCTTTTTTGCTACTCCAGTTTAACCTAGCCTACCCTGATAAATTCAGCATCTACAGAAATACTTCAGTATCTAATAACATGTCAGTACAGCTGCTTAAAAGTGTTGAGAAGTAGCTTAATCTTCTGGCTTAAAATGCTTTAAATTATCTCTAAATATAGGAATAGTACTGTAGACTGAGGCAAGGTTAAACTTCAGGAACAAAAAAAGTAGCCTCATATTTAGAGAGAAAAGGATTTAAAACAAAGAGCCAAGCATTTATAGTTCAGGGAATGATGCATTGCCCGGTGTGACAGACAAGAGTAAATTGTCCAGTGCAGTTGGCATTTACAGTAAGAGATTGGTGGGAGTTGGTAATAATGGCAGTAATGTAAAGTAAATGGCAAAATTAGAAAGTGACATTCTTTGAAAGGTCTTGAATGTTCTGCTAAATAGTTTGAATTTTATGGAGCAGGCAATATCATGGAGTAGTAAAGTGACGTAATCAAAACTGTTAAGGGGAAAGTAATTCTGCAAGTGAGAAGAATCCTGAGAAGAGGACTAGGTCTTGAGGTCAGTTAACAGGTTTTTGCTGTAGTTCAGACAACAGTTAATGAGAGCCATAGTGTTATTAGAAAGACATAAAGAACTACAATGCTAATCTCTTGATAATTAATTCAAAGCACTTTCTACTATACCATGTTACCTAAAGATTAACTTTCACTACATTTTTTACTATATTGATGATTTTGATAGTATAAGAAAAATGTTAAACATTGTGATTTTACTACAATATATGACATTGAATAAACTTCTGGGAATGCCTTATCTTGACAATTATGTTACTATCTAACAAGGTTGCCTTCAGCTAGTTTACATATAAAGGGGATAAACTGTATATTCTTTTATTATTCTAAAACCTTGAAAAAATAAAATAGACTATTTCAATGAAATTACCTTGATACCTTTCTGTCCTTATAAATTCATAAGAAAATTATTTTTAAATTAAGATAAAATCAATTACTATTATTATACTACAGATTATTTTTAAATGATAGAGTTAAACAAATAAAATATATATATTCTCAAGGCCATCGTTTACCCGTATTAAATTGGGATTGTAATGGTGCCTACATCATAAGATTATTATGGATATTAAATAAAATAATATTTATAAAGCACTTGACTTATCTGACACAGTGTAGAATATATAAATATTAGCATTTTTAATATTTTTACTGTATCAGTCATCAAATAGAAGTAACAGACAAAAATAGAAGTAAAAAAAATGAAGTGACAAATGGGTCATTTAATGTGACAAAATTATGACAAATACTGGCAATAACGTGTTTTCTTTTGCAGAGCTTTTAAATATAGAAATAATTTTAAAATTTAAAAACATTTAAATATTAAAATTGTCTAAATTATCTTTTCCATCCATTCACCTGATTTTAGTAGCATCTCTTATGTATATTATTCAAGTTTCTGAGCGGAAAGACACAGAAACACAGTTCTAGCCCCTAAAATTTTACATTCAAATGGGGGAAAAGCCTGTTTTAAAAGTAAATATTATTGAAAACATAATATATTAATAAAATTGCATGTAAAAAGTAATAAGAATATAGCTAATCAGACCACTTAAATACCTTTTTTAATAGATAGTAGAGTTTTACAGAGAAATTCAGTATCTGTGTTGAATCTTGATGTAAAACTCAGTATGTCAAGGACACAAGGGTGGAAAACTTTCTACAGAAGTAGAAGGGATACACACAGGCACATAAGATCAAGTTCATAATAATGGTACATAGTGCTTTTGCTGGGAGTGAGATGAATGGTAATGACAGGGATAAAAATCAGAGGTCTGTTTTACAGATAACAAAACTGAGATGGAAAGACTATGGATTGTTTGACCCATTCAGACAACAAATATGAAGGCACTGATTTCCACACAAATATTTTCTGAAATATTTTTGATGTTCTACATTGCTTTAATTTTCAAAGATTTATTTTTTCAAACCACATATTTTTAAACACGAAACACATGTTTCCTTTTGAAGCAATATCTCAGTAGAGTAGTGTTTCTTAGCTGGCTCATTGGCTCCTATTTATCTTGCATCATTGCCAAAGCACTTATGAATAATACCTGGTTTACCATCATTTCTAGTGAAAAGTATGGATGAGTTATAAGCAGAGGATTGGAGATACATCTCCTTTGACGCAACAGCAATGAATAAAAGGGTGGCCTTGGGTCGGGAGGTGATCAGCAATGGGCCATGTGGAAAGAAAAGGAAGCATACTTCCAGTTCCATTTATATATCATACATCAGACAACATGAGGCAGAGAGCCAATTATTTACTGACCACAGCACGAAACATGAGTTTGAAGTGAGTATATCAAAATCTGTCTTCCAATTATAAAATTCTATAAAATTAAGACTTCCAAAATAAATAACACTACAAGGTGATGAGGAGGGGGTTTTAAATAAAATATGAGTTATGTCCCTATGCTCAAGTAGCTTATTCTCCAACAGATTAAACAGTATATATGTATTTAAAGGATGCAAGTGCAGCATTAAATTCATAGGAGATGGAAATAGAAGAAAACGTTATTTTTCATTAGAGAATCAAAAACAAATGATGTGTAGCACCCTTGAAGGGAAAACATAATTTGCATTGAAAAAACTGTGGGGGCTGGTGTGAGGGCCTTGGTGAGTCATTGGTTGAGGACTCTCTTGAAATTTGGTCAGAAAATGACAGGGAAGAGAATCTTCTTTCTTTTTGTCATATTAGAGAATCATATGCCTACATGTCAGTAAATGAATTCCTCTGTATTTTATAATAGTAAAATATGGCTACTTGGTAGATGTAACGTGTGCATTTTATAAAACTATAACTTCCCTAAACCACATCAAGTCGATGAGAAACTGAATGGTGTCATTTGCACAGTCTCATGTAAGATGTTTGGGCTAAATATTAATTTTTAGCTTGAGGTATACTTTTTATTGACAAATCAAAATTTATACAAGTGTTAGAAAATATGCTTGTGTGTTCCCTTATGACATATTTGTATATCTTTGAGGAAAGAAATTATTTTAAACTGACATTGGCTTGTATCACTTTGGCAATAATAATGAATATAGAGCCAAATGGCTAACATAATTGGCCCTTCTGAGATGAAAAGAGCAGTGGGGAACCAGAGAAATTCAAAATGATCAACTTTCTTCAATTAATACAGGATTTTTGAAAAAGAAAAAAAATATTCTATGTTTTTTTCACTCTGCAACAGAGTTAACTGTATCACCTTGGATACACCCGGAGATCTTCTGGGGAGAGTTTATACTATTTTATCATTCTGAAAGTGCTTTTTCTGTGCTGTCTAAATCTAGAAGCAGAGAAACAGGTACCTTACTTCAAACAATAACATTAATTCATCACATCTTTTTATGTTATATTCACATGTTGATGTAGCAGACCTTCAGGGAGCATCTGAAATGTGACTCATACTACAGAAGTATGCAATATAAAGACAGACATGCGAGTAGTTAGCTACAAGTAAAGGCAGCAGGGACAGGAGGGCAGCATGTGCAGACGGCAGTGAGGAGGAATTAACTATTGGTGTCTGGGATTGCTAATTAAAAGCTCCCTGGGCTGAATGGCCTAATGATTTTCTTTTAAAAAAATAAAGTCAGAACAAGCCTGGGAACAGTAGCTTACACCTGTAATCCTAGCCCTTTGGGAAGCCAAGGCAGGAAGATTGCTTGAGGCCAGTAGTTTCAGACCAGCCTAGACAACATAGCAAGACCCTGTTTCTACAAACATTATTTCAAAAAAATAACTGGGCATGCTGGCATGTACCTGTAGTCTTAGCTACTTGGGAGGCTGAGGTGGGAAGATAGCTTGAGCCCAGGAGTTTGAGGTTACAGTCAGCTGTGAACGTGCCACTGCACTCCAGCCTCTGGGCAACAGAGGCCTTGTCTCATAAAAAAAAAAAAAAAAAAAAAAAAAGGGAAAAAAAATCAGAACAGTAATGTTTTAATATAACAATCATACAAATTAAATGATGCTTTTTATTCCTTTTCTCATTTTAAAAAAGAGGAAGTTAAGGCTTTGGGTGTTTAAGTGGTTTGTTTAATACAGTGGGATTGGTAAGTGGCGGAACTGGGCCGAGGACACAATCATGATGATATTTGCCTGATATTAAATGTTTACTATGTGCCGGGAACTGTGTTAAGTACTTGTTGAGTTTTTTTGTTTGTTCGTTTTTGTTTTTGGTTTTTGTTTGTTTGTTTTTTGAGACAGAGTCTTGCTCTGTAGCCCAGGCTGGAGTGCAGTGGCGTGATCTCGGCTCACTGCGAGTTCCACCTCCCGGGTTCACGCCATTCTCCTCCTTCAGCCCCCCGAGAAGCTGGGACTACAGTCGCCCACCACCACGCCCGGCAATTTTTTTGTAGTTTAGTAGAGACCGGGTTTCACCGTGTTAGCCAGGATGGTCTCAATCTCCTGACCTAGTGATCCACCTGCCTCAGCCTCCCAAAGTGCTGGGATTATAGGCCTGAGCCACCGCGCCCGGCCAGTACTTGGTATTTTTTATTCTCATTTAATATTCAGAGCAAATTATTAAGTAGAAACTATTTATGGAGTATAATGTGAGGCAGAAAGACAGTATATGATACCACATGAGAAAACTTGTCAAATTAAGGAGAGACATTGGGAAAGAGTTATAAAAACTTGTGAACACAAAAGTATCTTTAGTAATTCAAACTTGATAGTATTCTGCTGACTTAATTATAACGTAAAATAAAACAGAAAGATATTTGTAAATTTATGTTTTCTCACCTATATTTCCTGTTGGCCATTGCCTCATGGCCAAGAGACCCAGGAGAAACAGCTCAGCATCAAAAAAAAAATGTGGCTGTCCATTTTCCTGAATGATGTGTTTCATCTCCTTTACAGTAGCCAAAAAGAACATAAGTGAAAAGTACAATTGAGACAACACAAATGCTGTATCATGTGGTAGTTGAGGAAAACTGAAGTTTCAGTAAATTACCCAAAGCCTCTCAGGTTAGCAAATTGAACCTAGGCTTTCTGACTACAGAGATTGTTTAACAAATATACTGTATTGTTCTTCTTGAGGATTTATCATGCTACATCTTAACGAAGACCTTCTTCTGATGCAGGTTTGTGAAATAGTCTACTATACATGAGAAGTTACCATGTCAAATCAGTTCTGATGAACTGGTAATTCACCATGGCCATGAATATTAATAGCAGGAAGTGAAAAGTTATGATCTGTGGTGCCTGTCATCTCGAGTATGCAAATTTATAATTAATAAGCTTCTAGGATGCCAAAAGGACTTAAGAGTTGTTTTTAAAGTGTTCTTTCATATTCATTCTATAATTCTAAGCAATAATCTTTATGAATAAAGAAAAATAAATAAAGGTTGAGTGTATACTAGTAGAAAATGTATGTGCTGTTTCCTAGTCACCCTGTTTCTAAAACAGGGAAGTAACCCCATGGTATCACATATGTGTAATTTCATTATACTTTAGTAATAGGAAAACATCACTGAAGATTTATGCTAGCCTTAGTTGAACAAATTATAAATTTATATATAAAAGTCACTGAAACATCAGTGTCTGTTAATGAACAAAAATAAGTTTATTATAGCTCACTACAGTGGATAAAAAACACCACATTGACAGAATGTGAGCAGTGTCACAGAGGAGAAAGTTAGAAATAAGATATTTATTGGTCTCTAGAGGGAAGATTCAAATGATCAAAGAAGAGCTTGGGGAACTAAAAATGGACAAAAATGTTATTTATTCACATGTTGATGTTATTCATCACATGATGATGAATAAATAACATCAACATGTGAATAAATGTTGGGGAACTAAAAATGGACAAAAATGGGGATATAAGAATTTATAAGTAATGAGCATAATTAAGGTTTTAAAGCAACTGTTGATAAGTAAACTCATTTTGACCAGTTGAGCAAATAATTGCTTCTTGATAAGACTATCTTGAAACAAAAGGTGAAGTTATTTATTGGTTTAGTGTTATTTTCGCAGCACAAAATTTTTGTGAAACCAATAACTAAGTCATGTTACCTTAGATGATCTACAGTCTTATCTAAAATTATGTTGACAACAGATGACACTATGAGAGACCCATTCTGGCTGGTGATCCATAAGTCCCAAAGTAGGAGTCCCAGAGATCCTCTTTCCTTCAAGTTGTGCCCATTTGCAGCACTGATTACATAACTAATAGCTTCTATCATTGTAACTACTATCAAAAGGTAATAGAAACACATTTTTAATTTGGAAATAGACACACAGTCTTTTATTTACTCTTTTTGTTGAAGTTTAACTTACATAATTGTATTTATCATTTACTAATATTTACTTTGTAAGTGGCATTTAGATTTCCATGTTGTTGCTGTAATCATAAACTCCAAAAAGGTCATATTAGCAAGTTTTTCATTCATTAGTCATTACATATGCCAGTTGGTACTGACTGCAGACTGACTTATGAATACCAATTACCATTATTTCTATTTATTAATATTAAAGTATTTACTTGTAATAATATTTTGTGTGCTACATCATTGGGTAAATATTTCACATTAAGATGAATGCTATAAAATTAATATGCCACTAAATTTGCTATACTCTTTAACCTAATGAAGAACACTGCATGATTGTTCCTGATTAAACAGACTTTCATATTTCAACTCAAAAGGTTCCCAAATACATAAAGTTATAAGAAAGCAAATATCCCCAGAGTTTTATAAAATTACACATATATCTTCCTCTTTAATTTCAGAAACTTCTAATTTTCTTCTAAATCTTCATTGGTTACCTAATAAGTTGACTAATAAATGCTGGATAGCATAGATAGATAGTTACTATCTAACTATATTAAACACGTTTTTTTTCATTGAAATAAATGAAAGATCAAGGCTGAAAATCAGTAATTTCTTGTGGCAAAATTGCAGGCTAAATATTACAATTTTAACTCACTTTAGTTTGTAAATTACGATCTTCATTTTCATGGGATATCAAAGTATTTTTAGTTGAATCTCCTCACAAAGGTGTGCTTTACAACTAAGGAATAGTATGTGTGGGATTATTAAAGGATGTCATTACAGTGATTTTTAGCTGCTTCTTCCCCTAACTTCTTTGTATTATGTCTCATCTAAGTGCACCTACGTATTATATTTTATGAATAAGTGTCAGGGTGTGAATTGGTATTCTATAAATATTTTCTCTATTTTTGATGTGCCTATATCATATTTAAATTCCTTCTGTTGAGGTAATAGATCGTTTTTCTAAATTTTATAGGTGAAATATTTACATGGTTTCTCAAATTCCTCTTTAAATTGATGAGCAAACAGATTTAAAGTTATATTTTGTGTTTCTCAGAAAGGCAAAACCTGAGTTTGATATTCTGAAGTTGACCAAATATGTATCTTTTAAGTCAAGATGAGGGGGAAACAGTTGGTTTTATAAATGCCCCAAATATATTAACCAAATTTGATTGTGTGTTTTTCTTATTAAGGTATTTAGGATATCTATCACCTCAATTTTTTTGTGTGTGTTGGGAACATTTCAGTTTTCTCTTCTAGCTATTATGAAACATAAAATAAATTGTTAACTACAGTCACCCTACTGTGCTATTGAAGACTAGAACTTAAGCCTTCTATCTAATTGTATGTTTGTACATATTAGCCAATATCTCTTCATTTCCCCCATCAAAGAGTGTGATGCTTACAGCTTTGTTCTTTTTGCTCAATATTGCTTTGGTTGTTTGGAGTCTTGTGATTCCATACAAATTCTAGCATTGCTATTTTCTAGTTCTGTGAAGAACATCATTGGTATTGTGATACAGATTGCATTGACTTTGTAGATTGCTGTTGGAAGTGTGGTCATTTAAAAAATATTCTTCCGATCCATGAGCATTGAGTATCCTTTCATTTTCTTGTAGCCCCTTCAATTTATTTCATCAGTGTTTTGTTGTTTACCTTATAGAGGTCTTTTAACTCCTTGGTTAAATTTATTCCTAGATATGTTTGTAGCTATTGTGAATGAAATTATTTTCTTGATTAATTTTTCAGCTTCTTTGTTATTGGTGTTTAGAAACACTATTGATTTTTGTATATTGATTTTGTGTCTGGGCTTTACTGAATTTTTTAAATCAATTCTAAGTGTCTTTTGGCCTAGTCTTTAGGCTCTTCTTTATATAGGATTATATCATCTGCAGACAGAGACAATTTGACTTCATCTCTTCTAATCTCAATGGCTTTTATTCTTCATGCTTGCCTGATTGCTCTAGCTAAAAGATTTCAATACTATGTAAAATAAGAGAAGGAACATGGGCATACTTTTCTTGTGGATATAATATTCTCGACCTGCAGAATGTTTTTCTTTTAGTACTTAAATTTATCATCCCAGTCTCTCCTAGCCTTATGTGACTTGATGCCTTTTTCTCTGTTTATACAATTCTCCCTTTGTCTTTAACTTTTGACAGTATGACAATAATGTCCCTTGGAAGAAGGCTTTTTGGGTTGAATCTATTTGGGGATCCTTAAGCTCCTTGTGTATGGATGTCTGTATCTCTTGGAAGTCTTGGTAAGTTTTAAGCTATAATCTTGTTAAAAGGTTTTCTATGCCTTTGTCCAACTCATCTCCTTCTAAAATTCTCAAAATTCAAATATTTTTTCTCTTTATGGTGTCCCATATGTCCTGCTGGATTTTTTTATTCTTAAGCATTTCTTTTTTTTTTCCTTCGATTTTGTCAATGTTAGTATAAAATACTTATCTTCAGTTCAGAAATTTTTTTCTCCTGCTTAATCTAGTCCAAGTTTGTCCAACTTGCAGCCCATGGGCCATATGCAGTCCTGGATGGCTTAGGATGTGGTCCAACAGTAATTCGTAAGCTTTCTTAAAACATTATGAGACTTCTCGTTATTTTATTTATTTATTTATTTATTTATTTATTTATTTATTTATTTATTTTTAGCTCATCAGCTATCGTTAGTGTATTTTGTGTGTGGCCCAAGACCGTTTTTCTTCTTTTGGTGTAACCAAGGGCAAAAGATTGGACACCCCGATCTAGTCTGTGGTTGAAAATCTTGATTGTATTTTTCATTTAATTCACTGAGTCATTCAATTCTAGAATTTCTATTTGGCTCTTTTTAAATAATATTTATTTATTTTGCTTTTTAATTTCTCATTCAGATTATCAACTGTTTTCCTGATTGTTTTTGTATTGTTTATCTATATTCTGTGGTACCTCACAATTTCTTTAATATCACTATTTCTAATTATTTTTTCCAGAATTTCCTAGTTTTATTTAGAGTTGCTTGGTAGATTATTATTAGAAAAATGCAAATCAAAGCCACAATGAGAAACCATTTCACACCAGTCAAAATGGCTGTTATTAAAAAGTCAAAAAATAACAGATGCTTGCGAGGTTGCAGAGAAAAAGGAAAACTTATACACAGCTGTTGAAAATGTAAATTATTTGAGCCACTGTTGAAAGCACTCTGGCAATTTCCCAGAGAACTTAAAAGAGAATTACCATTTGACCCAGAAATCCCAACATTGGTTATATACCCAAAGGAGTATAAATCATCCTACCAAAAAGACACATGCACATGTGTGTTCACTGCAGCACTAGTCACATGAGTAAAGACATGGAATGAACGTAAATGCCCATCAATGGCAGACTGGATAAAGAAAACATGATATGTATACACCACAAAATACTACACAGCCTTGAAAAAATGAGATAATGTCCTTTACAGCAACATAGATGAAATTGGAAGCCATTATTCTAAGCAAACTGACTCAGGAACAGAAAATCAAATACCACATGTTCTCACTTATAAGTGGGAGCTAAACATGGAATACATTTGGACACAAAGAAACAACAGACACCAGGGCCTACTTGAAGATGGAGGGTGGGAGGAGGGTGAAGATTAAAAAATACATATTGGGTAGTATGCTTTATTACCTGTATGATGAAACTTGCACATGTACCCCTGAACATAAAAGCTTTAAAAAGGGGAGATAATTATTGTGTTCCTTTGGAGTTGTCATAATTATTTGGTTTCTCATATCTGTGTATCAATGTAAAGACATAAGAAACGTGAAACAGTCACTTCTTCCAATTGTTTGGATTGGTGTTCATAAGGAAAGACATTTCCCAAAAATGCATTTATAGTGTTGTTCAGGAAAGGTTGATTTTAAATGGACTCAACAATGTAATCTTCATGTGAGTTCTTTAGCTGTAATCAGTGGCAGTGGTGTCAGTTCCTCAGCAGCTTAGGCTGTATTTGTTAATGGAGGCTGTGACAAGGCTTTGTTGGGAACGAGAATGCCAGGCAGTTCAGTCCTTGTACACCAGTAGTGATGGCAACAAGTTGAATATGTTGGTCTTTGGGCCACTAGTGGTGGTGTGGGCACTGGTATTGATGGGTCTGGGCAGGCTCTTTCTTGGGTCTTCAGACAGCTTGCTTGGGTGATGGCAGTGGCAGTGGTGGGTGGAGTGCATGAATTAGTCCCTTGCCCCCAAGTAGTATACATGTTGTTAATGGTGGTAGTAGCGGATGCCAGCCAACCTTCAAGTCCCTGAGTGGCACATATAGCAGCAGTGGCATTAACAGGCTGGGCAGGCCAATCCCCAGGCCCTTGGGTGGCATATGCAGATGGATGCCCGCAGTGGCAGTGCAAGCTGGGTAGGTTGATCCCTGGGTCCCCAAAAGGTGCATGCAGGTGTCAGCTGTCGATGGGGTGGGCACTTCCTTATTCCTCTGAATGATACTTCCGTATACTGGTAGCAGTTGCAGAGAAGGCCTATACCTAGGTCCCCAACAATGTACACAAGCAGTGGTGGTGGGAAAGTGGGCTCATTCTCATGTTCCCAGAATGTGTGCATGGATGTCTTCAGTGGTGATGGTAAGTGGGGTGGTACTGCCCTCAGGTTCCTCCAGATAGTGTGCACAGATGCCAGCTGTGGCAGACTGAGCTATCAATCTCCAGGCCCTAATTATTATTTTTGAACAACATTTCACTCATTAGAATTTACCATGTTGATGAATAGTTCATTCTTCCTAGTACATATAAGCAAGAGTTTCTTCAGGATGTAAGCATACAAGTGGACTTACTAGATCATAGAGGGTAAAAACATTAAATTTTTCTTAACTATATCAAATTAGTTTTTCAAATGCCATCATCTATTCCTATCCCTACTGACATTATATAACTGTTTTAGCTATTTTAAAATCTTGAAAACACCTGAAATTTTCAGACTGTAAGATTTCTACCAATAAGGTGATTATATAAAAAAATCTTAATCAGAGTAATTGCATTCCTTGAATACTAATAAATATAAGCATTTTGTCCCATGTTATTAGAAATTTGTATTTTCTCTTTCAAGAAGAGTTTTTCTAAGACTTTACACATTTATTTGACTGGATTAATTGCTTTTTTTCTTATTAGACTATTGAAGTTTTAGCTTATCTGTTTGTAGTGAACTTTGGATACCTATCTTTTGTCAGTTATATGTTATACAAATGTCTTCTCGCTGTTTCTGACTTTTCTCTTCTTTATTTACTTTAGTGTCTTCAGATTAACAGACTTTTAGAATTTAAATTAAATATATTAAATGACACAAATTGTATATATCTATCATGTGCAACACAATATTTTGAAATATCTATACATTGTAAAATGGCTAAATCAAGCCAATCAATATATACATCATCTCACATATCAATTTTTGTGTTAGTAACACTTAAAATGTACACTCCTTGCAATCTTCAAGAATATATTAATATGTGGTTATTAACTAGAGTCACCATTTTGTACAACAGATATCTTTAACTTACTCCTTCTAATTGAAATTATGTACCCTTTGACCAACACCTTCTCAACCTCCTCCCAAATCCCTGCTAACCAACATTCTACTCTCTGTTTCTTATGAGTTCAACATGTTTAGATTCCGCATGTAAGTGAGATCATGTGGGATTTGTCTTTCTATGCCTGGCTTATTCACTTTACATGGTGCTCCCCAGCTTCATCTTTTGTATTGCAGATGACAGAAGCTTTTCCTTCTTTAAGGCTGAATAGTATTCCATTTTGCATATATGCTACACTTTCTTTATCCATTGATGGACATTTAGATTGATTTTATAAATCGCTATTACAATAATGCTGCAATAAACATGGAGGTGCAGATATCTTTTTTGACATACTCATTTCATTACCTTTGGATGTATACCCAGGAGTGGGATTGCTAGATTATATTATAGTGCTATTCTTTATTTTCTTGAAGAACCTAATACCATTTTCCATCATGGCTGTTCTAATTTATATCACTACCAACAATGTTCAAGTGTCCCCTTTTGCCACATCTTATTCAATACTTGTTATCTTTCATCTTTTACATAATCATTCTAACAGTCATGAGGTAGTATTTCATTGTGATTTCAATTTATATTTCTCTACTGATTAGTGATTTTGTGTATTCTTTTCATATACTGTTGGCCATTTGTGTGTCTTCTTTTAAGAAGAATCTATTCATGCCCTTTATTCGTTTTTAGAGTTGGAATATTTGTTTTCTTGCTACTGAGTTGTCTCGGTTTCTTAAATATTCTAGATATTAACCTCTTAACAGATATATGGTTTCCAAATATTTTCTCCAATTCTGTAGGTTGTTTCTTCACCATGGTGATTATTTCCTGGGCTGTATGGAAAATTTTTACTTTGATGTAATCTCATTTGTCTATTTTTTTTTTCACTTTTTTTGCCTATGCTTTTGGGTCACATTCAAAAAAATATTTTTTCAGACCAATGTCATGAACTTCTTCCTTAATATTTTTTTCAACTAATTTTACAGTTTTAGGTCTTACATTTAAGTATTTAATCTTTTCAGTTTAATTACATGGTGTGATGTAAAGGTTTAATTTAATTAGTCTACATGTGGATAATCACTTTCCTCAACACCATTTATAAAAGATATCATTCTTTCCTTGACATATTTGCCACAATTCATTGGCTTTAAATGCATATATTTGTTTCTGGACTCTCTGTTCTGTTTCCTTGGACTATGTGTCTGTTTGATGCCAGGAACGGGCTGTTTTGATTATTATAGCTTGATAGTAGATTTTGAAATCAAGTAGTATGCTGCCTCTAGGTTTGTTCTTTTTGCTGAAGCTTGCTTTGGCTATTCAGGATTTTTCTTGTGGCTCCACAAAAGCATTTTTATTTTTTTTTTCTATTTTTGTAAAGAATGTCATTGAGATTTTGACAGGGATTGCATAGAATCTGTAGATCACTTTGGGTAGTATGAACATTTAAACAATGTTTCCTCTTCAAACATATGAACAAAGGATATTGTTTCCTTTATTTGTGTTTTCTTCAGTTTATTTCATCAGTGTTGTTTTGGCTTCAATGTACAGGTCTTTTATCTCTTTTATTAAACTTACTCCTAAGTATTTTACTTATTTAATTATTTTGATATTCATTTATTTATTTTGTAACAGAAATTGTTCTTTTGAATTATATTTTGTTTTATTTTTAATTGATAGTTTTATTTAAAACATTGCTAGTTCTTTAAAGATTTGCTTTCCACATTTAATAAAACATTTTTCTTTTATCTTAAGGTAGCTGTAGTTTACATTTAGTTGAAAAAGCATATATTTGTGAACCAAGATGAAATATTTTTTCTCTCTAGAATTCAGAAAATATTAGTACTTCGTATTTTTATAGCAATGTAGTTATTCTTATAAGTTCAATAAGAATCTGTTCTCTTTATAACAGAACATAGTAGGAAACATTTGTTATATCATCCAGTTACCTTGACTTCTTTTTTGTATAGTCTGTTGTTAGTATATAGAGATATTACCGATTTTTGTTGATTTAGTTTTCTGCAACTTTGCTGAATTCGTTAGTTAATTTTAATGGTCTTTTTAGTTGAGTCTTTAGTGTGTCCATATATAAGATTATGTTGCTTGTGAACAGGGATAAATTAACTATTTCTTTTCCAATTTGGCTGCCTTTTATCTTTTTTCTTTGCTGGTTGCTTTGGCTTGGACTTCCAGGATTATGTTAAATATAAAGCACCCTCGTCTTATTCCTGATCTAAGAAATGTGAATGTGAGAGCTTATAACTTATTCCTGATCTAAGAAATGTGAATGTGAGAGCTTATAACTTTTCACATTCTGATGTTAGCTGTAGGTTTATCATCTATAGCTTCTTTTGCTTTGAGATACATTCCTTCTACACCGAATTTGCTGAGAGTTTTTTTATCACGAAGGAATACTGAGTCTTGTCAAATGATTTTTCTGCTTCTATTGAGATGATCATATGATTTTTGTCCTTCGTTCTGTTAATATAATGTGTCACAATTATAGATTTGGGTAGGTTGAACCATCCTTGTATTGCTGGGATAAATCGCATTTGTTCTTGGAAAACAATCATTTTAATGTGTTGTTAAATTTTGATTTGCTAGTATTTTGTGAGAAGTACGTAGGAGTATCTTATGTTTCAAGGACATTGGTCTGTCATTTTCTCTTTTTGTTGTGACCTTATCTGGCTTCGATATAAGGGTAATGGGGTAATGCTAACTTCATGCAATGAATTTAGAAGTATTTCCTCCTCTTTAATCTTTTGAGAGAGTTTGATAAGAATTGGTACTAATTCATTAATTTTTGGTAGAATTTAACAGTGAAGCCATCAGTGGGGATTTTGTTCGATAAGAAACACGTTATTACTGATTCAATCTTCTTATTTTCTATCTCTTATAATCCTTTATATTTCCATGGTATTATTTGTAATGTGTCTTTTTCATTTTTGATTTCATTTGTTTGACTCTACATTCACAGTGACATGCTTATAGAGTGAAGTATAATATTTTCTTGCACTCTTATATTTTTCACTAAGTTATGCAGCTAATTGCATTATTTTTACTTTTCCCTAACTTTCAAAAATTGAAAATTTAAAGTATCAAATATTCAAAGTCTCCCATTGGCTTTACAATATTATATAAAGCCCTGTACTGAAAATTATTATCAAGTCAATTCTAGAATGTAAGGATCAACCTGAAGGCAGCAGAGGCTTAACTAATATTTATATATTTAAATGAAAAGTAGTGCAATATGTTATAATGTAGAATGTTTCTCTAGAAGGATGGCTGACTACAGGCCTAGCATCTGTTGATAAACTTATATTTTTAACAAACCAAAGGTCGGAATTGTAATATAATCCTGATATGGGAGGCAGAGTCTGCACATATTTTGGATGTACCTTTAAGATTAAAGCTGAGAATAAGCTATACTTGAAAGCAGTTCTGTAGAGAAGTAGAAAAGAATTTTGATAGCTTTTTAAATGAAAGATATAAAATAATAAAAATTACCATTCCAGTTGAAGATAATGAATTAATTTACATAGATTTACCTGTGCTCTCTCCTGAAATCCCACAAATAGTTAGTAAAATATTTGTTAAAACTAGCAACCCTCTAGAATAAGACAGGAGGAGAAAACAGACAAAATCTTAGAAGCTAAGAAACAAACAAGTATTAACAGACTTGGGAGATCTGAGAATTTGGAAACTGAATTTGGCAGTGAGATAAGTGGAGAAGTGTGATGATTTATAGCATACATTCACAAAAGCCTCAGGAAGTGGCAACACCACATAACTAGAAGGGTGAGTAAAAGTGGAATAAAAATTTCACTAGTTAAATGTTTTCAAGTTGATACATTTTTCACTAACCCATCTATGTGCTGACATATCCAGCAGTCTTTGAATAAAATCACACAATTTTTAACCTTAATATGTCAGATAATTCTCCATAACCCACTGAGCCCAGTGAGATGTACAAGGACATCCAGATGACAAGAAGCTTCAAATTTGTACAAGATATTTTCTTAATTAAACGCTATTTTTATATTTCCCATTTTGATTGCAATTTGTTCTCTAAGCATTATGTCATCCAAGTTAAATTAAGTTTAGTCAATACATCTGTATCTTACACAACTTTAAAATT
Source organism: Macaca thibetana thibetana (assembly GCF_024542745.1). NCBI lineage: Eukaryota > Metazoa > Chordata > Mammalia > Primates > Cercopithecidae > Macaca > Macaca thibetana. The sequence continues at coordinate 61,959,311 of NC_065581.1, read as the reverse complement.
AAAAGGATTTATTTTAGGTTACACTATTAAATTATTCCTCAATGAAATTGTGAAGTAGGTTTTTTATAATAGTAAAAATAGAAATATTAAGTGCTTGTTACAGTTTTGAGAAACTCTAATAATTGACAAACACATTTGGAAGCATTTTATACACAAATTGTTACTCTTAAATGTTTTATTTTTTGTCCATTCATTTACAAGTATAATATAGACAAGTAATGTAAAATATCTATAAGTTTCTAGAAAGGAAATTTATTGCTTATTTTAATGAAGGAAAAACAACTTAGCCTTTTTATTTAATAGTATGAGTTCCAAATTATTTCTTCAAACTCAAAATAAAATTAATTTTCAAAATATGTGTCCTGAAAACAAAAACTTGCCAAAATTATCATATTGAAAATATTTTAAAATGACAGTTTTTCTATAGACATATTATCATATTGTTTCCAAAATTTACACAACTGTAAAGTAATGATTCCACATTCAAACTAGGTCCTCTGAGTAGAGATCCAATATTCCTGCTGTTAAAATTACTGCTCTCGATCAGCTTTCAGTAATATAAATGTGCATTTCTGTTAAACCACTGGAATTTCCACAGTCACTAGAATATAAAGAAAATAAGGCAAAATATTTTTTAAATGTGTCTAAAGAACACAAAATCTATATTTAATGTACTTGTTCCTCAATCTTCCATTAATGCCACCACCAGACTGTTACCATATGTAAACCCCTGCTAGTCATTTCTCCTAAACCTTCCCTCCCTGACTGGTCATCTCCATGTTGGGAATTGCAGTTTTTTGACTTGTAAATCTTCCCTCTGCACTCTCACAATCAATCAATCAATCAGTCAATCCTCTCACATTTCCTTTCTCCACAGTATAAACCAGGAGGAGTAATGGTTGAAAAGAATGTCACATAATGCAAATAATTGAGGAAAAAAAATCATATTTATGTGGTTAATGCCTTAACTTATTTTAATCATAAACTTGTAGATAACCAAAAGGCATACTAAAATGTTAATGGTCAATAAGCCTTCTTAGAGTTTTCAACAAGCAGCATTCTCAATATAAATCTTCCTTACATGAAACTTCCAGTCTCCAATATTGCCTTAGGGGAAATGTTCACCTGCAGGAACCACTCCCATCAGTGGGAGTCATATTAAGGACTGATCTGTGTTTGTGCATTATGTTTATGTGTGTGTGTATGCACAACATAATATTACGTGTACTTTTTTTATTTGCATAGTCTTTGTCTGTATACCGACATACCCACATTTTGAGAAGCATGAATATGCTTTTTTTTTTTTTCCATTCCTTCCTCTGTAGCCAGCTGCTGGTTAATAGTAGAAATCAGTGCTGAATTTTTAACAATGTTGAAAAATCAGATGAAGAGTTGAAAATTACATTTGATTAAAACCTGATTGCTAGAAATAAGGTAAAATACAAAAATCACTATCAACACCTCTATACTCCTCTTAACTATCAGAAAATGTGAACATTAAGAATTAAAGCTGATGATTTCCAAGACAGCTTGAGGGAGACTATTACTCCATAGGCATTTTTGAAGCACGGTGATAGATTGTGAAATAAAATACACTTTACAAAGATATTAGGTTAGTAAATACAAAGAATGTATGATCCTATCTAATCATATATGAGTAAAAAATTGTTCACTTTTTTAAGCATAAGAAATCTATTTGACTCTCTAAACATTGCCTCAAACAAGCAGCAAGATATCTGAAAAATTAGGAATGAGATTTTCCAATTTGTGTTAATTGTAACATACATTATTGATACAGATTATTTGATTATGTTGCATATGGGAATAGTACTGAGAGTAGCATTTTTATTTTGTTTCACTAGAGATTAAACAAGCAATACACATCAGTGATCAACTTTTAGATCTTGTTAAGTCCTTAATTTTCAAATGTATTATGAATAATCATTATAGCATAAATCTAATGGCTTCTAAAGACTATATAATATAACATAACTACTTAATATTTATCCACATTTTGTGCCACAGTGTATTATAATTATGCACATTGAGATGACAAAATTTCTCATTCAATATATTTTTAAAAAATATTTTGTTATCACTAATCTTCTAATTAGAAAATGGAATGTGTTGAAATTGTAAGAAAAAAATAATAATATAGGGACCTGGCATTGAAACAATGGGCTCCACCCAAAATTTGAATAAAAGTCATTGAGCAAAATGACTTTTGAATAAAAGTCATTGAATAAAATTTGAATAAAAGTCCTGGCATAACAGAAAAATTCCCTGAGTCACTAGTTTTTTGGGTTTTGTCTTTTTTTTTTTTTTTTCCTGGATATTACTTGGTCAGGAGATGTGATGGTTAATATTGAGTGTCAACTTGATTGGATTGAAGGATGCAAAGTATTGTTCTTGGGTGTGTCTATGAGGGTGTTGCCAAAGGAAATTAACATTTGAGTCAGTGAACTGTGAGACAGACCCACCCTCAATTTGGGTGGGCATTATCTAGTCAGCTGCCAGTGCAGCTAGAATAAATCAGGCAGAAGTGGAATGACCAGACTTGCTCAGTCTTCCAGCATTCATCTTTTTCCCCATGCTGGCTGCTTCCTGCCCTCAAACATCAGACTCAGCTCTTGGATTCTTGAACTTACACCAGTGATTTTCCAGGGGCTTTCAGGCCTTTAGCCACAGACTGCAGACTGCGCTGTCGGCTTCCCTACTTTTGAGGTTTCGGGACTCAGACTGGCTTCTTGCTCCTCAGCTTGCAGATAGCCTATTGTGGTACTTCACCTGGTGATAGTGTGAGTTAATTGTCCTAATAAAATCCCCTTCAAATATAAGTATATCCTATTGGTTCTCTCTCTTTAGAGAATCCTAATACAGGAGATGAAAGGTTTAAGAAAAAATAAGGATTCCCCAGTGTTCTTATACTCTCCTTTAACTGCAGAAATACATTTTTCTCATCATATTACCTTTTGAATAGTGCATAGACTTTCAGCCTACTTATAACCCTGTATAGCCTATGGTATTCTTTATACATTCAACAACAGAAGAAGGAAAAGGAAAAAGAGTATACAAGTCATCTCAAAGATTAAATATAAGTTAATTTCAAATTATTATGAACTTGCTATGAGTTTAATATTTATAAATTATTTTTTAAAAACATAATTCTAAAAACCTAGCTTATGAAACATTTTGGAACTCACTGGTAAGTGGAGCAGTGTTTATACATTCACTAATACTAATTGTTATACCACTCTCTCAATCTGGAATTCGTATAAGGAACCCCATTGGATATCTTAGAAATAAGTATTTTTAAAGTATTGCAAAGACTGTGTTTAACACAATAAACAGTCTGTTTACAAAGGATAAAACTGGTGTTAAAAAACATGTACCTTGATGAATGAAGCCCCTTTCTAAGTTCCATGATATTGATCAAATTACCTTCACAAAGCCTCGATTATTTAGCATAAAAATACGGTGATCAGAGGATTTCATGGAGGGGTGGAACAAGATGGTAGAGTAGTACTCTCCATAAGTTTTTACTAATATCTTTAGTAACCTGGAGAAATATGCGAATATCACGTTAAAAAAAAAAAAAATCCAATTAAAAAAAAAAAAAAAATCCAATTAAAAAAAAAAAAAAATCGGCCGGGCGCGGTGGCTCAAGCCTGTAATCCCAGCACTTTGGGAGGCCAAGACGGGTAGATCACGAGGTCAGGAGATCGAGACCATCCTGGCTAACCGGATAAAACTCCGTCTCTACTAAAAAACACAAAAAACTAGCCAGGAGAGGTGGCGAGCGCCTGTAGTCCCAGCTACGCGGGAGGCTGAGGCGGGAGAATGGCGTAAACCTGGGAGACAGAGCTTGCAGTGAGCTGAGATCCGGCCACTGCACTCCAGCCTGGGTGACAGAGTGAGACTCCGTCTCAAAAAAAATAATAATAATAAAATAAAATAAATAAAAATAAAAATCAGAGATAATAAGAGGATGCTAAGAGCATCAACAGAAAAGAAGCAAATAAAATATAACGGAGTTTCAACACACCTAGCTGCAGACTTTGCAGCCAAAACCTTATGGGCCAGAGATTGTGGAACGATGGAGTCAAAGTGCTCCAGAAAAAGAAAAAAGACAAACTATTAACCAAGATTACCTTACCCATCAAAGCCATCCTTCAGAAATAAAGGAGAAATAAAGACTTTTCTAACACACAAAACCTGAGGGAGTTTATCATCACCAGATTTGTTTTAGATGAAATGCTAAAGCTAGTTCTTCAAGCTAAAAAAATGGTACTAAGCAACACAAAAACATTTAGAAGTGTAAAACTGACTAGTACAAGTAAGTATACAGTCAAATTCAGAATATTATAATACTGTGAGGGTGGCATGTAAATCACTTATATATCCATAGTCTAAAGATTTGAAAAACTATCAAAAATAATAGGTACAATAATTTCTGAAGGTATATGTAATTTAAGAAATGTAACTTGTGATATGAATTTACAATGTGGGGCATAAATGGAGTCAAAGTGTAGAGATTTATTTTTTCTGATCATAGTTATGTTGTCATTCATTAAAATAATCTATTATAACTACAAAAATGTTTTATATAATAAGGCCCATGGTAACCACAAGGCAAAATCCTTTAGATACACACACACACAAAATAAAAAGCAACAAGAAAGGATTTACAGAAAAGCTAGAAAACTGCAGTTATAAGTCCTCATCTATCAATAGTTACCTTGAATGTAAATGGAGTAAATTCTCCAGTCAAAAACATAACATGACAAATGTGGGGTAAAAAAAGACCCAATTACATGCTGCCTACAAGAGACTTATTTCACTTGTAAGGACCCATAGATTGAAAATGAAGAACTGAAAAAAGATATTTCAGAAAAATGGAAACCAAAAGAAAGAGTAGCGGTACATATTTCAGATAAAATGGATTTTAATTCAAAAATGACTTTAAAGAGACAAAGTATGTTACTATATTATGATAAAATGGTGAATTCAACAAGAGGATATAACAATATATGCAGCAGAGGATCTAAACACGTAAAGAAAATATCAATAGATGTGAAGGGAGAGATAGACTGCAATATAATAATAGTAGGCAATTTCAATGCCTCACTTTTAGCAATGAACAGATTATCCAAACATAAAATCAGAAAAGGATCATGAAACTTAATTACATTCTAGAGCAAATGGACCTAAAGACACATATACAGAAAATTTTATTTAACATCTGCAGAGTACACATTTTTTTCAACTAAACACAAAACATTCCCTAAGATAGATCATATATAAGACCACAAAAAGTATTAAAACTGTGAGAAGACTGCAATCATATCAAGTATCATTTTTGACCATGATGGTATAAAGTGTGAAATCAGTAACACAAGAAATATTGGAAAATTAACAAATACATACAAATTAACATGCTTCTAAACAACTAAGAAGTTAATAAATAAATTGAAAGGAAGTTTAAAATTTTCTTAAGACAAACAAAAATGCAAACACAGCATACAACCTATGGGTTACCTCAAAAGCAGTTCTAAGGGGTAAGTTTATAGCAATAAACATATCAAAAAGGGTCATAAGAACATTGGCTTTACACACTTTTCAGACAGAAGTTAGAATGAATTAGGTAATGTGCTACATAAAGAGTAAAGGGCAATGTAACATGCATTATTCTTATAAGTAAAATTTATAGCTTTAACAATTAAACAGTTAAAAATGTGAGCTGCTTTTATAATGATGGGAAATGAGAGCCTTTTATGTATCACAGTGGGCTTAGGGCTCCTTCCAGATCGGTTTAGTATGGTAATGCCATGTGCTTCAGACTTTTCCAAATATATGCCTCAGAAAAATTTAGAGCACATGCCTGGAAAAAGAAAAAAAAAAAAAAAAAAAAAAAAAAAAAACCTTTATAAATGAAATATTTGTTGCAAAAACTTTCTATTTTATTACAAGAAGAGGTTTTCTTCCCTAAATAGAAACTGGAGCAAATTATAAGTGTTCTTATATAGTATAACACAGCAACCCTCTTATAGCCATGGCATTGATGAAAAAACAGAAATATTCAAGGAGGTTAAAATATTTCTCCAAGATTCCATATATGTAATTGGTAAAGTACATAATTAAACTCAATAGGTCTAGCTAAAGTTAGACCTGTTGTAACTACAGGCTTATAATAAATTATACCCTAGTTTTATGGGTAAAGGTAAGGAAAGGTAAGGAAAGTGGAGAGGTGAAATGACTCACAAAGTAAGGTACCAAATTAATATTAAAACTAAGTCTTCTTGAAGTCAATCCATTTCAACTATAACATTCTGATTCTTAATCAATACATAAATGAAACCTTTTGTAGTTAGGTTAGGATAATTGTTAAATTCACAATTTTGTAGTTTGACATGGAATTTGAGTGATGGGTCAACTAAAACTCTTACAGAAATTTATGTTACCAAATTTGTTTAAAGAAGCTAAATAAAACTTTGGTATGAAAATCAGAAAGAGTATCATGAACAATGAAAATTCAGAGGCAATGTCAATAGTCAACATAGATGCAAAAATCCTAAATATAAATTATTAAAAATGAAATTCATATATGTACATACCATCAGAACACTTGATTTATTCCTGGGATAAAAACTGGTTTAATATTAAAATACTAAAGTTGTTCACAATATAACCATATCAGTAAGCGAACAAACATAATTAATGTTAAATTCTGCCAAAATTTCTAGCAAACTAAGAATAGAAGGAAAGTTTCTTAATGAGTTAAAGGGTATCACTTATAAAAGAACTGAAAACTTCATGTCCTTTGCAGGGAAATGGCTGAAGCTGGAAACCATCATTCTCAGTAAAATAACACAGGAACACAAAACCAAACACTGCATGTTCTCACTCATACGTGGGATTTGAAAGATGAGAACACATGGACACAGGGAAGGGAACATCACACACCAGGACCTATCTGGAGAGTGGGGACAAGGGGAGGGAGTTCATTAGGACAAATACTTAATGCATGTGGGGCTTAAAACGTAGATGATGGGTTGATAGGTGCAGCAAACCACCATGGTACATATCTACCTATGTAACGTACCTACAGATTCAGCACATATATCCCAGAACATAAAGTAAAATAAAATAGTAATAATAATAATAATAATAATACAAAAGAACAGAAAATTTTAAACTCAAATGTGAAAGCTTAAAAGCCTTACCTGAAAAATCAAAACAAGAAAAGTAATCTTATTGTCATTATTTCAGTTCAGTGTTGTTTCTGAGGATTCTAGGCAGGGAATAAACTCAGGAACTATTTTAAGAATTAGAAAAAAAGAAAGGTCTTGTTATTCACAGATGATATAATATTATTAAAAATAAAAGTATCTGGGTGTGGTGGCTCACGCCTGCCTATAATCTTAACACTTTGTGAGGCAGAGGCGGGAGGATTGCCTGAGCCCAAGAGTTCAACATCAGCCTGGGCGACATAGCAAGATCCTGTCTCCACAAACACAAAAATAAAGATAGAAGAGTTCAACAAGATTGCTCAATATATAAATGAATTGCATGTCTATACATCAATACAATGAGTTAGATATGTTATAAAATATTATAAAATGGCAACAAATTAATAAGATTTCTATAAGTTGAGAAAGTAAGCACATGCTCTTTATGAAGAGAAATTATGCAACTACATTAAAAATGTTATAGAAGCCGTCATATAAGGGAGACATCTAGTGTATCCACACACAAGAAGATAACGTATCACAAGGATATAAATTAGAGTTATCCCTACATATCTCTTTGTGGTGAGTGTTGGTTCCAAAACTCCCACACATACCAATACCAAAACCTGTGGATACTTAAGAAGTGCATTTGGCACTACAAAAATCCAGGATAACCCCCACATATGAAAAGTGTCCCCCACACAACACTACATATAGATTTCTTATACCACAGGTATACATGTTGTATTTTTGATTGGCATTTGATTGTAGATACAGAACCCACCAATTGGGAGTACAGAATGTATTTACTGAAAAAAAAAAAAATTAGCATATAAGTGGACCTGTACAGATCAAATTCATATTGTTCAAGGGTGAAGTGCACATATACATTTTCTGTAAAATAAAAGGAATTCAAACTAACTTCTAATGAGTTTTTATGTAATAAAATAATAATAGGATGCTTGCATATGTAGCTGATTTCAGTATTGATATAAAAGGGCACAGGGCAAAAATAAAGCAACAGAACCCTGAAGAAGAAGAATGATATGCAGAACTTAACCTATCCTATACGAAATCTCATCATAAATCCAATTAACTCTGTGTTTGATTGGCTCAGGGTTGACAATCTGTCAAATGATATAGAATAATGAGCCCAGAAACAGATTCATATACATGGAAGAATGCTGCCTGACAGAGCTAGTAACACAGAATAATAAAGGAAGGATGATTGTTTTGTATGTTATCCTAGAATAATTGGTACTCTACATTGCAAGGCCAAAGGCAGGGGTGGAAGGATTCCATACAGAGTGAATACTAAACAGTTTTGTCATAGCCAACTGGTAACGAATGTTTTTAAGCAGGGGAGTGCCATGATTTGATTTTTATTTTAGAAAGTTACTTCCTATCCTTACACGTTGCTATTAAAGAATTTTTTTTCCTAATCAATCTCCTTTTAGTGGTGAAGAGAAATATTATGATTATAGATGTTTTCGCTTCCCTTCAAAAAGATCATTGATTGCTTTCAGACAAAAAATAAAAAAAAAAAAAATAAATAAATTCAACCACTTGACTAGTCCTCCTGGAGATTTCCTTGCAATAATCTACTTTCATATAATCTGCCACTATTGCTTATATATTTCCTTTAGCCACATTGAGGAGTCTCTGCAAATCTTAAACTGTGTAGTCTAGCTTTTAATTTCAGTATTATTGATTGTTTTGTAAACATTTTTGGCATTTTATGATTAATACTTGCTCTAAAATATGCTTTGTATAAATTAGTGACTTATGGTCAACGTACTAATGAATCTGTGGAAATCTATTAAAGAAACAAATATAACTTATTTTGAAATATTTTCATATAACTTTTTTTTATTATTATACTTTAAGTTCTAGGGTACGTGTGCACAATGTGCAGGTTTGTTACATATGTATACATGTGCCATGTTGGTGTGCTGCACCCATTAACTCGTCATTTACATTAGGTATATCTCCTAATGCTATCCCTCTCCCGCCCCCCACAATAGGACTCAGTGTGTGATGTTCCCCTTCCTGTGTCCAAGTAATCTCATTGTTCAATTCCCACCTATGAGTGAGAACATGCAGTGTTTGGTTTTCTGTTCTTGCGATGATAATCTGCTGAGGATGGTTTCCAGCTGCATACATGTCCCTACAAAGGACACGAACTCATCCTTTTTTATGGCTGCATAGTATTCCATGGTGTATATGTGCCACGTTTTCTTAATCCAGTCTGTCACTGATGGACATTTGGGTTGATTCCAAGTCTTTGCTATTGTGAATAGTGTTGCAATAAACATATGTGTGCATGTATCTTTATAGCAGCATGACTTATAATCCTGTGGGTATATCCCCAGTAATAGGATGAGTGAGTCAAATGGTATTTCTAGTTCTAGATCGTTGAAGAATTGCCACACTGTTTTCCACAATGGTTGAACTAGTTTACAATCCCACCAACAGTGTAAAAGTGTTCCTATTTCTCCACATCTTCTCCAGCACCTGTTGTTTCCTGACTTTTTAATGATTGCCATTCTAACTGGTGTGAGATGGTATCTAATTGTGGTTTTGATTTGCATTTCTCTGATGGCGAGTGATGATGAGCATTTTTTCATGTGTCTGTTGGCTATATGAATGTCTTCTTGTCTTCTTTTGAGAAGTGTCTGTTCATATTGTTTGCCCACTCTTTGGCGGAGTTGTTTGTTTTTTTTCTTGTAAATTTGATTGAGTTCTTTGTAGATTCTGGATATTAGCCCTTTGTCAGATGAGTAGATTGCAAAAATTTTCTCCTATTCTGTAGGTTGCCTGTTCACTGTGATGGTAGTTTCTTTTGCTATGTAGAAGCTCTTTAGTTTAATTCAATCCCATTTGTCAATTTTGGCTTTTGTTGCCATTGCTTTTGGTGTTTTAGACATGAAGTCCTTGTCCATGCCTATGTCCTGAATGGTATTACCTAGGTTTTCTTCTAGGGTTTTTATGGTTTTAGGTTTAACATTTAAGTCTCTAATCCATCTCGAATTAATTTTCATATAAGGAGTAAGGAAAGGATCCAGTTTCAGCTTTCTACTTATGGTTAGCCAATTTTCCCAGCACCATTTATTAAATAGGGAATCCTTTCCCCATTTCTTGTTTTTGTCAGGTTTGTCAAAGATCAGATGGCTGTAGATGTGTGGCATTATTTCTCATATAACATAAACCTTCACATTGCCAGGAAAAAAAATCAGAATTTCAAGAAGCATATGTAAAGCTTCTAATAAAACCTATCACATAGTAAACAAATAAATGCTAATTTTCCTACTTTATCCTGCTCTGTTAGTGGGTATTAAACTAATTGGGATGACCTGAAATGGATTATGTAAAGTTGAATTTTAAGGTGAATTAGACACAATTTGTAGAACACAGAAATATAAAGTATAAAATATGCAGAGATTTTGTAATGATAAAATTCAAGCTCTTCTTTACAGAAATAACACAAAGAAACCCAAGTTATAGACAGTAACTGTGGGTAATACACCATTGCTGATCTGCTTACTGTTAGAATCAAGAATCAAGATGTAATACAGGTTTCTTCATAAACAGGATAGTAACTCTTTCAATATTATATTTAAGTGTCATACATAAAGTTTTTTTTTCTCAAACTAATACTTCACTTAACAGAAAAAGTTGCAAATGTACATGAGCACCCCCCATACACATACATTATAAATTTCCATTATTATTTCTTAGATATTGTTTTCAAGAAACCTGGAGAAAGGGATCATTTTACATTTTGGTTGCAAAATGTTTTCTAACATTTATCTAATGATACATACTGCAGAGAGCAATATATAATTACTCTTTGGGCAGTTACTCATGGGTTATACTATATTGGCAATAACTACCAGATATGGGACTAAATCATGTATATCTTAAGCTATGCAATCACTACCGAGTAATTACCAAACTATCAAATTTATAGAAAATCCTAGTATTCAAATATTCTCTCATAATATTCCAACTTTCATGTTTAATCTTGTACATAGAAACACTAACTATAAGAAAGACTTAGTTCCTAAAAATTGATATAGAATTTTATGATCTGCTAACCAAAAAGAAAAAAAAAAGAAAAATGCCCCAAGCTAACATTCCTTTACACTTTAAAAATATATGTATTTGTTTCATTAAAAGGAATATATTGTGTTAGAGTAAATGTTCATAATTTAGCTGAGAGAAATATACTCATTTGTTTTATTTTGTTCCATATATACATACATACACATATATGCTTCAGAGTTTCTATTATTCATTTCTTCTAAAATACATGTATTCTATTATTTTTCTATTCTATTAAAAAACCTCTCTTTGTTGCAGTAGAGAAGGAAGGGTCATTGATTCCTGATTTTTCTCTTACACAACTTTTAAGTTGTCCTTATTCTCATGCAATGGGAGTGGCTATTAGTATGCACTGCAAACTTAAATAATTACACAAAAAAAAAAAAAAAAAAAAACTGGCAACTACCCGTCTAGCAACAACCATGTTTCAAGTAAATTTTTAAATGGTTAGACTCATCTATAAACTCAATATCAGTTTCTAGAAATAAAGGCAAGAGCTACTGCATATAAAAAGAAACAGAGGCAGGAAGTTGAAGTTGAAAGTTAATATCTTTAGCTTGGACATGTGACTGTGCATCTTAAGTCAGATATAAGCCAAGAATAATTCATGAATCTAGAGAAATACTGGAATTAGATGTTGAGGTTTTCCTCCTAACCAAATACCAATTTTGCACATTATGAACCCCGGTCCACTGTTCTCAGTGGGAGCTGAACCTATCCTCATCTCCAGCAGACGGCTTCATTGGTCACCCAGTTCTAGCCAGTTACCTTCTAGAAAACGTTCTCTTTAACTTGAGAAAGTTCTTTCTTCCTCTTATGACAGAAGAACAGTTTTGGAAACGGAGTGACTGGCCATCACATTGGAATCATGTATAAAGCAAGTCTCATATTAAAATTCAGCCTGTGAATATCAGAGTGGAGAGACAGAAGTAATCTAGGACTTTTATGAGAAGTCAGTAAAGCTTTTCCATAAACTTGCATCCATCTGAAAACCCACCCTATTCTTGAACTTCCTTTTATTTAAGCTATTTCATTTTTTTAACGGCTGATACTATCTGGAATTAGAATTTCTGGTTATTTGTACCAAAAGCATAAAAATTATAGGCATAATCATAATATGAATCCATACAATTCAGATAAAGTTTCTTCTATTTAGGAAGGTAAAAACTTAAGTGCAGAAATTTATTGTTTAATTCTAGATAATAAAAATATATAGAATTATAATTTTACTTAGCCCATTATTACTGAAAATAATCTCAGTATTTATGTTTTCTTCACGAAGCTATTCTGTGCTTGCTATAATCATTATTCTCATCTGTTTAAAATTTTTGCTGAGGGAAGTGTAAAATAAAATCTGTACTTACATATTTGAATAGAAAACACCACAGATATGATTGAAAACACTACGCAAAATATCTTCCTGACTTTTTAAAATCTATATTTAACTATATAATTTTCCAAGCACATTTAAACAAAAGCAATTATATTTTCTATTAGATAGTATGTTAGTCTGTTTTGTATTGCTATCAAGAAATACCTGAGGCTGGGTAATTTACAAAAGAAAAAGGATTAATTGGTTCACGGTTCTGCAGGCTGTATCAGCATAGCACTAACATCTGCTCCGCTTCTGGTGAGGCCCTGAGGAATCATGGTGGAGGTGAAGGGGGAGGCAGGGTATCACATGGCAAAAGAGGAAACGACAGAGAGAGAGGAGGTACCAAACTCTTTTAAACAGCCATATCGCATGTGAACTCGGAGTGAGAACTCACTAGTTACTGTGAGGATGGCACCAAGCCATTCATGAAGGATCATCCCCAATGATCCAAACACCTTCCACTAGGCCCCACCTCCAACATTGGGGATTACATTTAAATGTGAGATTTGGAGAGCACAAACATCCAAGCTATAGTATGTGCTTTCGGATGCTTAACAGAATCATATATTGTGCTAGGTTACTGCAATAGAATGATAAACCCAACATACTCTCAAGTACTTTACAATTGAGTGCATATATGGGTTTCCATACAGATAATTAGTCACATAATGAAAAAGCCACTGAATTTTTTAAAAATTAGTCTATAAAATACGTATCTTAATAATATTAAGGAGTTTTTGAGTTTGTTGTTGTCAGTTAGATGATATATTTCTTCCTAAAAGCTATAAAACAATATGGAAAGACTTCAAAATGTTGTGAAAAATGGTATTAGATAAAAATTTTAAAAATAAGCTTTATTTCTCAACATAAACCTCATCAAGGTCAACACACTTTTACAAGCAATGATACCAGCCATTTAGTCCATCTCTAAGGAAATGAGTGTCCTGGGACTTTACCCATGTCAGTGCAGCCTTTTTACATTATTAACTGAAGGAAAATAAAGATTAGAAAAAAAAAAAAAAAAAAGTCAGAAAGAGGCAAATCAGAACTGTAAGGTAAATGCCTAATGATTTTCTATTGAAAATCTCACAAATTACCCATAATTTCATGAGAAGAATAAGCAGGAGCATTGTCATGGTGGAGTAGTACTCTCTGGTGAAGCTTTCCTGGGCATTTTTTCTGCTAAAGCTTTGACTAACTTTCTTAAAACACTGTAATAATAGGGACATGTTATCCTTCTTTGGCCCTCCAGAAAGTCGAAAAGAAAAATGTCTTGAGTATCCCCCAGAAATCTTTTTTAATGACTCTATTAGTCCATTTTCATGCTACTGATAAGGTCATAACTGAGACTGGGCAGTTTACAAAAGAAAGAGTTTTATTGGACTTACAGTTCCACATGGCTGGGGAGGACTCATAATCATGGCAGAAGACAAGGAGGAGCAAGTCACATATTATGTAGATGGAAGCAGGCCAAGAGAGAGATTTTGCAGAGAAACTCTGGTTTTTAAAACCATCAGATCTTGGAAGACCCATTCATAATCACAAGAACAGCACGGGAAAGACCTGCCCCCGAATTCAATCATCTCTCACCAGGTCCCTCCTACAACATGTGGGAATTATGAGAGCTACAAGATGAGATTTGGGTGAGGACACAGAGCCAAATCTTATCATTTCACACCTGGCCCCTCCCAAAACTCATATCTTCACATTTCAGAACCAATTGTGCCTTCCCAATAGTTTCCCAAAGTCTCAACTCATTTGAGCATTAACTCAAAAGTCCACAGTCCAAAGACTCATTTGAGACAAGGCAAGTCCCTCCCCACTATGAGCCTGTAAAAGCAAAAGCAAGTTAGTTACTTCATGGATACAATGGGGCTACAGGCATTGGGTAAATACAGCCATTCCAAATGGGAAAAATTGGCAAAAAACAAGTGGCTACAAGTCCTATGCAAGTCCGAAATCCAGCAGGGCAGTCAAATCTTCAAGCTCTAAAATGATCTCCTTTGACTCCATGTCTCATATCCAAGTCACGCTGATGCAAGAGGTGGGTTCCCATTGTCTTGGGCGGCTCCACCACTGTGGTTTTGCAGGGTACAACCTCCCTCCTGGCTGCCTTCATGGGCTGGTGTTGAGTGTCTGTGGCTTTTCCAGGTGCACAGCGCAAGCTGTCAGTGGATCTACCATTCTGAGGTCTGGAGAATGGTTGCCTTCTTACAGTTCCACTAGGCGGTGCCCCAGTAGGGACTCTGTGTTGGGACTCCCACCCCACATTTCCCTTCTACACTGCCCTAGCAGATGTTCTCCATGAGGACCTTGCCCCTACAGCAAACTTCTGCTTGGGCATCCAGATGTTTCCATATATCTTCTGAAATCTAGGCGGGGGTTCCCAAACTTCAATTATTGACTTCTGTGAACCCGCAGGCTCAACACCACGTGGAACCTTCCAAGGCTTGGGGTTTCCACCCTCTGAAGCAACAGCTCAAGCTGTACCTTGGCCCCTTTTAGTCATGGCTGGAACAGCTGGACCATAGGGCATCAAATCCCTAGACTGCACACAGCAGACAGAACCTTAGCCTGGCCCACAAAACCACATTTTCCTTCTAGGCCTCGAGGCCTGTAATGAGAGGGGCTGCCATGAAGACCTCTGACATCCCTTGGAGATATTTTCCCTGTTACCTTAGGGAATTAACATTCAGCTTCTCATTACTTATGCAAAGATCAGCAGCAGGCTTTAATTTCTCCTCAGAAAGATTTCTTTTCTATCGCATTGTCAGGGCGCAAATTTTCTGAAATTTTATGCTCTGCTTTCCTTATAAAACTGAATTCCTTTAACAGCACACAATTCATCTCTTGAATGTTTTGTTTCTTAGAAATTTCTTCTGCCAGATATCCTAAATCACGTTTCTCAAGCACAAAGTTCTACAATCTCTGGGGCAGGGGAAAAATACCTCCAGTCTCTTTTCTAAAACATAACAAGAGTCACCTTTGCTCCAGTTCCCAACAAGTTCCTCATCTCCATCTTAGACCACCTCAGCCCAGATTTCATTGTCCATATCATTATCAGCATTTTGGTCAAAGCCATTCAAAAAGTCTCTAGGGAGTTCCAAACTTTCCCACATTTTCCTGTCTTCTTCTGAGCACTCCAAACTGCTCCAGCTTCTGCCTGTTACCCAGTTCCAAAGTCGATTTCACATTTTCAGATATCTTTTCATAATCATGGTGGAAGGAAAGGAGGAGCAAGTCACATCTTACATGGATGGCAGCAGGCAGAGATAGCTTGTGCAGGGCAACTCCTGTTTTTAAAATCATCATATCTCATGAGACCCATTCACTCATGCAAGAACAGAACAGGAAAAACCCTCTCTGTGATGCAATCATATCCCATTGGGTCCCTCCCACAACACATGGGAATTGTGGGAGCTATAAAATGAGATTTGGATGGGGACACAGAGCCAAACCATATCAATGATGTTTGATCTTAACTGGTCCACTTTTGCTCTGATTGGACCAATTTCACCTCCTGATAGCCATTCCTTTGATTGTGCTTTGTCTTCAATATCATACTAGTGGAGCCATGTTTCATCTCCTGTTACAATTCTTTTAAAAACATACTTCAAGATATTATTCTTATTTGTTTAAAATTTCAATTGAAAGCTCTGTTCTTGTCTACAGCTGATTTGGGCACAACAGTTTTGACACCCGCTGAGTGGAAAGTTTGCTCAACTTTAATTTTGCATTCAGAGTTGTGTAACCTGAATCAGTTGAGATGTCAGTGCTGTTGACTATTGTTTTTACTGTTAATTATTGGTCCTCTTCAATTAGGGCATGAATATGATTAATTTTCATCTTGAAAATTGATATGGATGGCCAGCCACTAAGGACTTCATCTTCAACATAGTCTTGTCTCTTCTTAAAACAAGTTTTTCACTTGTAAACTGTGAATTTCTTTGGGACATTGTCCACATACATTTTTGTAAAGCATCAGTGATTTTACCATTCTTCCACCCAGGCTTCATCATAAATTTGATATTTGTTCTTGCTTCAATTTTAACAGAATTCATGTTGTTCTGATAGGGGCTACTTTTAAACAGATGTCTTATCCTTCTTAGTAACTCAAAATAGATTCTGTTCAGACATGTTATGATGAGTGAAATTCATCTATAGTTTTTAAATAATAGATATTTTATGTGAACTTTTTGAAGACCCCCTGTATGTGATAGTTTTGTTTTGTTTTGTTTTGTTTTGTTTGTCAATATTGGGTATGTTCTTGTTGTAATGTTAATATTTGAAATTATTTTATGCTCTTTCACAATTTGAATGTTAAATCAAACTGATATATGACTTTATTCTCAATTTGTTAAAATAAATGCCAGAAATCTTTAAAACAATTTCTTGTTTAAAATGTTACTGTATTATGCTTTTAACATCACCATTGAAACTCTACATGGGAAAAAAAATATATGTCCCTATCATTTAACAACCGAAAAAATTAGAATGTCAAAATTGAAAGGACATTGTTAGTTTTTCAGTCATTAAGCTGTCCTTCACTAATGAACTCAGTCCTTGATTAAACACACACACAAACACACACACATATACACATGCTTTTATGTCTATGAAGTGCAAATGTTTCCTGGCAGTGTTTTGAACTTTCTTATTTCTAGTGAAAAAAATTAATTTGAGACTTAGCTGATTATTTCTTTAGAAATTGTTAAAAGTTTGAAAACATAGCAAAATGAGTAATTCTAAAGCTTCATTAAAAATTCAAAATAAAGACAACACATATAGGATATAAAATTTCTTGAAGTTTTAAAGTACGGAATCAAAAATGATTATTATCCTATGATAGACAGCAAACTAAAACTCACATGGTTTTATAAATAATATTTTCTAGTAGTTATAAATAATATGTAATTTGAAAGTTTTAAAAGAGAAAGACAGCTTGAGTTGGGGAGGTCATGAAAATAGCAAAAGAAAGGAACTGGAAGAAAGGGGATATTCAAATCCATCGTTTCAGGAATCATTAGCCAAGAACAATCAATCCAGTATTTATCAAGCAAAAAAAAAAGATTTAATAATAACATAAAGTAGTTAACAACTTATTCAAAAATAAGCTAACTTGGTTTTATTAATCACATATTTATAAATGTAAGAAATTTAATCGTGAAATATTTTGCTCAAAGTGTCTTCATTTTTTTCTGAAAATCTACAGCTAATTAGAATATCATTCAGAAGGTGAGAGAGTTGTTAAGAAACTCATATAATTTAGAGTGTTAATACAAAAGGTTAACGATTTCTATGCTTCTTAATCTCTAGCATTCCCTCATAAACCTCCCAAATCAAATTATTAACAATACTAATCATAATTTTGTATCAATATTATATATAAAGAAGAAATAAGTACACATTTAGAAAATGTGCCCTTTTCTGTTAACTTATAACATAAAATCTAAGTAAAAGCAGTGTTGAAGAGTAATCATCTTGATTTCCTTGCTTTATAATGAGATTTTATCATGAAGCCATCAAATACAAAGAAATCATGACACAAATTCTATGACTATTCCAAAGGAAATAAGTGCCTGGGCTTGAAAGAGGCAGGAAAGAGTCATGTATGAGCCATTAGAGAAAACATATGCTATGTTAATGTGAAACCTAAGTATTGAATATTTATTTCAACCTAAATTGTATTTTCTTTCTGACTCCACAGATTTCAGTTGTGTTTGCTATTACGGAGATTCCTATCTAGAATTTCAGAATGTGGTTTTAAATCCACAAAATAACATCTCCCTAGAATTTCAGACCTTCAGCTCCTATGGACTCCTGCTCTATGTCAAACAAGACTCAAATTTAGTAGATGGATTTTTTATTCAATTGTTTATTGAAAATGGTACTTTAAAGGTAAGTTATTCAGTTCACTTAATTTTTTAAAAAATACAAAGTTGTTCTAATTATGTGCTTTATTGGTTATTTTCAAAATAAAATTTAAACTTTATATTTTATACTGATAGCCAGGATGTCTCTTCCTCTACTTTTATAATTTCTTTCTACATATATATGAACCAACAACAAAGTATTTTTTAAGCAAAAAAAAAAAATTTCATAATAATATAAAGTAGTTAACAACTTATTCAAAAAATAAGCTAACTGGGTTTCATTAATCACATATTTATAAATTTAAAAAATTTAATTGTCAGAGTATTTTGCTCAAAATGTCTCTAATTTTTTCTGGAAAATATACCTAATTAGAATATCATTCAGAAGGCAAGAGAGAGTCATTAAGAAGCTCATATAATATACAGAGAAAAATTTACACTCATACAGATAGATCAGTTTATAGATATTTAGATATTAATATTTCAAACAGTACATGATTTGAATTAACATTCATTATCTTTTTTTTCTACTTATTTTCAACTTTTCTTCTACTTCTTTATTGAGCAGTTTCCCAATTTCTTAATTTCCCAATGATAATAATTGTTACCATTTTTACAACCTTAAGGGCAGGTATAGTCTGGGAACCCCTAAGGAATCCCAAGATTTCTTTAGAGGGTCCTGAAGAGGAAACCTGTTTTCATAAGTTTTCTGTAGGCAAGGGGTGTTATTTGCCTTATTCACTTTTACTGTCATAAGTTTATACTGGAGTTTTCCAGAGGCTATATGACATGCAATGATATCCTTGCTCTAATCGCTAATGTATCATTTTATTACGTATTTTTGTATCTTAAAAATGTCTGTTGGAATATTTAGCAGTGTAAATATTGATAGACACAACCCAGTTAACAAAAACTCCTTGGGGTTCTCAATAATTATTATGAATGCAAAGGGACTGTGAGATCAAAAAGTTTGAGACTGCTGACTTTGCACTTGGTAAGCGTTATAAGAACCTTTCAAAAGTCCAAGATTATGCAGCTAATAACATTTTGAAACCAACTTTGATTTGAAAGTGCATACTCTTTTCCCAACATCATTCTACCTTAACAAATTGTCTCATATCCCTGCTCTGAATACCTGGTTTAGGGAAGTCATCCCAATTATCATTGCAATAACTCAGCACAATAAGGTAATTAACTCATGTAATTCTAATATATGAAACATAATAACCGCATTTGGTCTACCATCTCTTTTATGATGTGATTTAAGTGTACATGTTGTGAATTTCCATGAAAGGATGAATGAGTTATACCTTATTATTTAAATAGGCAAATTCTCTTAGTTTGATTTTCTTTAAATGTCCATGTTTCTGAAGTAATATAATACATATACATGTAGTACCATGGCACTCCAGCCTGGGAGAAGGAGCCAAAAAAAAGCTAGACCTCATAGCCTTCATATATGATTATGTCCCAGGTATAATTCTGTGTGTTCTACTTTGACTGACTTATTTGCCCACTTGTAATATTTACTTCACAATATTTATTCATTTACCAACTTAAACCACAAAAATTTGTATTGCCCCATTTTACAAGTGAGTAGATTTTAGCACAAAACACATGTGAAGTCTCAAAACTCCTAAGTAATAGAGCTGGGATTTGAACTCTGATCATCTAACTGAAGACTAAATAACCTTAAATTTTCTTAAGATGGAGACTGACAAATTACTGCAACTAAGTAAATAACAGTAATTATTATAGACGTGTAAGTATATATCCTTTCTTTTTCGTAAAACCAAAGGGAAAGAAATGCTATACCTCTCTTCACTAATTAGTTTTATAGTTCCTAAATATCTTCATTGAACCTATTGTGAATTATTTTTTTTCCCATTTGATAGGGAAAGCAGTGGCTATCCATTAGTCTTAGTAATACATTATTTCACAAAATATTTTAACCTACAATCTTACAAGTCTCCAGTAATTCCTCCTAATGCTTCTTATTGGAGTTTTTAAAGTCAACTGACAATGAATAATCTTATAAAAGAAAGGAGTCTTTTGCAATGGCCAAATATCATAAAAAGTTAAAATATATAGCATTATATTTATCTTTGGACTACATGTGAGAGTATTTGGGTATATCTACTTAAATACAGCTAGGGGCACATGTTATGAAACACAATGCAAGTGAGTTTCTTAACACATGTGGGTTATAGATCACTTTTAGATACATTAAAAACATTAAAACCCCTCTCTGGGAAAGAATAGACATGGTATAATCAATATACATGTAGGCACATGCTTGCTAAGAAGCTTAATAAGCCACGGTAGCACATCCATGGATTTCCTGGGGATGCTTGGTTAATCATACCTGATATAGAAAATGATTTTTCCTCTGTAGATCATAGCTTAGTTGCCATTAGCAATAATTCTGCAAATGCCAGACACCCTGATATCTCCAAAAGCTTGGAATGAATGGTTAGATTTCACAATCTTAAAGTTTCCCTTCCTGTGACATTAATATTGTCCTCTAGATTGTATTAACTACTCTTTGCCTTGCTCAACTGCTGTTATGTAAGGAAGATTCCAAGAATACTTGCTTTCTACTAGTAGAGAATGTTGCCTTTCCCTACCGTGTTCCTCAGAATACTGGAAAATAATCTGGATGTGTGTGTGTACACATATATGCATGTGTATTTGTATCTATATAATACTCATATATTTGTGCATATTCATTATAGGACTTACTAGTTGTAAACCTTCAGTTATCACTTCTCTTTAAGTTTCAAACTTCATGTCTCTCCAAAGTGATGTAAAATATATTGATAAATTATAAAGTCCAGTGCAAATATAAGGTATTAATTTTATGCTGAAAAACTGAGGACAAACTTTTTTTCCCCAACAGTACCACTTTTATTGTCCTGGTGAAGCAAAATTTAAAAGCATTAATACTGCTATTAGAGTGGACGACGGGCAAAAGTATACACTGCTTATCAGGTAAGATAATTATTTATTTTCCACTTAATCTCATTAAGTAGCAAAGACTATTCCTCATAATATTGTCCTTGTCATTTCAAAATTGAGGTTATACTGATTAGTATTAACATGTGCATGTGTATGAATTAGTATCTGTCAAGCTTTTCTATATATTCTAAAAAATGTACTGAGAAAATAATATAGGGATTACATTATCATTATTTGTTGTTGTTGTTGTTGTTATTGTTGTTTTTTTGAGACGGAGTCTCGCTTTGTCTCCCAGGCTGGAGTGCAGTGGCGCGATCTCAGCTCACTGCAAGCTCCGCCTTCCAGGTTCATGCCATTCTCCTACCTCAGCCTCCTTAGTAGCTGGGACGACAGGCGCCCACTACCACACCTGGCTAATTTTTTTGCATTTTTAGTAGAGACGGGGTTTCACCATTCACAGGATGGTCTCGATCTCCTGACCTCGTGATCCGCCCGCCTGGGCCTCCCAAAGTGCTGGGATTACAGGCGTGAGCCACCCGCCCCTGGCCGGGATTATATTACCAATGAACTCGCATAAGGAGATTTACAAAAGATCCATAAAAGCCTCATATTTTTCTCATACGGCAGTTGTTAACACATAAACTTAACTGGTAATTTATTTTGATGAACAAAGTAAATTATATTCAGTGTAGAAAATGTGGCACTTCCAGAAAAGCATCAAGAAGGAAATTAAAATGGCCCACCACAATCCAGATCGAGTAATTAAGGTATATTATTAATATTTTCAAAGCTGTGTTTGAAGGTGACCCTATCCCCAAATGCTCATGAACATCTGAAATAAATCAGTTTGCCAATCTGATAAGTAAACTTCTCCTTTTTCTCATTTGATTTTTAGTAAATTTTAATTTTTAATACAGATGTAACGCTTTTTTGTTATGTGCCTTGCCTCCCTCCACCTTTTTTATTTCTTGAGTGATGCTGACAACACATACCACAGCCATAAGCTGGTATGTACATTAAATTATTTTCTGGCAATAGATTATTCAGTAAAAGGAAATATCTATTTAAAGCCAATATAAAGGGGGAAAAAAAAAAAAAGAGAGAGAGTCCTAAACAGAGACTGGGAAAAAAGTTAAATGAGAGGTTTTAAGGAAGTTCTACCTTCTTTAGGCCACAACTACCCAAATTATATTATCTAGAATACAGATTCTTACAGATAATTGACCAAAAAATAATGTATCATCAAATAAATTGAGGAAAGCCTTCATCACATCTACCCCCAACCAAAATACTCAAAATGAACATGAGCATTTTAAGAACTCTGAGATGCTGTTTAATAAATCATCTTTTTTCTTTTTTTTCTTAATGTTTAGTGTCACCATACTTGAAAGTGTCACAACACAGACACAAATTTAATATCTTTCTTCATCATTTTAATCTCCTAAATAACAAATGTTGAGGGCAGTACACTTTGGAAAATGCCATCTCAGCTGAGGTAATAATTTCCCTGGGCAGGGACGACCATCATCTGTAGGGAAGCAAGTCCATGAGTTGTGGGTGGCGGTAAGAATCAAATCATGAAAGACATAGATGGACTCCTGAATAAAGCAAAATGACAGATTGGTATCATGGAGAGACACAGGGCAAACCCACAGAAGCTGTCCTGGCCTCAGGCATGGTTGGAAAAGAGTAAAAAAAGTTTATTTTTTAAAAAAATCATAATTACAGTTTCTTCATCAAGAATTTATATCAAGTACTAATTGTATTATATATATGAATTTATTCCTGTAAACAATTATAATTATCTACATTTTTCAGATGCAAAACTGAAAGACAGGGAGATTAAGTACAGATAATGACATAACTAGAAAATGACACAATCTCAAGGCTGCTTTCACTCCAAAATCTGAAAGTGTGAAGTTACAGGTCCCATGAACCATGCTAGGGATATGTAATATGAATTGAATTACTGTTTTCCCCTTACCAGCAAAGAACTGCTGTATGTTCAAGATCAGGTAAAGATAAGAGTTATCAATGATATGTCCAGGAAAAATACTAGCAGAAGAAACAACAATATTAATTAACACACACTAAACAATTACCGTGTACCATATGCTTTACACACACATAACTACATCTAATCATCATAAAACTTATAATGCCTATTTTACTAGGTTGCTGGGCTGCCATAACAAAGTATCACAGAGAAGGTGGCTCAAACAACGGTAATTAATTTTCTCACTATTCTACAGGCAATTTAATCTCACAATTACAATTTAGTCTCACAATTCTGAGATTAAAATGACAACAGGTTTGATATCTTTTGAGGTCTCCTTTTGCTTGCAGATGGCTGTATTCTCCCTGTGTCTTCACATCTGTGTCTTCACATCATCTATCCTTTGTATGTGTCTACTAATTTCCTCTTGTAATAAGATCACCAGACGCATTGGATTAAAGCCTACACTGATGACCTCATTTTAGCTTATTACTTCTTTGAAGACCCTATTTCCAAATATAGTCACATTCTCAGGTACTGATGGCTGAGACATCAACATGTTAATTTTGAGTGAAACGCAATTCAGCCCGTAGCAGTCATTTTGCATATTTGAAAGCTGAGACTCATAGAAGCTGGACAACTTTCTCTATCACATTGGTTGTCAGTAAAGGAGCAAGATTAGAACCCAGATCTCCTGCCCCTTGACCTGATCATTGTTTCTACTAAACACGGACAGTTTCTATTGTTAAAGTAACAAGACATCAGTCTCTTTTAAAAGAAACATTAAATGTATAAGATGTTTTAAATCCCAAGAATACATATTTTTCACTATCCTTATTACAAAATGTCACTTTTAAGAATACTTAACCAAAAAATCACTTTCTTTTATATGACTACAATTTGGTTTCAGTTTGCATACACCGTTGCTTTTTATTTTTATCAAAAATTAGTTGATATCCTGTCTATATCTGATCTAAATAATCTGAACTCAGAAATATTTCTTCTCAGATTTTTGGTGTGTTTGAAGTAATAAAAAATTTATAGAAATATATTTTCTCCATGATTATCATCTATAAAGTACAAGAGTGAAGCTCCATTAATTTTATTTTTCTGTATCTTTAAAACATAGTCCTGGGGAAAGAAAGTCAAAACCCTGAATTGTGAGTTGAATACAATTCACAAATTGTTGCAGCTAAAATGTTTTGACCATTAACATATTCTTATAAGTAAAGGTAAATGGTGTGCATACAATTCACCCCAATTTTACCCTCTTTTATTTTGTTATTGTTGAAATAAGTCTTTCCTCTTGAAAATGAATATAGGAGAAGGGTCTTGACTTACATACTCGTATAGAACTGTGAAGGAAAAGGACAGCAAAATTGTGCTAGGCCCATGATGAAGATTTTTTCTCAGAAAAAGCGGAACAAATAGGCTCTATGAAAAAGTAACCTGGCTCATTATTTTTGAGAACAAGGAAAGACAAGCTGTTCTGCAGAGCAGGACGGCCCTTTTAAAAAAGAAATGTGTGATTGCTTAAAATAACAAAAGCAGGAAGGAAAATATGGAGTGCTTAAAATCAGGTGAAATATACTTTGGCATAATAAAGATACTAAAAGCACACACACTAAAAATTATTTTAGTGAGAAATTAACTATAGCTGGTGCTCATATTTTAATGAAAGGGACAGTCAAAATGGGATAAAGCAGTAAAGTTAGAATGCGGAAAAATAGCATAGAGTATGTCATGAAGCAAAATGCAAATGGGTGAGCATTTGTCACTCCACTGTTGAACACTGCCAGGTAAAACATTAAGGTAGAAGGGGATGAGAAGCTGAAGATAGTGGCACAGGTATTTTCTGTAAAACACAAATGTGAGAGTCTGATGTTATATTTTATTCGTGTCTGTTGGTGTAGTTATAATAATTATGCATGTGTATTGTATTAAGTTATTAATATACTATACACTGCTTGTAATCATTGCATATATTACACTATAATATATATTACATTATAATTATATACTAAAGCATAATTATATTAATATAATAATTGAGTTTGGTTTTAATAACAAGTGTTTTTTGGGTTTTTGTTTCTTTTTTTTCTATTTAAAGTCACTGCTTAACTTCTACCTTATCCTTAAAGAAGGGTAGAATTTGGCATTAAAATATAGAGTTAAGACCGGGTGCGGTGGCTCAAGCCTGTAATCCCAGCACTTTGGGAGGCTGAGGCGGGCAGATCACGAGGTCAGGAGATCGAGACCATCCTGGCTAACACGGTGAAACCCCAACTCTACTAAAAAGTACAAAAAAAAAAAAAAAAAAAAAAAAAAAAAAAAAAAAAACTAGCCGGGCGAGGTGGCGGGCGCCTGTAGTCCCAGCTACTCGGGAGGCTGAGGCAGGAGAATGGCGTGAACCCGGGAGGCGGAGCTTGCAGTGAGCCGAGATAAGGCCACTGCACTCCAGCCTGGGCGACAGAGCGAGACTCCAACTCAAAAAAAAAAAAAAAAAAAAGTACATAATTAGCCAGGCATGGTGGCACATGCCTGTAATCCCAGCTACTCGGGAGACTGAGGCAGGAGAATGGTGTAAACCCGGGAGGCGGAGCTTGCAGTGAGCTGAGATCTGGCCACTGCACTCCAGCCCGGGTGACAGAGCGAGACTCCATCTCCAAAAAAAAAAAAAAAAAAGATAGAGTTAAGTTAGGCTTTTATGACCTCCTCGACTACGGGATTTTAGATTTTTCTAAATGTCTACCAATTAAAAATACTGCCATTAACTTTAAAAAATTCCTTTATTTGTTGCCTTACATTTAAGCTCTGAGTCAAAATCCTAATTTGTAAGTAATTCGCAAACACTCTGTCAGTTATAAAACTATCTCATGGAGAATTTACTGGTTTGACTCTTTGGGAGCAGGTGGCTCCTATTCTACAAACTCTGCAAAGCCAAATAACCTAGAACAAATGAGAACATCTTTAGTTATCCTTGAGATAATAATTTACCAGTTTTGTTTATGTACAGTCATCCATATGCATTGGATACAATAAATCATTGCATTAGATATGCAATAAATTGCAAAGCATTTTGAAAAAGGGCATATGATTTATATAAACAGTAAATGACGTGTCACTTTAGAAGACTGACATGTACCAATGAAATCCACACATTGGCAGATATTTTCTCAAGTGATATAGAACTAGATACAAAGCCTGAATGTCATTATATTAATTTGTTAGATGATAATAGGAGAAGGGTGTTCCTTAACTAAGTACTGGTATCAAAAGAAGAGAGGAAGGAAATAATTTGAGATCATTTAGGTAGGAGGGAATGAGAATCGGGTATGAAAATGCAATAGTAGTAAGGTTGTACAGGTCATCAAACGCCATAGTAAGAACTGTGAACTACATCGCATGCAATAGAGTCTTACTGGAGGATATTTAAGAGATCAGATAAATAATCTAAGGAATACTCACTTTCCTTAATAGGGTGGGCTAATCTACAGTACACAATAGGCGCTAAGTGTCTGGACTTCTCCAGATCCGCTCTACAGCTCGTTTCCCGTTTCTTTCTGCACTGGTCCTCTGAGACTTACCTGTGTGGATTAAATTAGTGGGCTCTTTTATGGAATAAATTGGGTTTTCACAAAATTTATGCATTGAAGTGTTAACCCTCAGCAGCTCAGAACATATGCTTATGGCTACAGAGTCATTACAGAGGTAATCATGTTAAAATGGATTCATCAGGGTGGGCCTTAACAAAATATAACTGGTGTTCTTATAAAAAGAGGAAATTAGGACACAGAGAGAGACCCAGACAGAAGGTAGACACCATGAAGACAGAAGACAGCCACCTTCAAGCCAAGGAGAAAGATCTGGAACAGATTCTTTCTTCATAGCAAAAAAATAGGGAGGCAGGAGGGTAAAGCCTGAATGTGTATTCCTTTGACCTTGTGTTGTGTCCCATGGGCTGGTTCTCTCCCTGAAGTCAAGGTCTTTGCTCCTGGCAAATGGCTGTCTACTCTGTTCTGATAACTTCTCTCTTCCTCTAGTCTTTAGATGTAGAGGTAGTGTCAGAGCAACTATGTTGTGGTCCTGGTATTCTGTACTATCCTTTGTGGCTTTTCTATTCTCTGACCACATCTTTGTGAAAAGTTCATTTATTTAACCTTACTCAAATTGTATTAGTTGAAGTGTTCCACGTATATTCTGCTGAGAACATGAGTCTCCACCAGTCAGTATGCTGAAGGACGGGTGAAAGGCTTAATGGGGAAGGACTAGAAGTGGCAAATACCACCCCTTTCTGCATTCTGTTGGCTAGAGATTAGTCACATGGGGACACTTCATGACAAGGGAAGCTGGAAAAGGTTTTCTAGGTTTACACCCACGAGGAAGAGTACATCAGCTAAAACAATGTGGAAAAAACAAGATGAGAATTATTTCTATAAGGGAAAATATGATAACTGTCAATCTTTAGGGTAAAAACAAAAAATCAGTAAACACAATTTATAACACTTAGTAGTTGAATTGGAACCAAAGTGTTCATATTTCTTTTATTCTTGGTTTTAAGTGATTTATTGCATTGCTTATAAAGTATGTACTGATATATACGCTGTTTATCTATTAAATAATTATAACTTCATCAGAATGCATGCCATGTCAGATTACATGTTATAAATAATTGCCTCTTTCTACTATCTATTACTTAAACTACTCCAGGATTCACCCAGCGTACTAGTGCATAATGCCTAGGAATGAAAAATTGTTTTATCGTCACATCATATACCTTCTTATGTGTTTGAGTGGTAGAAAATATTATAAAAATGCAGCAAATTGTGCATTCAAAACACAGAACAGTCTGAAAGAAACCACTAATTTTGTAACAATTGGAACAAAGACAATGGAAACATTATCACTACAGTAAGCAAGCATCCAAGTTTTTCACTTCATTTGGAAGATATTAAGAATGAAACCAAGAATAGGACATGTGTCAATTAGAGCAGGAACACTTTGGCTCAGAGTGCTGGAAAATCAGTGAAGTGGAAACAAACAAACAAAAATTATCTATTTAGCCACTTTCCCAAAAATAATTTTTTTTTTATTGAAATGTGTACATTATCCCATTAATCTTTTAATTAACCCCTGTCAGTAGTATCAAGAAAAAAATGACCATGGAATACTGATTTTACTTTAACTTGAACAAAATAAAAAATGAACAATTAATTTTCATTTTACATAATTACTCAACCAAGGAAATGTTCCTGTAACATAAACCTATTTTTCTCTTCCTTTCCAAGTGGTATATATTCCTTTAACACAAAAGATAGAGTAGGAGTGAAATTTCATCATTTAACTTGGGAAAAGAGGATTTTAAAATGTAACCTACATAGGCCAGTTAATTAGAATAGACATTAACCATGTTTAAGTTTTTTTTTTTTCTTTTTTGAGACAGTGTTTCAAAAAAGAATCCTACTCTATCACCCAGGCTGGAATGCAGTGGTGCTACCTCGGCTCACTGAAACCTCCACCTCTGTGGTTTAAGCAATTCTCCTTCTTCAACCTCCGGAGTAGCTGGGATTACAGATGCCTGCCA
The DNA here is from genome assembly GCF_024542745.1 of Macaca thibetana thibetana. Classification (NCBI taxonomy): domain Eukaryota; kingdom Metazoa; phylum Chordata; class Mammalia; order Primates; family Cercopithecidae; genus Macaca; species Macaca thibetana. The sequence continues at coordinate 61,930,192 of NC_065581.1, read as the reverse complement.
CCATGCTCGGCTAATTTTTGTAATTTTAGTAGAGACAGGGTTTCACCATGTTGGCCAGGCTGGTCTCGAACTCCTGACCTCAAGTGATCCACCCACCTTGGCCTCCCAAAGTGCTGGGATTACAGGCCTGAGCCACTGCACCTGGCCTGTAATTTTTAATTCAATTTATTCCAGTGCTCTGATAAATTGGTTACCAATCACCTTTTACGGGCTATTTTTAAAGACAAATTAAAATAATTATAGATTTAAAAGTAGGACATTTCCCATCATTTTACTTGAAAACATATTACCTATTACAAAATTACTGAAATTAATCTAATAAAATATACTGCTATTATCAACACTGCTAGTCAACTCAGAGGAGCATAGAGTAGTTTTGGTTTTACTTGATGCATCCATTTAATGTCAGAGTTTTGGGGGTTTTTTCTCTTTAGAAAAAGATATTTGTTATTATTCTATGGAAGTTCAGCTGAAATTATGCAGCTGATGTCAGTCTAGAAGTCATCTGTACCTCAAGAGTTTTGAGAGTATTTTTGGTTGGATTTTGATCAAAAAGGGCAGATGTTAACAAAAAGAAGCACATAGCAGCTGCATTTACGTGGAATTACTGGGAAGCTATTGTATCCAGGTATTTTATCATATATCCAGAATATAAAAATTCAAAGTGTACACAAGTCAAAGACCTGAGTCTTATTCTTTCAGAAAAAATAATTTCAAAATATATTTTGAAAGCACTTTTTAAAGCAAGATAATATAGGCTAGAAATAGACAAGATCATAAAGTATAATTGGCTTCTTTCTGCCAATGCATGCTTTTAGTAAGAACTGGATCATGGCAATTTAGTGACATCTACTGAGTCATACAAATGTATGTCCTTTAGAGGCTCAACAACTTATGGAAACAAAGATTAGCATATCATAGGTATAGGCTTCAACAGGTATCCACTAGTTACTCATGTCCTTTAATTTTACCAGAAATATGTCTTGTTTTTGATGATTTATTTACTCTAACCTGATAAGAGAAGTTCTAGTATAAATGACTTACAGTTAAAATTTCTACTTATATCTTTCTGCTGCATAGGATTCACTTGATTCAGCTTTAATTCTAGCTTGCCTCATTTTTCTCTTATCTTTGCCAAGAGGTGAACTGTCTGTTATGCTAATATAAACATATTGAAAACAAACTGAAAGTGGACAGTTTATAATTTTAGTATTTCATATGAGAAAACAGAGATGAAAAAATATCCTTGCTAAAAAATAAAACATGGTTATATTAATCATATTTTTAGAAAACCTTCCTATATTTCAGTATAAATATAAAAATAAAGATTATGGTTATCTTATTAAGAGAAACTTGCAATATTGAAGGCAATTATTGAATGATAAATTTTAATTCTTATTAACTTGTATTACGATCCAGTTGAGTGCATTTTGAAATGCTAGATATATGATACTCTGAATTTAAGTCTTTAAAATGTTTCTTGTAGATCACCATAGGGTAATTAGTATACTGAATCAAAAAATGTCAGAAAATTCAAATTTGGAAAGTCAGTTGTGTTATGAGAGGTAAACTCACTTTTGAGAAACATTTAGAATAATCATTATTATTTCAGAAAATTAATGCTTAATTCAAGTCATTTTATAAACACTATCAAATTCCTTTCCCAGTTTGAAAATAATATATCCTACTTCATTAAGTGTTACTTCTTAAGTTTCTTCTATTAATGAAAACTTATTTGTGAAAAGGAATTCTGAAGTATACATTGTCATGCGTGTCCATGTGAAGAGACCACCAAACAGGCTTTGTGTGAGCAACATGGCTGTTTATTTCACCTGGGTACAGACAGGCTGAGTCCGAAAAGAGAGTCAGGGAAGGGAGATAAGGGTGGGGCCGTTTTATAGGATTTGGGTAGGTAAAGGAAAATTACAGTCAAAGGGGGGTTGTTCTCTGGTGGGCAGGAGTGGGGGTTACAAGGTGCTCAGTGGGGGAGCTTTTTGAGCCAGGATGAGCCAGGAAGAGGAATTTCACAAGATAATATCATCGCTTCAGGCAAGGACCGGCCATTTTCACTTCTTTTGTGGTGGAATGTCATCAGTTAAGGCGAGGCAGGGCATTTGCACTTCTTTTGTGATTCTTCGGTTACTTCAGGCCATCTGGGCATATACGTGCAAGTCACAGGGGATGCGATGGCTTGGCTTGGGCTCAGAGGCCTGACATACATAATAATTGCTTTCACGTGCTTTCTCATTCTATGTTCATTGAGGTGACTTCAGAATCAAACGTCAAGCCCATATTCGTTTCCTTCAGTTGTGTATTATCAGGGTTACAATGAATAATATACTTTTGTTTACATCAAATCTTCTCAAAAAGAATAGACAAATATCTTTTTGTTATATGGCCTTTTCAGATATATAATGAGAGCATATTGAAGGTAGCAAGCTTCAAGTTAAATCAATACAATAGCAAACTTAAGTTTCAAAGCATTGTAATTAGGAAGTATGGCACACTTTCAAAAGGGTCTTCACAGTTAATTGACTAGAGCGCACATAGAATAATGCGGTCTGTATATCATTTAGCTTATATACATCAGTCTCTCCCCAAATTGACATTCTCTATAGTTGTTGGTTATCTGCTGCTTTGGTATACTCTCTGTTATGACCTTGCAGGTTGCTTTAATTGTTAAAGCCTCATTGATCACCACATGTCAATAAAAATGAATACATTAAGTCCATATCCACAGATTCACTAGCAGAATACTTCTAGGAACCACTGAGATGTAAATTCCTAGATAATCCTGTCAGATATATTTATTTGTAAGGGAACTAATCATTAATGACTGATTATCATGGCTGTAATAAAACACAATGCTAATGAAATTTGCCCAAATTTAAGCTAAAAGAAAAATTGATCTAGTTATTTTACACTTGATAGCCAAAAGGCTAAGAAGAAATGATCTAGTATTTTTTCTTTTTTTTTAGAAAAAGCTTTGTGAAATTTTCATAACTATCATTTGAAACAACGCAATAATACTATACAAAATGATTCATATATATAATTGACTAAATAATAACTAGAAATATTGATTCTGTAATTACCAGAAACAGAATAATTCTAAAAAAGTCCAAAGAGTTCAGCATAGCTGGAAACTTCCATTTGAAAACTGTGGATACTCATGGCATGATAAGTTGCTTTTAGGAGAAGTTTAGAATAGAATGGTCCCAAATCTGAAGGACAAGTTTTAAGACAAATAGTTTATTCCTCTTGCTACTTGAAGGACTTGACCCAATTCTGTCCAAAGTCAACCACTCCACCAACCCCTAGACTCCATCCCTTTTCACAATTTCAAGGACTTCTCTTCTTCAGGATCACCTTTATTTTCTTGTATTATCCATCTTTTTCTCTCTGCTGGACCATTTCCAAAAAAAAAAAAAAAAAAAAAAAAAAGGAAAAAGGCTTTAAAATTTCTCAGCTGCAACACAGCACCTCTCAAGATCTTATATTACTTTGATTCTGTTACTCTTAAATGCCAACATGTGAGGTTTTGATTTTGTTACCTGTTATTATTCAATCTAATCCAATCTGGTATCCATGTTCTCATAACTGACACAGCTTTTGTTAATGTCACCTGTGAGTAGAGAGTTTTATCATTTAAACTAATAAATATTTAAAAATAAAGAGTTGTTAGTTATGACCGTGGGACAACATGTACAAACAGAAACTGTAAGACAGTTTCTGACAATGTGAGACGATGGTCACTCCATGTAACCTTCATGTTGACAAAGCCAATTTTTTTTCTTCATTGTTCTAAGCACTTTAGTGAATACACTCTATCTTCTTGAAATAATTTTCTATGTCTGCTTCAAAAAGAGTAAGTTGTTGATGTTTCTCCTATCTCAGTGACCAATTTTATTTCTCTCTTTTTTTCTTTTTTTTTTTTTTTTTTTTTTTTTTTTTGACGGAGTCTTGCTCTGTCACCTATGCTGGAGTGCAGTGGCACGATCTTGGCTCACTGTAAGCTCCTCCTCCCGGGGTTCACGCCATTCTCCTGCCTTAGCCTCCCGAGTAGCTGGGACCACAGGTGCCCGCCACCAGGCCCGGCAAATTTTTTTTTTTTTTTTTTTTTTTTTTAGTAGAGACACGGTTTCATCATGTTAGCCAGGATCGTCTGGATCTCCTGACCTTGTGATCCGCCCACCTCAGCCTCCCAAAGTGCTGGGATTTACAGGCGTGAGCCACCGCGCCCGGTCTTTTCTTTCTCTTTTTACACCTGTTCCAGCATGGACCTTTCTTATGAATTTCAGACTAATCTATCCAAACACCTAATATTTTCTCTTGTATGCCTCATCTGTATCTTAAATTTAACATATCCAAAATACAATTCCTGGTCTCCTACCCCTAACATCGCTATTCTACTTTCCTTTCCTTCCTTCCTTCCCCACTCACATATCCCTCCATGGCCTTTCCTGTCTCAGCATCTCAGCAAATAACACTGTTGTCTACCTATGTAATCAAAGTCATCTTTTACTCTTACCAGTTGGCTCTTTATATTCAAGCCTTTCAGAAAGTCTTTTTCAACATTTCATCTTACATCTACTTATTTTTTCTCTCTCATCTCTGAAATAATCATGGTCAAAAAGCTTCCTTTTTTTTTTTTTTTTTTTTTTGAGTTGGAGTTTCACTCTTGTTGCCCAGGCTGGAGTGCAATGGAATGATCTTGGCTCGCTGCAACCTCCGACTCCCAGGTTCAAGGGATTCTCCTGCTTCAGCCTCCCGAGTAGCTGGGATTACAGGCAGACACCACCACACCCGGCTAATTTTGTATTTTTAGTAGAGACAGGGTTTTGCCGTGTGGGCCAGACTGATCTCAAACTCCTGACTTTGGGTAATCCAGCCGCCTCGGCTTCCCAAAGTGCTGGGATTACACATGTGAGCCACCACACCTGGTTGCTTCCATCATTTTTAATCTGGGCTGTGGTAGTTCTCCCTTGCCTACTTCTCAACATTGTAGCCACTATGGCCAGGGTGTTTTTAAAAAAACTTATTAAATCAAATCACTTCTCTGTTTGAAGGTTTTTCAGTGACTTACTTGTACTCTGAAAATAAAATCCAGACTCCTTGTCATTGCCAACAAGACCCTGCATGTTTGGGGTCCTGCCTGTGTTCCTCGACCTCACCCAATACCTGACTTCCTCCCTCTCACACGCTCCATTCACTTTGACATTCCATTACTTCTAGGGCTCTCTGAAATGCTTTTTACCCCAGAGCTCTTAATCTCACTGTTTCTTCCAAGTGGAATATTGTGTCGTTTTCAGTATTTTTCTCTTCTTCTGTCCCCACATTGGTTCCATGTGGCCTCCTTCTTCTTCTTCTTCTTCAAGTTTTAGGTTAAAAGTCATCTCTAGAGGTAAACCCTCCTTAACTGTTCCATCTAAAAGTTTTCCTCTCAAGTTATCTGTTATAGCACCTACTTTCATTTTATATTTACTTGTTTTACTCACTGATTTTCTATATTCCTAACCAGACTGTAAATTTCATATGTTCAGGGATTTCTCTGTCTTCTTCCCAGGTGAATACACCCCTAGAACCTAGCATGTATCTGGGGCATAACTAGTTGATTAATAAATAAATATTAAATAATGAATGAAAGGCAGGGATGAAACTTGATTTCACATTCAAAGGTGGGCAGTTATTGGAGAGGAGAGAAAATTAGCACAGGAAGACATGCAATCTTAGAGTGAGCAACGTCTGTTGTCTTAAAAATAAGCAGGGTTTGCAGTGAAATAAAGCAGATGCAGTTTGGAGCAGCCATGAAAATCAGAAGTTCTGTTTCAGTAGGATCTCTAGGCTGTCTAACTACTTAGACATAGTCACAAACATTTTTTTCTCCAGAGTTGCATGACATTATTTGCATGCTCACAATAACCTGGGTAGAAATCTAGTACATCATAGGTATTGAATAAAATATTGTTAATAAAATATCAGTGTTTTAAATGAGTCTTCCTTTCTCAAATATCTTAAAATATTTTCTGTTTTTAAACAGATGCCTATGAAGTTTACTGGATGTTTTATATCTGTGTACATATTTTAAGTAGGTTGTAAATTGTCAAAAATATGAAAACAGAGTTAATTTAGCTGAGTTATCACTACTGTGGTTATTTTAAATAGATAAAATCATTAACTCATCTTAACTTTTGAGTCAAACTTTATCTCATAATATTTTATAGTTGAAGAATATGTTAATTATTGAATTACTTTCTCACTAAAATAGAAACTTCATTTTATTCAAATGGTTGAAAATTTTAGGATAGTGTTTAAAAAATAATGCAAAATGAAAGGTTAAGTGCTAAAATAAACATTTTCTTCCATGAAATGTTGGCATTTAAAATAATCAAAAGTGATGTGTTCATATTAAGTTTATTTACAAGCAACTTAAGTAACGTGACCCTTTCAGAATTATACAAAGCTTGCCATTGGTGATCTCATTGGCAACGCTAAAGAATTACTATTTTCCCCCCAAGACGGAGAGGCTTGCTCTGTCATCCAGGCTGGAGTACAGTGGTGCAATCTCAACTCACTGCAACCTCCGCCTTCCAGGTTCAAGCAATTATCCTGCCTCTGCCTCCTGAGTAGCTGGAATTACAAACACGCACCACCATGCCTGACTAGTGTTTGTATTCTTAGTAGAGACAGGGTTTCACCATGTTGGCCAGGCTGATCTCGAACTCTTGACCTTGTGATCCGCCCGCCTCAGCCAAGAATTTGATTTCTTAACATATCTGTGAAAGGAAAGCGATTCCTTTATTAGTATTGTATTACCTCAAGAGGCATGACTATTCTGTAATGTTAGAAAACACTACCTCCTACATGTCTGTCAGTAATAAGAACTAATTAGAAACATTGTATATATTTCAATTTGAATATACTCAACTTATAGTTAAAATGTTTAGCTGTCTGAATTTGAAATGACATTGATTTTACAACTAGGAAATTAAATTGCTTAATGGTCTAGATTTGATGGTTTCAAATTAATCTGTATAGCATCTTACTTGAAATGAAACTGGTTATACAATTGAATTGACTTCCTTTCCAATCAGTTTTCATATCAATAATGGTTAATCTACAAAGAGAAAATACTCTACAATTAAAATCTGAGTACTTTGAGAGTGAAAACTTCGCTTATTCTTTTTTATATTCTCAAGATCTAACAAAATGCTTTGCAAAAAAATCAGTAAATCCTTACTGAATGATTAATAGAATGAATGAATGAATGAATGAATAACATATTTACAAAATAGTCATTCAACAATTTCAGAACAAAATTATTGAAAAGAAAAAACAAAAAATAAAAAAGAAAGTATTTTATATGCCTATAGTCCTAATTGACATGTATTACATTTTAAAAGACAGTTATAAAATGGTGTCTATATAAATTGAACTATCTATTACTCACATTATTATTCTGAAGGAAAAATCTACACTACAAATGAAAGTAATGAATACTCTCAGATACACTTGTAAGATGACAGGAATATTAAACCAAGTGGTAGCACAAGGTGAACATAGACATTATGTTCATAATAATTAACCTCTCACTCCATCGTTGTAAGAACAATTAAGACCAAATGTATTAATAGGTTCTATTACACTAATGTGATGATAATAATCATGTGAAGATTACTTCTGAGACTCTTCTAATAAAAAAAGCAAAACAGGATTCAAAGATAACACTAAGAACGTATTTTTATACTCAACCAATTGAGCCCTCACAACAGAAAGTTCCATGTTTCCTCCCTGATGCATCCCAGCCATTCCAATTGACCAAATACCCTGAGGTTTTAAGGTGCAAAGGTTCTCAGCAGATTTAGAATAGCAATATGATCTAACAGCTCTTATCCACCATTGACCTTATTTCTTGCTACAAAGTAGAACATACATATTTATCCATATTCCAAGAGGGATAGGCCCTTGGCTTGTCTGTATCTCTTTCAGCACTGCACAAATGCCCCACACTTTTTTGCCTAATGGAATAAGGCAATTGAGTGACTATTCTCGAAACAAAGAAGGTAACATGTTTCGAGTAACATGAAGTCTTCCCTTCGATGGGCACCCTTTAAATGTCTTCAATGGAAAAAAAAAAAAAAGTCTATCTGTCTGTCATCTATATATCTGCCTGTCTGTCTATCTATGTATCTATCTATCAATCATCTAGCTCAGCACTATTGACATTGGGGCTAGATAATTATTGGTTGTAAGGTACTGTCCTTTGCATTGTAGGATGTTTAGCTGCAGCTCTGGATTCTACCCCTTCCCTCACTTGGGAGGAGCCAAAATCATTCCAGTTGTTCTGAAATGTTTCTGGATGGGGAGGATGGAGAAGACAAAAATCACAATCCCTGTTTGAGGACCACTGATCTACACACACACACACACACACACACACACACCCCCCAAACAAACACGCTCTCTCTCTCGCTCTGTTTCCTTCCTTCCCTCCTTCCCTGAAATATTTGAAAACACTAATCAGCAGTTTCCAAGTTATTACAAAAGATTGGTAATTATTTTTATTTTTGTATCCTAGTTTTGAGAAAGAGGAAAAGAGCAAGCTGTTGATCTGTGCATTTTGATTTTTTAAAAGAGTAAACAGCATATTGATTGTGTTTAGGATTTAGGAAGTGGATTATCTTTAAATGGTTCATGAGCCAAAGATAAATTGTTCCTTGTCAGCCTGACCTTACTAGAAGAATGTATTTAATTTAAAAAAAAATTCCTTAGATATGAAAGACAAAATTAACATGTATTTCTGCTTGAGAATCTAAGAGTTATACTAATGAGAAATAACATGATCCTAAATTGCCCTCCCCTTCAACCATAACCACTGATATAGTTTGACTTTGTCCCCACCCAAATATCATCTTGAATTGTAGTTCTCATAATCCCCATGTTCATGGGAGAGAGTCAGTAGGAGGTGATTGAATCACAGGGACAGTTTCTTCCAAGCTATTTTCGTGATATTAAGTTCTCATGATATATGAGGGTTTTTAAGGGGCTTCCCCTTTTGCACTGCTCTCATTCTACTCCTTCCTGATGCCATGTGAAGAAGGACATGTTTACTTCCCCTCCCACCATGATTTTAAGTTTCCTGTGGCCTCCCCAGCCATGCTGAACTGTGAATCAATTAAAGCTCTTTCATTTATAAATACCCAGTGTCAGGTGTGTCTTTATTAGCAGTGTGAGAATGGACTAATACAGTATATTGGTACCACAGAGAGTGAGGTGCTGCTGTAAAGACACCTGAAAATGTGGAAGCGACTTTGAAACCAAGTAACAGGGAGAGGATGAAATAGTTTGGAGGGTTCAGAAGAAGAAAGGAAAATGTGGGAAAGTTTGGAAATTCCTAGAGACTTGTTGAATGGCTTTGACCAAAATGCTGATAATGAAATGGACAATGAAGTCCAGGCTGAGGTGGTCTCAGATAGAGATGAAGAACTTATTGGGAACTTGAATAAAGGTGATTCTTGCTATGTTTTATCAAGGAGACTGGCAGCATTTTGTCCCTACCCAAGAGATCTGTGGAACTTTGAACATGAGAGAGATAATTTAGGTTATCTGGCAGAAGAAATTTCTAAGTGGCAAGGCATTCAAGAGGAAGCAGGGCATAAAAGTTTGAAAAATTTGCAGCCTGATGATACAGGCTTTGATTCTTAAAGTCACAAGGTACAGCTCTGGAGGGTCGCGGGCGGCGGGGGGCCGGGGGGGTGGTGGGGCGCTGTAGCTTCACAGTGTGCAAGCTCCAACTCTTGGCAGTTTCCATATGGTGTTGAGCCTGTGGATGCACAGAAGTCAATAGAAAACAAAAACCCATTTTCTGAGGAGAAATTCAAGCCTGCTGCAGAAATTTGCATAAGTAACAAGGAGCTGAATGTTAATCACCAAGAAAATGGGGAAAATATCTCCAGGGCATGTCAGAGACCTTCAGAGCAAGTCCTCCCAACACAGGCCCAGACACTTAGGAGGAAAATATGGTTCATAGGCCAGGCCCAGGCTCCCCCTGCTGTGTGCAGTCTAGGGAATTCATGCCTTGCCTTCCAGACACTGTAGCCATGGCTCCAAGTCACAAGGTACAGCTCTGGCTGTGGCTTCAGAGGGTGTAAGCCCCAAGTCTTGGCAGTTTCCACATGGTGTTGAGCTTGTGGATGCGCAGAAGTCAAGAACTGAGATTTGGGAAGCTCTGCCTAGATTTCAAAGGTATGAAATCTATCTGAGAAATCTTTCATACCTCCGCCAGGTATGGAAATGCCTGGATGTCTAGGCAGAAGTTTGCTTCAGGGGAAGAGCCCTCATGGAGAACCTCTGCTAGGGCAGTGCAGAAGGGAAATGTGGGGTCAAAGACCCCACAAAGAATCCCCACTTGGGCACTGCCTAGTGGAGCTGTGAGAAGAAAGACCAGTCCCTGAAAGCAGGGGGAGGGGGGCTGTACCCTGCAAAGCCATGGGGACAATGCTGCCCAAGGCTGTGGGAGCTCACCTCTTGCATCAGTGTCACTCGGATGTGAGAAATGACTTCAAACGAGATCATTTCAGAACTTTAAGGTTTAATGACTGCCCTATTGGATTTTGGACTTGCATGGGGACTATAGTCCCTTTGTTTTGGTTGGCCAATTTCTCCCAGTTGGAGTGAGTGTATTTACCTAGTTCCTTTACCCCCATTTTATCTAAGAAGTAACTAACTTGGTTTTGATTTTATAGGCTCATAGGCAGAAGCAACTTGCCTTGTCTCAGATAAGACTTTGGATTTGGGCTTTTGGGTTAATGCTGGAATGAGCTAAGACTTTGAGGGACTGTTGGAAAGGCATAATTGAGTTTTGAAATGTGAGGACATGAGATTTGGGAGGGGCCAGGGATAGAATGATATGATTTGGCTGTGTCCTCACCCAAGTTTCATCTTGAATGGTAGTTCCCATAATTCTCATGTATGGTGGGAGGAACCCAGTGGGAGGTAATTGAATAATGGAGGTGGTTTCCCTCATGCTATTCTCGTGATAGTAATTTCTCAAAAGATATGATGGTTTTTAAAGGGGCTTCCCCCTTCACACAGCTCTCATTCTTCTTCCTGCCATCATGTGAAGGACAATTTTGCTTCCCCTTCTGCCATGATTTTAAGTTTCCTGAGGCCTCCCCAGGCATGCTAAACTGTGAGTCAATTAAACCTTTTACCTTTATAAATTACTCAGTCTTGTGTATGTCTGTATCAGCAGCATGAGAATGGACTAGTACAGCTACTTATAACAGTCTATAGAGGGGATTTGTGGGGAATTAGCCAGGATGAAATTTTGAGGAACTCAGATGGGAGCTGTAACGAATATTTAAATTGTAATCAGAGTCAGGGCTGTTCTGTTTGATCTTGCATTTTACCAGTTCAGCTGACACCCTGGCACTCCCACACTACTCCAGACATTTATGGAAACAGAAACCTGGTGACCATTAACCACAGTTCACAAAGCAACCTTAATACCACAGCATACCTCACCTTTTCTCAGGGACTGTGTGATCAAACCACAATATAAATCTAACTTGAAACCGACGTGGGGAATAGAGTGGAGGAGGATGACTCTGGTGAAACTTACTCTTTTTTCCACGGGACAGAACCTTCCCTCAATTATAGCCATATGTTCCAATTGCAGCACACAGGAATCTCTGCCAAAAACTCTGGTATGCAAGACATATAATTTTATTTTCTACATCTCCACTTAATTTACATTTCTAGTCCCTATTCTGATAAGATAACAGAAAATCAATTTCAATCAATGAGAGTTTCCTTCTCTGTCCCTGTGATTTTATCACAGTGCCAAGGCATAGATGGTGCAGGTAATCACATAGATATTAATGTCATTTGATCACACTGGCCTCTGGTGAAATTGACCTATTTTGCCTGGTTTTCTCATTTGAACACACAGAGGGCAGAGCACAGGAAAGACTCCTTTAGACTTAAAGGCAAGAAGAAACTCACTTTAGTGCTTTCTGCCCTATAAGAAATGGCATAGAAGTGGTTATTATAAAATAAAAGGTTATGATTTTCCAAAATAAAGCTTCTTAAGACACATACTTTAATATGTACTCAAGTGTACTCAATCATGAAGAGCTAAATTGCCATACCACAACTTTGCAGAGATTTTTTTTAAAACAAGGTGTTACACAGATAACTATAGTATGAAATAATTAAAGGAGAGCCTCCTTTGTTTGAGACCTGAATTGGAGATAATAGGAAGAGTTGAGTAGGAAACTATTAGCCCTATCCTGTGCTTTCTCTGTGTCCCCTAGAATTTCTCCTATGTCACCACTCTGGAATCTAAACAATCATATGAAAACATTTTTGAAAAAACACTATTGTGTCATAAACATTTTAATGTGAATAATATTAATAGCAAAACCGTAGGCCAGGCGCGGTGGGTCATGCCTGTAATCCCAGCATTTTGGGAGGCCAAGGCAAGTGGATTACTTGAGGTCTGGAGTTCAAGACTAGCCTAGCCTATATGGTGAAACCTCATCTCTACTAAAGGCCCAAAACAATTAGCCAGGCTTGGTGGTGGGCACCTGTAGTGCCAGCTACTCGGGAGGCTGAGGCAGAAGAATCACTTGAACCCAGGAGGCAGAGGTTGCACTAAGCCAAGATCGCGCCACTGTGCTCCAGCCTGAGCAACAGAGTCAGATGCTGTTAAACAAAACAAAACAAAACAAAAAAGCCAAACCCTTACAGGTAAGAATATGCATTATTTGCTAGAGTTGAAAAGCTAGATTTTTAAAATATTATTCCTGAAATAATAACTAGCATGCAACTAAATAAAAAAAATTCTTCCTGAATGTCGCTGCTTTATTACTGTCAGAAACTTGTCATTATTCAATGCAATCTAATTCACCATCAATAAAATGTATCTAAATGGCCTATTTTGATAAAGTATCCATGGTTTTCACTGTTTTTTAAGAGAGGAAGCAAAGCATACCAATTAAAACAAGTTTTTGGAAACAAGTAAATTAAAAGCAAATTCTAGCACTGCTACGCATTGTAAACCCCTGTGCCTGTTACCAAACAACTCAGAACCTTAAATCTCTCATTTGTTAAATGCAGGTAATAATAGTACCTGCTGCAGAGGGTAATTGTGCATATAGTATAATGTACTACATATGCCTTGTATGTAGAAAACGCTCAATAAATGTTTGTAATTGTTTTTACTCTTGAGCATTTTAAAATTTCAAATATATGTGTATAGCTTTTCATTGTAATGTATAAAAGCTCTAATTATCATACCACTGTATCCAGGAACATGAAGTAATGGTTCAGTCAGCATTATGTCATTATTATTGCAGTACCATACATTGTTGTCTTGAAAAGAATGAGTTCTTGAGGTGGACAACTAGAGTTCTATTACCACCATCACTTGCTGTGCAATTTGGATCAAGTACCACAACTTCTCAGTTTTACTGGGTTTCTTGAGGATCAAAAAAGCTAAAATAGGTGAAACCATTTAGTAACGCTTAATAAATTAGCTAATACAATTATTATTAGGTTATCTACATTGATATTTTTTGTTACATATCATTGTCTTTTACCTAAGGACAACCACATTATGCTGGGTAATATTTGGAACATTTACCCAAGTGCCTGGATAGAACTTGGAAAATTTTACTAAGATGTACCACTAATGTCTCAAAAAAGTTCAAAATAAAGATGCAGAAATAAAGTTAAACTTCCAATTTCTTAGCACTTAGCTATGATGAGTGATAAATATTAAGTATTTATAAAGCTTTGCCTAATGAATAAATGAATGAATTCAGTGTGAATAAATGAGTTAATCAATATAAGGAAGACAAAACAAACCAGGGATGGGGGGTGGGGGAAAAAGGCCTAACGGCTTAAAAAGAACTCATAGAACCATGCAGAGATGCATCCACATACACTAAAATATGGAATAATTTTAATAAGCTCAGAAATTGAATGGTTTACTGCTGCCCTTGTTAATTTGCCATAAGTTCAGCCACCATAGATCAGAGACAAGAAAATGAAGATTTGATAACACCAGGATGAGAATTACTTTAAGCATCAGAATTTTATATCTGAGTTTAGGTTATTGTTCCTTTTGATTATAAATGTAGAAAAATGGATTTGACTTTGAAAGTACTTGCTAAGGAATGATCATACAAGCAAAAACACAAATTCCAGGAACTGAGCCAGACTCTCATTTCTTCTGTCCCTGGAGTGCTTTATTTAAGGAAACCATTGATTTCTGCCACCACTCTGAAGAAATTCATGTGCGAAGGTGGCCAAAAAATCTGCCTCCAGCTCAGTTTTCTAGGATCCTTTCCAAGGAGAGATCAACTTCTTTTGGATTAGCTCATGAGCAGCTTTGCTGAAAGTAGCCTTTTATACATTAAGCTCAGTTTTTGTCCAATATGTTTAAAAGGAAAGACAAAACTCTCTATGATAGTTTCTATAAAGCTTAGAAACTTCAGCTTGCTTTATTTTAATATTTAGGAGAAAGAGAAATGCTACTATAATCAAATGAAGTTTTTCCAAAGGGAATGTCAACAGCTTACCATTTGCCTGAGGCTTATTTGAGAGCATTTCCTTATGAGATGCTAAAGTAAAATTAAAAACATCTAGCTTTATACCTTATGATTTGAAGAACACTGCAAAATCACTAGCAATTATTATTAATTATGTTATTAATAATGGAACATATGAACTCCTCCCAGTAACTGAAACATTTACTCTTAATGCATATGGACAGAACATTGTACCCTCAGAATGGGCCTTAGACTCATACATAACACATCCAAGAGCAGTGTGATACAGGTGGAGCATGCTTGATGTCCTCACCAAGAGTAATTCTCTATTAGGATGAAAAGAACGTAAACCATGATGATGTTTAGTCTCAGATAAACATGGCCAGTGATGCCATGACTGAGAAGCTACATAGATGCAGTTTGAATAAAGCGTTTATTGTTTTTTGGAGCATCACAGAAAGCAGAATTGAAAATACAGGGGTGTCATGTGACCTTGTGGAGCTTGTGCTTTCTGTGTCTGAAGACATAAGGCCTATGTTCTTGTTTGAAATGAATTTACCTATAATTTCATGAAAAACACCTGTGTGGCTCCCAGTATATTTCAAACACCACCGAAGGTGCCACCAGATATAAAGGTGATGAAATCCATTTAGTGTAGTTGTTGGTTGTCAACACCCAGAATGTTTTCTTCACCAGTGTGGTTCTTCTGGTCACATATTACCTATTCTTGTGTTTGTGTTCATACAACTATTGTGTTCGTTGCATTTTTGCATTGGGTTTTATATCAAAGTCTTCTGTAATTTTATTAGAAAATTAAAGAGAAAGAGATAGACACACTGATCCTCTCCAAATCCTACTTTATTTCAAAGGTAATTACCTATACATTTTCAGGAGTTTCTTCTATATTTCAATATTCATACTTCCCAGTAAAAAATGTGTTTTACTATTTTTATGGATTGATTTCCAAAATTATCCTGACTTTTTGTTGGGAATAATGAGAATTTACCTATCTTACATCAACCCTGATTGTTTTGCTTGATCATCTCCAAAATTAGGTCCATTGTTTGAAAAGCAACTGGCAAAGTATAAACCATTATAAAGGGCATATGCTGATGTTTGGCACAGCCACGTATTATTGTACAGTTAGCTTTCCTTTTCTTATAACCTCACCACCTTCTACCCAGTAAATAATGTCCTTGTTTATTATTTGCATAACTTTGTTATGCTTATCTTTTTTTAACTGTTCATGAGATTTACTCTATGACTCCTAGCAATGAAACTTTGCTATTCTTCTATGTTTGGCCTAATGGTTACTGAATGTCTTATTTTCTCTTTCTTATTTTGTTTCATTTGTCTGGAATAAAATGTTGGAACATAGTACATATTAGCTTTTTGAATCAAAGGTTGCCTGGAAAGTGACAGTCTTGCCACATCTTCATGTATATCTATTCTACCCTCAAACTTAATTTTACACTTAGAATTTATACACAAAACGTGAACCATTTCCCTCAGAATTTTGAAGGCATGGATCCATTGATTTCTAGTGTCCTGTGTTGCTATGAAATATCTAATAACTTTCCAATATTTATTTGTATATGATATCTTTTAATTTATCTTCATTTCTCAGGAAACTTTTAAGGGTTCTTCTCTATTTTTAGTCTCCTGAAATTTCACAAAGTTGTACAATCTTACTCTATTTTGGCTACTATAACAAAATACCATGAACTGGGTAGCTTATAAATAATACAAAATGAATTGTCACAGTTCTGGAGTCTAGGAAGTATGTGATCTAGGAACCAGTTGATTCAGTCATTAGTAAGGTTAGGATTCCTGATTCATAGACGACGCCTTCTCACAGTGTCCTTACGTGGTGGAAAAGGTGAATGGTCTCTCTCAGACTTTTCTTCTAAAGGCACTAATCTTATTCATGAGGACTCTGCCCACATGACCCAACCACCTCTCAAACATGTCACATCCTAATACCATCAACTTGGGCATTAGAATTTCAGCATATGAATTTGGGAAGACACAAATATTTAGACCATAGTATGTACTTAGTGTTTTTCTTTTATCTTTCACTCTGCTGGATTCCCATAAGCCTTTGTTGCATGGTACAGCAGTACTAGTCTCTTAGTCCCTTAAATTCTTTCATTGATTTTTCTGTATTTTTACCTTTTGCCCTAACCTTTGGGTATTTTCTTTGTGTTTTTCCTGATACTGTTTTGTTTTCTTGTTTGTTTGTTTGTTTTGAAAACAATAACCTGTTTTCTCTATGAGGATGTTATTCAATTACAGTTTTTTGAAGATTTTGTCTATTATCTGATGTATCAATCATGGTCCCAGCTGGAGACAAACGCATTTATACTGAAATGGTTTAAACAGAGTTTAATGAAAAGATAATTTATAGATGTTTGGACCTTGGCAAAGGAAGCATCAGGAGACTAATGATAACTGAGAAGCCATTATCAACTGCAGACCTGAGAAGGAGGAAGTATGACCATAGCCTAGATCTTGAAGCTGTGTAGGGGGCACTGTCTGACAGGAGTTTGGAGGTTGGAGAATCCAAACCGAAACTAAAGCAGAGTAGAGGGGATAAATATCTAATCTCCTTTAAGGGAGAATGGGGAATATATGGCTGCACAAGGTGAGGAAGGGGAATTTACTTGCCCTGAACATACGCTTCAACTAGTATCCGTAGTTTTAATCCTATCCTTGCAGACTGTATAGGAGTTTGGCGTTTTAGGAGTTTTGTGGAATAAGTGGTCTCTCTTCTGGTACTATCCTCCTTCACAGGCATGAATCATAAATTCTGCTGAATTAGTTAGCACTTCTCCGTCCAAAATTTTGTCTCTTTATTTTTTTTAACTTTACCATCCACTTATATATACATGCATTTTCTATATCTTTGTGAATTTTTACTTTGTTTTATTCATAGTAAAGGAAAAGAAAGTCGAATCTCACTAAGGAGAGGTGATAGAAGGTAATTTCACATGTCTGATTCTTTATATTTAAACAGAACTAGTAATACAATTAACTTTTGAGATAATATCCATTTGTGATTTAGTGGCCATGGTAATTTCCACCAGAAAAATACAGTACATGCTTCACAGCTGACACACTTGAGGTTCCTCAGGAAAAGAGAGGAAAAAAATTAAAATAAGGATCTTACTAGACATCAACTGCTACTATTTTTGAAAAACAAATTTGCCATTATTATCCCCCTCAGCATCTCAAATGCCTTCTCCTTTTCTTCTATGCTTATTCATCCTCCTGTATCTCTCTACCAACCCCAATATGCATCTGATATTATTAGGTAGACACAGTATTAGATAAATAAATACTAACAAAGAGCTTTCAAGATCTCCTCAGTCTAAATCTCCTGAGTCCTCATTCTTCATTATTTGTTTGCAGACAATTGTTTTAAATATGCTCTTCAAATTTTTTCTTTAAAACTTCTTACTTACTCTAGTTTGTCAAAGAATGATTATTTTTTGTGTGCTTTTAGGAAAATTTACCAAAATATTATTGGTTGCAAAATATAGGAAGAATACAAAATATTCTGTGAATATTAGAAAATTATGTATATTCTGTTTATAGGCAAAATTTTGATATATAGATTTTAATTACATTTTACTGGCCATATTTTTCAAATGTTTTGTATTATTTGTTTTTTCAGTTTATTTCATAATCTAGTAATGATGTATTTCTAGGCTCTATTTGGGTATCAATTCATTCCTCTTGAATTCATAACAGATTTTACTAATACACATTCATCATTTTGTATATGCATGCATATATAAACATACATATAGACATGTATACATTACATATATAAAAATACATATATGCAAACATATGTGTATACACATATATGTGTGTCATATATGTGTATATGAATATACACATATATATGTGTGTGTTTATATATATTTGATACAAGGTTTCAATTTGTCATCAAGACTAGAGTGCAATGGCACAGTCATAGCTCCCTGCAGCCTCAAACTCCTAGGCTCGAGCAATCCTCCCAAAGCAGCCTCTCAAGCAGCTAGGACTACAAGTGCAAGACACCTCACCTGGCTAGTTTTGAAATAAACTTTTGTATATTAGTAGGATCTCGCTATGTTGTCCAGGCTGGTCTGGAACTCCTGGCCTCAAGTGATCATCCTGCCTCAGCCTCACAAAATGCTGAGATTATAAGTGTGAGCCACACTGCTCAACCCATTTTATATATTTAAACTGCTTTGTGACTTTTATAAATGTATGAGCCTAATTGTCTTATTTTCTATTTTGAATTTTGATTGCTACTGAATGCTAATACTTGACCTCATTTTTTGGATTCCATTTGTATGATGTAACTTTGCCAGCTCACTTCTGAGTCATTGGTTCTCACATGTGTCTTTTATTTAATTCTCCAAATTTGAGAGACTTTAACCTAATTTCAATAACTTGTGTTCTGCTTGTTACTGTTTTATATTTTATGGATTGTCAAGATTTTTCTCCTTTATGGTGTTATATGATGCTGCATTGTAATCATTTTCTCACTAACTTCTAATATAAACCATTATTTTATAATTTGTGAATGGTCGGGTTAATTTTTATATAAAATCTTCAATATATCATTAAATAGCTGTCATACTTAAAAATAGAGCCATGGCTTTTCAACATCCCTTTAAGCAAGATTCAGTGTTTCTCTCCTGATTATCCCCACACATACACTTCGTAATGTAATGTGTAAAATCATTCATCTTCAGCTTCTAAAGACTTAAAACAGTCCACATTTTCTTAAAAGCTGATTAAACTTTATGCTGGTAGTTAAAACCAAGATTAAAATAAAAATTACTAACCAACTAAAAATTTTGAGGATCCAAAATTCTAATGTTTTTCACTTAGCATAAATGTTATAGATTTTGTCTGAGGAAAGAAAATGTCCTTGAACAGTGCCTAGAAAGTTTATCATCACAGTAGGTGAGAGTACATAGACACACAGTAAAAGCCAATATATACACATCAGGGTGGCCATGCAATATTTCAGTCAAGCCAATGTTCTGACTAGAGTCAATGTGTTTTATTTGTCAGATTACTCTAAAAGACAAAGACAGAATTTTTCATGTTTTATGAAAATATTATGAACATGCTTTCCTCACAAATACACATACACAGCAATGACTTGGGCTTCTTAGATTTAAATATGACTGTGAAAGAAAGACAGAATGGCATCTGGAAGCAGATAATAAAAAAAATAGTTTTCATTTAAATCCAACTAAGATTGTCTTTCAATGGCAGTGATTATTAGCCATCTTTTCCCCTTACACACAGTTTCAGTTCTTGCTTCAGTGGAAATAAAAGGCTCATTGGACGTGAAGATTCCCAATAGTGACAAGATAGCAATGAGACTCATTTTCAATTAGTAAAGCCTTGAAACTAGGTATAATAAAAATCATATTTTTCTGTCTCAGATACTATTTTGAGGATTCACTCTCATCCCATGGTAAGAAAATACAATAAATCAGATTTTATTTTTAACTTGAGTTTCCATCAGCCATCGGGGAATGCTGCAGAACAGAATCTGACTATTGGAAGCAAAGAGAAAATGTTAACCAGGACCCCAAAATGTTGTGTTAATTCACAGACTCATGGGTTCTGCCTGGTTAAATGCCCTGAATCTCTTTTTTTATCTGCACTAACACAGTCCTACTAAATCTTAAGAGTCCATGAATGCCCTAATTTTCACAATTATAAATGCCCCAAGAATAACTCATCTGCGTTCCCCTCTACTGATGAGAAGCACTAGTTACTCTTAAAAGTCATGCTGGAGTTTTTAAACCCAGGCTATATAAAATATAAACTTACCCCTAAATAAATGAATTTGTTTTCCCTCCTTTTGTCTCCCAAATAAATCCTCATTAAGAGCACTTTCATAGTACATTACTTTTAAAAAATTTAGATTTATCAAAATGTGCATAAATGTACTTGAGACCTTACAGACCTATCAACATAAATTGATATATCAACAAATTACTATAGTGTGTGTTATCAGCTTCCTTGAACAAAAACCATGTATCTCTTACCTTTACTCAGGTTTCATTTTGCTTTCTACTTCCTGAAATAAGACAATGCAGCCCAAAACAGTAAGAGCATTTTTTCAGATTCTAATAATCAACATATAAAATTGGTAAGTTAGTTCAACCAAAGCCCCACGACCAGTTATGTATTCCCTTTAAAAAAAATAATGTGTGCGGCCAGATGTGGTGGCTCACACCTGTAATCCCAGCACTTCAGGAGGCGGGTTGATCTCCTGAGGTCAGGAGTTCAAGACCAGCCTGGCCAGCATAGTGAAACCCCATCTCTACTAAAAATACAAAAAATTAGCTGGGCGTAGTGGTGGGCACCTGTAATCCCAGCTACCTGGGAGGCTGAGGCAGGAGAATCACTTGAACCTGGGAGGCGGAGGTTGCAGTGAGCCAAGACCATGCCATTGCACTCCAGCCTAGGCAACAAGAGCAAACTTCCACCTCAAAAATAATAATGATAATAATGTGTGCATACTTACACATATATGTATGTATATATGCTAATGTCATATAGTTATATTTTAAATTGCATGTATCTAATTCTTAAAATAGCATTTAAAACATTCCTTGAAAATAATTTACATTTTTATAGTACTGAATCTGGCTTAATATTGCCTGTGAGGAATTAGAAGCCCCACTTCTTTCATTAGCATCAAATATACCAAGATATTCCAGCACATCTGTTTTGCAATAAATGGTGTTATCTTCCATATTAATCGATGAAGCCTTTTTCTTCCTTTTTAAAATTATACTTTAAGTTCTGGGGTACATGTATAGAATAGGCAGGTTTGTTACATAGTTATACACGTGCCATGGTGGTTTGCTGCACCCATCAACCCGTCATCTACACTAGGTATTTCTCCTAATGCTATCCCTCACCCGGCCCCCCACCCCATGACAGGCCCCAGTGTATGATGATCCCCTCCCTGTGTCCATGTGATCTCATTTTTAAACTCCCACTTATAAGTGAGAACATGCAGTGTTTGGTTTTCTGTTCTTGTGTTAGTTTGCTGAAAATGATTGTTTCCTGTTTCATCCATGTCCCTGCAAAGGATATGAACTCATCCTTTATTATGGCTGCATAGTATTCCACGGTGCATATGTGCCACATTTTCTTTATCCAGTCTATTGTTGATGGGCGTTTGGGTTGGTTCCAAGCGTTTGCATTATGAACAATGCCGCAATGAACATATGTGTGCGTGTGTCTTTATAGTAGAATGATTTATAATCCTTTGGGTATATACACAGTAATGGGATTGCTGGGTCAAATTTCTAGTTTTAGACCCTTAAGGAATCACCACACTGTCTTCCACAATTGTTGAACTAATTTATACTCCTACCAACAGTGTAAAAGCATTCCTATTTCTCCACATCCTCTCCAGCATTTGTTGTTTCCTGACTTGTTAATGATTGCCATTCTAACTGGCATTAGATGGTATCTCATTGCAGATTTGATTTGCGTTTCTCTAATGACCAGTAACGAGCATTTTTTTCATGTTAGTTGGCTGCATAAATGTCTTTTTTTGAGAAGTGTCTGTTCATATCTTTCACCCACTTTTTGATGGAGTTGTTTGTTTTTTTCTTGTAAGTTTGTTTAAGTTCTTTGTAGATTCTGGATATTAGCCCTTTGTCAGATGGATACATTGCAAAAATTTTCTCCCATTCTGTAGGTTGCCTGTTCACTCTGATGATAGTTTCTTGTGCTGTGCAGAAGCTCTTTAGTTTAATTAGATTCCATGTGTCAATTTTAGCTTTTGTTGTCATTGCTTTTGGTGTTTTAGTCATGAAATCTTTGCCCATGCCTATGTCCTGAATGATACTGCCTAGGTTTTCCTCTAGGGTTTTTATGTTTTTAGGTTTTACATCTAAGTCTTTAATCCATCTTGAGTTAATTTTTGTATAAGGTGTAAAAGGGATCCAGTTTCAGCTTTCTGCATATGGCTAGCCAGTTTTCCCAATATCATTTATTAAATAGAGAATCCTTTCATTATTGCTTTTTTCTGTCAGGTTTGTCAAAGATCAAATGGTTGTAGATGTGTGGTGGTATTTCTGAGGCCTCTGTTATGTTCCATTGGTCTATGTACATCTGTTTTGGTACCAGTATCATGCTGTTTTGGTTACTGTAAACTTGTAATATAGTTTGAAGTCAGGTAGTGTGATGCCTCCAGCTTTATTCTTTTGGTTTCACATTTTCTTGTCTATGTGGTATTTTTTGTTGTTGTTGTTCCATATGAAATTTGAAGTAGTTTTTTCCAATTCTGTGAAGAAAGTCAATAGTAGCTTGATCGGGATAGCATTGAATTTATAAATTACTTTTGGCAGCATGACCATTTTCACGATATTGCTTCTTCCTATTCATGAGCATGGAATGTTCTTCCATTTGTTTGTTTCCTCTCTTGTTTCCTTGAGCATTGGTTTGTAGTTCTCCTTGAGGTCCTTCACATCCCTTGAAAATTGTATTCCTAGGTATATTTTTCTCTTTGTAGCAGTTATGAGAAGTTCACCCATGATGTGGCTCTCTTTTTGTCTGTTATTGGTGTATAGGAATGCTTTTGATTTTTGTACATTGATTTTTGTATCCTGAGACTTTGCTTAAGTTGCTTATCAGCTTAAGGAGATTTTGGGCTGAGACGATGGGGTTTGGAGCTGAGAGGATGGTGTTTTCTAAATATACAATCATGTCATCTGCAGAGACAATTTGACTTCCTCTTTTGCTAATTGAATACCCTTTATTTCTTTCACTTGCCTGATTGCCCTGGCAGAACTTCTAAAATTATGTTGAATAAGAGTGGTAGGAGAAGGCATCCTTGTCTTGTGCCGGTTTTCAAAGGGAATGCTTCCAGTTTTTGCCCATTCAGTATGCTGTTGGCTGTGGGTTTGTCATAAATAGCTCCAAACCAGAAAAAAACAAACTCCCTTTACGAAAAAAACTAACATCCATTGAGCACCTAACTTTGTTCTAATTTCCCAAGTCTCCTATTTGACAATTAAAGGATGGGTTAATTAAGATATACATTTTTACCAATAGCATTAGACATGTCACTTCATGGATGTGAAAACAGAATGTGACATGGGGGCCTGTTGGGGGAATAGTGGGAGAGAGCATCAGGAAAAATAGCTAATGCATGCCGGGCTTAATACCTAGGTGATGTGTTGACAGGTGCAGCAAACGACCGTGGCACACGTTTACCTATGTAACAAATCTGAACATCCTGCACAGGTACCCCAGAACTTTAAAATAAATACAATAAAATAAATAAATAAATAAATAAATAAAAAATAAAATAAAATAAAATAAGAGTGTTTTAAAAAGTTAAGTGGCCTTGCCTTTTTCTCTCATCCCATTTTCGCCACCAATGTACCCACACATGGTATGATTGAGCAACAGTCCTTCAGGATTTATTTCAACTCATGCCTTCCCACCTTCTGCCCCCAAGAACTTTTGTATATACTGTTCCCTCTGCCTAGCACACTCTTACCTAATTCTGCCAGTCCACTGATTCTTATTTATTATTTAGACTCCATCTCAAATCTCACATTCTTTGGTGTGTGTTCCCTGACATTTCAGATTAAATCAGTCCCCAATCCCATTAAGCATCTTGATGTTTGATGCAAGTTGTCCTCTCCCTTGAGATTTGAATTACAAATGAAGGGCCCTAATGCTGTTTTGTTAATCTTGCATCCAGCATGGACTCTCTTGCCTGACACGTGGTAGTATTTTAAAATACCTATCTGAGAAATAAAGAGTAAAAGTCTGCTAGATAATAAATGGTAAAGCTGGGATTTGAAATGGATACTTTCTTACTCCAAAGACCAGGCTTTCCCTATTTCCCCTTAAAAGCGCGTGCACACACACACTCTATATATATTACAATTTAGAAAAAGGACCAGGGAACAAAAATAATTTACGTGTTTCTGAAGTGAAATTCAGGTGAATTAACAGCATATGTGGTTTCAAGTGAGTATGATGCCTCATTGTCTCTTTTATCCCTCATGTGTTACAACAAAGTAAGCTAAAAGCTCCAGTGACATTGTTGAAGGCTAATAGATTTTATGAGTAGTTGTGGAAATGCAACTAGATTGAGCTGAAAATGCCCAGCTATAATATTAAGCTTTGTCAAACTTCATTATGTGACTAATCTGACTAGGGACTTACTCCCCAATTTTACATAATTAAATGGCCATCACTCTTGAAAGTGTAATAGGCTAACCACCCCCCAGCACAGGATATAAGAAATACACTGTCAAGGTAAGCTCTATACAAACTCCCAACATCTCAGCAATCCAATGGGCTGATTCTTAGATTCATGAACAAAAAGAGGCGAATCCAGTTCCTCAGAGGAAAATTGCATTACAAAAGTCATTCTGAAGGTGCCTTTGGATCTTCCCTTTATTTCTCTAAATAAGCAGGCTTGCTTTATCACCTCTACTTCTGGTGTTTTCTTGAATTGCTCTTGCTGATCTGAGGACTTGGAGGCATTCACAACATGGACTAATATTCTCTTTAGGATTGCCCATGATAGTAAGAAAAGTATCTAACAAATTAAATTTAAAAATTACTTTTGAAGGCCAGGCACAGTAGCTCACGCCTGTAATCCCAGAACTTTGGGAGGCTGAGGCAGGTGGATCACAAGGTCAGGAGTTCAGCCAATATGGTGAAACCCCATCTCTATTAAAAATACAAAAAAATTAACCGGGCCTGGTGCCACATGCCTGTAATCCCAGTTACTCAGGAGGCTGAGGCAGGAGAATTGCTTGAACCCAGGAGGCAGAGGTTGCAGTGAGCCGAGAATGCACCACTGCACTACAGCCTGGGTGACAGAGTGAGACTCCGTCTCAGGGGGGAAAAAAAAAAAAAAACTTTTATTTTAATGCTTTTAATAATTAAGAAAAATAAAATTTCAAAGACATATTTTGTGAATATTCAGAAATTGTCAAGTATCATATTTTTAAATATTTTTATTTATACTATTTTGCCACGTAATATAAAATATAAATGTATGCTAAATTAACCTAGTTCTCTTGGTGTGTTCTTTTTATAAAGTCTTTATTTTATCTCAAAGGAATATTACTAGATGTGATTTAATTGCTTATAATGATAACGACAATTGAATATATTGTTCTTGATTAAATTGTCAATGATCTTAGTATTTAATAATCTAATATCAATTATTATTGAGTATTGTTGTACAGCTCCTGAAATATAATATAATGAGAATCACAATGATTAATGTGGAGTATTAACCATATCACTGATAATTAATCTTAATCACAAATGCAAAAACATATTTTAAAATCTATTCAGTGGAAAGATCTGAAGTTCTAGCAGTCCTTTCTAAAGAATCATAACACGATATGGAAATATTTTTGTCCCACATACAAACACAAAAGGAAAAAAAAAGTCTATTTACATGGCTCTTAAGACTATGTACTCTAAAAGAAAAAAATCAACCAGAATAATGCTTACTTTAGAATTTGCCGGAGAACAATTGAATTGCATGATATTTTTAATATTGAATTCAAAGTTTTTAGCTAATCTTTGTTCAGTTGCCCATCAATGTTAGAAAATCTGACTAGTGCTCAATGAATGCAAAGAGTTATTTTGCCAGTGGGAAGCCCCATGGGAAAACGAATGATCTGATCCTAATACAGAGACCAGAACCAATCTGTGGTTGAAGGAGGTGCCATTTAAGCACCTGGCAAATTGATGGCTTCCTGCGAATGAAAAGGTCACTACCTTAGAAACACATTTATTTAGGATAGAAGGGAATATTTGGTACATTTCTAGGAACACAGTTATTCCTATCAACTAAAACTCAAAATTTTATTTTCTAAGTCCTTAGTCAAAGGCCTAAATTTTATAAAGAAATCAAAGATGGATAAATCATAACTCTGCCAATTGAGTGGTTATTTTTTCACTGGACAAACAAAGTAGAAATATACAATCACATAAAAGGAGAAATCAATATGTAATTGAATTTGAAAATGTGTGGCACATTTTAATGGTGATAGACATTAAAGAGATCACTAAGACTGCATATACTAGAAACTTTTTAGGTAATAGGTGGATGTTAGATAAGGTCTTAATTATAAGTAATATATAAGTTGGTAAAATAAAAACCATGGCAAGTAGGGAAACGAGATTCAGCAAAGGGCCAGAAGAATTCAAAGACAAGTGGAGATCTTAAGATAACTAAGAGACTGACCGAGTAAACCATAAAATTTCTGTTGCAGAGCTGTCATAGATATAGATAACCAAATAAGAAAAGTCTAAATTGGAAACATGGGGGCTTGAATTCCAAATGAACATGTTTAGATTTAATTGTTTTGGCAATAGTCTACCATTCAAAGTTTTAAGTGAAGAAGTTCATTTTAAGTTTTTCAGAGATATGACAAGATACAGTGGAATCTGGGGACAATTCCATGTCACCTGTGGAAATTACTTGAATAAATATTGTGAGAATTGAATGAGTCTCCCTGACTGAAATATCCACTATATCTGTTTAAATCCCTTTAAAAATCAATTTGTAGTTGGAGTTTAATAAGTATTTTTAAGCTAATGAATGTATTTTATATTCATTTAAATATAAAATATCTGTGGATATATAGGATAATTTGATAAGATAAAAATATGGCCCCAAAAATCACATGTACCCCATAAATATGTACAACTATCATGTTATCAATTAAAAAGTGTGTCTTAATCAAAAATCTAAGTTGATACTTATAGTTTTTATTTCTATTTGTGTGAATAGCCAACTTACAGGCCTGAATCTTCCTTAAGAGGGTGAATTTGGTTTTATTTCATACTGTTTTCTTTATATTTTTACGACTGATTGAATCAATTAATTTTTAATGCAAATATGATAACAAAGTAGATACACACAAACTCAGTTTCTACAGGAAGGTTTATTGCTTTCAATGAAGAACAATTTTGTTAAGCTTAAGGTTCGAGTCAGTAATTTCTGAAGCTTGACCATCGTAATGCTCAGAAATGATCAGATGACAGAGTTGATTTCCAATATGACGGAATTTTGCTATGTTTTGCCTTTTTGAATATTTGTCTACAGAATTTGCCTATTTCATCTATCCCCTCAGTCTTTGCTAACACCTGTGCAAGTTTAGAACTTGCCGTGTAATGATACAGTAGCCATGTGAATAATATCACAGTAGGTCACCCTCATCTCTATGGTGTTCAGCAGTTACTTGACCTTTCCTGGCATCTACTCTGAATACATAAACTTAATGGATAGAATTTACAGCTCACTAAACTTTTCTTCCATGTTCTACTTAGTGGAGAGTAGTTAATGATTGCTATTATGTAAGTCCAAATGACAAACCTGAACAATCACTGAAAGTTTGGAAGAACAATGAAAGGTAGTTCAAACACCAGTGGTCTTCAAGAGAGTTTTACATACAATTATGCAAAAAAGAAAAACTATTCTGCTCATTTGACCTTTAAAGCACCCTCCGTGCTGATTTTAGAAAAAGCATTTCAAAAGCCTTGATGGAAAAAATTTACACTGCATGGTGAACTAAGCAAACTGTTCATCAGCAAATGCTAAGCAATAATGTTGTAAGACTGTTTTTCTGTGTTCAGTCAATTCATGTTAGATTCAATCGAGCACAATCAGCACAGGCTTGCCTCTGCTCTAATAAGCCTAAGGGGAAAGATACGACTGCTATTAAAAAGTGTGTCTCTTGAATAAAATAACCTGCTACATGAAATATTAGAATTGCATCGATGGCAAAGAAATCCTGATGGCCTACGTAGTTATAATGGAGGCATGCTTACCTTTCATCTTCCTGTAACATAGCTGCCAGCTCTCTGAATATATGTATGAGAAAAGATGATGTGCCATTCTTGTTTTCATTTACAATGGGTAATTTATTTCAGATATGATAATATCTTTGAAAACAAGAATAACCATGAAGAATTTTAAGTATGAAAGAAAAATTCCCATACTTATCCAAAGACGAAAACCTGCACAATTATTATATAGATAATAGTATTCCCGATGGTGAAGCTACCTTCTGTGACAATGAATAGAAATTCTCTAAAATAATAAAAATCCTAAGTTCAAGGAAAAACCTCAAATGCAATATATCTATAATTTCCCCCATGATATATTAACTTTCTCCAAACCCTTTTTCTTCTGTTCATTTATTTATTTCAAAAATCATAGCAATTCTCTAGCTCAGAATTGATAGTCAAAGGCTAATCACCTGATCCATTGCTGTTCATGCAGAAAATCTCAAGGAACTGAATTCCATTTAGCTAATACTAGTTGAGAAAGACATGAATTGAGATTTTAACAGAAACTATTATCAGCACCAGTTCCAATTAAAAAGTCAAATTGTATACTCCATCAGCATTAATACAGCTTCAAATAAGAAAATATAAGAGATATTTTTGTACAATGACTAAAAAAATTCAGTCATCTTGATACTCTTCATTCTCCGGGTACCAAAATCTCAGCCAGGGTCTTACCAGAGAAACAGAACTAACAGAAAACTTATATTAAAAGATTTATTTCAAGGAATTGGTTTATGTAATTGTAGGTGTTAGATGAAAAGGTACAAAGTTTGCAGAGCAGGCCAGAAATTTGATGATAAATCACTAAAATTACTTATAATTTGATTCAACAATTCACCTCTAGTGAATAAATTCTCCTTACGAGAAAATAACTAAACAAGAGTGAGATGACTTCCCGAGTATTAATTACTACATAATTGTGGTGTGATTCTAAATTTCAAAAAATAAACTAAATATCCAATAATGGGATTCACTTAAATAGTGATATAGTCATATAAGAGAAAATGGTGAAAACCAGAAAATAAATCCAGATATATAGTTATTATCCTATATTTTAGGTCAATTGATATAATAATTGATATGATTATAAAAGCCAAGTATGGATGTTGGGTAACTTTGTTTATTTTTTTTAAATTTTATAATGAGTTTATATTGCTTGTATAGTAAGGAAAGAAAACATAGAGTTCATATATATTGTTTTATGTTAGTCTTTCAGTTGTCATAACCAAAGATCAAATAAATATGTTTGATATATTAAGGTGTTTCATTTATAAGAAATGAATTCGTGAACAAAGTGTTAGTGAATAATTATTATTGCTATTTTAATATCATAAAACAGTACAAACTCTTTTTCCAAACATTAAATTTTAGAGAATTATTAAAGCAGTTGTGCTTTTTTATTTTTATCATTTAATGAACAGCTTCCTGGAAGCCATATTCTCCCTCAGATATTTTTAACAGTTGAATTGTAAGAAGTAATTAACCCAGAAAGCTTCTAGTTTGCTTCTAAATACAGAATCCAAGAATATCTAGTGGTTTCTAAAAATGTTGAACAATTTTTTTTCTCCCATATTCTTAAAATAGGGAATATCAATATCATTGATATTTTCAAAAAACTGTCAAAGGTTTCTTTATCAAAGCCCCAAAGTTGGCTGCATGACCATACCTGGTCTTAGGTCTATGAGATTTATATTATGATGTAGATAGGAGGATGCGAAGAATATGTGTAAATATTTTCTCAAGAAGAAAAAAGGTGCATACATCATAGACATGATTTCACTGTTTCATTATATTTATTCTAAATGTATTATAAACCTGGATAGATGTGTTGGAATGTGTGTATATTTGTGGTGTGTGTGTGTGTGTGTGTGTGTGTGTGTGTGCGCGCACGTAAAACCTGACAATATTCACATATCAAAAATACTTCACCCAACAACAGACTTTCCAGTGTCATGAAAATATTATTAAAATTGACCACATGCTGGGCTATGCAACCTGAATCAACATATTTCAAAGAATTAAAAGAGAATCATTTACAGGATTGACCTATTTAATGACTCTCCTTCTGTCTCCTAACACGTGTTCAAGTTTGAAACTTGCTGTGTAACAATGTGGTAACCATGCAAATAATATCAGTGTAGGTCAGCCACATCTTTATGGTGTTCAGCAGTTACTTGGCCTTTCCTGGCATCTATCTTCAATACCTATTATTAAAAACCTATACAATTATTAAAAGTTAAAGGATAGTATTTTCTGGACAAATTTTAGCTCAAATGTTTTGAGCTAAAATTAGAATATTAAAAAATGACCAGAAAAATACCTGTATATTTGTGAATTTGACAATGCAATTCTAAATAGCATTGAGGCCAAAGAAAAAAATCACAAAGGAAATTAGAAAATATTTTGAACAGATAATAATGAAAAATAGAACTTGTTGAATACAGCTAAATTTATGTTTAGAACAAATTTTCTATCCTGAAAGTGCATGATAGATTAAAAACCCTAGAAACAAAAGAGTAAGTTAAGCACAGAGAAAGTTAAAGGAAGGAAATCATAAAGAGCAGAAGTTAATGAAGCAGAAAACAGAGAATGGAGAATATCAACAGTGCCAAAAGTGTGTTCTTTGATATTTTCTGCTTTCTACCAACATTGATTTTCAAAACAAAATTAAGAAGGACACAATTAGCCAAATATCATACCAAAAAAATGGCAGACATGGGAGTTCCAAAACAAATACCAATATAACCAAAGGAAATTATGAAACATTTTTGCCAATAACTTTGAAATTTTAGATTAAAAATTCCTAGAAAAAATACCATGTAATAAAATAGACATGATCATAGATAATTTATGTCAACTAAATACATGTAATCCATATTTGTCATCTCCACAAAGAAAATGCAAAGAAAATTTCAGGCCCAGTAGGCTATACCAGTGAATTCTATCATACATAAAAGGTAGATATAACATCTATGTAACACAATCTTTCTGAATGTGAGGAAAGCATAGCCTTGATACTAAAATTTTACCAGAGCAGTACAAGGATTGCTAGCAAGACTAATAAAGAAGAAAAGAGACAAGAATCAAATAGATGCAATAAAAAATGATAAAGGAGATATCTCCACTGATCCCACAGAAATACAAACTACCTACGGAGAATACTATAAACACCTCTATGCAAATAAACTAGAAAATCTAGAAGAAATGGATAAATTCCTCAACACATACACTCTCCCAAGACTAATCCAGGAAGAAATTGAATCTCTGAATAGACCAATAACAGGCTCTGAAATTGAGGCAATAATTAATAGCCTACCAACCAAAAAAAAGTCCAGGACCAAACGGATTCACAGACGAATTCTACCAGAGCTACAAGGAGGAGCTGGTACCATTCCTTCTGAAACTATTCCAATCAATAGAAAAAGAGGGAATCCTCCTTAACTCATTTTACGAGGCCAGCATCATTCTGATACCAAAGTCTGGCAGAGACACAACAAAAAAAGAGAATTTTAGACTAATATCCCAGATGAACATTGACACAAAAATCCTCAATAAAATACTGGCAAACCAAATCCAGCAGCACATCAAAAAGCTTATCCACCATGATCAAGTGGGCTTCATCACTGGGATGCAAGGCTGGTTCAACATATGCAAATCAATAAACATAATCCAGCATATAAACAGAACCAAAGACAAAAACCACATGATTATCTCAATAGATGCAGAAAAGGCCTTTGACAAAATTCAACAGCTCTTCATGCTAAAAACTCTCAATAAATTAGGTATTGATTGTACACATCTCAAAATAATAAGAGCTATTTATGACAAACCCAAAGCCAATATCATACTGAATGGGCAAACACTAGAAGCATTCCCTTTGAAAACTGGCACAAGACAGGGATGCCCTCTCTCACCACTCCTATGCAATATAGTGTTGGAAGTGCTGGCCAGGGCAATCAGGCAAGATAAAGAAATAAAGAGTATTCAATTAGGAAAAGAGGAAGTCAAATTGTCCCTGTTTGCAGGTGACATGATTGTATATTTAGAAAATCCCATCGTCTCAGCCCAAAATCTCCTTAAGCTGATAAGCAACTTCAGCAAAGTCTCAAGATAC
The DNA here is from genome assembly GCF_024542745.1 of Macaca thibetana thibetana. Classification (NCBI taxonomy): domain Eukaryota; kingdom Metazoa; phylum Chordata; class Mammalia; order Primates; family Cercopithecidae; genus Macaca; species Macaca thibetana. The sequence continues at coordinate 61,897,633 of NC_065581.1, read as the reverse complement.
AAAATCAATGTGCAAAAATCACAAGCATTCTTATACACCAATAAAAGACAAGCAGAGAGCCCAATCATGAGATCACTCAAAGAGAATAAAATACCTAGGAATCCAACTTACAATGGATGTGAAGGACCTCTTCAAGGAGAACTACAAACCACTGCTCAAGGAAATAAAAGAGGATACAAACAAATGGAAGAACATTACATGCTCATGGATAGGAAGAATCAATATTGTGAAAATGGCCATACTGCCCAAGGTAATTTATAGATTCAGTGCCATCCCCATCAAGCTACCAGGAACTTTCTTCACAGAATTGGAAAAAGCTACTTTAAAATTCATATGGAACCAAAAAAAGAACCCGCATTGCCAAGTCAATCCTAAGCCAAAAGAACAAAGCTGGAGGCATCACACTACCTGATTTCAAATTATACTACAAGGCTACAGTAACCAAAACAGCATGGTACTGGTACCAAAACAGAGATATAGACCAATGGAACAGAACAGAGCCTACAGAAATAATACCACACATCTACAACTATCTGATCTTTGTCAAACCTGACAAAAGCAAGAAATGGGGAAAGGATTCCCTATTTAACAAATGGTGCTGGGAAACCTGGCTAGCCATATGTAGAAAGCTGAAACTGGATCACTTCCTTACACGTTTTACAAAAATTAATTCAAGATGGATTAAAGACTTAAATGTTAGACCTAAAACCATTAAAAACCCTAGAAGAAAACCTAGACAATACCATTCAGGACATAGGCATGGGCAAGGCCTTCATATCTAAAACACCAAAAGCAATGGCAACCAAAGTCAGAATTGACAAATTGGATCTAATTAAACTAAAGAACTTCTGCACAGTAAAAGAAACTACCATCAGAGTGAACAGGCAACCTACAGAATGGGAGAAAAATTTTGCAATCCATTTATGTGACAAAGGGCTAACATCCAGAATCTACAAAGAACTCAAACAAATTTACAAGGAAAAAAAAAAAAAAAAAAAACAACCCCATCAACAAGTGGGCAAAGGATATGAGCAGACAGTTCTCAAAAGAAGACATTTATGCAGCCAACAGACACATGAAAAAATGCTCATCATCACTGGACATCAGAGAAATGTAAATCAAAACCACAATGAGGTACCATCTCCAGTTAGAATGGCGATCATTAAAAAGTCAGGAAACAACAGGTGCTGAAGAGGATGTGGAGAAATAGGAACACTTTTACACTGTTGATGGGACTGTATACTAGTTGAACCATTGTGGAAGACAGTGTGGCGATTCCTCAAGGATCTAGAACTAGAAATACCATTTGACCCAGCCATGCCATTACTAGGTATATACCCAAAAGATTATAAATCATGCTGCTCCAAAGACACGTGCACACGTATGTTTATTGCGGCACTATTCACAATATCAAAGACTTGGAACCAACCCAAATGTCCATCAATGATAGACTGTATTAAGAAAATGTGGCACATATACACCATGGAATACTATGCAGCCATAAAAAATGATGAGTTCATGTCCTTTGTAGGGACATGGATGAAGCTGGAAACCATCATTCTCAGCAAGCTATCACAAGGACAAAAAAACAAACACCGCATGTTCTCATTCATAGGTTGGAATTGAACAATAAGAACACTTGGACACAGGAAGGGGAACATCACACATTGGGGCCTGTCATGGGGTGGGGGGCGGGGAGAGGGATAGCATTAGGAGATATACCTAATGTAAATGACGAATTAATGGGTGCAGCACACGAACATGGCACATGTATACATATGTAACAAACCTGTACATTGTGCACACGTACTCTAGAACTTAAAGTATAATAAAAAATATTTAAAAAAAGAAATTGAAAGGTCTATCCCTTATTAACTGTATGTAAAAATTCCTTAATAGATGGAAAAGTAAATCCATCATTATATAAGAAAGCCACTATGTCATAACCAAGTTAAACTTACTCCAAGAATACACCCAAACTTTTGAAAGCCAGCAAACATAATTCATCAAACTTAAGAGAGAAAGAAAAGGATATTTAATTGTCTCAATTAAAAAAAACTGAGCAAAGTAAGATAATTTACTATACAAAATATCTAGACTTACAAAGCATTAGCATTAGGCAGTATCAGTATCAGGCAGTGTAATATTGACACAAAGGTAGAAATATGAACCAATAAAAGAGAGAGAGCCCATGAACACACACGCACACGCACACCCATGCGTGCACACACACCCACATACACACACACACACACACACACACACACATACCTTACAGCCAAAACAATGTTAAGGGGAAAAAATGAAGTAGGATGGCTTACTCTACTGTGTATTAAATACTGTACTTTTAGAGTAAGTCTTAAGACATTGATATATTAGTACAAAGACAGAAAAATTGACCAGTGGAACAGAAAAGAGAGTCTAGAAACACACCTACATATATGTGGGCATGATTTATGACAGAAGTGATACTGTAGAACAGTCGAGAATGGATAGTTCTCTTCCACTCATGTTACGGAGTCAATTGGATTTCCATAAAGAAAAAATAAAAGCTGATACATACTTGGAACTATATAAAAACCAATCTCAGGTGGATTGTAGATCTAAATGTCAACAGTAAAACATATTTTCAAAAATGGAATAAGTCAGGAACAACAACAAAATACTAATTATTAAGGAAAAGATTGATCAATTGATATAAATTAAGATGAACAACTACTGATTATTGAAAAGCACCATTAAAAAAGTAAAACTATAAGATACCAAAAGTAAAAAGAAAATCCTTGCAAAATATACAACCAGTAGAGCACATATACTGAACATAGAACTCTAAGTACTTTTTTGTTAAATGCTCAACAGAAATGCACATTTTTGCACATGAAATAATACATACAAACATGTCTATAGCAGCACTATTCATAGCTCAAAAATTTAAAATTTCACAGTATACCAACATTAGAATAATTTGTAAAGTGTCTGATTATATATCTTGAAAATAAATATTCAATTCAAAAATATATATCTCAAAAACATGATGTTGAATTAAGATAGAAGAGTTGTGAGAGAGTGAGTGTGTGTGTGTGTCCGTGCATATGTGTGCATGTGTGTGTATGTTGGGGTGGGGTGGTCTAGGTAGTAATTTTGTGCTTTTTGTCCTAGGTAGTGGTTACTTGAATATGTTCACAATATGATATTTTATACAGCTTTATCCTTTACCCTCTTTATTATGTATGCCATAATTCAGTATAAATATATGAAAACCAGAATGTCACATATTCATGGAATAGAATGGCATTGATAGTTGGATGCTATGTAGGTGTCTTTTATTATATGTGTACTATTATTTTGAAAAGGATTATGATAAAGCTTGCTTGATGAATAGGTAGTGGATCTACCAACTTTTTCTATAAGGGTTAGATCGTAAATATTTTTGGCCTTTTGGGACTTAAAGTCTTGTTTCAATTATTCAATTCTGTTATTAAAAAACCCATAGACTATATGTAAAGAAACGTGGCTGTGTGCCAATTAAACTTTATTTACTTAGATGTGGCAGGCAAAATTTGCCCAAGGGTATAGTTTGTCAACCTCTGGAATAAAGAGTTAGTTAAACATGTGGCTAGAGTAAATGACACATGCATATCTACACGTTAAAGTATTGACAAAGTATTTCGTCTTTTTCATCTTTCTAAAAGAATGGGCATATGGAAATTATTACTCTGATCTTCCTGATTAGGTTATATTTGATTTATTCATTTGTTAATTTTTCCATGCTTTGCTTGTTGATATAATTTACATTTCTACAGCTAATTACTGTCTGTAGTATATCTATTTTCCACCTAAATATATATTATACACTGTATGACTACATTGAAATTTGATTCTTTTTAATATTTTTCACTCATACAGAACATTTAACAATGTAAAAAGCTAAAATGGAATATTATAATCCATAATTGTTTCAGTTACAATTGAGAAAGATCTGTTTATCAGGATTTATTTCATTAGTTGATTGCTATAATTTGTTGTTTTGTCAAACTGTAACTTTGTATTTATGTACTTAAAGCATGAAGGATTTCTAATGTATAACAGATTAATCTACTTCTGGCTTTGTTTTATTGTGAAATAATCTATTTACTTAAATATATTCTTTTGATAATAGCTTAATTAATTCATCACACAAATGTTTATATGACTCATGATAAAACCATATATTTCTTTCTTAAATGGTTACAGGCAAGAATTGGATCCATGTAAAGCTGAACTGACTATTCTAGGGAGGAATACACAAACATGCGAATCTATCAATCACGTACTTGGAAAACCCCTGCCAAAATCAGGATCTGTCTTTATTGGTGGATTTCCAGACCTTCGTGGGAAAATCCAGGTATTTCTATAGATGTTTTAAAATACTAATTATGTCATCATATTGAAAAATGAAAAAGAAAAACTTTGGAAATATTTTCTGGCTAGTGCGGTCATCTGCATGGTTTCAAAAAAGTTTTTGAGTGATTCTACTTAACATCTAACATACATTTTTATCTATCATACCAAAGTATAATAGAAGTTTACTGTTCTCATTTAAAAATTGCTCCAATGTCAGTTTGTTTTTCCATCTTATGGCTATAGTATGTGTATTACATTTCTTTTTTTTTTTTTTTTTTTTTTGAGACGGAGTCTGGCTCTGTCGCCCAGGCTGGGGTGCAGTGGCCGGCTCTCAGCTCACTGCAAGCTCCGCCTCCCGAGCTCACGCCATTCTCCTGCCTCAGCCTCCCGCGTAGCTGGGACTACAGGCGCCCGCCACGTCGCGTGTATTACATTTCTTAATAGGATTTAGCATGCGTGATTCATACACCACTAAGACAGTGATTTTTCACTGGATATTTCAATGGATTTCCTTAATAACACACCAAAAATGTAGTATGAGAAATGGAATTGGAAGACCATCCCCAGTCTCTGTTTCATATGAGATTGCTAAAATGTGAGAATGTTTTTTACAGAGTTTTGCGCACATGCCAGCCCACTCTCTAAATTTCCATTTAGATAATTAGCTTATTGTCTTCATTATTAAGCTATATTTTAGGAAAATAGCTTGAAAGCTGACTTAAATGCTATTATTTGGTTCCATTTTATGTCATTGCAGCAAATTGCTTTAAAAATTTAAGGTTGTTTGTTAAGTATACCAGTAGCTTATTACATTTATTAATCTTTTCCCTTATTATATTTACCATTGCACTTTACCTATTTGAAAATACTATTTTTATATTATTGGAAATATAAAATGCTATTGTTTCAAAGTCCCACAAATAATGCAAATTGATACACATACATCTACTTACTATAAATATCATGACTCCATAATATACAAGATAAAATAAAACAAAAATATACATAAAACAAAATTCACGAGCATATTTGATGTGATACATGTGCTTTTAATGAAATAAGATAATTCTCTATCTGTAAACATGCAGATATATAGATTCAGATTTACTCCATTAGCAGTATATTTATTGATCATTAAACAGATATATGTGACTTTTTCTATAACATTAATGTGCTTCATTGATGTTTTCATAAATAAAACCATTCTATAAGCTCCATAATAGTAAAAAATATGTTTTGTTTACTTTTTTATACACCAAGGCAAGGACAGTTCCTGTCACATAGTTGGAGCTCAATGAACAGCTTTTAAATAGAGATCTCAGCTAAAGAATGAAAGAAACATAAATACAACCTTTAATAATTTACATTTGTCCTCTTCTTTCATAACTGTATTTTTTCCAAATAAAAGATAAATTTTAATACGGAACCAAATTTAATTGAGCATACATTAATTGAATATAATGTCTCAAGACTCAATTAGCTACACCTGAATATAAATATAGTTGAGCATTTACTTTGTTATAAATATAAACACATGCAGAAGCAAATAGAAAGATAGAAAAAGATGTCTTCTAACCTCCCTGAAGAAGTAGGGGAGTCTGTAATTAGAGATTTGAAGAAAGATCAAGTGTCTGCCTGGTAAATAATATGTAGGCTGTCATTGCAGACAGGGGCAATATTACATATACACAGGCTTAGGTAATGGAAGGGCCTGAGGGAGGGGGAGGTGGAGTAGACATAATTTATTATTATGTAGACATGGAGTTTGATATGAAGTAAGCAGAAAGAAGACTTGATTTTGGATAAGTGAGTGGGAGCCAGAGAATAATGAATCCTATGTAAAAGGCAGAATAGTATATATTTACATATTGATGCCATACTATACATTACATACTTCTTAAATGGGGGAGCCACTTAACAAGTTTGGGTAGGAATTGTCCTCATGCTATATTCACTCTGATAGCAACTGAAGTGTACAACTGGAAGGGTTAGGACTACATTGTAAGAAATGGCAAAGTCAGGTTTATTCAGAATAATTAAACAAAAAAGATATTTTGGCAATAAGGGTGGGAGAATAACTATGAATGCTATTGAACTTAAACATAATTATTGGTTAAAAAAATATAGAAAGTTTGGAATTTTAATGACCAGGTTGGCTTATGTAACCATAGAATTTATAGTCCCATTCTCAAAATGGGGAATGAATCTAGGATTATTTATAGGGAAAATGGCAGGTTCATCATTGCATTTGAGTTGGTGATATGCTTTGGCTGTGTCCCTACCTAAATCTCACCTTGAGTTGTAATAATCTCCATGTGTCTAGGGTGGGGCCAGGTGGAGATAATTGAATCATGAGGGTAGTTTCCCACATACTGTTCTCCTGATAGTGAATAAGTCTCAGGAGATCTGATGGTTTTATAAGTGGGGGGTTCCCCTGCACAAGCTCTTCCCTGATGTCATGTAAGACATGACTTTTCTCCACATTTGCCTTCCACTGTGATTGTGAGGCCTCACTAGCTGTGTGGAACTGTGAGTCAATTAAACCTCTTTCCTTTATAAATTACCCAGTCTTGGGTATGTCTTTATTAGCAATGTGAGAACAGACTAATACAGTTGCTTTGAGGCAGAAATGATTTTCAAATATTTAACAACTGGCTTGCCATCACCACGAATCCATCAGTCTGTTGTGTGTTCCTGCTGAGTATCATTCCTATTAGTGGAATGTTGTGATGCACGAGTCATTTGAAATATGGACCTTCGGTTCACAAAAGATCATTAACATATGGCTGTGGGAGTCTGCACAGGAGATAGTGGAAGCCACAGTAACTGTTTGAATTGATTTTGAAGATTAAGATAAAAGAGGGCTGAAAATTGGGAATCAGCAATCAAGAACTAGGCTAAGAAAGAGGTACACGCCAAATTAGTTAAGGAATAGAGAGGCTGGCAGTAGACAAAGGAAAAAAATGTCACAAGAACCAAAGATAGAAACAGTTTCCAAAAGAAGCATCTGTTGAACACCAGTGTTACAAAAGGTCAACCACCAGTTTCTGGAGAAAAATGTTAACAAAAATCAAATTGTAATATTGTGAGGAGGAATAAATGAACTGGAAGAAGCAATAGAGTGGTTTTAGGTTATTTCTCTAGAAGCTTGTTAATAAGGCAGAGAGCTTGTTATGTAAGGGAGGATAGAGTTTTGAAATTTCAGAGAGATGATGATAATAATTGACTATATTGTTAAAGACTTTTTCTCCTAAAACCTTGTCTGAAACATAGGCCTTTACTAAAGGATTATCTCACTAAAAAGCTTGACATCTATCTTGTGATGTAAGGCATCTGGACATTTGTTATAATCAAATTCGGAGAACCATTCAGTATTTGGACCAATAAAGTTACCTTGAAATTAAAAAGGCAGCCAGCTAAGCAGGTTTTCCCTCCTTGTTAAATATGCTGTAGTTGAAAGATTTTATGTCAGCCCCTCATTGCTTTTTTTATTCTTTTCTTATACTGTTACAGTGTCACAGTAACTATGTGTGTATGTGTGTGTGCTAGAATATGTGAGACATACACTTATATTGCTATATACCAGATGACTGATACAAACTATAAAATGTATCTAGATGATAGGCCAGGTGCAGTGGCTCACGCCTGTAATCCCAGCACTTTGGGAGGCTGAGGCTGGCACATCACAAGGTCAGGAGATCAAGACTATCCTGGCTAACACGGTGAAACCCCCCCCCTACTAAAAATGCAAAAAAATTGTCGGGATTGGTGGCAGGTGCCTGTAGTCCCAGCTACTCGGGAGGCTGAGGCAGGAGAATGGCGTGAACCCAGGAGGCAGAACTTGCAGTGAGCCAAGATCACGCCACTGTACTCCAGCCTGGGCGACAGAGGGAGACTGCATCTCAAAAAAAAAAAAAAAGAGGTATCTAGATGATAAAACTTACAGAGAGCTCATATGATGAATCAGAAAAAGAAAGATAGGAAATTCAGCCTTCTGAACCTGTTTCTGGGCAATGCAACTCCTCTGAATATCTAAGTATCATGCAGGCTCTAACTATCTAATCATTGTGTTCTGATTAAGAGCTGTTTAGGCACAGTGGGTTGTTAGTGCTCAGAAAATTAAAAACAACAGGTTTGTAATATAAAACACTAAAGAAAAGAACGATAGTTGATTCCTTGAGCCAAAAAGTGTTCAGTTACATTTATGCTCTCACCTCTAAGTTTCCAATAATGTCTTTCTGAACTGGCCAGAGTCCCTCCATATGATAAAAGTCCCTAATCCGATGTATATGTGCTGACAGGTTGTTTAATGCTTCCTTTAGCAAAATAACCCAGAGCTCAGTATGTGAGAAGAGAATGAAACAGTTAGACACTTTCAGTTTTGTGCCTGGGGTGTGAAAAACTCTGCTTCCCCTGATGACCATAAATGATGATAACTTTCAAGGTCTGAGAGTAAATGCCCTCTCTCTGGTGGTAGAAAAACACTTTCTTGGTAGTTCTTTAATTGCTTACACTTTTCAGTGCATGGACTCTTGCTTTTGGGTCCAAGTTAGTTAAGGACGCCAAATCTTAATTCCTAGTAAATGCAGATGGTACCAGTTATTCTCTTTGCTAAATATGAGAGGAAATAAAATAATTATGGAAAGAAATAAATATTGTTAATCAATTAGATTTTTTTATATATGCAGAAGTTGATATTATAAAATCTAGAAAGATGCTACCTTTTTTTCAGATGCAGTAAGTCACTAGGATTAAAAACGGATGTGTGATGGCATGGACTATTATATTGGACTGGAATTTTTGAAGAATTAGTGACTGACTCCAAAAATCTAAACATTCATCTTAATTTTCAAATTAATTTATAACTTCAACATAGTAAAGAAGTTTAATAATTTAATTTCTTAAAACTTTCTAGTGATTCCATTTAGAAATAAAGACATTAGTAAAGCAGATAAGTGTTATGCACTTCATGTGTGTTCAAGACATTGACTTACAAAGTCAATAATTAGTTTGCTACATTCACTTTTATAAAAAGGCCTGTCAATCATTAGCCATCAAAATCCTTTAGCCAAAATAAGTTACTATTTAATTAATAGTCTAAAACATAAAAACAGGATTCTCTTTAAGGATTTGTGAGAGATTCCTGAAGAACAAAAGAAAAAAGAAACCACTTCAGTTATCTGTAGAAAATATGGGTTGCTTATATTACTTGTCCCAGCTTATCAAGTTAGAGACATTGTATGTATCTAATGGCACCTCGCTAAATGTGTTTGATATTCTATAAAAGAATGCTTGCCAACCTTTTTGAGCTCTTCAAAGACACTTTTCTAATGGACATTAAATAATTAGAAAAAATTAAAACACACCGTTGAAGAAATCAAGAAAGTTAACAACATTCAACACTTTTGGGTTTTGTAAATTATAGGGATAAAAGTTAATCATTACCCTGTCCTCATTTTCTGTACAACAATGTGCAAAAAGAGAATCATTGCACAATAAATATGTCTCTTAAAGAGCCATTTATAGGGGTCCACTTACTGGTGAAAGTAAACCCAAACCTCTGATAAACATAAGCAAAGTAATAGAGACATCAAGGTTTCACTGGCATGTTTTACGATCCATTGCTCCTTCTAGAGGTTATGTGGTAAATGATTCATTCATTCACCCATCTGCTTATTCTGCTGGACTACCATTTGGACTCGGGCATCTGGTGTCTGTTCTGCTGAGAGCACTTAATCACAAGTCAACACATTATCAGATGCAGACTCATCCAATAAGAATTATTTCCCATTCCTTGCACGTATGAGAATAATTTTCAATGTACAATTTATTCCTACATGAGGACCCGCCTTGTTTTGTTTGTTTGTTTGTTTGTTTTGAGGCAGGTTCTCACTTTTGTCACCCAGGCTGAAGTGCAGTGGTGCAATCTCGGCTCACTGCAGCCTCGACCTCCTGGGCTCAAACAATCTTCCCACCTCAGGCCCCCTAGTAGCTGGGACTACAGGCATGTACCACCATGCCCTGCTCTTTTAATTTAATTTTTATTTTTTGTAGATATGGGTTTCTCCATGTTGCCCAGGCTTGTCTCAAACTCCGGAGCTCAAGTATTCCATCCACCTCAGCCTCCCAAATAGCTAGGATTACAAGCATGAGCCACCTTGCCCAGCCAGGCCTTGCCTTTCTTAGTGAGACAATAATACACCATGGACTGGACTTCACTCCCTGGAGCAGCAGAAACTGACTCCGACCCAACAGAAGGAAACCTCTTTTCCCACCACTCCCCTTTTTCCCACCTACCACTCTTCCAGTTTTTACTCTGATGCATCTTTTTTTCAGCTCTGCATCTATATCTTCCTGTCCTTGGAAAACTCTTGAGTGCCAGCAATCTGGAAGGACCTGTCCCTGAATCTATCTCCACTCAAGACTCTCTCTTAATCTGTGTGTTTTCAACATCCTTTGGACCTCTGTTTGATCTCTCCATTTGTATGTGCTTCTAGTTTGAAACAGTCTCCATTCATTTAATCATAGTTTCCTCTATTCAAGCATTCTCTGGTTTAGATGTACCACTGTATTTATATCACCCTAATTATTTAATCTTATTAGAAAATGCAGAAATAAACTGTGTGTTTGCACATATAAACCTATGAAGATGTGAGAAGGAGATGTCAAGCATCAGCCTCAGACTTCTGGATTAAGCAACTAAATGGAGGTGAGGGTCATCAGTAAGATGGGGAAGATTGAGAAGAAAATATTTAGGGGAGAATGACAAGATAATTAGTTTGGACACTTTTAAGTTTGAGGTGTTTCTGAGGCTTGTAGGGGAAATTACCAAGTTCACACTTATATTCATGATTCAGGAAGTTTTCCAGGCTATAGTATTTAAACACATGAGGCCAGATGACATAACAACCTCAGGAGAGCATGAAGAGAATGAGATAGAAAGGCCCAGAACAAAGTCCTGAGGAAATTTGACGTTTAACAAGAAAGTAATTCAATAGCAGGCAGAAAAATAGGCAGAGGGGCAAGTACACAGTCGAGAAAATTATTATCATTAAAGCCAGAGGAACCAAGTTTTGAGGAGGAGGGGCTGTTCAGTCTTGCTACAGTGAAGTCCAGCAAAAATAAGGGCTAAAACTTAAACTAAAAATCAAAAAACAAAATAGAATAAGGGCTGAAAGGCATCCATTGGATTCTTTGATATGGATATTATTGATACACTTATAAAAGAAATGACCACATCTAGTTAAGCCCATGTTGATGAGTAAAGGAACGCCATCTGTATTCTTTTAAGAACTAATGCTTTGCCCTGACAAAAGGGGGATATTTTAGATGAATTTACTTACTGTTAACTGATAAGTATGCAAATTGCGACTACAGGGAAAAGTTTAATACATATATAGTTTTTCTAAATCTGCATTAAAAAGCCATCTGGCGTCACTTAAAAAGTTGAAGATGTACATATCCAAAACAACAAAATGTTCCTGTTTAGGTGAAATGATTTGATGTATATATAAGGAGACATGGTACTGGAAGGTTCGTAACAAAAATCTTTGTAATATAAAAAGTAAAAACAACAACAACGTCCACTTACACTAGTATGTATACTGTATACACCAAAAACATATGCGGTAGTGGAAATCAGTGACTCTCACCTGCACACATCAACACAACTACATCTCAAAAAAGTAACGTGGAAGAGAAAAAAAGAAAGTCAAAACCAAATATCCCCATTATATAATTTCCCCAAATAGGAGAACCTAAACAATATGTAATCTCTGATATATTTTTGTGTGTTATGTGTGTATATATATATGTATGTATAGTTGGTAGATTATAAAGAGATAAAGGACTAGGAAACTCAAAAATCAGTACAGGGATAACCACGTAAGAATGGAGGTGAGATCAAAGAGTAGTTTTTAAGGCTCAAAGCCGGTATCACCATTGCTCATAATGCCTTATACTAACTAGGTAGAGAGTACATGCATGTTCATTTTATTATTAGTCTTTAAAATACTCATATCCTCATGTCCATCATATATTTCTATGCATATACACCTGTGAGTGTTATATATGTAATATCTGTATTGTAATCTTTTTTTTTTTTTTTTCCTGAGATGAAGGATGGACTCTTGCTCTGTTACCCAGGCTGGAGTGCAGTGGCACAATCTCCGGTCACTGCAACCTCCACCTCCTGGGTTCAATCAATTCTCCTGCCTCAGCCTCCTGAGTGGCTGGGATTACAGGCACCTGCCACCACTCCTGGCTAATTTTTATATTTTTAATAGAGACAGTGTTTCACCGTAGTTGCAAGGCTGGTCTCAAACTCCTGACTTCATGATCCACCCGCCTCAGCCTCCCAAAGTGCTGGGGTTATAGGCGTAAGCCACCCTGCCTGGCCGTAATCTTTATTTTTTAAAGTGTCTGTATTATAACAATCAGTGCTAAAATTATTTGGTGTATAGCAATTTAATTTTACCAGATTCATACCAGTAATTACATTAAGTTAAATATTCTAAGTTCAATTTTATGACTTTGTGGACTTATTTCTATTTAGCTATTCAAATTGTTTTGGTTTTATAATTTTGCGAGGCAGTAAATATGGGAAAATTGTGTCTGACTTTATATTTCACGTAAAGTGTATAAAATAGTAATGTTTTACTAAAATTAGTAGTATGGGAATACTGAAGATTTCTGAAACTTATTTTTCTGTGAAAAATGTCAGTACATCACTCAGCTTTGAGCAGTATCAGTATTGAGTTTGAAAAGTGATGAGGCTATAAATGAAAAGAAACCAGATAAAGGGCCAAGCAGTTTCCTCCAGCTATTATACATGAGGTGATTATTGAAATCCCAAACACAAATTAACATATTTACATTCGTTTTTACAAGTGGTTGTTTCAAGCATATAGTTATTAAGCATGCTTCAAAACCTTTTGCTACTCAAGCCAAACTCTTTACCCTCAAAGAGAATGATATCTATAATGTAATGCTCTATAACTCTGCCTGGAATTAAAAAAAATATTTAAAGTTGCATATCAGCAAATATTGCTACATGGGGGAAAATCTACATTTTAATAAATTTATATTCTTTTCCCAGACACAGTTTGGGTTGATAGAAAAAATACCAGGCTTGAAACAAGGACACCTGATTTTTAGTCATGCCTCTGCCAAAAAAGTAATGAGTTTTGTGACATTGTTACACATTATTTGAAATCTCTTTCCCCTAAGCTACTCTTCCATAAATGATGAAGTTAGTCTACCTTAGTTTTTTAAGTTTATTCCAGTTCAAGATGATTCTATGCATATATATGTAGGCATATGTACATATATATGTCACATACCATTTCCTTAGCATATAAATCGCACATTCTTTGTATTAAGATATTATTTCAGTCACAAATTCTATTGTATTCTGCTCACCTAGGATCACCTCACTTTCATGTGATATCCCTGAGGACACTTCTTGAGAGACCCCCATCTGGTGTTCCTTCTGGTCTGCCTACATTTTCATTTAATTGTAAAAGATCTCAAAGGCTTTTCATTTTAAACCTAACAAAAACAAATCAACAAAACCATGCAATAACACATCTCAGGTCTATAGTTTAAACTATGAAATAAATGTACAGAAGAAAATAGAGACAAATGAATATATATTCACTTTTTTCTATGTTAATAGATTTATCGAAATCAAAGTCCGTCAATATTCCCTTGCAAGTGGTTAGGGAAAAATGGGTAAAGTAAAACAAGAAGTAATCTGGTTTATGTTAGTTAGGGAATTCTAGTAATATAGATCACAATTTAAAAACTCTGTTTAGTTTTGCAGTGTGGTCTATGTAACTCAACAGCGAGTAAAATAAAATCAATTTTTGGCTTAAGTGCTTTGGGGCTATTAATTTGGGAGATAGTTTTCTAGTGAAATTTAAGGACTTAAGGCTAATTTAGTCAAAGGCTACAAAATAGAAACCCCAGGTGAATGATCTCACATAAGAAAATCATAATGTAAAATTTAAGGAAACTGGGACCAGAAAAAATATGTGAAGCATGAATTTAGAGAATTTTCAGCATAATCTATAAAGATAAAAATACTTTGTAAAGTCAATTGTAAAATATTACATAATCTGAAGTTATTAAAACTGCCTTTATCAGTAACTACATTGGCTCCTTCAAAGACAGAAACTGAACAGTATCTAGTTACAGGGCATAATATGACAAAACTAGCTTTCTGATAATTAAAAACCAATCCTCTTAATGCTAAGACTTTGTCTACTTAAGGTTTTTGAGATATGCTCCATTTTCTGTATGATGTGCAATAGTGCTTTCTTATGAACTCAGTAATGTCACTGTAAGTGCTAATTCCAAAGGGCCAGTAGAGATGTGGGATTAAAAATTGTAGGTCTGGAGTTGGAATCCTAGCTCCCTCAATTCATTGCCATGGTGCCTTGGGCAAGCCACTTATCCTTGCTTGGGCTTTTTCTTTACCTGCAAAATAGACGCTCTACCTTCTTAAGGTTTTAGGAAGAATGATTAAGATATTGCACATTAAACATTTAATAACTGTTATCCTTTAGTATTATTTTAAGTTTCCGCCCAGCATTGATATTTCATTCTACTCTGTGCTAATCAAACATAAAAAAAATTTTTGAAGTTATTTCTAGTCCTGTATACTCCATTCTGGAAATAAAAGTTTAGAAATTGACTGTGGTGCATAAATAGAAGCTCATGTTATGAAGCATTTGATCCTAGTTCATATGATAAATACTAATATTTTAAAAATATTTAGTTTTAAAATAATTATCATTTTGGTTTTCTAAAATACTCACCATGTTTTATTTTTGATATTACTTAGAAAAACAGATTAATGAATATTCAGCCTCCTGGTATTTAAGACAGTGTAACTTGTCTACCTTTCTAGAATAAGAAAACAAAAATTTACTTTCATACTTCCATGAAATCTTATTCTTCACTGTCACTGATGATGTCTGTTAACTGTTCCTCAGGCTTTGACACTTTATTCGTTAGTCTTTATTATTAAAGGGAGGAAACACATCATGTATACAACATTAAGGGATATTCATTCACTCATTTATTCAACAAGTAAGCAAGCATTCCGGAGCATGTAGCTTTTTTGTTTGTTTGTTTGTTTGGCTAGGGTCAGCTGTAAGTTCATTACAAATATTAGCTAATTTAATCCTTACAAGCACCCAGTAGATGGGCACTTATCCATATTTTACAGCTGAGGAAACTGAAGCACAGCAAGAACAAGCAATTTGTTCAAGCTTATACAACTAGTCAATGATGGAATGAGGATTTGAACCCAGTCAGCATAGCTCTAGGAACCAGTTTATTGTAAATCTCACTTGCTTTGTTATTAGACTACAACGGAGAGACCGGGTCTGATGTTTCAACCATGTAAGATCATTTTGGAAGATCATTTGTTCATTAAAAAAAAAAAAGAGAGAGAGAGAAAAAAAACTAAAACACAAAAACTCAACTTTACAAAATGCCTTTTTAAATAAAATTATTGTCCTCTAATAGTAGTTAATAGTTATTAGGCACATTCCCTTTGGTAAATACTCTTATAAGTACTTCACATTTACTATGTCCATGTTTTCAATAACTCTTGGCAGTAAGTAATATTAGTATCTCCATTTCACAGATAAGGGAATTGAGGCACACAGAGGCTGAACGGCCTGACTTTAGTTACACAGTCATTGAATACAAGGGCTAAAATTCAAACCCACACTTTTAAAACATATGCTATACTGCCTCACTACAAATAACGAAGTCAAACACCTTTTACCAAACTATCGTTTTGGGTCTACTTTCAGTGACTTTTAATGCAATGTCTGTTTTAAACAAAGTTTTAAAAGTATTTAGTATTATAATAAATTTAAAAATTCTAATATATTTCTTTGGATTTCCTGTCTATGGACTCTCCTTTTGAATCAGTTCATATTCTGAGAAACATCTTAATTCATTAGTATACTTTTTTTTAATGAGATAAGAGCTGACAAAAATAAATGAGAAATTCACTCATTTATTAATCCAACATCTCTCTCTCTCTCTCTCTCTCTCTCTCTCTCTCTCTCTATTAATCCAACATCTCTCTCTCTCTCTCTCTCTCTCTCTCTCTCTCTCTAGCCAGCCAGCTAGAGAGTCTCCACTATGTGCCAGGCATTATTCTGTGTTGGGGATTCACTGGTCAATAATCTCCATCTTCCTGGATCTTATGCATTAATGAAAATATTCACAAAGCCTTTCTCTTCCTTCTCAGGGTCATGTTTTAAGGAGAGGTAGTGGGTGTAGTTAAGGATATCAGCCAGGTTTCTATTCTGGGCTGATTATGTAGCTGAGGAAACCTACCCTGAAATAGAAAATATAGGAAAGGAAGCAAGTCAATGAGAAAAGATGATAAATTCACTTTAAAAAATATATATTTTATTATATATATTTGAGGTTTGTTGTAAGCCTGAAATGACAAATCAACTTTTGTACCAATTAGTCTAAAGTGCCTGTGGGGCAATCAGGTTCACATTTCCCTGAGGCAATGACTTCATCCGAGACAAAGGTGATGGGTTAGCTGTAGGGAAGCAATGAGAGGGAATTGATTATCCTAGAGAGAGAGCAGAATTCTAAAGCCAACTCTCAGAAAACAAAATAGCTCAGGCCCCTCACATACCTTCTAGAAATTATTGGAATTCTCAGTATGTATGGAGCAGACAGAGAAGTTTCTAAGATATTATATCACTGACTTAGTTCAAATTATTTAGCCTCCTTTTATTCCAGTTTGCTAACACTAACTTTTCCCCAGTCCTTCATTTCCCTGGGTATTTATCCTCAGGGTTGTAGTTCCAGGTAGCTGTCCCCAGACCCCATTTTGTCTGTACCTTTGGTGTGACTTCTTGTCTCTACCTAGAAGACCATCTCTAATTGCCCCCAGGAACCTCCTGTTGTCCTGTCCTCCAATTCCTCAAAGAAGGTTTCCCTGACAATGAAGTCTGAGTTAACTTCCCCTAAACAGGATTCCACAGAAACCTGTATTTGTGTCTATTCTAGCAAATATTATCTTATTTTTACTGCAATCATCGCTTTGTCTTCTGTCTTCTTCCACTATGGTACATACTCCTCAAAATGATAGATCATTCTTATTTTGCTTTTTTTTTTTTGAGTTATTCCATTCTTTTTTTTAA
Source organism: Macaca thibetana thibetana (assembly GCF_024542745.1). Taxonomy (NCBI): domain Eukaryota; kingdom Metazoa; phylum Chordata; class Mammalia; order Primates; family Cercopithecidae; genus Macaca; species Macaca thibetana. Next base: position 61,880,060 of record NC_065581.1, on the reverse strand, counting down.
ATTAATTTATTATTATTATTATACTTTAAGTTCTAGGGTACATGTGCATAACGTGCAGGTTTGTTACATATGTATACTTGTGCCATGTTGCTGTGCTGCACCCATCAACTCGTCAGCACCCATCAACTCATCATTTACATCAGGTGTAACTCCCAATGCAATCCCTCCCCCCTCCCCACTCCCCATGATAGGCCCTGGTGTGTGATGTTCCCCTTCCCAAATCCAAGTGATCTCATTGTTCAGTTCCCACCTATGAATGAGAACATGCAGTGTTTGGTTTTCTGTTCTTGTGATAGTTTGCTAAGAATGATGGTTTCCAGCTGCATCCATGTCCTTACAAAGGACACAAACTCATCCTTTTTTATGGCTGCATAGTATTCCATGGTGTATATGTGCCACATTTTCTTAATCCAGTCTGTCACTGATGGACATTTGGGTTGATTCCAAGTCTTTGCTATTGTGAATAGTGCCGCAATAAACATACGTGTGCATGTGTCTTTATAGCAGCATGATTTATAATCCTTTGGGTATATACCCAGTAATGGGATGGCTGGGTCATATGGTACATCTAGTTCTAGATCCTTGAGGAATTGCCATACTGTTTTCCATAATGGTTGAACTAGTTGACAATCCCACCAACAGTGTAAAAGTGTTCCTATTTCTTCACATCCTCTCCAGCACCTGTTGTTTCCTGACTTTTTAATGATCGTCATTCTAACTGGTGTGAGATGGTATCTCATTGTGGTTTTGATTTGCATTTCTCTGATGGCCAGTGATGATGAGCATTTTTTCATGTGTCTGTTGGCTGTATGAATGTCTTCTTTTGAGAAATGTCTGTTCATATCCTTTGCCCACTTTTTGATGGGGTTGTTTGTTTTTTTCTTGTAAATTTGTTTGAGTTCTTTGTAGGTTCTGGATATTAGCCCTTTGTCAGATGAGTAGATTGCAAAAATTTTCTCCTATTCTGTAGGTTGCCTGTTCACTCTGATGGTAGTTTCTTTTGCTGTGCAGAAGCTCTTTAGTTTAATTAGATCTCAATTTGTCAATTTTGGCTTTTGCTGCCGTTGCTTTTGGTGTTTTAGACATGAAGTCTTTGCCCATGCCTATGTCCTGAATGGTACTACCTAGGTTTTCCTCTAGGGTTTTTATGGTATTAGGTCTAACATTTAAGTCTCTAATCCATCTTGAATTAATTTTCGTATAAGGAGTAAGGAAAGGATCTAGTTTCAGCTTATTTTGCTTTTTAATCTCCATAGTTTATATCTGCCTCTAGAAGGACTCACAATTTTTTATTGAATAGCAGGATATTTAATAAAATTTTATTTTTGATTGTATTAATTTCAATGGAATAGAATTTAGTTTTCATTAGGCTCACTGGTAAAAATGAAAGAAAACACAATTGTTGACAAAAGGATACTCTTGCATTGATTTGGTATCATTTCTGTTATTTGAGAGTGTGTATCATAGAGCCTTATACACAATGTATCATGTTTTAAACTTTCAAATATATCTTTGCTTTTATCTGTCTCCTTTCCTTTGTTCTTCTCTAAAAAGCCTATTAATACAAAGTGAAGAAAATAATCTATAATAATCAAACCTCTCCTTTACTCCTCATTCTTACTACCATTGGCCAGAATTTCCTCTTTTTACAAACTGTCTTAAGTCAATTTGGCTCTTCAACTGTCTTCAGGTTTGTTGTAAGCACCTGAAGACTCTGGTAGGTAGATAGTATCTGCCATATCTCCTACCCCACACCCTCACCTGCATGTGATATATTACAAAGAAAGCAAGCCTAGGTTAAACTCTGTCCAACATGTAAACATATATTAGCCAAGAGGCATAAAATAGTTATTACTGCCCTTTCATTTAGTCTGGAAAAATCTCACACTGTCCTTAAGCCCTTTAACTCATGTTTTCAATGAGGAGTTAATTTTGAGGCTAATATGTGACACTCTGATGGCAGCAATAGTAATCAGCATTGTGATATAGTCAAGTGACAGCTTCTTCTGTAAAGTGGATGAAAAAAATGACAAATGAGGTTGCATACCAAAAGTCATTCTTTGCTTGCCATACATATTCCTATACTTAACTGGAAAATCTTTCTAAATGACCACAGGACTGGAAAATACTTATCCATATAATAATTAACAAAATATATTTTGTATTTTCATAAGGACATTTGAAGTATTAAGTAACCAATTTTAATTGTTAATTTCTGATTAAGATATTTATGTATTGCTTTGTAACAAATTAACTCCAAAACCTTAGTACTTTAAAAATAACAGATATCATTTATTTCCTCATAGTTCTGCAATTTTGCTAAGAGTCAGTGAAGAGAACTCTTTTTTGCTCCACTTGGAATCTTTTAGGAATGAAATGTCCAAAATGACCTCTGTGTCTCAGCAAAGACAGTTGGAAAAGAAGACTGACTAGCCTGTTGGCTGTCTTCCCCTCTCTCTCTCTCTCATTCTCTCCATGTTACCTTTCTGTATGCTTAGCTGGGACTACTTTATCTTTTGGCAGCTTCAGGGTACTAGATTTCTCCCGAACATAAAAGCATAAGCTAAGATGGGAGACTAGCAGCAGCTCTTGTATGCCCTTCTCACGGACAGGAAACAAAAGGGCCAGTGAACACTGGCCCTGTAAGGCTGATCATCTGAGAAACGAGTTGGGACCAATTAAAGCAGAAGGGGAACACAGGAAGCAGAGAAGAGCAAAGCTGGGCACCCGCCTATCTGGGCTCAGCATGGAGCTAGGAAAACCTCTCCAACATGGGAAAGGGTGAATAAGTGAGAGTGCCAGGACCATTCATGCTCTCCACAGGGAGAATAGGGAGAATCCCCCAGCTCCCCTGCACCCACCCCACACCCACCAGCCTTCAAGACTGAAGCAGAGAACCACTTGGATGTTATGCAGAGGTAATTCTCAAGTCCAAGGGGACCTCTACAAGCTTTGGGCCACAAAGCCTACCAGCACTGTGCCATAGACCCAATAGAGGCCATAGTTGTGGTGCCTCGGATTAGTTAGATTGCTCCAACCCCCACCTCCCTACCCCCACACCATTCATCCCCCCACCCCCCACACCTCCACCCTCCCATACCCCCCATCAACCCTACCAGAGGGGATTTGGCACCATCTTTCAGCCCAGTGGTCTCCCTTTAGCCTGAACTGGGCCAGCCACTTTACCCATCCCTGCCTCTAGTAGCCAGGTAGACAACGCTTGCTAGAGTTTCCAGCCCAGTGGTCTTGCTTCTGTGTGAACTCAACTGGAGGGTGCAGCCAGAAGGACCTGGCAGGGCAGGCATTCCCACAGACCCCAGCTGCTGATAGCCAGGCAGGTAATGCCTATTAGAGCTTCTGACGCTGTGGTCCTGCTTCTGTGAAAACTCAGCTGGAGAGCACAGCTTCTATTGTCTCAGGAAACATGGATAGCAGGGTGCATGACCCACCCACCTCCACCACTGATAGCCAGGTGGGAAAAGCCTTCTAGAGCTTCTGGTCCAGCAGTCCCGCTTGTATGGGAACTTAGCTGACAGGCATAGACTTCTTTTGTCCCTGGAGGAACCCAGATGCTCCACCTTCCCCTCCTGCTGATAGCCAGGTGAGCCATACCTGCTAGAGCTTCTGGCTCAGCAGTCCTACTTCTTCCTGAATTTGCCAAAGGGCACAGGAAACACCCAGATGACAGGGCAGGCAACTCCACTGGCACCAACCTCTCCTTGCTAGACAGGCCACACCTACTAGAGCTTCCAACACAGTGGTCCCAATTCCACCTAAACTCCCTGCCCAGGCACTATCCTCTGTTTCACAGGAAGCACACAGACAGCAGATTAGGGCGAACCTGACAATACAGCTTGTCTGCCAACTGCAGCTCCTGCCTGAGGGAGCCTTATGGGCCATAACAAAAGAAATGTGCGCATGGAGACAGTAATCAGAGAGCTGTCTGATTAGTTTGGACACTAATCAGACCCAGGCTCCTCCAAGACCCAGGAGTGGATTAGAAGTGAAGCCATTCAACCAAGCACACCTGTACCATAATCAACCCCTCAAAGAATAAAACAACAATAAAATCCATCCAAAGGACAGCAACTTCCAAGATTGAAAGAACATAATCCCAAACAAATAAGGAAAAAAACAGCACAATAACTCTGGAAACTCAAAAAACCAGAGTGTCTTCTTACCCCTACACAACCACAATAGCTCCCTAGCAATGATTCTCAACCAAACTAAAATGGCTGAAATGTCAGAAATATAATTAAGAATATGGATAGGAATAAAGATGATCAACATACAGGAGAGAGTCAAAATCCAATCAAATAAATCTAAGGATTACAATAAAACAATACAGGAGCTGGTAGACAAAATGGCCATTATAAGAAAGAACCAACTGATCTTATGGAACAGAAAAACACACTAGAAAAATTTCATAATGCAATCACAAGTATTAACAGCAGCATTGACCAAGCTGAGGAAATAATCTCAGAGCTTAAATACTGCCTCTCCAAAATAAATTAGAGAAAAATAAAGGAAAAACAATAAAGAATGAACAAAAACTCTGACAAATATGGGATTATGTAGAGACCAAATCTGTAACTCACTGGCATCCCTGAAAAAGAGGGTTAACAGTCAAGCAACTTGGAAATCACATTTCAGTATATCATCCATGAAAATTTCCCCAACCTTACTGGAGAGGTCAACATTCAAATCAGAAAATGCAGATAACCCCTGCAAAATACTACACCATCCCCAAGAAGACCATCCCCAAGACACATAGTCATCAGATTCTTCAGTGTGGAGATGAAAGAAAAAATGTTAAAGGCAGCTAAAGAGTAGGGGCAGGTTACCCACAGAAGATACCCTGTCAGGCTAACAGCACACTTGTCAGCTGAAACCCTGAAAACCAGAAGATACTGGGGGCATATATTCAGCATTCTTACAGAAAATAATTTTCAACCAAGAGTTTCATATTCAGCCAAACTAAGCTTCATAAGGAAAGGAGAAATAAGACCCTTTTCAGCCAATCAAATGCTAAGAGAATTTGTTACCACCAGACCTACCTTACAAGAAGTCCTGAAAAGAGGGCTAAATATGGAAAGGAAAAACCATTCCTGGCCACTACAAAAAAGAAGAAAAAAAAAAAAACCAAACAAACAAACAAACAAAAACAAAAAAAACACGCACAAGTACACAGACCAGTGATGCTATAAAGCAGCCACATGAACAAGTCGGCATAATAACCAGATATTTGGGATCTCAACTCAACTTGACCAAATGGATCTAATAAACATATTATAGAACTCTGCCCAAAACCAACAGAATAGGCATTCTTCTGATCTGTACATGCCACATACTCTAAAATTACCCACACAATCAGGTATAAACAATTCTCAATTTCTAAAAACCCAAAAGTGTTCCAACCATGCTCTCAGAATATAGCACAATAAAAATAGAAACCAATGATAAACACACACACACACACACACACACACACTCAAAACCATAAAATTACATAGAAATCAAACAACCTGCTCCTGAATGAATTCTGGGTAAATAATAACATTAAGTCAGAAAATAAGAAATTCTTTGAAACTAATGGGAAAAACGATACAACATTCCAGAATCTCTGGAATTAGCCAAAGCAGTGTTCCAAGGGAAATTTATAGCACTAAACATTTACATCAAAAAGTTAGGAAGATTTCAAATAAACAGCCTAACATCACAATTAGAGGAACTAGAGAAACAAGAGCAAACCAACCCCAAGGCTAGCAGAAGACAAGAAACCAAATCAGAGCTAAACTGAAGGAAATTGAGATGCAAATAAAACATAAAAGATCAATGAATTCAGGAGATTGCTCTTTGAAGGAATTAATATGATAGACTGTTAACTAGACTAATGAAGAAAAACAGAAGATCCAAATAAACGCAAAAAGAAATGAAAAAGGGGACATTGCCACTGAACCCACAGAAATACAAAAACCATCAGAGACCATTATGAACACCTCTAAGCATGCGAACTAGATAACATAGTAGAAATGGATAAATTCCTGGAAACATACAACCATACAAGATTGAACAGAGAAGAGATTGAATCCCTGAACAGACCAATAACAAGTTCCAAAATTGAATCAGTAATAAAAAACCTACAAACTAGAAATAACCTGGGACCAGATGAATTTACAACCAAATTCTACCAGATGTATAAGGAAGAACTGGTACTATTAATACTGAAACTACTCCGAACAAATTGGGAGAGGGGGCGGAATTTCTCCCTAACTCATTCTATGAGGCCAAAATCATCTTGATGCCAAAACCTGGAAGAGACACAACATAAAAATAAAACGTTGGCCAATATCCTTGATGAACATAGATGCAAAAATTCTAAACAAAACACTAGCAAATCAAATTCAGCAGCACATCAAAAAGCTAATCCACCATGATCAAGTAGGCTCCATTCCTAGAATGCAAGGTTGGTTTAACATACACAATTCAATAAAAGTGATTCACCACATAAACAGAATTAACAATAACCACATGGAAATCATAATAGATAATGAAAAGGCTTTCAATAAAATCCACCTCCCTTCTTGTTAAAAACCCTCAACAAACTAGGCATTTGAAGGACAATACTTCAAAATAATAAGAGCCATCTATGACAAATACATAGTCAGTATCATACTGAATGGGCTAAAGCTGGAAATACTCCCCTTGAAAACTGGCACAAGACAAGGATGCCTTCTCTCACCACTCCTATTCAATAGTACTGGAATTCCTAGCCAGAGCAATTAGGCAAGAGAAAGAAATAAAACACATCCAAATAGGAAAAGAGGAAGTCAAACTATCCCTGTTTGCAGACAATATTATTCTATACCAACAAAACTCCATAGTCTCTGCCCCAAAACTCCATGACCTTGTAAACAACTTTGGCCAAGTTTTAGGATATAAAATCAATGTACAAAAATCAGTAGCAGTCCTATACAACAACAATATCCAAGCTGAAATCCAAATCAAGAATGAAATTCCATTCACAATAGCCACAAAAAGAATAAAACATCTAGGAATGCAGCTCTGCAATAGAGCTTTAGGGCAAAGACTATGGGGTTTTCTTGGTATAGAATCTTATTGTCTGCAAACAGGGATATTGTGGCTACTTATTTGTGGCTGTTTTGAATAATGTTCTGTAATTCTTACTGAAGAGGTGAAAGACTTCTAAATGAGAATTACAAAACATTGCTTAAAGAAATCAAGGATGACACAAACAAATGAAAAACATTCCATGCTCATGGATAGGAAGAATCAATATTGTTAAAGTAGTCATACTGCCTAAAGTAATTTACAGATTCAATTCTATTCCCATTCAACTACCAGTGACATTCTTCGAAGAATTGGAAAAAACTTTTAAAATTCATATGGAACAAAAAAAGAGCCTGAATAGCCAAGGCAGTCCTAAGCAAAAGACCAAAGCTGAAGTGATCACATTACCAGACTATACTACAAGGCTACAATAACCAAAATAAGATGGCAGTGGTATAAAAATAGACACATAGAACAATGGAACAAAATGGAGAACCCAGAAATAATGCTGCACACCTACAACTATCTGATTGACAAAACTGACATAAACAAGTAGTAGGGAAAGGACTCCCTATTTGATAAATTGTGCTGGAATAACTATTTGACAAATGGTTCTGGAATAGCCATATGCAGAAGATTGAAACTGGACCCTTTCCTTATACCATATACAAAAATTAACTCAAGGTGGATAAAAGACTTAAGTGTAACCTTCAAACTATGAAATCCCTGGGAGATAACCTAGGAAACACTATTCTGAACATAGGACCTGGTAACGATTTCATGATGCAGACACCTGGAGCAATTGCATCAAAAACAAAAGCTGACAAATGGGACCTAATTAAACTAAAGAGCTCCTGCACAGCAAAATACATATTAACAGAGTAAACCAGCAAACTACAGAATGAGGGAAAATATTTGAAAACTATGAATACAGCAAAAGTCTAGTATCCAGAATCTATAAGAAATTTGAATAAATTTACAAGCAAAAACAACCCCACTAAAAAATGGGCAAAGGACATGAACAAACAGTTTTCAAAAGAAGACATACATGTGGGCAACAAGCATATGAAAAGAATGCTCAAAATCACTACTCATTAGAGAAATGCAAATCAAAACCACAATGAGATGTGGTCTCACACCGGTCAGAATGGCTATTAATAAAAAGTCAAAAAATATCATGCTGTCAAACCTACAGAGAAAAGAGAATACTTATATACTGCTGGTGGCAATGCAAATTAGTTGGCAATTTCTCAACAAACTTAAAACAGAATTACGGTTTGACAAGCAATCAATCCCATTATTAGATTCCCAGAAGAATATAAATCAATCATTCTAACCTAAAGACACATGCACATATATGTTCATTGCAGCACTATTCACAAAGTGCAAGGCAAAGACATGGAATCAAACGACGTGCCTATCAATGGTAGACTGGATTAAAAATATGTGGTGCATATACACCATGAAATACTATAAAGTCATAAATAAGAATGCTGTCATGTCCTTTGAAGCAGTATGGATGGAGCAGGAGGCCATTATTGTGAACAAACTAACACAGGAACAGAAAGCCAAATACCACATGTTTTCACTTACAAGTGAGAACTAAACTTTGAGCACCTATGGACACAGAAGAGAACAACAGACACCAGGACCTCCTTGAAGGTGGAGGGTAGGAGGAGGTTGAGGATTGAAAAACTACCTATTGGATACTATGCTTATTACCTGTGTGATGAAATAATCTGTACACCAAACCCCCACCACACACAATTTACCTATAAAACAAACATGCACATGTATGCCTGAACCTAAAATAAAAGTTAAACAAAAGCAGAAGGTGTCAGGCTCATTGTGTCTAGGCTCAAATATTCCAGAATGCTGCATTCAGTTGGTCAAAGTTTGCACAGGAAAAACCCAGATTCAAGATGAGTGGCACAAGATCTAACCTTAAAGAAGTAGTGCCATGGTCACGTTGTGGAAGAACTGTGGGAAGGGAGACTCAGGGTAGCTCCCCAGGCTGCTGTTGCATAAGTACAGCTCTTCAATGCAGCTGGTCTGAATTCAATGACATATACGATATAGAACACATTATCTGATCCCCATAGACTCCATTCATAAAGTGAACAGATCAAAGATAACCATAAATAATTTTTTTTTCTGAAATCCAGCTAGGTGTTTATCACCAGTTCCTATTTTACAAACTTGGTATATGCCCTGGGAATGTCTCTCTATGGCGCTTAGACACACTCTCTGGTATCTGTATTCCATCCTCCCTCTCTTTCCAAAAACACTGAATTGAGTTGCAACTGAATAGCTTTTTAATAAGTTGAAGGATAGGAGAGCAGAAGTCTCTATATTTTGAAACATCTCTGGCCGTCGTATTAAAAATATATATAATTTTTTTAAATCGTGGATTTCCTTACTATTAGATAAGTGGTTCATACCCTTAGACAAAAGCCACACTTGTGAATCTCCTTAAGACATATTTCTTCCATGGTGTATATGTGCCACATTTTCTTAATCCAATCTGTCACTGATGGACATTTGGGTTGATTCTATGCAGCCATAAAAAAGGATGAGTTTGTGTCCTTTGTAGGGACATGGATGCAGCTGGAAATCATCATTCTTAGCAAACTATCACAAGAACAGAAAACGAAACACCGCATGTTCTCACTCACAGGTGGGAACTGAACAATGAGATCACCTGGACTCAGGAAGGGGAACATCACACACCGGGGCCTATCATGGGGAGGGGGGAGGGGGGAGGGATTGCATTGGGAGTTATACCTGATGTAAATGACGAGTTGATGGGTGCAGCACACCAACATGGCACAAGTATACATATGTAACAAACCTGCACGTTATGCACATGTACCCTACAACTTAAAGTATAATAATAATAAATAAATTTTAAAAAAAAAGACATATTTCTTTCTATTTTGGGCTTGGATCAGCGCCCAAGAGATTCTCATGAGCCATTTTGCTACAAAGAGAGGATCTATAAAGCATACTTAATATATTCATATGCCCATTTCTGCAGCGGCGACTGGTTAGGAAATGCCATCTTAAATCTTTCTGAGATTTCAAAAAAGTTAAACCTTTGTTTTGGTATTTATTATGAGGCTAAATTTGGTGAAATCACTTGGGATTCGACCATTGTTCTGAAACTATTTTTTTACTTTGATAATCTTTTCTATTTTTCTAAGCAAGATGAGGATGAGAAACAGTTTATTTTCAAATCTGTCATGTCCTAGCTCCTTTATATTGCACTAAATTCTTCTTAAATGCTGAACATTCTTTCCACATCTCATTTCTTCTAAACTTTGTTATAATCAACTAAAAGAACTTTGTCATAATCAACAAAAAGAAGTGCAACTAAAAAGAGTTAGCACTTTCAACAGCCTAGAAATATTCCTACTCAGATCACAAGATCATTAGGGTTTCTTTCTATTGTCCACATTGCCACAGGTATTAATTTTGCTGATTTTCTTTCTGCCAGTTGATCACTCAGGATCCCTGCAATAGCAACCTCATCCTGTTCTTACAACCTTTGCTAACAGCCTCCTTGAGAATCTTAAAGTCTCTACCCAATACCTGGTCCCCAAAATAAGGCAGTATGCTTTACCCTTTTGTTCTAACATCATTCCACTCTTAGATATCAATTTATTTTCTGTACATAAAATAAATGGTTTACAAATGGCATAAAATGACAAATTTTAAAAATGTTAGTGGGTTAAAGCAATAGATAAAATTTATTTGCTTACACTTCAGCCATTTGGTGGGTCTAGTGAGGATCTCTCTCTCTCTCTCTCCCCCCTCCCTTCCTCCCTCCTCCCTCCTCTCTCTGTCTCACCTATTGCCAGTCCATATGGTTAGCTTGACATTTTTATTATAAAACATGACCATCTCAACTTTCTTGAACTTCTTACATGGTGGCTCCCTTTTTGGAGCACAAAAGCACAAGCTGCCAGGTCTTCTTAATGTCTAAGCTCCTGAAATACCACTATTTGGGGAGTCTAAAACGTTACCCCTGTTACTTTCATAAGGTCACTGAGTCAACCAATATTAAAGAGAAAGAAAACTTCACTTCTTAATGGCAGAATAGCAAATTCAACCTGAAAAAAATTAATGTAGGTTAAAGATAAGGTTGCAGACTTAGTTATGTGATCTACGAAACCTTAAAATATTAACCAAATATTCCTAAGGTATAGATGAAAAATAATTCAGGCACATACATCCATCATGCTATTTATACTAACATATTTTCAAATTACAAACAATATAATTCTCTGAACTCTGTTCTAGTTAGTGCCTCTGCAGATTACAGTAGTCCTTCCTTTCCTACACTTTCAAATTCCATGGTTTCAGTTACCTGTGTGCAACCACAGTCCAAATATATTACAGAATTTTGAGAGGAAGAGAGATTACATTCATGTAATTCTTAATACAGTATATTGTTGTAATTGCTCTATTTTATACTTAGCTATTATTAATATTTTATTATGTCTAATTTATAAATTAAACTTTATCATAGGTATGTATGTATACAAAAAAGGCATATACTATGTAAGGTTCAATATTATTCTCAGTTCATATCACCCGTGAATAAGGGGGGACTACTGTACAAACAAATTGCCTTTTATTTTGGGTGGCGCACTCTGAGTGCAGACATGTCAAAGACTGCTGGTTGTAACTTTCCTGTGAGTGTCCACGGCTGCTCTTATACGTTGTCTTACTCCCATAAAAGTGGCCTGATTTTTCAGAGCTTCAGAGGCACACCTAAGAGTGATGGAGGGACTGAGCCATAGCTTTCCCTATGGTGATGTTCTAGTTGATAGTCCCCCTCTTTCCTCTCTAAGAGCTCTCTCCAGTCTCTGATGACACAGCTTCAAACTCCAGAGATGTGTGTCACCCACATGTGGCCATTTCTAATTATTTCTGCTATATATGTAGCCCAGCACTCACTTCCCTCCTTTTGCTCTATTTCTTCTGTATTCCTGCTTTTTCCTCTCATTTTCTAGCCAGTAGATCATTCTTCTATTGCCATTGCTCAGGCTCCTTAGGTTATTGTAACTATTTTCAGCTGAAAAGAATCTCTTGTGTGTCTTTATTTTTTCTTTCTTTCTTTGATCACTGTAATCACTTCCTAACTTCACCATCAGGTTTACTTTTCCTTGATATTCTTCTGATTGATTGGATTTATGTCTGAGTAAATTGAATGATACAAGTAAATTGAATGATACTCAAAGAGTAAAAAAGAACAAAAACTTATAAGAACAATAAAAGTTCCATTTAAAAATAGTCATCTTTTACTAATCATACAGGTTATTTTTATTTGAATAGATTTAGGGGTACAAGTGCTGTTGTGTTACAGGGATATATTGTGCAGTAATGAAGTCTGAGCATTTAGTGCTCAGACTTCAGCCAAACAGTGTACATTGTACACAATAGGAAGTATTTCATCCCTCACCCCACTCCCACCCACCCACCTTTTAAAGTTTCCAATGTCTATTATTCTACTCTAATTGTACAGTTTTCTTTAAAATGTAAAAGCAGGTAAACATTCTTCAATATAAATTCTAAGAACCACTGCATTTGGGTTAATTAGATTGATTTTTCTAATAATTAGATATATTTTAAAGGTAGAAAAGCCTTTAAAACACATTACTGCAGTCTGAGATTTATTCACCATTAGCAGGGGAGAGAAAGGGAAATAAAGTTTTATCTGTTTTGAGTGCCACAATTGTTTTTCTCGTACGTTTAAGCAAGAAACTTTTTCACAAAAATATGCAAATGTTTATTTTTATTTTGCATGTATGCTATATTCATAATGTTCTTGAATTTAGGGTTTAAACAATTAGAAACACATACAAAATTTTAGTTGAAAGTCAGCTTAGAGATCACAGAGTTTAAATCCCTGATTCTATATTTTAGAAAACTAAGAGTAAAATGGCTGAACTAAGTTTACACAGCTACTAAGAACAGAAATAGAAGAACCAAAGTCAGTCATGGCCAAGATACTAATAAGTCTGTTTTTTGGTCTTTATGGAGAATTTTTTATGGACTTACTTGGTCCCTAGATTTTATGGACTTACTTGGTCCCCAAATTTTTTACCAAAAAAATTGGTAAAGGAAACAGGAAAAAGCCTGGAGACTAAATTTCTATGGATAAGAAATAAAAAGGAGTCAACTGTAAAGGGAAAAAAACTGAAATGTTAAGGATGGTAGATGAGGAATGCATGACATGTGTCATAAAAAAGCTGAAGATAAGACAGGGTAGACAAATGAAAGAAGCTCTGGGCTAGCTCTTAAAAATGTGGGGTTTATGGAGAAGAAAGAATGTATAAATATACATCTTAGAAAATCTTGTTGTATGACTACACTTATTCTGCCTCCCTTTGGTCTTTATAAATCTTCAGTAGATATACTATACATTTTAGTATTATTGTGACATTGTTTGCATTTATTTTTGCTGTGATAAAATCAAATTTAAGAAATGAGAAAGATCGTTTAATAAGTTATAGTTCAAGACATCTTGCATAAATTGTGCTGCTCTTCTGACACACTATTTGGTAGATTGATGATGATTTTGCATAACTTTTAATGAAATAATAGTCAATATATATTGATGACATGTTCAGAGCCAGAAGGCCTATTAAGCACATTACAAAAAACATGTAACTTACTTATCACAGCTCTAAGAGGTAGAATCTGTTACTATCTCCATTTAAAAACAAAGAAATTAAACTAATGTCAGAAATATTAAATAATTTGTCTAAGTCACAGTTAATAGGTTTCACAAGGGAAAAAAAGGTTATTAGGACATGAAAACATTCAATAATAAAGTCACCACCAAGTCCCTGCCACTTAAGCATGCTTCTCAGGTTAACATCAGTGTGCAGTTTAACCGATCACATCAATATCAAAGTCTAAGTCAACTTTATTTTCTCTCCGACTGTCCAATGTTGAAACACAGGACAAATCCTATGCAAATTGCTTATAAAATAAAAAAATATATATCTTACAAAAGATAAAGGATTTCTCAGTGTTGATTAAATTGACATTGAAAACCACTTAATTATATGCAGAATCACAAATAAAGGAGAATATCGCAGGATTGTACCAGTTAAGAATTGAAGAAAATAAAGTCTAGGCCACATACAGCTGTGGTCCCAGCTCTTCTGGAGGTTAAGGTGGCAGGATTGTTTGAACCTGGGAGACCAAGGCTGCAGTAGTGAGCCATGATCACACACTGCACAAAAAAAAAAAAAGAAAGAGAAAAAGAAAATGAAACAGAAAAAGAAGGAAAGAATGAAAAAGAAAGAAAGAGAGAGAGAGAAAGAAAGAGAAAAGAAATAAAGAGAGAGAGAGAAAGAAAGAAAGAAAGAAAGAAAGAAAGAAAGAAAGAAAGAAAGAAAGAAAGAAAGAAAGAAAGAAAGAAAGAAAAGAGAAAATGATAAGGATAGTGACAAGATAGGCACTTTAAAAGAAAATGCTATAAATTTAACAGATTAAATAAAGCTCTGGATAAAACTGATGAAGTCTTAGAGTAGCTTTATAATAATAACCTAACTTGTGACACTGCTGTTTGAAGTAAAAATCAAAGTAAATATGTTATTTCATATAATTTTATAGTTTTAGTAGAGGGTTATGTCCTCTCACACTGACACTGCCAAAATAAAAGGAAAGAAAAACCTTAGAAATAATATATTCCTGATTCATTCTTGGTCTATTCTAATAATTAAAGCATAATTATATTTTCTGTAATTTGTTGAATATAAAATATAAAATCAGAAACTTGTATCTTGAGATAATATCATAAGAAAATACTTCTGCATATTCATTATGAAATTTTTGTGACATTTGTGAATAGATTGTTTTCAAGTGGTCTTATCAGAATACCAGTTATTCTTAGCTTCTTTATTAGCAACCTCTACTTTTGGAAACAAAGAAGTCTCCAACATCATTAGGAAAAATTATTTAGACCCTTTCTTTTCTGTCACTCAAATAATTATTATGCCTGTGGAAGGTATTCTCTAGTGGTTTAAACATTATTTTTTGAATTTCTACTAAAATTAGAGTATATGATCTAGAAATGTGTTCCTATACTCACATTTAGTTATTTTCCCTATAGATTTTGTTGCTTATGCAAATTATTTTTCTATGTCTTATTGTTGTCATTTCTACTTATTATCTGAAGGCAGGTAGTCGACATTGAAGATGCTGAAGTTGAAGCTTTTGTATAAAATTATGAGGAGATAAATGGCAGCACCAACTCCTACAAAAAATATTCTTGAAGGTTTCTTCCAGGCTATTTGATATCATCTCTCTAAATTTAATGTTCAGTCCCATATAAACAAAATTAAAAATTTTTCTAGAAAAATTTGACTAAACAATCTAAAGCTATCAGACAATATAAAATTCAACTTACTCCAAATGCAAGAAAACAAAAATGCTTCTGAGGAAGTACTTAAGTGACATAATAATAGCATGGCCTATTTCTCAATGTCATTTCCATGTACACATCCAACTTACATTTAAAATAATAGTTGCCTAAATCAAGAGAGTGGAGGGAAAATGAAAATATCTAACTCTCATATTTGAAACAATGATGAGTGCAATTATATGTGTTGTGTTCCAAATTATAAGCAACTTTGAAGAAAAAATGCAATTGTTAAAACAATACTTTTGTGATCATATTTTTCTCAAACCCAAGAGAATATCTTCTTATTTGTTTTGTTTGTGAAAATTTGTTTTGAAAGGTAGTTGCTTTTATTACAGCAACAATACAACTAAGATATTTAATTAAAATGATAAAAAATGAGTCTGATTATAGACTAAAAAATGTTAATACTATTCTAAAGTGATATTTGTATCATATGGACCTATTATCTTCTTTCTTCAAATTAAGCTGCATTGTGAATGCTTCCCTGGCCCCTCAGTGACAATCCATCTTTTCCTTATTCATATTCCTGTAACATTGTTTACACATTCCTTTAGTAGTTATCATATCACTCTGTAGTCAGTTTACATGTCCATGAATTTTCCGGACAGCAGTTTGCTGGACCATTCATGAAAATTTATTTTCATTTCTATCCCCAGGATTTTGGGCGGGCCTCGCACATAGTAGGCACAAAAAAACATATTTTCTGATTAAATCATAAAGAAAAGTTTTCTCTAAAAATGTATTCCTATACTACTTAACACAGTGATGTGATAATCAAAATATATAGTTCCATATTCTTTGGAGCAAAATTTTCCAGGAAGGATCAATTTTTGGGTGCACTATTACGTTAAAAAAAAATAAAAAATATAAAAAAAAAAAACTACAGCACGTTTGTTTCTCCCTGAGATTGATTTTACACTTCTGAGTCCCTTTGCTGCAAAAGGGCTGGATCAGCTAAGCTTCTTTTTTGTTTGTTTGTTTGTTGTACATCTGAGAGCCCACAAGGAATAGGAGCAGGCTAACATATGCATTGAAAAGTAAGTCCCTTAAAATCTGCCTTTTTTTAAGAAATGGGTAGTTTCTTTGGCATTCACTAACATAGATATGTAGTAACAGGAATATTGGTGTTCTATTTAGCATTCAGCAGGCCCAACTGCATATAGAAATAGAGCTGTGGCTTTATGACTATGCTGCATATACATTTTATAATAACACAAGTTAAAAGAAGAGAGAGAGAAACACATTTTTCCTCTAAAGTTTCATGTTGGGCTTGCTGAAACTGAAACTACTATCATAATTGAATTTCCAAAAATTTTAACCTGACAAACAAATGTATTCACAGCTGAGAAAAATAACAAGGGCTACCTCTCCCGCTCATACGTTACTTCCAGGTCAGGAATAGTACCAAGTCTAATGTACCAAGAAGGTCTAGCCCAAGAGGTAGGTCATCATAATGATATGGCGGCATACAAGAAGGCTAAGTAACTTCTCAGCTAGTGTAGAGCATCTCCAGTGATGGACTATGTTCCCTTCTTCAGTTTAGGGGTATAGCGTGCCCCTCCAAATCTCATAACATGAAGTCAGAGTGTGGAAAATATGTGAAGTTAGAATTTTCATTAGAATGATCAAAATATATACAGCCAGGTGGTTGTGAAAGACAAATTGAAGATCTGTTTCCTCTCTTGGTTACTTTCCTCATGTGCATTTTGGGGGATAATATCTACAGTATTAGAATTAGAATAATGAGAATAAAAGTTCCTGCTAAGAGAACGTAAATGTGTACAATAAATGTGTTCACATATTTAGTGTTTTGGTTTTTCTTTTTAAAGTGATAAAGATCTTTTGACCCCTGTTCAGAGAATCCCCCATATTATGAGGAAACTTGAAACCATCTGAGGAAGGTTAGTAGAGCTTCAGAAAGTTACAATTTTCCAAATAGTGACTGGATTGTTATATGGAAAAGAGATGATACTTGCTTTACATGGTATTAAAAAGCAGAATGAGGACCATTATGGACTGAATGTGTTCCTCAAAATTCATATGTCCAAGCACTAACCCCCAATGTGACTCTATTTGGAAATGGGGAAGTGATCAATGTTCAATGAGGTGATAAGGATGGGGCCCTAATCCAATAGGGTTGTTGCCCTTATAAGAAGAGAAAGAAACTAAAGAGCTCTATCTCCTTCAACCATTTGAGGACACAGTGAGAAAGAGGCCATCTGCAAGCCAGGAAAAGAATTCTCATCAGAAACTTAATTGACTGGCACCTCAATGTTTGAATTTGTAGCTTCCAGTACTCTGATTAAGCAAATGTTCTGTTGTTGAAGCCACCCAGTCTATGGCCTTTTGTTACAGATGCTGAAGAAGTAAGATAAGGACTAATGAGGTGGTTATAGGAAAACAGATTTTATTGTAAAGTATGAAGGTATTTCAGAGTCTAAGAACAAATGACATACTTCAAGTAGTACAGAATTTTCCATAACTGAAGAAATTTAGACATAGACCAGCAAACAATTTTACAGGGAGTTTATCAAAGCTGTTCAAATATGAGAAGTATTTAAATTAGGTTAATGGTTCCCAAACATTGATTAATAAACAAATGCATTCTCATTATTCTTGGGTAAAATAAGAATTTTTCTTTCAGTTTCATAAATTTATTTAAAAATTAGAACATTTTAAATCTCATCATCTTTTCTATTTTTTTGGCAATAGAATATTCTTTACTTAAATATACAAGTATGTGAGAGTTGTTAATGCTCTTGTTGAGAAAAATAATAAGTAGACAACTTTTAAATTCTCCTTCTTTTTGCCCAGTAATATAGGAAAAATAGGATATTGTATGAAAGGGAAACTCATACATAAATTTCTCTTTGATGACAAAATTATGGAAAATCTTAATCCTGCAAGACACTAGACTCATTTGGCCACTGATTGTAGCAACTTCCCAGTTAGCATTTGATATTTCTTCTGCTTTGACATATGCTGCTGTCTATCATATTACTGCTTTGCCTACTCTAAACTATGAATTTCTTCAGTTTTCATTTTCTGGCATTGAATTCTTGGCATAATTTAGATACCGTCTCAACTCAACATGACCCCAGATTATTTTTATCTGTATGTATATTTGCCATACGCCATAAACCATGTGACTTGGATTTTGGAATAGACACTGAAGAGTGAGGAGAGTCAACTTCCAATAGTCCAGGAAAAGTACTGCAATCCTCATTCATGGCTAACATAGAAATGATGGAAAAGGTTTTCATCTTGAGATCTGAGGGTGGCTAGTTTGGCAGTGGAGATTGAATGTTCTTGTATTGGAAGACCCTACATGAAGCTACTCAGACCACACTCCTTGGGAAGGAATTGTATCCTAAATACCTGTAGGTACCAGAACATTTCGGTGATGTATTGCAGTTGCTCTCTTTTTAGGAGCAATTCAACAGTATATTGTCCACCAAGTTTTGCCACTTTGAAACAGGCTTAACCTATCAGGAAGAGCTCTGAAGCATCATAACTTTCTGGCACCCTCTGGTGAAAGAGCCTTTCGGATGCTATTTTGACAGTCTCTATCGAGTTGTAAGCATTGATGCGCAAACACCCATGGACATAGATTGGCAAAGGGACCAGGAATAGACACCACGTGGGCAAAAGAAACAAGTTTAGCTTTTCTAAATGGCACAGAAAGAATTCTGTACAGACAGGATACTCAATCAGGAATTCAGCATCATTATCCAATAACAGGAGACATACCCATTTTAGTCACCAAAAGACACGGCTCCCATCAGACCTTATGGAAATGTCCCTTATTTCTTCAGTCACACTTGAATGCAAGCTGTATAGAACACAGCCTTGCTTGAATAACTAATGAAAAATACTCTTCCTTGACTAGGTTTGCTTAATCAGGCTTGGCGTTAGACTACATCAATAGTGAAAAAAACACTGCTCTTGGGCCAAATCTGACCTGCCACCTGTTTACAAGTTAAAGTTTTGTTGGAACATGGCTACCACACTTTTTAATGTATTGTCTTGTGCTGCTTCACACTAGAGCAGCAAATGTGAGTAGCTGAGACAGAGACCATGTGGCCCTCAAAACCCAAAATTTGTTCTCTGTCCCTTTATGGAAAAAGTTTCCCAGCCTCAGTTTTACATAGCTAGAATCAGAACACTTAGGCCTGCACCACTTCGCTTCCTTTCCCAACAGGCTTCCAAAATTGTGTTCACACACATCCCTTTATGTAATGCTTCAAAAGTAGAAAAAGGGTAAGTTAGTCAGATATGTCTGAGAGTTGAGAAACATGCTCCACGTTTTTGCCAGAGCCTTGAAAAAATATTTTGAAGTAGTGGCAAAGAAGGATAGGCAATTTCTTTGTACCCCTTTCAGATGAAAAATAAAAATATCACTTGTCTTCTATCAACTCAATTTATTTGGCAGTAGAATTTATGGTTTCTTTAAACTGGAAATAAGACAAGAGGCCACTCATACACAGACACAGTTGTTGTTATTGTTTACTTTATGTGGTATTTATGATGTTCTCTGAAAAAAAAGTCATTGACAATTGTCTCTATAATTCTGTCATAAGAAACAAATGACCAGAGTCTGAATTCAAATTATCTTCACTTCCATTTTTGATATAGTATTTTCACTACATATTTTAATTATTTTGTTTTGATTCAAGTTACTTAATGTCACCCACTTATTAATTGGCCAGAGAGAACCACTGAATAAATGCAAATTGATTGTGTCCCCAGAAATAGATGTTGACTAATTCAAGTTTAATGAGCCTCAAAATAGCATTTTAAGTATATTTTTATTTTTTATAGTCTTTAATCATATCTGTCTTTAGGGCTTGGATTCAGAAATGCTGAAGAACTATTCTGGGCTAATTAAGCTTGCTCACCTGACAGGTTTTCCATAGCTCACCAGATTCTCCGCTGAGGGCCATAGCACCCGTAGTTACAATAGAAAAGTAAAAAAAGGAAATTATGTTGAAACAGATTTTGACAATTTGAGACAATTCCATCCTCAAGAATCGCTCTACATAACAATGTCGCATATTTCTTCAAAACTGTGTGTATTTGGCAAACACTGGATAATTGTGTCATCTCTATACCAGAACCTGAAGCCTGTGCTGAGACGCCTCCTCTCTGATCAGCAAATTCTTCCAATGGGTGAAGATGTGCAAAGGGCTGACAATTACAATATCAGGAAAATGTAAAATGTTAGTGTGTTACTAAGCCCAGACTAAGAATATTTATTTAGATTGTTTTGAGTTATGATTTAAATATTCAGAAATATAATTATTCTACACATGATTAAACACATTCTCCTAATGTATAAACTGCTTCAGGGGAATGAGGCTAAGTAATTTTGGAAGCTGTGTCAACTCTTATGGGACACCAATGTAGCATTTAATTTTCTAAAGAAATAAATTACTAGAGTAAATAGCATTCAAATGGCCAGCCAGTTTTCCCAACACCGTGTATTGAACAGGTTGTCTTTTCCCTAGTGTATGTTCTTAGCATGCCTTATCAAAACATCTCATGCACCCCATAAATATACACACCTGCTATGGACCCACACACAAGAAAAAATTTAAAAAATTATAAAAACAAATGGCAAGTCAGCAAGTGTGACGGAATACAAATGAAACAGTAATTCCGAGCCCCCCACATGTAATTTTAAAAAAATTATAATTTATATTTAAGTAATATAAATAAAACAACATGTTGTAATGTTGGCCCTGAGCTCAAACTTCGCTTTTCTGTTACTGCTTTTGCAGAAAGGGAAAACTTGTCGGCAAGTGGTCAGGAGTAAATGAGATAATGCACATAACGATTTGCAGAGAGCCTGGCATCTTAAAGTTTCTGATCAAATATTAACATCTTCCCAGATTCCCTGAGCTGGAAATCTCCTTACCTTTCATAGAACTTCTGAAGCTCATCTCTTGTGGACCTCTCCTGTGGCACTTGCCACTTGCTAATTATATGAGTGTTACTTGTTAACTCTGCTAGGGAGAGCTCTGCCTGATTGATTCATCTTTGTATCCCTTTCATATCATCTGTCTTGTGCACAGGAGACACTCAGTAAATATTTGAATTAAAGTTTGAATTGATCAATGGATGCCCAAAACAATAAGTTAGCATCTCCCAGGAAATAAACTACTCAGGAAAGTTGTTTTAGACTTATTTAGAAGCTTCTGCAACTCTATTGAGAACTTGGATTTGGAGCAAATAATCTGGGCTTCAGTTTCAGTTTAACAGTTAGTATTGGAGTATTGCATGCATGGAAAAGTCAATAAATACAAATACCCAGATAACGATTCTTTCATACACAGTAAAAATTAGCACAAAAAGTGTGTGTGTTATGAACTATGTGAAACTACTCTGATTTTTTAAATGTTATCTCAATTCTCACAAGAACTTTGTGAGTTAGGTGATTTATTATTCCCATTTTACTAATGAGGGAACTAAGGGACCTGGAAGTCACATAGCTAAGCAGCAGGATAAGAAGTTAAACCTAGGCAGCTGACTCCAAACTCCAAACTCTTAACTAATTTGTATAAAAAACTCTGTGTTCCCATGTGTCTTATACACACAATCCGTAAATTATGAGATAACTGTAGGCAGCACATGGACAATTTTTTATTTTTTAAAATTCTGTATTGATTTTAGTGTGCGTTGATATAACATGCACATCAACTTATTATTTCATGAGTATTTTTACTTAGTGAAAGACTAGATTGGGTAATTGTTTTGGTCCTGAATTGTTTTAAAGAAACATATGAAGTAAAGATTAATATAGGAGGTATTCAGCTACAGAAACAATTGTAAGGCAGTTTGTAAATGCCTGAAGGTTAAGAATCCATATTAAGGAATATCTAGAAAAGGGGCTCCTACATTTCAGCTGATAGGAATATATTTTTTCCTTCCCTGATATATTAAATAAATAATCAAAGGATTTGATAACTATGTAATACACAATTATAATTAAGCATTGCATTATACATATATGGTATTATTTGTATCATATGTCATATATTCATACATATGCACATTTTAATAGAATTTAGTAATAAAAACACCTTTAATGACCCATTACACATATTTCTCAAAGAAAGTTCCAAACTAATCTACATAATATGCAGAGACAACTAATTTACTGGGAATTTCAGAATACCAATTTTCTATTACATCTCAAATGAAGGAAAAAATAGAATACCACATGAAAATGAGAAAATCATGGCTCTTTTTCCAGATGCTTATATCATGTATCATGGATTGTGAAAGCAGAAAGAAAACACCTAACATTCTCTCTTTATGGATGAGGGAACAAACTGTGAAGTTAAGCTTCTGTCTTCACTTTTACCTAGTCACCTACAGAATCCCTGGCATATAGGATTAGAACATATATGTCCTATATAAAAATTAATGCTTTCAAATTAACAAAAAGGAATGATCGAGAGTGGTTATGGTGCTTGTGGGAGTAATTTTTTTGGCTTTGCAGAAATCATCACTTTGGAACTTATTTTAAAATAAGGGTATCTGTTAACAAAAATTAAGATTGTGTTTATATTTTCCAGAAAAGAGTATGTAATTGTTTATATCTGACATCTCTGCCAGAGTTTGCTCGAATTAATCGGGGATTGTGTTATCTAATATTCTATTGTGTTACCTTTTTGTTTTCAGAAACAAACCTCCGAACTCTATAATTTTGGTTGTTTCGGGTGAGCATCTAGTGCTTTCAGGCCGTTTCAAATGACTGTTTTCTGCCACCTACAAGAGCAGTGTTCAGGCAAGCCTTTGCCAGTTTCATTACTGCAGCTAACCTCCGGTGGCTCACAGTGCCAGTTGCTGTTCTTTGTATTTACAAATTTACTTCTAATAAACCATATTTTCTGGCAGTCCCAGCACAGATGTTTCCCCTACCTCATCAGGCTGGAAAATCTAGACTGTAGGCAACAATGAACCCACTTGGCAGGGCCAACTTCCTGTCTGCCAGTCTCAGGTACCCTCAGTTTTCCTTTACGCTTTCTTCCTGGTGGTGGTGTCCACCAAGCCCAGTATCCCTGCACTTCTATTAACTTCTTTCCATCAGTTTTATTCTCAGGAAAGAAACCAATCAAAGCAATTCTAGCAAGTTGTTAAATGTTTGATAATTTAATATGCTTCCTCTCCCAGGAATAGTTACACTTCAATGACCTAAACGCCTTTATCCATAAGAATAAATTACAGAAGGTGGGATTTCTGGCATCAGCAAACTCAGAGGGAAAAATTTATTTGTTTTTGAGATTTCCCTAATGCCTTTGAAATTACACCAGGTCTGCTTCAACCACTAGTGGGAAGATCTCTTAAGCTGACCATATTGCCATTTATGCACAGAATTTTCAAATGCCTAATTTAGAAGATGCACAGGTAATGATGGAGAAATAAATTTTTAAAAAACAAAATATTTTAAATGTTTTAGTGCTCACAGGATTACTACAGGACTCAAACGAGGTATAATGTTTAACTCCTAATGCGTTTGGACTCAAAGTCATACACTTTCCTATTTCCAACTGAATTTTACAGACTACTATTCAGAAAGACTTCTGAATACCACCAATATAATATTATATAACATTAATTTTTTAAATAAATGCCAGGAACAAAGCAGGAAATAGGGAATTATGTGTTCCTATATTCATGAATCACCTAGTCATACTGCATTATAATTATTTTGTGTGTATGAGGGGGGAGGTATTCTCTTCCCTATACTGGTAACCACTTTAGGGCAGGGATATGACTTATTCAGCCATCAGTCTATAGCCCAGAGCACAATTTCTGGTGAATATAAGACCCAACAAATAGTTGTTGAATGAATTATAGAGAAAATTCACTGTAGAACCTAGGTAAAGACCATTAGAATGAACTGTATAATTAGGAGAAATTAATAATTTTGGAAGGAGTTGGACAAGAAGATAAGGTTGATGGAGAGAAAATTACAAAATTAACAATAAAATTATATTTTCCCAAGGGGTGAAAACAATTATTACTCTTCAAATAATTATAATTCGGTGCCTTTTTCTTCCATATAGATATAAGAACAGGAATTTAAAAATGAGTAAGCAAGTATGTTAGTGTTGAATTAGTTTTTCCATACTATGTATTTTAAGTTATTAAACCAACTCGTCAACAGATGTGTATTAAGGTCTTGCTATATACCATCACTGAGTTGGAGGCAGGGTAAGATGGAAAGACAGGAATATATTTGTGATTAAAACTTTGGTGACTTTGATAAGGGTTTCATGGGTCAGTGGTGAGAGAAGCAACACTAGAAAATAACAGAGATAGTGAATATAGCAGGATTTCTCAAGATTTGCTCATAAGTTGATGTGTGATATAGATACTAGTGAACATGTATTGAACACTTAAGGGTCAGGTATTGTTCTAAAATATTTTGCACATATTAACTTATTAGAGTCCCACAATAAATGGGAACTAGGTACTATATTATTAATCTCATTTTACAGATAAAGAGCAACCAAAATAATAGAGTTCAGAGGTCCGTTCGATTATGAGATAATTTTAGGTAACACATGTACAAATTTTTATTTTATTTTTTAAATTTTGTATTTATTTTAGTGTGCATGGATATAACAAGCACATTAACTCATTATTTCATGAGTATTTTTGCTTATTGAAAGATTAGAATGGGTAGTGGTGTTGGTCCTGGGTTGTTTTAAAGAAACATGTGAAGTAAAGATTCATATATGAGGTATTCAGCTACAGCAACAATTACAAGGCAGATTGTGAATGACTGAAGTTTAAGAATTCATATTAAGGAATATCTTCAAAAAAGCTCATAGGAATTTTACTCATATATTTTAGCTCATAGGAATGTATTATTTCCTTCCCTGATATAGTAAATAAATAACCAAAAGATTTGATAACTATGTATATACATAATTACAACTAAGTATGACTTTATACTTATATGGTATTATTTGTGTCATTACATGTCATACATTCATATATGTGCCCATTTTAATAGAGTTTGGTAATAAAAATAACACCTTTAATGACTGCTTTTCAGAAGGAAAATATCAGGGCTTTTGTTCCCCTAGAAATCCTCAATCATCTCATGAATTATTTGTAGACTTGCTTTCTATTTGTTTTAAATGACCTTGTAGTCCACTGAAACAAATATTAATTTTTTGTCTTTGTATATGGATACTTTCAATTTACTAGAAGTTCTTCTGCTCTCAGGTCTGTTCTTAAATGATTGTGATAGATGATAAATGGAAGCTATCTATAGGTGGATAGTCATATTTACAACTATAGTTATGTTGCATCTATAGATAGATATAAATACAAGTATGATACAGGTAGATAATTGATAGATGGATGGATGGATAGATAGATAGATAGATAGATAGATAGATAGATAGATAGATGCATAATATAACTATATAATTCAAGGGAGACAGAAATTCTGGAATTAGTGAATACTACTTGGTTTAGCCTACCTCTGTCAGAATAATTCTTTCCATGTTTGCTACATTTAAATAAATAGACAAATAAAAATAAAACTTGCATAGACTGAAATAAGACTAAAAGAGTCACAGAATACTAAGTTCAGTATTCTTTTCCTTAGTTAACTTAAAATTCGAGTAGATTGTTATACCACTATCTCAAAATTCACTCAGTTTGTTATTGTGTGGAAAACTGAATTTCCTGGATGTATTAATCCATTCTCACACTACTATGAAGCAATACCTGAGGCTGGGTAATTTATTTAAAAAAATAAAGGTTTAATTGACTCACAGTTCCACATGGTTGGGGAGGCCTCAGGAAACTTACAATCACGTCGGAAGGGGAAGCAAACACATCCTTCTACACAGGGCAGCAGGAGACAAGTTCCAAGTGAAGTGGGGAAAAGCTCTTTATAAAACCATCAGATACCGTGAGAACTTATTCATCAGTACAAGAACAGCATAGGGGACACGGCCCCATGATCTAATCACCTCCCACGAGGTCCCTCCCACAACACGTGGGGATTACAATTCGGATTACAATTCAAGATGAGATTTGCATGGGGACACAGAGCC
Organism: Macaca thibetana thibetana; assembly: GCF_024542745.1. Classification (NCBI taxonomy): domain Eukaryota; kingdom Metazoa; phylum Chordata; class Mammalia; order Primates; family Cercopithecidae; genus Macaca; species Macaca thibetana. The sequence goes on along the minus strand of NC_065581.1, from coordinate 61,853,459 downwards.
AAACCATATCACTGGGTCTCAACACACCGAATTAACCTGTATACAGACAAATGTGGCATCTGAGGATGGAAGTATTTTCCCGGAATAATTCCAGAGCTTTACACTGAATCCTTCTAACTTAGAGACTTATTTCTCCTTTCAACTATTTCCTTGTCACTTCCAAAACAGATAATGAGAAACTTCAGAGAGATAGTATAGGCAGGTGTGTGACATGCCAGAGCAGAGTGGGGTTGAGATCAGCCTCTTATGCCCAGCTCCATACATCTGGCTCTCTCCTTATGTTTTCAAAGTCTGGTAAAATGCTATCAAAATTATTTGCAACAGCTGGATAATGGGTTAACAAGGAATTACTATAAACTATGGAATATAGAGAAATATTTGTGAATTAATTCATTAATTTTAACATTCGGAATAAGGTAAAATAATTTTTTTTAAGCAAGGGCTTGTCATAGTTACTATCATTCTTAAAGTCTTTACCTTTTTTTCAGATTTATCTAAAATATTCTAAGAAATATTTATTTTTCTAAAATTGTTCAATATATATTCCAACACTATAGATGTGGATCTGAAGTAATACGATGATCTGAAGAATATTATGTATGACACAAAACGTTATCATTATTAGACTCTGAGTAGAGACACTTCTGTAAAATTGCCAGAATGACTCCTTTTCTGACACACCTAATACAGAATCTAGAGTTATAAGAATCCTGGAAGACAAATTGGTTACTAGTGTCAACACACTGGAATCTCTTGTATTTCTAAACACATTTTGTATTTAGTGAGCTATCATTAGCAAATAAATAAATAAAAATAAAAATCTGAAGCATTTGACTTAAAATTCCATTTATTTTTATTGCTGACTTCTTCAAGTAGCCATTTCATATGGAAAAAAAAACTACATATTTCTCTCTCATAATTCAAGGCAAAGACAAGACCTACCTTTTCTTATATTATGCTCTAGCAATAAATACTGTTATTGAATGATTATTTTAGAAATCATTCAACTATCAATAGGGCATTAACAAATTGCAGACAGTTTAAGTTTTCTTGAAGAGTTTCTTTGCTTTGAGATCTTTAAATTGAAAAACAAAACTAAAAACACTTTAAATAACATTCCTTTATTTTTAATAATCAAAGGAGAATTTTCAACTTAAATAAAAATATACACTTTGTATTTAACATAGATTATATTTATTTTATAGAATCATTAACTCTTGCCTGGTGTTGAACAATATCATAGACTAAATTTTTATTTTAGCTGGCATTTTCAAAATTGTTCAGGCTGAAAACAAGTATTATTTCATTTTTTGCATCTTAATTTATGGTTTAGTTTTCATAAGGTGTTACTTTCAATGAATATTATGTTCATGATAAAATCATATAGGAGTTGATATAATTAGCACCTCTTTAAATTTCAACACTTAGAATGGTACCAGATTTGTGATCCCAAGAAAATACATTGCCAAGTGTCAAAATTTCTGAGCTTTACAGAATGAGTTGGGAAACTTCTTCTGTCTATTCTTTAACTGATTGACAAGGTTATCAGTGATTGACACACTTTTTCTTTAGAGCAAACCCAACTGCATAGCTTATTCAGTGAGATGGGCTCTAATGGTATAAATTTTCTATCAAAAAAATGCAATTTGATGGCAGGTTTTAATAGGAGTTTAAATAAATAAGAGTTTACTCAGAGCTTTTATCTCTAAAATACATATTATTATATGTTATTTGTATTACATATAAATTAATCTATATGTAATTAATCAAAGAACATGGATAGCAAGATAATGACATTGCTTACACATTTATATTATTTAGTTTATAGCAATATTATACATTGCTGTTCCAAGTTTTCTTGTAATAATACAATGCAGTTATTCTTATACCAAAACTGAGTGTATATTCTAATAAGTTGCTGATGTTGATGAAAAGATTTTGTTCTAATTTTAATGTCATTTTTATATAATTTTAAGATCAAAAGCAAACAAGACATGGAATACTGTATTCAGTCTTCATGTTGAAACATTATGGTTATGTAATGATCCATAATAATATTCAAAGTCCTAATAAAAGCACTGGGTAAAACTACAGGATGTAAGAAACCTTCAATACAGCATCACTTGTAATATTCAAACAACTCAGTAATGCCAAATAGCATTATTGGTAAAAGGATTGTAAACAAGACTGTAAAGATTCTCAGTATAGGGAGGTAAGGAAGAGCATGATGCCTGCTGTCAATAGCCTGAAATTGAGTCTTGTGCTGCCATGTCATGTCTTAGGTTTGTGACTTTGAAAAAATACCTTATTTTCTAAAATATACAGGAATTGCAAAGATTTGAAAGATCCCTCCTTTCCCAAACAAGTTTAGAACCAGCTGAAGAACATTTGCAAGGCACCAGAGAAATGAAAATACTTTTGTCAGTTTTGTTATTGATAATTGCTCAGTTAGAGTTATGGATTTAGATCTTCAATGAGTGGGCTTCCAAATACTTTACCACAGAATGAAATGTTCAGCTCAGCCAGGCATAGTGTTTGACAACTTCAAAGAGAGTTCTTCAACACATACCTGAAAGTTGAGTTCCATTGGAGTGGCTGACTTCTCATAATAAAGAGAAACAAAGAAGAACTGAGCTCAGCTTGAAAAGTGCTTTCTTCCAAACAGGAACTGATATGGAAAAAAAAAATCAAAATTATCTCTTTGCTTGAAGACCCTACATATGTAAATATGAAGCTAGAGAAATGCATGATCTTCTCAGAGTAGCAGTAGTATAAATAGTAAACAATAAATAGAAAATAGTAAACAATCAATGATCTACATAATACATTTATCATGATAAACAAATGAGAAGTACGTAATAGTGCTCAATAGTTATTAGTTGGTATGTTTAAAATTATTACTATTAGTATTAAAATAATTTCTTAATGGGTTCTTTTAGCAAGCCAAAATTGTTTTGTTGGGCTACTCTGTGTAAAGATGTGGAAAGAAAAAGTTTTCAATATTAAAATATAAACACAAGATCATGTTTAACAAAATGTTAAAAGATTTATCTTTAATACAAAAATGTGTATCTTTAGTTTTAATACAAAAATGTGTATCTTCATTGGTGAGTAGAGGTTGAGAGAGTAAAATATTACCCAGAAATAAGGTGAATTTTTTTGAGTTGAAGCCTAAAGTTTGCAAGGTGAGAGTGAAGAAAAATTGCTATAGAGAAGATAGCGTTGCATAGTTGAGTGAGTTTCCAGGTATTAGGAAAGGGGTAGATAAGGAAAAGACAACGTTTAAAATATAATGAGAAATGGAGATTTTGAAAAACTAGGGCATTTTAAACCAATGTGCTGGAGCTGGATAACTGGGATGTCATGATGCCAAGAAAGAAGCAAACACCAGTGGAAATCATGTTGGAGTGCCTATAGTAAGAGTTGTTTTTAAAATTTTTTTTTGCATATCTTCAAACATATGCATAAGTAGATAGAGTAGTATGACAAACCCACTACAGCCATCTGCCAACTTCAACAAATATAAAAATGCAGCCAAATTTACTTCATCTAATGCATCAAATGTATACTACACCCTTCATCTTTAGATTTTTGGAAATGTACTTCAAAGATCAGAACATTTTATCTGAAAATATTCTATTTACATCTCTATGAGCTAAGAAGTCCTCAAAATGTGTAACCTCCATTGCATTGGCCTATTTAAAAATTAATAATAATTTCTTAATATCATATATCTAGTTAGTTTCACAATTTTGCCTGCCATAACCTTGTTTTCAAATGAGTTTGTTTAAATCAAACCAAATAAATTAAACCAAATAAAGTAGATATATTGTAATTAATTATTATACTTCTCAAATATCATTTGATCTGTAGGCTCTTCCTCTGTTTTATTATTTGAGCAAAATTTTTTTCAAAGAAAATAGTGCCTTCATACTGTAAATTTCCTAGTTTCTTCTTTTTCCCTACATGAAGGATTAGATATTTCTCCAAGAAAGTGATGTGAAATAGTTTTTAGAGATTATGAATGGAATCTAGATCTGCTTCTTGCTACTACATTGTCATTATTTTAAGCTTTCTTAGTAGTCAAAGCTAGAAAAGTTTTTGTTGGTTTTATGATAAAATACATCAAGAGCTTATAGTGATACATATAATCAAAATTGAGAAGTGTAGGCTTTTTAATTTCCTTCCAAACATGCCAATGACAATATTATAATTACACATTTCATGTTTCTCACAATCAACAGAAGTCTCCACTAGAGTAACTGCATCATTAGTACCCATATCTATTGACTGAAAATGGTTTAATAATTTGCATGGTTCTTTCTGTCCTTAAGAACCCACTAGAGATGTGTCCCCAAATTACTATGTTTTTAAATCATTGGAATAGACATTTTATGTGTTTTTGTGCTGCCAATGAATGACACAGGATCTTTTATTTTACTGCTGATTTTTACATTTTAAATTTTATTTCATTCTATAACTATGCTATAATTATACTACACAAAATATTTTTACATGGTTTAAATGCAAATCCATATCTAAAGATCTGTTTTAAGAAATCTAGTTTCTATTGTGACCTCCACCCATTTCCTTCCTCCTCTTATAAGTAACCATATTTTATGGTTTAAAACTTATTTGTTGTTAAATATTAACAACACATGCAAGCACATATATTCATGTTCCCCCATTATTAAATAATAGCACATTCTGTATACTTTTATTTATTTTGCTTTTCTTAGTTATGAGTGTATCATGGTGATCATTCTGTTGCAGATTGAGTTCTATGGAAAGGAGACACTGACATAGAGATTAGCAGGCAAGTGGTTAGAGAGTGCTTGGGAAACACCATCTATGAAAGAGAAGGGAAAAGAAGGAAGCAGGATTGGATAGAGGGAGTAGTTGGGATGGCATGCAGTCATTTTTTTTTTTTTTTAATTTCAGCTTTTATTTTAGATACAATAAATAGGGGGTTAATGTGAGAATTAGGATTGTTATATGGGTGTAGGGGAGCCAGGTAGTAAGCATAGTACCCAATAGGTAGTTTTCCCACCCATGTACTCCTCTCATCCTCCTCCCTCTAGTAGTCCACAGTGTCTGTTGTTCTCATATTTATGTCCATGGGTGCTCAATGCTTAACTCCCACTTATAAGTGAGAACATGAGTGTATGGTTTTGTGTTCCAGCATTAATTCATTTAGGATTATGGCCTCCAGCTATATTCATGTTGCTGCAAAGGACATGATTTCATTCTTTTTTATGGCCATGTAATATTCCATGGTCTATATGTACAGCATTTTCTTTATTCAATCCACCATTTATGGTCACTTATACTGATTTAATGTGTTTGCTATTGTGAATAGAATCACAATGAACATATGAGTCAATGTATCTTTTGGGTATAATGACTATATTCCTTTGGATATATGCCCAGTAATGGGATTGCTGGGTTGAATGGCAGCTCTAAATTCTCTGAGAAATCTCCAAACTGCTTTGGGGTGGGGAGGTTGAACCATCCCCACCAATAGTGTATAAGCATTCTCTTTTCTCTGCAGCCTTGCCAGCATGTGTTGTTTTTTATTTTTTATAATTGGCATTCTGAATGGTATGAGACGGTATCTCATTGTGGTTTGGATTTGCGTTTCTCTGATAACTAATGATAATGAGCATCTTTTCAGATGTTTCTTGGCCATTTATGTCTTCTTTTGAGAAGTGTCTGTTCCTGTCTTTTGCCCACATTTTAATGGTGTTATTTGATTATTGCTTGTTGATTTCTTTAGGTTACTTACAGATTCTGTATATTAGACCATTGTCAGATGCATAGTTGTAAATATTTTCTCCCATTCTGTAGGTTATCTGTTTACTCTGTTGATCATTTTTTTTTTTTTTTTTGTCATGCAGAAGCTCTTTAGTGTAATTAGGCCTCACTTATCAGTTTTAGGTTTTGTTGTAATTGCTTTTGGGGACTTGGCCATGAATTCTTTGCCAAGGCTGATGTCCAGAAGGATATTTACGGTTTTCTTCTAGGATTTTTGTAGTTTCAGGTCTTGTATTTAAATCTGTAATCCATTCTGACTTAATTCTTGTATACAATGAAAGGTAAGGGTCCAGTTTCATTCTTCTGCACATGGCTAGCCAATTATCCCAGCACCATTTATTGAATATGGAGATCTTTCTCCATTTCTCGTTTTGTTGGCCTTGTTAAAAATCAGATGGTTGTAGGTGTGAAGCTTTATTCGAGTTTTCCATTCTTTTCCATTGATCTTTGTGTCTGTTTTTGTACTAGTGTCATGCTGTTTTGTTTACTATAGCCTCATAATACAGTTTGAAGTCAGGTAGTGTGATGCCTCTGGCTTCAGTTTTTGCTTAGAATTGATTTGGCTATTTGGCCTCTTTTTGGTTCTACGTGAATTTTAGAATACTATTTTTCTTTTTTGCACACACACACACACACTTTTTTACTTCTAAACTTTCAGAGGATAGGGCTCTTTCATATACTTCTACAGGGCTGAAAAATAGGTAAAACCTATCTAAATTGTTGAATGTGCATACATTTTTATTTATAAGCTCATTTAACCATTTTTTCATAGGTTATCGGGGTACAAGTGATATTTGATGAGATAAGTAAGTTCTTTACTGGTGATTTGTGAGATTTTGGTGAACCCAAAACCCGAGCAGTATACACTGAACCCAACTTGTAGTCTTGTATTCCTCGTCCCCCTCCTTCCCTTCTCCCCAAGTCCCCAAATTCCACTGTATCATTCTTACACCTTTGTATCCTTGTAGTTTAGCTCCCACTTATCAGTGAGAACATACGATGTTTGGTTTTCCATTCCTGAATTACTTCACTTAAAATAACAGTCTCCAATCTCATCCAGGTTGCTGCAAATGCCATTAATCCATTCCTTTTTATGGCTGAATATTATTCCATCCAATTGTGCTGCAATAAACATGCGTGTGCAAGTATCTTTTTTGCATAATGACTTGTTTTCCTCTGGGCAGATATCCAGTAGTGGGATTGCTGGATCAAATGGTAATTCCACTTTTAGTTCTTTAAAGAATCCCCACACTGTTTTCCATAGAGGCTGTACTAGTTTACATTCCCACCAGCAGTGTGTAGAAGTGTTCCCTGATCATCACATCCACACCAACATCTACTGTTTTTCGAATTTTGTTATTGTGACCATACTTGCAGTAGTAAGGTGATATCACATTGTGGTTTTAATTTGCATTACCCTGATCATTAGTGATGTTGTGCAGTTTTTCATGTTTGTTGGCCATTTATATATCTTCTTTTGAGAATTGTCTATTTATGTCCTTAACCCACTTTTGATGAGATTTTTTTTGTTTTTTTTCTTACTGATATGTTTGAGTTCATTGTAGATTCTGGATATTAGTCCTTTGTCAGATGTATACATTGTGAAGATTTTCTCCCACTATGTGGGTTGTCTGTTTACTCTGCTGACTGTTCCTTTTACAAAAGCTCTTTAATTATGTCTCAACTATTTATCTTTGTTTTTATTGCATTTGCTTTTGGGTACTTGGTCATGAAATTCTTGCCTAAGCCAATGTCTAGAAGATTTTCTACAATGTTATCTTCTAGAATTTTTATAGTTTCAGGTCTTAGATTTAAGTCCTTAATCTATCTTGAGTAGATTTTTGAATAATGTGAGAGATGAGGATCCAGTTTCATTCTCCTATATGTGGCTAGCCAATTATTCCAGCACCATTTGTTGAAAAGGATGTCCTTTCCCTGCTTTTATGTTTGTGTTTGCTTTGCTGAGGATCAGTGGGCTGTAAGTATTTGAGTTTATTTCTGGGTTTTCTATTCTGTTCCATTGGTCTATGTGCCTGTGTTTATACTAGTATCATGCTGTTTTGGCGAGTATGGCCTTATAATATAGCTTGAAATCAGGTAGTGTGACGCCTCCAGAATTGTTATTTTTCCTCAGTCTTGCTTTGGCTATGTGGGCCCTTTTTTGGTTCCAAATGAATTTTAGAATTGTTTTTTCAAATTGTGTGAACAACAATGGTGGTATTTTGATGGGGTTGCATTGAATTTGTAGATTGCCTTTATCAGTATATTCCTAAGGTTTTTTGGTTTTTTTCTGTTTATTTGTTTTTGTTTTGTTTTGTTTTGTTTGCAGCTATTGTAAAAGGGGTAGAGTTCATGATTTGATTCTCTGCTTGGTTGCTGTTGGTGTATAAAAGAGCTACTGATTTGTGTAAACTAATCTTATATCCAGAAACTTTGCTGAGTTCTTCATCGGTTCTAGGAGCTTTCTGGAGGAGTCTTTAGGGTTTTTGAGGTAAAAACCTCAAAAACAGTGACAGTTTGACTTCCTCTTTACCGATTTGGATGCCCTTTATTTCTTTCTCTTGTCTTATTGCTCTGCCTAAAACTTTCAATACTATATTGAAGAGGAGGGGTGAGAGTGGGCATCCTTGTCTTGTTCCAGTTCCAGTTCTCAGAGAGAATGTTTTCAAGTTTTCCCCATTCAGTGTTATGTTGACTGTGGGTTTGTCATAGATAGCTTTTATTACACTAAGGTATGTCCCTTGTATGCTGATTTTGCTGAGAGTTTTAAATATAAAGTGATGCTGAATTTTGCCAAATGCTTTTTCTGCATCTGTTGAGATGACCATGTGATGTTTCTTTTTAATTCTGTGTATATGGTGTATCACATTTATTGACCTGTGTATGTTAAACCACCCCTGCATCCCTGGTATGAAAACCCACTTGATCATGGTGGATTATCTTTTTGACATGATGTTGGATTCAGTTAGCTAGTATTTTGTTAAGGATTTTAGTATCTGTATTCATCAGGGATATTGGTCTGTAGTTTTCTTATTTGGTTATATCTTTTCCTGGTTTTGGGAATAAGATGATGCTGGCTTCATGGAATGAATTAGGGAGGGTTCCCTCTTTTTCTTGTGGAATAATGTTAAAAGGATTATTACTAATGTTTCTTTGTCTGGTAGGATTCTGCTCTGAATCCATGTTGTCCTGGAATTTTTTTGTTGGTAATTTTTTAATTACCACCTCAATCTCACTGCTTGTTATTGGTCTGTTCAGGGTATGTAATTTTTCCTTATTTAAGCTAGAGGCGTTGAATTTTTCCAGGAATTTATCAGTCTCTTCTAGGTTTTCTAGTTTATGTGCATAAAGGTGTTCGTAGTAGCCTTGAATGATCTTTTGTATTTCAGTGGTGTCTGTTGTAGTATCTCCCATTTCTTTTCTTAATGAGGTTATTTGAAGTTTCTCTCTACTTTTCTATGTTAATCTTGCTAATGGTCTATCAATTTTATTTGCCTTTTCGAAGAACCAGCTTTCTGTTTCATTTATCTTTTGTATTTTTGTTGTTGTTTCGATTTCATTTAGTTCTGCTCTGATCTTGGTTATATCCTTTCTTCTGCTGGCTTTGGGTTTGGTTTGTTCTTGTTTCTCTAGTTCCCTGAGGTGTGACCTTAGAATGTCAGTTTTTTTGATGTAGGTGTTTAGGGCTATGAACTTTCCTTTTAGCACTGCCTTTGCTGTATCCCAGAGGTTTCGGTAGGTTTTAGCATTGCTTTTTGCTGTATCCCAGAGTTTTAAAAATGTCAATTTGTGTTCTTTCAGCCTTTTTGATGTAGGTGTTTAGGGCTATGAACTTTCTTCTTAGCACTGCCTTTGCTGTATCCCACAGGTTTTGGTAGGTTGTGTCATTATTGTCATTCAGTTTGAAGAATTTTTTATTTTCCATCTTGTCTTCATTTTTGACCCAGTGTTCATTCAGAAACAGATTATTTAATTTCCATGTATTTGCATGGTTTCAAAAGTTCCTTTCAGAGTTGATTTCCAGTTTTATTCCACTGTGATCTGAGAGTGCTTGATATAATTTCAATTTTCTTAAACTTGTTGAGGCTCATTTTATGACCTATCATATGGTCTACCTTGGAGAAAGTTCCATGCGCTGTTGAATGGAATGTGTATTCTGCAGTTGTTGAATAAAATGTTCTGTATATATCTATTAAGTCCATTTGTTCTAAGGTATAATTTAAATCCATTGTTTCTTTGTTGACTTTCTGTCTTGATGACCTGTCTAGGGCTGTCAATGGAGTATTGAAGTCCCCCACAATTATTGTATTGCTGTCTATCTCTTTTCTTAGATCTATTAGTAATTGTTTTATAAATTTGGGAGCTCCAGTGTTAGGTGCATATATGTTAAGGATTGTGATGTTTTCCTGTTGGACAAGGCCCTTTACCATTATATAATGTCCCTCTTTGTCTCTTTCAACTGCGGATGCTTTAAAGTTTGTTTTGTCTGACATAAGAAGAGCTACTCTGCTGGCTTTTGGCATCTATTTGCATGAAATTCCTTTTCCCACACCTTTAATTTAAGTTTATGTAAGTCCCTATGTGTTAGGTGAGTCTCCTGAAGGCAGCAGGTAGTTGGTTGGTGAGTTCCATCCATTCTGCAGTTCTACATCATTTAAGTGGAGCATTTAGGCCATTTACATTCAATGTTAGAATTGAGATGTGAGGTACCTTTGCATTCATCCTGCTATTTGTTGCCTGTGTGCCTTTTTTTTTTCTATTTAACTTGTATTCTTGTTTTATACATCCTGCATGATTTATGCTTTAAAGAGGTTCTATTTTTGATGTGTTTCCAGGATTTGTTTCAAGACATAGAGCTCCTTTTAGCAGTTCTTGTAGTGGTGGCTTGGTAGTGGTGAATTCTCTCCTCATTTGTTTGTCTGAAAAACACTGTATTGTTCCTTAATATATGATGCTTAGTTTTGTTGGATACAAAAAATTATTGGCTGATAATCATTTTGTTTGAGGAAACTGAAGATAGGGCCCCAATCCATTCTAGCTTGTAGGGTTTCTGCTGAGAAATCTGCTGTTAATCTGATAGGTTTTCCTTTATAGGTCACCTGGTGCTTTTGTCTCACAGCTCTTAAGATTCTTTCCTTCATCTTAACTTTGGATAACCTGATTGTTGTGGGACAATCAAAGACTGGAGAGACCGAATAATGTTCAGGAGAGTTTATTAAATTAAGGTGATTATTGGCTCAGACAGACATATGTCCAGAAAGTCTGAGCCCTGAACAAATGGCTTTTCCTATTTTTAAACATCTTAAGGTGGGAACTACATGAGGTGGGAAGCGAGTTACAGAAGCAAGAAACAAAGGCAGCATTAGAGCATTTCTTTACATCTTGAGAGAAATATGTCTTGCAACCAAAACTTTTCAGTCTTGTGACCCTGCAGGCATACTAGGGAGGTTAGCAGGAACTCATTGGGCCTGTAATAAACTTTGAGGAATGTGGAGTTGGGGAGTATAGATGAGGTCCACTGACCACAGAGAGAAGACAGGCTGTTAATATTCTCTTTTAACTTGAGTGTAAGGTTGGAGTCACACTTTGCAGTGACTTTATGAGGATTTTAAAATTTCTGTTACTACTGCTAGTAGGTTATAGTCGATTTCATTAATTCTTTATTACCCTCTTTGTGCTCGACACAAATGTAGATTAGTAAAGAGCACCACATTAGCTATTTCTTCTTGAGTGGGTACACGCTCATCTTGGGATACCAGTTGGTACTTTTGCAGAACCATTATTCGGGTGGTGATATGTCTGTCTACTATTGCTTCTATGGTAGTTTGGATGCTTCTGATGAGAAGTAGCAGGAGATAGGGAACCATTAGGCCTCCACCTCTTATGGCTACAAAGTCTATTATTAAAGTTTTAAAGCCTCCAAACCATGAAAACCATCCTCCAAAGGGTGAACTCGGGTTCCAGGCAGACCACATCTGGACCAGAACATGAGCTAACTTCCACATCCTGGTAGTGATTTCCATGACAGCATTTCCATTGTCATCAATTTGTAAGCAGCAATTCACTGAATTAAGTTTTCCACAAACTTCTCCTTCTGAAGCTAAAAGATAATCCAATGCTAACCTGTTCTGATAAACGGCATCTCTCCTCTGGGTCGCCTGTATGGCTAGCAAGTCTAAGGCTCGGGCTGTTTCATTGACTATAATCTCCAGAACTGCTTGCAACCATATGATGTGGTTTAACATATAAATAGGAGTACAGCATCCCCATGACCCATCTTGTGCCCAGGTGGCTGGTCCGTAGTATTTGATAATTCTTTCAGGAGGCCATTCATTATCTTTCCAGCTCCCTATTTCAATGTCCTTTTTAATGTTAGTATTTATTTTTTCCACAGTAATTATTTTTGTAAACACATTTCTTCTGACTCTTTTTCTGCCTTCATCATAGACCAGATAGCTTAGATCTTCCCCTTATTGAAGTGGGAGTAGGAAAAAGGATGGCCTTATTGTTCCTAATACACAGGCCCCTGTCCATTTATCGGGCAGTAATTGATAAACCTTTGTTCCACAGATCCAATATAATCCTGCAAGTGCTCTCCAAACAGTTGGAGCACCTAATTGATACCATGATTGATTTAATGTTGGGAACTGCAAGAAGGAATTACAGTCTGCCACAGAGGAATTGTCTATAAAGCTTCTCCATTGTGTTCTGTTTTCAGATTCTTCAAAATATTGTTGACCTAGGAAAGTTGTTTCCCCTACCTGGTTCTGAAAGGCCTTGCCCCAACAGGCGATACAGTATCTTCCAATGATGGGATTCCTTAATAGCCAAACACTTGGATTTGCACTGAGTTTTGTAACAAATTCGGGCAAGGTAAAATTGTCTTCTGGCATCAGTCCTTTGGATTCCCAGGGCCATTGACTATCCAGATTAGTACTTCCACATATGTAACAGGAAGTAACTCCTAAATTGTTAGCAATACTTTTGACTAGCTGGGCAAACACATTTTCAGCTGATATAGGAGGAATTTGAATTTTTGATACTTCAGGGTTAAAGTGTTCATTGGAAGATTTATAAAACCTAAACTGTTGCATCAGGCTAACTTGAACTTGGGTCCTTTGGGTTTTCTGGGTGATGACCAGAGGAATACCAAGTCCTAGAAGAGCTCCTGCCTGATCAAAGATTAGTAGTCCTTTATCCCCTTTAGTCCAGAAAGGCGTATTTGGCTATAGTATTGTCAGATTGAGTGGGTTGCATGTTCCAGTTGTGCACCCTATCTTCACTTCTTGGCTGGCAAACAGAGCAACCCTTCCTGTTTATAGGTGCTGATTAAATTCATCATGGTCCACTGATTATCACAATCAGGACACTCTTTTTTGGACTCTTCTATTATGGCCTTGATGGCTCTGCTGCTCTTTCTTATCCTATATTTTTACAGATGGTCCCAATATTATTTAGTTTACTGGGACGTGAAGCTTGGCAACCATCAAAATATATGGAGATAGGCCCTTTATGTGAGTAAGTGAATACTTCCATTTTGTTTACAAGTTTGCCAACCCTGTTTTCTGTGGGGTTTGTATATGATGGCATTAGGGGTTTGCCAATTTGGACTTCAAACCAGAAGTCATAGGGCAAGAACTCTGGTCATAACATACTTGGGGCTGCCCATTTCCAGGATCACAGACTGAGTAACTAGTCTGGTTATAGACACAAGTTCCTGTATGAGTGACTGTATACTCATAGTAGGTCTGGTATAACAGAGTTTTAGTTATTTTTCTGGACCAGGCTTCTATTACACAGTGATGACAGTCATCCTGGTCCCCTTTTATAACCATTGGTGAAAGTGTAAATGACTTCAGTATTACTAATACTATTATTAAACTTATACTATGCATGGGCACCCTTCTGGGCAACAAGCTTGGCAGCATTTGCAAAGATAACATGACAGGAAAATAATCAGTACAAATAAGAGTATAACTATGCTTGTAAATTCAATCCACATTTACTTATCTATCGTTGACTTCCTTAGGCTTTGGCTGTATGTAGGCTAGTCATCTTCTGGTTGTGTGACAGAGCAGGGCTTGATGTTTCCTTAAGCTTCAGCTGTACGTGGACCAACCAGCCTCCAGTGTGATTGGAGCAGGTGAGCAGTGGCTTGGTCTCGCCACAGAATCAGCCACATCAAGTGGTCTGGGTTTTGTTGACTGGTCCACTGGTCCTGAGTTGTGGTTGCTGCTGGTTTCAGCTGGCTATGATGAACCCAAGGTGTGATAGCTGTAACTTTAACAGCAGTGGGGGTAGACAAGATCACAATATGGGGACCATCCCATAAAGGCCCTAAGGTGGTTAGGTTCCATCTTTTGACCCAGATAGAGTCTCCAGGTTGGAAGGGATGTACTGCATCTGTGATGCAGGTATTCTTTCTCTTACCCACCCTTGTATTTACTGCATGGCCTCACTGAAGGCTTGCATTTGCCTTCTTAAGGTTAATTCCCCAATTTCTTTTAAATCCCCTTTTATCTCAGTTATCTCAGCCCTTTTAAGGGCTGGTCCTTTAAGTCTTTTCAGCTTGAGAAAACCTCATCCACTGTTTCCACACAACAGTGATACCCTGGGCCACATAATGGGGGCTTTCCATGCTCCACCCACTCTATTGGCAGCAGTGTGGCTGGATTTAGAGTATTCACAATCTCTAAGGTTATGTAGGGGTTTTCACAAAAAAAGTCCTTTATATCTTAACATCCTAGGATTAGAAAGCTAGCGATGCCCCCTCTGCTCCATCAGGGTGATGACCGTGTGGGGCACCCAAATTATTAACCTTTGTCCAAATGTGAGCTTGTTAGCATCTTCTGCTAACAGGGCAGTGGCTGCCAATGCCTTGAAACAGGGTGGCCATCCCATAGCCACCAAGTCTAGTCACTTGGACAAATATGTCACGGGCTGATACCATGACCCTGGTGTTTGTACCAAGACTCTTGTAGCTATTCCTTTTCTTTCATGGACATACAGGTGAAAAGGCCTTATCATGTCTGGCAGTCTCAATGCTGGGGCCTGGATCAAAGCTTTCTTGATTTCTTTGTCATGTCCTTCTCTTTTCCCCACAGGAGGGGTTCTTTTCCCCCACCTTTGGTAGCCTCATACAATGGTTTTGACAAGAGTGAGTAATTCGGAATCCACATTAGGGGCAGAAACCAGCTGCCCCTAAAAGCTCCCGCACTTGTTATCCAGCGCCAGGTCGAGGAATGCCACACACAGTCTCCTTTTGCTCATGTCTGAGCTCACGCTGCCCTTGAGAGATGTTAAAGTCAAGATACCTTGCTCTTTGGCCGCAGATGTGTGCCTTTTCCTTAGACACCTTGTAGCCAGCCTCCCACAGAACACGAAGGAGGCTTTCTGTGCCTTGAAAGCACTGTTATTTTGTGGGTGCAGCCAAAAATAAATAATCTATGTACTGCAACAGGACACGGCAGTCACTTGGTGGCATGAAAGCCTTCAGGTCTGGGACTAGTGCTTCCTCAAAAATGGTTGGGGAGTATTTAAATCCTTGGGGGAGTCTGGTCTGAGTATACTGTGATGAGCCCCACTCAAAGGCAAAGAGACCCTGGCTTTCAGGAGCTAGTCGGATGCAGAAGAATGCATCCTTTATGTCTAAGCACGTAAACCAAGCAGTGTCAGCAGGAATTCACCCAAGCATTGTATATGGGTTGGACACAATGGCATATAATGTAGCTGCAAACTTATTTACTGCCCGCAAATCCTGTACCAGCTGGTAATCTCCAGGGGGGCTTTAACACCGATAGCAATGGAGTGTTCCAAGAAGAGGCACATCTTTGTATTATCCCAAATTAAAGGAGCTGTTCTATATGCTTGTAATCCCATGGGTGGCTTCTGCTGGAATGGGATATTGATGGATTCACACTGGGTAAGTGCCCCGCAGCAGTTCCACCACTATGGGTGCCTGATTTATGGCTAGCCCCAGGGGATTGTCTTCCACCCAGACCCTGGCAGCTTGAGAAATAATTCCTTATACATCACCTCATTTTCCCACTGTCAAAATGCATCTTTACAAATTTTGCATCTCTCATAGAGTCTCCGTTCCTCTGTTGTTGGGACAGTAAGGGTCATTATGATGACTTTTCTTTGACCTAGGTTTACAGTCATGTCCCCTTCTGGTGTAAAAGAGATTTGTGCTTGCAATTTCTGGAGCCAGTCTCTTCCTAACAAGGGCACTGGACAATTTGGCAAATATAAAAATTCATGTTGGACTTCCTGTCCTCCAATCACACATCTTTTAGATTTAAAGTAAGGCCTCTTTTCTGTTATTCCTGTAGCTCCAATTATTGACATAATTTTTAGACAATAGCCCAATTGCTTGATTTACTACCAAGTGCTCCGCACCAGTATCAACCATAAAGTCCATTTTCCAGCCCCCTACCTCCATTGAGACCATAGGCTCCTCAGGGCCTAATGAAATGGAGCCTGCTCTGTCTCAGTCCTCACAATAATAATAGATTCCTGCCAGTCCGATTAAATCCATGTCTGACTTCCGAACGCCTTGACTGGCAGCAGGGGGTTCTGGGCAGCCATTTTGTCCCTGATTGTTGCCTTTATCCTTTTCTCTTTCTGTGTATTCATTCTTCAGTGTCCCATCTGCTTGCATCTCACACATTGATTTCTCTCAAGCCTAGGTTGGCCCTTTTGTCCTGGCTTAGCTAACTGGTTTTGCCTAGCTTGTCCTCTACTATGACCATGACCACAACCACATCCTCTCACAAAATCAGTTTCTTTTCCAACTAAGGCTGCCACCAGCAAGTCTGCCTTTTCCTTAGCTCTGTGTCTAGCTTCTCTCTTGGCCTCCTCATCCCAATTTACAAACACTTTAGTAGCCACCTAGATAACATGGGTAATATTCATGCCTTCAAAACCTTCTAACTTCTGAAGCTTTCACTTTATGTCTTGTTGCACCTGGCTTACAAATGTCACATTAACCATACACTGATTACCGGCAGCCTCTGAGTCAAATGGCGTATAAAGCCAGTAAGCCTCACAGAACCTCTCATAAAATTCCCTGGGACTTTCATCTGGCTTCTGGTGGACCTCTGAAACCTTTCCAATATTGGTTGGGCTTCTTCTCTCCAGCCTTTATTCCATTTTGGAGTGCCTCTTGGTACTGCTGCAAGCTTTGTAGCCCTTGAGCCTGGTTAGGGTCCCAGCCTGGGTCAGCCTCTGCTGGGAGTGCTTATCGTGCATACTGCCTGATATATCTTGTGCCTGCAGGTGCATTGTTCTCCAGCTACTGGAGAGTGACTTGTATAACTCTGTGATGCTCTTCTGTATTAAATAATGACAGAAGAAGTTGTTTGCAATCAGCCCAGGTAGGATTGTGAGTTAGGAAAATGGACTGCATTGGATCTATAAGAGCCTGAGGCTTCTCTGTATAGGAGGGAGTATGTTGTATCCAATTTAAGAGATCAGTAGTAGAGAAGGGCTGATAAATGAAGAGCCATTCTCCCCTTGGACTTTATTCTGTGCATTAAAATAAATTTGTCCCCATGTTTCTCGGAGGGACATCTGCATTGCTCAGGCATGGCCCGACCTAAGGTGGCTGACCTTATCCCCCTGGAGTTCCTCTCTTGGCTTTTCAGGCAAGGGCTCTGGGTCCTCTCTGCATGGTGTTGCCTGAGAGGTGCTTTTTTCTGAGTCTGAACCTCTGGAGGCAGCTGGGATAGTTTTCTGTCTAAGCCTTGCCAGGGATGGATACATTGGTGCATAGTGGGGTGGACTTTCTAACTCTTCAGGTGGGGCCTGTAGGACAGGTTTTTTTCTGCTTTTCCTGTGAATCCTTTTCTTTTTCTGATGCCTTGCAATCTCTTTCTATGGTTCCTGGTTTTGTCTGGGCCATTAGAGTCTTACAATAGGTCTCAAAGCAGGCCTGCAGCCACTGAGGGTGGTTTTGAATTATACTTAGCCAGGAGTCGATATACAGAAACTTATCTGGGTGCCCAGGCTGTTCTCCAACCCCAGTGACTACCCAGAACACTCGGCGAATTATTTCCCTGTCTATTGTCCCTTCGGCCAGCCACTCTACATTAAAGGATGGCCAGTCTATCTCACAAAGGGCACTCAGTTTCTGTGGAGTTAGCATATACCTATAATCACCATTAAAACCTTTTTTAAAGTTTTTCAGCATGCACTCCAGTGGAGTAGACTTTGACACTTTTCCTCCCATTTCCTCCCTCATGGCACACTTTCACTCTTGGATCCACCAGACTGGGTCCTATTACGGGAGGTTCAGACACTGCTTAGCCAGGAGCTGCCTTAATTCCCGTCACTGCTAGCTGCAGCTGTGGAGTTGGTCCTATGGGCCGTATACAGTGTCCTAGGTCTGTTTATTCCCACATTCACTTTGGAGCACATAGCCCACGCTAAGAGATCTGTGCCTCCCCACATCACACCCCGTGTTGGTCTCTCCCGAGACTCTCTTTCACACACTTTCACACATCTCCCCCATCCCTGAAACAGTTTTCCTTTCTGACTCACGAGTCCCACCTGTGCCTGGTGTCAGTTAGGGCATGAATTTTGTCCGAGTCAATGGGCCTCTCCCGGTATTCTCAACCCCCTTGGGTTGGACTAGTCATCATGCCCTGGGAGGTGATCATGCTCCCCTTCTGTCCTTATGGGATGGGTCTTGCCTTAGGGCCCAAACCTTACTGCAGTTCAAATGTCTGCACGTGCTGCTCCCGTGACTGTCCTGCAACCCTTTTTACCAGTTCCATTTGTACTGGTGGGGGAAGGCTCCAGAATGCAGGAGGGCTGTGCTTCCAGGATGCAACTCTCCTGGTGGTGCCAGGGACTCCAGGTCTCCTGCATCCTGGGACTCTAGCCCACGGGAAAAGGAGAAAGAAAATCTGTCTCCAATCCGGGATGGGCCCCCAGAAATGATACGGTACAATCAAAGACCGGAGAGACCAAAAAATGTTGACGAGAGTTTATTAAATTAATGTGATCACCAGTTCAGCTGGACATGCGTACAGAAAGTCTGAGCCCCAAACAAAGGGCTTTTCCTACTTTTAAACATCTTAAGGCAGCAACTATGTGAGGTGGGAAGCAAGTTGCAGAAGAAAGAAACAAAGGCAGCATTACAACATTTCTTACATCTTGAGAGAAACATGTCTTGCAACCTAAACTTATTGTCTTGTGACCCTGCAGGCGTGCTATGGAGGTAAGGAGGAACTCGCTGGGCCTGTAATAAACTTTGAGGAATGTGGAGTTGGGGAATATAGATGAGGTCCAGTGACCACAGAGAGAAGACAGGCTGTTAATATTCTCTTTTAGCTTGAGTGTAAGAGGGGGTGGGGGTCACATTTTGCAGCAACATTAAAAGGATTGTAAAATTTCTATTACTACTACTATTAGGTTATAGTTGATCTCATTAATTCCTTCTCCATGATGACAATGCACCCAGGTGATGAGCTTTTTATGATGAATTTCCCAGGTGTTCCTTGTGCTTCTTGTATTTGGATGTCTAGGTCTGTAATAAGGCTGGAGAAGTTTTCCTTGATTATTCCCCCAAATATGTTTTCCAAACTTTTAGATTTCTTCCTCAAGAATATCGATTATTCTTAGGTTTGGTCATTTAACATAATCCCAGCCTTTTGGAGACTTTTCATATTTTCCTAATTTTTTATTTGTCTTTTTTAGATTAGGTTAGTTCAAAGACCTTGTCTTCAAGTTCTGAAATTCTTTCTTCTACTTGTTCAGTTATATTGCTGAGACTTTACAGAGAATTTTGCGTTTTTGTAAGTGTGTCCAGTGTTTCCTGAAGGTTTGATTGTTTTTTCTTTATGGTATCTATTTCCCTGAATATTTATCCCTTCACATCTTGTACTATTTTTTTGGATTTCCCTGCACTGGGCTTTGCCTTTCTCTGGTGCCTCCCTGATTAGCTTAATAACTAACCTCCTGAATTCTTTTTCAGGTAAATTAGAGATTTCTTCTTAAGTTGGATCTATTTCTGGTGAGCGAGTGTGACTTTCAGGGGGTGTTAAAGAGTCTTGTTTTGTCATATTACCAGAGTTGGTTTTCTGATTCCTTTTCATTTGGATAGAGTCTGTCAGAGGAAATGTCTAGAGCTGAAGGCTGCTCTTCAGATTCTTTTGTCCCACAGGGTGTTCCCCTGATGCAGTTGCCTCCCCCTTTTCCTATGAATGTGGCTGTCTGTGAGCCAAGATGCAGTGATTGTGATCTCTCTTCTGGATCTAGCCACACAGCAAGACTACCTGGCTCCGGGCTGGTACTGGGGGTTGTCTGCACAGAGTCCTGTGATGTTAACCATCTGTGGGTCTCTAAGCTGTGCATACCAGCACAATATTTGAGATACCTCCTGGGTCCTGCAGGAGCAGTCCACTTCCTTCAGAGGGTCTGTGGGTCTTCTTGGGATTCCTAGTTTGTTCTTCTAGAAGTTTTTTTCTAATGCTGTGAAGAATGACAATGGTAGTTCAATAGCAATAACATCAGATCTTAAAGTTGCTTTGGGCAATATGGCCATTTCAATGATATTAATTCCTCCAACACATGAGCATGGAACATTTTTCCATTTATGTGTGTCATCTCTGATTTCTTTAATCAGTGTTTTATAGTTCTCTTTGTACAGTGTTCACCTCTTTGGTTATCTGTATTCCTAGATATTTCATTTTCTGTGTGGTTACTGTAAACAAGATTGCATTCTTGATTTGGCTCTTAGCCTGGATGTTATTGATATATAGAAATGCTATGATTTTTGTACATTGATTTTGTGTCCTGAAATCTCGCTAAAATTGTATATCAGATCCAGTAGCCTTTTGGCAGGGTCTTTAGGGTTTTCTAAATGTAGAGTCCTATCACAGTGAAGAAAGATAGTTTGACTTTTTTTTCCTATTTTGGATGCACTTATTTCTCTTGCCTGATTACTCTGGCTCAAACTTCCAGTAGTGTTGAACAGGGGTAATGTGAGGGGCATCCTTGTCTCGTTCAAGTTCTCAAGGGGAAAGCTTTTGCCCATTCAGTATGAGGTTGGCTATGGAATTGTCATAAATGGATCATTATTCTGAGGTATGTTTCTTCAACGCCTAGTTTGTTGAAGGTATTTATCATGAAGGGATGTTGGCTTTTATGAGAAACTTTTTTATGCATCTGTCACAGTGATCATATGACTTTTGCTTTTAATTCTGTTTATGAGGTGAATCACATTTATTGATCTGCATATGTTGAACCAACTTTGCATCCCAGTAAAAGCCTACTTCATTATGGTGAATTAACTTTTTGATGTGCTGCCAGATTCAGTTTTTAGTATTTTGTTAAGAAATCTTGCATCTATGTTAATCAGGGACATTGGCCTAAAGTTTTCTTTCTTTGTCATGTCTTTGCCAGATTTTGGTATTCGGCTGATACTGGTTTCCTAGAATGAGTTAGAGAGGAGTCCCAAAGGCTCTGAGGCTCATGCCTCAAGTTTGTAGCTGGACTGACCGTTATGAGTGGTCAAATTTAGGGTGATGGGTTCAGGCTGTTATTGTCCCTTGTTGGCCCATTGTTGAATGCAAACTGCCCCCAGAAAAGAGGAGTAAACTTACATGATCCCATGTTCTTGGGCTAAAGTAATTCCCAAAGAATGCTTAAACGTAAAGTCGACTTGCCAGCAACACTTCCAATGCTGAAAGGTGGATGAAAATCCTTTACTCCTAAAGGGAGATCTGGATGGATACCACAGCATCTACTGCACACTCTGTATGTCCATTATGGACATATTTCTGCTTCCAATTCACAGCGTGTAGTTGTACAACAGTTTATTTGGGCAAGATCTTGTAGATGGATATTTAGGATGTTTTCAATTAAAGGTAGTTTTGATGCATTCATTTCTCAAAATCAGTGTGATGAATTAGCCCCTAGCTACTAGCTCCCTCCTCAAGATTTATACTGAAGTAGTTATACTTCAGGATATTCTGGAAACATTGGTCCAAATATATCACACAAATGTATAAAGAAAATTCATTGGATGAGTCATAATTCTCAAAATAAATGCAAATATGTCTACATGCAAATCTGTACATGAATCATCATAGCAGGAGTATTTATACTAGCCAAAAAATGGCAACAACCCAAAGGTGAGTCAAGTGATGAATGAAATATGATATATCAATACAATGGAATGTTATTCAGCAATAAAAAGGGATGAAATACTGATACACGTTAAAATATAGAGCAATGTTAAGAAAATTATACTAAATTAAAGAGGCCAATCACATAGGATGTATAACATGTCCACAATAGGTAAATTTATAAGGATAGAAAGTAATATTAGTAGTTCCCCAGCATTGAAGAAATAATAGAGACAAACTATGAACAGGAAAGCTGTTTCTTTTTGGGGTGACAAATTAATCTAAAATTAATTGTAGTAATGGTTGAATAACTCTGAACATACTAAAACCCTGAATTGTATTTTTAAATAGATATTGTATATGATATGTGAACTTTACCTCAATAAATCTGTTAAACAATAAAGAAATCATGGGAAATTAGTATACAGATAGCTGCATTGAAATGATGTGTGTGAATGTCTGAGGAAGGGGTAAGTGCTATAGAGATTATAGTCTGGAAAAGAGCATGCCTATTCTTGCTGAGAGAGTAAACTGGAAAGAAATAGACAAAATTGTGCTCATGCTTTTCTAATGCCATTGTCCAAAGATATTCTTTGCCCGTTTCTGCAGTGAAGAAATAATAACCAACAAAAACACTGATGCAAATATCCATGGAATAAATTTTAGGCTGCTTTGAAACCTTGCTGACCTGAAAACTTTAGAAACATAGCTTCAAATGTTGTCCTGTAATTTTGTCATTCCAGTCCTCCAGAAAAAAATGATTATTTGCTCCTGAGTTTCAGTACTTCACCTCAACCACAGAACTTATAGAAGTTCCTATTCGGCTTCTGCAAATTTCATCTGCCACTTGTAAATTCAAAATATAAGAGGAAATGTCAAGATCAACACTTTGTACTTTCCTTCTCTCTGAGATATTGGCCCCTCAAGTCCTTGCTTCATAGTAGTTCCCTATAGCCTGTAAATATAATTTTATATGAATTCTACCTAGTCACCTTAATAAGAGATTTGGTCTCCAACAAGTTACTCTGCTGTTAGCAGAAACAGAAATCTGTCAGTCTATTTCCTTTTTTTTTTTTTCCAACTGAACTTTTTCTGGGTTTCTACTAATATGATATTGCAATAATACCTAACACCACAGATTCTATATGGTGATTTTGTTTGAATTAGAAAAAGTAAATCCTCTAGGTTTACAGATTTTTTAAAGCACATCTTTTCTGAGCAGACAGCTTGGGGAAAAAATGTAGATTAACTTTGTCAATGAACAATTTGCATAACTATATATGATGACCCTGTGCTTACTACCGAGTATGTGCTTAGTAAATAGTTGTTAAATCCATGTATAAATTTTATATTTGTATGGGGAATTTGACTTAACCCACTTTCTATTTTACTTCTACATGTAGACTATGTCCACTTGCACCCCACAAATATTAGAAAGTGCATATGACTTGGTGAATATATCAAAGTAAAATAAAATTGATTGAAGTATCACCAAATTTTACGAACTAAAATATTCCTGTATTTATATAGTTGTTTGGTCACTAAGTTGCTAAAGTCCCACATTTAAAATATTTATAGACTAACATGTGATAGTTGGCCTTATACACAACAAATAATTACCATCCAGTTTTTTGTTATCCTATATAACAACTAAACCTCAGAAACACTACATTAACATCCAAGTTCATCCGTATGGCCTTAGAATCAGCACTTCGTACAGATTTCTCTTTTTTTTTTTTTTATCTATTATTTTCCAAGGTCCCAAGCCTTGGAATGATTTATGAGAAACTAATAAGTACTTAGTAGGCATTTAATAATTCTCCATAGCATCAAATATCCTACTTCTATATTTTTCTCTTTTCTTCTTTATGGCCCACATGTAATTTATCAAAGTCATTAACTTACCACAATATTACTCACATCCTTTCTACTTCTAGCTAGTGGCTAAAAAAGTATAGGACTAATTACATCAGTCCTATATTACTTTGTTAGCTTTCAAATACTCCAGTCGTTTTGAAGCTGGTACTAATGAAATTTGATCATATTATCAATGAATATATCAATAAAGGAATAAACTAAGTCTGAGTAACATATAGAATTCAGTTAAGAGTAGATTCACCAGAGGAGAGCAACAAAGTAAATTTTAAATATTATATTGGAGAGACTGTAAAAATTTAAAAGATAAAAATAAATATTAATAAATATTCATAGTATTTGAATAACAAAAAGAGGGATTTATATCTGTAAAATCTGGCAATCACTGAAACATAAACGCTAAGCCAATTAAAAATGTGTTAAATTTAAAAGGTAATACACAAAAATATGAACATATTACTTAGAAACTTGAAAGTCAGTAACAGAATAAGTTTATGAAATAGTATGAAAATTTTTTGAGTAGAGAATCAGGGTAATAGTAAGGGTTTGGTACTGGAAACTATTTATTCCATTATTAGAAGCCATGTGGAATTTTTTATTTAAAAATAGCATATTTATTTCATGTTACATGCCAAGTAGAATTTATTTTTAAAAAAGCATATAGGTTTTTTGGCCATGAATGAGTAATTGGTACTACAATATCTTATTTACATAAACAATTGGAACATAGGGAAAAATCTGGAAAAATACAAAATAAAGTAATAATACAATGTCCAAAATTCAATAAACATGATTAAACATGGAAAATATTTGTGGGAAACTGACCAATAGTCAGGATAAAAATGACTCAAGGTAAACCAGTAAGGAAAGAAATCATAGAGATTATATGATCAGCATAAAAGGACTGTAAAATTGTTATTAATTAGGCTAAGGACTGAAATAAAAATATGAGAAAACTGGAAACTAAAAAAGAAGAATCTAGTATAGAAATAATCAACAGAAAGTCAACTAATAAAGTGAAACGTAGAACATCTAAAGATTAAAATATAATATCTCAACTATGTTTGTTTAACAAGATATTACACACTGCAGCATAAAGACCATTAAACTTGACAGGAGTAGAAACTATGCTGAAAGAAAGCTATAAAATGGTGGGGAAAAAATGAGCAGAGACTCAATAACCTATAGACTCCATGACCTAAACAGATAAAAATTGCAAGTAATTGGAGTTCCAAAAGATGGAGAGATAAATAAGAACAGAATAACTATTTGAAAAAATAATAAGAAAATTGTCCAGATTTGAAGAAAAATGTCAAACAACATATCTTATAATCTTAATAAAACCTAATAAAAAATGTATCACTGACTTCTCGTCAGAAACAATGCAAAGCAGAAGACAATGGAACAATATCTTTTAAGTGCCGACTTAAAAAAAAAACAAACCCTTCAACACAGAACTCCAAATCCAACAAAAATGTTACTAAAAATAGTATGAATTAATGACATTTTTAGGCCAAAAAATAACCTAAGGAAATGTGCTTTAATTAGATCTATATTATAAGATGTGTTAAAGGAAGCTCTTCAGGTGTCAGGAAAATGATACCAAGTAATAACTTGGAACTGCAAGACAAATTAAGAGTGCCGGGTGGGGATGAGGCACAATAATGAGGAAAACTGAGAAAAGAAAACAGGAAGCAGCAGCAGCAGCAGCAGCAGGGAAGAAAGGTCTTGTGGCAGCTTAATTGGAATATTCTCTGTAATTTAAGTGGAAATCTCTGTCTGTCTGTCTGTCCATCCATCCATCCATCCATCCATCCATCCATCTATCCATCCATGCATCCATCCATCTATCTGAGATTACCTGTATTTAAACACTCCCCCCCCACACACACCCACACACACACACACAGAGAGGCACACACATATCTTCAGAAATTTTTCTCTCATACAAGGTTTAGCCTAATATAAGATATAGTTTTTCAATAGAACTTTGTTTTTAAAAAAATCTGATGCAGAAAGCCAATATGGAGAGCATGTACAAGCAAAATGGTTCCTTATGACATGGGAGCAGAAGCCCTATTCACAATTGTTCTCCTCCTGCTAAACGAAGTTCTCTCAGAAAACATAGGTTCCTCAGATAACACAGGATGAAAACCATTGATTTAATCAATTGGTATTGCTAGCTTTAAGAATCTCAATTTTTTACATTTCTAAAACTTTTACCAAATTATTAATAAGATAGGTACCTAAAAAGATAGATTTCAAAAACAAATAAATAATAAATCTACAATAAAGATGAAACGATTGAAGTTGTTTTTGTAATACCAATTGATTATTTCTTAATTGATTCCCAACCAACTTTATTTGTTTTCAAAGTCTATTAGCCTAAAGTCACTTAAATTGGGCTAAATCAGTTACAGTACACAGCAAAGACTACCATTAAAAAACAGAAGTGGCAATAACAATACAAAGAGAAAGAACTTTACTGATTCAAAAGTAAAAAGAAAGGTTAATAGGTACAAAAATATAATTAGATACAATGAATAAGATCTAGTATTTGATAGTAAAACAGGGTGACTATAATTCAGCAATAATTGGTTGTATCTTTTAGATTAACTGAAGGTGTAAAACTGGAATGCTTATAAGACAAAGAAATGATGATTGCTTGAGGTGCTGAATACCCCATTTACCCTGATGTGATCATTACACATTGTAAGTCTGTATCAAAATATCTCATATACCCCACAAATATCTATACTTATTATTTATCTATAAAATAAAAAATAATTTTTTAAATAAATCACACACGTGCAAAAATAAATTCTAAAATAAAATTTAAAATAAATACATAAAAATAAAAATTTGGTTGGAAAAGGCATTTCAACTCCAAAAAAAAATTGTTCCTTAATAGCAGGTTAACCAAGAATTTAGATATTCTTTAACTAATTGTGTCTAATATGTCAAGAGGATAAAAAGATGGAAACTGCTCATACTTTCATGTATTTTCATAGCATCAAACATTTAGACACATGATTTTAAAAAAAAAAATGTGATGTATTCGTGTTTAAAATTGTTCAGTTGTAAATCTGGAATATTGTATACAGCAGTCTATACTATCACATCGAAGGCCCTCTGTCTAAACTTTGTGTAACTACTATTTATAATTAATATGGAAACTGCTCATACAGTATGGATAATCCACTGACTTCAACTTTCTTTAAAGGAATGAAAGCTAAAGTCATTAAATGCCAGAGAGAGAATTAAATATTGTTCTACTAATACAGAGGTAGAATAAAAGGTAACATACTGAAGATATATTTATAAATGTAAGACAACAGGTTTGAAATGAAAAAAGTGAGAATTCTTTTTTTTTTATTATAATCTAAGTTCTGGGGTACATGTACAGAACAAGCAGATTTGTTACATAGGTATACACATGCCATAGTGGTTTGCTGCACCCATCCACCTATCATCAACATTAGATATTTCTCCCAGTGCTATTCCTCCCCTAGCCCCCCACCGTGCCCTGACAAGCCCTGGTGTGTGATATTCCCCTCCCTGTATCCACGTGTTCTCATTGTTCAACTCCCACTTGTCAGTGAGAATATGTGGTTTTTGGTTTTCTGTTCTTGTGTTAGTTCGCTGAGAATGATGGTTTCCAGCTTGATCCATGTCCCTACAAAAGCCATGAACTCATCCTTTTCATGGCTGCATAGTATTCCATAGTGTACATGTGCCATGTTTTCTTTATCCAGTCTATCATAGATGGGCATTTAGGTTGGTTCCAAGTCTTTGCTATTGTAAATAGTGCTGCAATAAACATACGTGTGCATGTGTCTCTATAGTAGAATTATTTATAATCCTTTGGTTATATACCCAGTAATGGAATTGCTGGGTCAAATGGTATATCTAGTTCTGGATCCTTGAGGAATTGCTACATTGTCTTCCACAGTGGTTGAACTAATTTACACTCCCAACAACAATGTAAAAGTGTTCCTATTTTTTCACATCCTCTCCAGCATCTGTTGTTTCCTGACATTTTTTTTTTTTTTTTTTTTTTTTTTTTTTTTTTTTTTTTTTTTTGAGACGGAGTCTCATTCTGTCACCCAGGCTGGAGTGCAGTGGCCAGATCTCGGCTCACTGCAAGCTCCACATCCCGGGTTCACGCCATTCTCCTGCCTCAGCCTCCCGAGTAGCTGGGACTACAGGCGTCCGCCACATCGCCCGGCTAGTTTTTTGTATTTTTTAGTAGAGACGGGGTTTCACCATGTTAGCCAGGATAGTCTCGATCTCCTGACCTCGTGATCCACCCGTCTCGGCCTCCCAAAGTGCTGGGATTACAGGCTTGAGCCACCGCGCCCGGCCGAGTTTCCTGACATTTTAATGATCGTAGTTCTAACTGATGTGAGATGGTATCTCATTGTGATTTTGATTTGCATTTCTCTAACGACCAGTGAGGATGAGTTTTTTCATATGTTTGGTAGCTGCAATAAATGTCTTCTTTTGAGAACTGTCTGCTCATATCCTGTGCCCACTTTTTGATGTTTTTTTTTTCTTATAAATTTAAGTTCTTTGTAGATTCTGAATGTTAGTCCTTTGTCAGATGGATAGATTTTCAAATTTTTTATCTCATTCTGTAGGTTGCCTGTTCACTCTGATGATGGTTTATTTTACTGTGCAGAAGCTCTTTAATTTAATTAGATCCCATTTGTCTATTTTGACTTTTGTTGCCATTGCTTTTGGTGTTTGAGTAATGAAGTTTTTGCCATGCCTATGTCCTGAATGGTATTACTTAAATTTTCTTCTACAGTTTCTTGGATTTAGATCTTACATTTAAGTCTTTAATCCATCTTGAATTAATTTTTGTATAAGGTGTAAGGAGAGGATCCAGTTTCACCTTCCTGCGTATAGGCAGCCAGTTTTCCCAATACCATTTATTAAATAGGGAATACTTTCCCCATTGCTTGTTTTTGTCAGGTTTGTCAAAGATTAGATGGTTATAGATGTGCGGTGGTATTTCTGAGGTCTCTGTTCTGTTTCATTGGTCTATATATCTGTTTTGGTACCAGTACCACACTGTTTTCATTACTGTAGCCTTGTAGTTTACTTTGAAGTCAGGTAGTGTGATGCCTCCAGTTTTGTTCTTTTTGCTTAGGATTGTCTAGGCTATGTGGGATCTTTTTTGGTTCCACATGAAATTTAAAGTAGTTTTTTCCAATTCTGTGAAGAAACTCAATGGTAGCTTGATGGGGATAGAAATGAATCTATAAGTTACTTTGGGCAGTATGGCCGTTTTCAGGATATTGTTTCTTCCTATCCATGAGCATGGA
This sequence comes from Macaca thibetana thibetana, assembly GCF_024542745.1. Lineage (NCBI taxonomy): Eukaryota > Metazoa > Chordata > Mammalia > Primates > Cercopithecidae > Macaca > Macaca thibetana. Next base: position 61,824,307 of record NC_065581.1, on the reverse strand, counting down.
AAGTTTTTCCATTTGTTTGTGTCCTCTCTTATTTCCTTGAGCAGTGCTTGATAGTTCTCCTTGAAGAGGTCCTTCATATCCCTTGTAAATTATATTCCTAGGTATTTTATTCTCTTTGTAGCAATTGTGAATCAGAGTTCAGTCATGATTTGACTGTTTGTCTGTTATTAGTGTATACGAATGCTTGTGATTTTCGCACATTGATATTGCATCCTGAGACATTGCTGAAGTTGTTTATCAGCTTCAGGAGATTTGGAGCTAAGACAATGGGGTTTTCTAAATATACAATCATGTCATCTGCAAACAGAGATAATTTGACTCCCTCTTTTCTTAATTCAATACCCTGTATTTCTTTCTCTTACCTCATTGCCCGGGCCAGCACTTCCAATACTATGTTGAATAGGTGTGGTGAGAGAGGGCATTCTTGTCTTGTGCCGGTTCTCAAAGGGAATGTTTCCAGTTTTTGCCCATTTAGTACCATATTAGCTGTAAATTTTGTCATTAAGCTCTTATTATTTTGAGATACGTTCTGTCAGTACTTAGTTTATTGAGAGTTTTTAGCATGAAGGGCTGTTGAATTTTGTTGAAGGTCTTTTCTGCATCTATTGAGATAATCATGTGGTTTTTGTCGATGGTTCTGTTTATGTGATGGATTACATTTATTAATTTGCATATGTTGAACCAGCCTTGCATCCCAGGGATGAAGCCGACTTGATCATGGTAGATAAGCTTTTTGATGTGCTGCTGGATTTGGTTTGCCAGTATTTTATTGAGGATTTTCTCATTGATGTTCATCAGGGATATTGGCCTGAAATGTTCTTTTTGTGTATGTGTCTCTGCCAGGTTTTGGTATCAGAAAGATGCTGACCTCATAAAATGGATTAGGGAGGTTTCCCTTTTTTGTCCCATTGTTTGGAATAGTTTCAGAAGGAATGGTACCAGTTCCTCTTTGTACCTCTGGTAGAATTTGGCTGTGAATCCATCTGGTCCTGCACTTCTTTTGGTTGGTAGGCAATTAATTACTGCCTCAATTTCAGAACTTGTTATTGGTCTATTCAGGGATTTTACTTCTTCCTTGTTTATTCTTAGGAGCGTGTATGTGTTCAGAAATTTATTCACTACTTCTAGATTTTCTAGTTTACTTGTGTAGAGGAGTTTATAGTATTCTCTGATGGTAGTTTGTATTTCTGTGAGATAGGTGGTGATATCCCCTTTATCATTTTTTATTGTGTCTATTTGATTCTTCTCTCTTTTCTTCTTTATTAGTCTGGCTAGCCATCTATCTAGTTTGTTGATCTTTTCAAAAAAACAGCTCCTTGATTCATTGATTTTTTTGAAAGGTTTTTCATGTTTCTCTCTCCTTCAGTTCTGCTCTGATCTTAGCTATTTCTTGTTTTTGCTAGCCTTTGAATTTGTTTGCTCTTGCTTCTCTAGTTCTTTTAATTATGATATTAGGCTGTCAATTTTAGATCTTTCCTACTTTCTGCTGTGGGCATTTAGTGCTGTAAGTTTTCCTCTACACACTGCTTTAATTCTGTCCCAGAGATTCTGGTACATTGTGTCTTGTTCTCATTGGTTTCAAAGAACATCTTTATTTGTGCCTTAATTTTGTTATTTACCCAGTAGTCATTCAGGAGCAGGTTGTACAGTTTCTTTTAGTTGTGCAGTTTTGAGTGTGTTTCTTAATCCTGAGTTCTAATTTGATTGCACCGTGGTTTGAGAGACTGTTATGATTTTTATTCATTTGCATTTACTGAGGAGTATTTTACTTCCAATTATGTGGTCAATTTTAGAGTAAGTGTGATGTGGTGCTGAGAAGAATGTGAATTCTGTTGATTTGGGGTGGAGAGTTCTGTAGATATCTATTAGGTCCGCTTGGTCCAGAGCTGAGTTCAAGTCCTTGATATCCTTGTTAATTTTCTGTCTCATTGATCTAATATTGACAGTAGGGTATTAAAGTCTCCCACTATTATTATGTGGGAGTCTAAGTCTCTTTGTAGGTCTCTAAGAACTTGCTTTATGAATCTGGGTGCTCCTGTATTGGTTGCATATGTATTTAGGATAGTTATCTCTTCTTGTTGCATTAAACCCTTTACCATTATGTAATGCCTTCCTTTGTCTTTTTTGGTCTTTGTTGGTTTAAAGTGTGTTTTATCAGAAACTAGGATTGTAACACCCGCTTTGCTTTTTTTTTTTTTTTTCTTGGTAAATCTTCCTACATCCCTTTATTTTTAGCCTATGTGTGTCTGCACGTGAGATGGGTCTCCTGATACAGCACACTGACGGGTCTTGACTCTTTATCCAAATTGCCAGCCTGTGTCTTAATTTAGCCCATTTACATTTAAGGTTAATGCTATTATGTGTGAATTTGATCCTGTGATTACGATGCTAAGTGGTTATTTTGCCTCTTAGTTGACGCTGTTTCTTCATAACGTCCATAGTCTTTATAATTTGGTATGTTTTTGCAGTGACTGGTACCGGTTGTTCCTTTCCATGTTTAGTGCTTCCTTCAGGAGATCTTGTGTGGCAGGCTTGGTGGTGACAAAATCTCTCAGCATTTGCTTGATTGTAACGAAATTTATTTCTCCTTCACTTGTGAAGCTTAGTTTGGCTGGATATGAAATTCTCGATTGAAAATTGTTTCCTTTAAGAATTTTGAATATTGGCCCCCACTCTCTTCTGGCTTGCAGGGTTTCTGCTGAGAGATCCATCATTAGTCTGATGGGCTTCCCTTTGTGGGTAACCTGACCTTTCTCTCTGGCTGCCCTTAATATTTTTTGCTTCATTTCAACTTTGGTGAATCTGACAATTATGTGTCTTGAAGTTGCTCTTCTCATGTAGTATCTTTCTGGTGTTCTCTGCATTACCTGAATTTGAATGTTGGCCTGCCTGGCTAGGTTGGGGAAGTTCTCCTGGATAATATCATGCAGAGTGTTTTCCAACTTGATTCTGTTCTCCCCGTCATTTTCAGGTATACCAATCAAACCTGCATTTTGCCTTTTCACATAGTGCCATAGTTCTTGGAGACTTTGTTCATTTCTTTTCATTTTTTTTTTCTCTAATCTTCTCTTCTTGCTTTATTTCATTGAGTTGATCTTCAATCTCTGATATCCTTTCTTCTGCTTGATCAATTTGGCTATTGAAACTTGTGTATGCTTTGTGAAGTTTTCGTGCTGTGTTTTTCAGCTCTATCAGGTCATTTATGTTCTTCTCTAAACTGGTTATTCTAGTTAGCAATTCATTTAACCCTTTTTCAAGGTTCTTAGCTTCCTTGCATTGTGTTAAGACATGTTCCTTTAGCTCAGAGGAGTTTGTTATTACCCACCTTCTGAAGCCTACTTCTTTCAATTCATCAAACTCATTGTTCATCCAGTTTTGTTCCCTTGCTGGCAAGGAGTTGTGATCCTTTGGAGAAGAGGTGTTCTGTTTTTTGGAATTTTCAGCCCTTTTGCACTGGTTTCTCCCCATCTTCATGGATTTATCTACCTTTGGTATTTGATGTTGGTGACCTTCAGATGGGGTCTCTGAGTGGATATCCTTTTTGTTAATGTTGAGTTATTACTTTCTGTTTGTTAGTTTTCCTTCTGACAGTCAGTCCCCTCTGCTACCAGTCTGCTGGAGTTTGCTGGAGGTCCACTCCAGACCCTGTTTTCTTTGGTATCACCAGCAGAGGCTGCAGAACAGCAAAGATTTCTGTCTATTCCTTCCTCTGGAAGCTTTGTCCCAGAGAGGCACCAGCTAGATGCCAGCCAGAGCTCTCCTGTATGAGGTGTCTGTCAACCCCTACTGGGAAGTGTCTCCTAGTGAGGATACATGGGGGTCAGGGACCAACTTGAGGAGCAATCTGTCACTTAGCAGAGCTCAAATGATATGCTGGGAGATTTGCTGCTCTCTTTAGTCAGGCAGGGATATTTAAGCCTGCTGAAGCTGCCCCCACAGCCACCCTTTCTCCCAATTGCTCTGTCCCAGGGAGATGGGGATTTTATCTATAAGTCCCGGACTGGGGCTGATACCCTTTTTTCAGAGATGCCCTGCCCAAAGAGAAGGAGTCTAGAGATGCAGTCTGGCCACAACACCCTTGCTGAGCTGCAGTGGGCTCCACCCAGTTCCAACTTCCCAGCGGCTTTGTTTACACTGTGAGGGTAAAACCACCTACTCAAGCTTCAGTAATGGCTTATGCCCTTCCCCTCACCAAGCTCGAGAGTCCTAGGTTGACCTCAGACGGCTGTGCTGTCAGCAGGAATTTCAGGCCACTGGATCTTAGCTTGCTGGACTCCGTTGTGGTGGGACCTGGTGAGTCAGACAACTTGGCTCCCTGGTTTCAGCCCCTTTTCCAGGGGAGTGAAAGGTTCTCTTGCTGGCATTCCAGGTACGATTGAGGTATTTAAAAAAAAAAAAAAAAATGCTTCTGCAGCTAGCTCGGTGTCTTCCCAAAAGGCTGCCCAGTTTTGTGCTTGAAACCCAGGGCCCTGGGCATAGGCACCACAGGGAGTCTCCTGGTCTGCCGGTTATGAAGACTGTGGGAAAAAGGACAGTATCTAAGCTGGAGTGCACCTTCCTCCCGATACAGTGTCTCATGGTTGCCCTTGGCTAGGGGAGGGAAATCTCCTGACCACTTGCACGTCCCCGGTGAGGTGATGCCCCATCCTGCTTTGGCTTGCCCTCCGTGGGCTGTACCCACTGTCCAACCAGTCCCAATGAGATGAACTAGGTACCTCATTTGGAAATGCAGAAACCACCTGCCTTCTGCATTGCTCTCACTGGGAGCTGCACACCGAAGCTGTTCCTATTCAGCCAGCCAGCGAGCTTGAGAATTCTGTATTTATTATTACTGCTCAATACCATGAATTATATTCCTCGTGCTATGATTTGGCATACATTGCCATTTTACATTGTTTAGAAATAACCAGGAGTTATTTGTCCTGGATTAATAATAACAACTACATTTGAGAAATCACAGCAGCACATGGGACTGCAATTTTTTAAATGAAGATACCATGCAATGGTACCATTCTTACAATCTAATGCACATAATTATTTCTTGTCTTTAATCTATTATATATATTTTACATTACAAATTATCATATGAATTATGTATGTTTGTTTCCCTTCTATTACTTTTAATCATCCTGTACCAGAAACCTGATTAACCTGATTATTATAAACACAAATTCAAGGAAAAAAGGTTTCCCAACACTAGAAATGCTCTAAAAACCATGTGCTTTAGAGTTTAAGGCTCAGTGTTTGAGTTCAGGTTTCACTTATGTTTTACAAAATGAAATGTTAATATATACTTTATTATTTTTAATAAATTATTTTTATTTTAAGAACTAAAATAAAAACCAAAAACAGTATCTACTATCAACTGTCACCATCATATTATAAAAACAAGAACCTTTGAAATAAAGATTGAATACATTTAGCCTTATGGAAAATTTGTTCTTTTGATTTTTGAGTTTTTAAATTACACTTTTTATATAAATGATAAATTCAAGGTGGTTCCAGCACTTAAAATATGCAAAAAACAAAAAATTCAGTCTAGTCTTCCCATTTTGGTCGCTCATATGCTCAGTTCCCTTTCTCTCTTTCTTTTTTTCACCTTTTTAAACTATGTTTTTTTTTTTTTTTAACTTTTAATTTCAGGGGTACATGTACAGGTTTGTTTATAGGTAAACTGGTGTCCTGGGGTGGTGGTGTACAGATTATTTCATCACTCAGATATTAAACCTAGTACATTTTAGTTACTTTTCCTCATCCTCTCCCTTCTCCCACCCTCCACCCTCCAATAGGCAATAGACCTAATGCATATTGTTCACCTCTATGTATCCAGCTATACTCATCCTTTAGCTTCCACTTCTAAGTGAGAACATGTGGTATTTTATTTTCTTTTTCTGTGTTAGTTTCCTAAGGATAATGGCCTCCAGTTCCATCCATGTCCCTGCAATAGACATGTTTTTGTTCTTTTTGTGGCTGTGTAGTATTCCATTGTGTCTATGTACCACATTTTCTTTATCCAGTTTATTATTGATGGATATTTTGGTTGATTCCATGTCTTTGCTATTGTGAATAGTGTTGTGTATATATATGTGTCTTCATTATAGAATGATTTGTATTCCTTTGGGTATGTACCCAGTGATGGGATTGCTGGGTCGAATGGTATTTCAGTCTTTAAGTCTTTGAGGAATTGCTACATTGCCATCCACGATGGCTGGACTAATTTACACACCCACCAATGGTGTATAAGCGTTCCTTTTTCTCCACAACCTTGCCAGCAGCATCTGTTTTTTTGTTTGTTTTACATTTTAGTAATAGCTGTTTGGACTGATGTGAGATGGTATCTCATTGTGGTTTTGATTTGCATTTGATCAGTGATGTTGAGGTTTTTGGGTTTTTTTTATTTATTTATTTTAATGGAGTCTTGCTCTGTTGCCAGGCTGGAGGGCAGTGGCACGATCTCGGTTCACTGCAACCTCTGCCTCCCAGGTTTAAGCAAGTCTCCTGCCTCAGCCTCCCAAGTAGCTGGGACTACAGGTGTGCACCACCACGACCAGCTAAGTTCTACATTTTTAGTTGAGACAGGGTTTCACCATGTTGGCCAGGATGGTCTTGATCTCTTGACCTCGTGATCCAAGAACCTCAACCTCCCAAAGTGCTGGCATTACAGGCATGAGCTACTGTGCCTGGCTGAGTTTTTTTTTTTTTTTTTTTTTTTTTTTTTTAAACATGATTATTGGCCACATGTCTGTCTTCTTTTGAAAAGTGTCTGTTCCTGTCCTTTGCTCACATTTTACAAGGTTGTTTGTGTATTTAAAGTGAAAAAACGTGGGAATTTATTTGCAAGCTAAATAACTATTCCTAACAGTACTGCAAAAAGATAATGTGTAATAGAACTAGAGAGTGGTCAGTCTATTAAAACATAAGAAATGAAGAAATTTTGAATTTACTCAAATGTAAAGGCTAATGGCTGGGAAATTTTCTCTTGTCATTTTTCAAAGCCCAAGGTGAATAAATTAATATGCATTTGAAATTCATAATATGTGAATGAAATTGAATTATAGAATTCTGAGAAGTATCTCAATAGAGTTATCATAGAATCATTTCTTTTTAGAACATTTTTCATAGCTCTCTAGTGTGTTTATATTAAACATTATCACTTTCTCCTTTTTTAATCCCTATGAATAATAAGGATCTTAACAGAGAAAAATATGTACTGCAGTGTAAACATACTTTTATGCCATTGCTGAACTATGTCAGATTTAAATTTGAATATTCACTATTATAATCAAAAGCATTTTTATAAGACCATTTTATGTTTTAATAGTAAACTATAATATTTCAGGAGACATAGACATAAACTTTATTTTTAAATTTAAAAAACTAAGTTAATGTATAAGTGCAATAAAAATAAGAATTAAATCTAAAACTTAAAGATTAATAAAGCTCAAAGAAACTTTAACAATGGCAAATCAGTACTTTCCCAACTGCGGCACATAAAAGCCAAATGTTTCTATTAAATAGTTTCTTTGGAATCTACTTGACTTGTTTGTAAATTTACTGTCTGAAATATTGTTTTATTTTCTAGTTCGTTTTTGACATTTTTTCTAGTCGTTTTTTCTAGTTTTTGACATTTTTTTCTAGTCGTTTTTGACATTTGACAGAGTATTACTAGGTGAGAGTCTTTACAGTACATTTGAGCCTATAACAAACTTTCAAAGGTTCTGAACTGTGATTTAAAAAGTGAAATACATTAATCCTGAAATTTCTAAACAAGACAAAGGCCTTATTCTATTAATTACTTATAATATATTCAATAAGATACAAAGTCTTGAGATGCATATAGTGTAAAATTTTAATTCAAAAATTAAGAAAACTAATATATTTTTCAGTGTGTATGTTTAGTGGTTTCTCTGGTCATAATTTGGTTCACCTAAGCTTGACATTTTCGGTAATATTAAGAGCTTATCAGAGGACAGAACCTGAATGAATGCTCATTTCTAACTATTAAATTCTGAGCTGTACTCACTTTTACTTTCTCTTTTTCTCATAAATATACCTTTAGATACACATGTAATTACTAGTATAATATTGTATGCTCATAATGATTAGGTTATTTTTGTCCACCAAATTGAATGTTCTTCAATGTACTTCTCTTCTTGTTCTTGGACCCTTAACATCTTTTTATCATTTTTCCCCAACTTATTCCTAAGGAGGACAGACTGCAGAACACAAAAGGCATGTAAAAAATATTACAAGTCTTTATAGGTTACTTTGTTAGCTTTGATCCCTAGAAGAGTAATGCTTCTTAATGTTTTGATATGTGCAGATAGGGCAAGGTAATTGATGTCTGAGAGAAGAAATTGCAAGAAACAGGCCAAAGATGGAAAAATGTAGCGCCTTGATGGGAAGGATGAGTGTATTAGCTTTTCTTGTATTTTTTCATTGATAATTTTACTGTAATTATGTATGTTTTTCTTTAAGTATTAGTGACTATGTAATCTGTACAGTACTAAGATATATAGGCATGAGTACCTTGACAAATAAGGTGACATTCCTTCCTACTAATTTTTAAAATAAATGTGATTGTATATATTTAAGGTATGGGCCGCATGATGTTATGAGATACATATGGGTAATAAAATAATAACTCTAGTGAAGCAAATTAACGTCCATTATCACACAGTTACCCATTTTTCATGTGTGTGTAGCAAGAGCAGCTAAAATCTATTCATTCACCAAAAGTCCCAAATACAATGCAGTATTTTTAACTATAGTCCTCATGTTATACATTAGGTCTGTAGATTTGTTTATCTAAATATCTGATGCTTTTTATTTCTTGATCTAAATCTGCACATTTTCTCCCCAACCACAGCCTCCGATCTTGGCTTTATAACCACAGTTTTATTCTCTATTTCTGTGTGTTTGAGTTCATTTTTTAGAGTCTACCTATAAGTGAGATAATTACATTTGTTTGTGTCTAACTTATTTCACTTAGCATAATATCTTTCAGTTTCATCCAGGTTGTAACAAATGGCAGGATTTCCGTCTTTTATAAGGTTGAATAACATTGTGTTTGTGTGTACACAAACATAATTTCTTTATAATTTTGCCCATGTTCATTGCAGCATTATTCATAATAGCCAAGATATGGAAAAATCTTATTACTTTTTGGATTGATATTTATGAAATATTTGAATTACTGTACTATAAATATGTTGAATAAATCAAATCAGCCTCCAAATCCAATTGCAACCCTGACCAGTTTGAAGCAAGAATAATATATTCAAGAAAATCATATAAATTCTCTCTATTCCTCTCTCTCTCAGATGCCTGTACCAGTCAAGAATTTTACTGGCTGCATAGAAGTTATAGAAATAAATAACTGGAGATCTTTCATTCCATCCAAGGCAGTGAGAAACTATCACATTAACAATTGCAGGTAAAATAGCAGTAGTTATTTTTCAAATAATCTGTTCAAATACCATACCTAAAGGTATCATTTCCAATTGAAATAATCTAATCCAGGCTGAAGTATATTTCATTCGTTTTGTTTTTGCTTCACATTCCTACATTCTACTTCACTGTCTTACAGATTGAATTTTTAAGCTATATCCCAATTAAGATGGACCATTACTTTAAAGGGTATCTGTTTTGTGCTATATAAAATATACCATCCAACGAATAATCAGTCACAATCAGAAAACATCCTTTATCATAGTTTAAAAATGAAGCATGTTGACAAGCATGCCTGTGTTATATTGTGTGGAGTGCTAAAATACATCCTTTCTCCAAATTATCACTCTTAAAAAATTGTCTTGTTCTTCAGTTTCCATTATTGGAGATGCATTTCTTTCAGACTCTGCTTCTGGCTACTGAAATCTCCAAACACGGCTTTTAATTGGGTGAACTAAAGAGATAGCACGAAGAAAATATTAGCCATTCATGCATTGGTAAGAAGTAGTTAAAATTTTGTTTCTTCCCTGATATTATTGAGAGGGAACTCAGACAATTAAAATGACTCTTTATAAAAGGGGTTATTTTGGGAGTATTATGGTAAATTGGAAAAGGAGATGTAAGATATCATGGTGAGGCAGGTTATTTGATCACAGGACAGCATAAAAGCTCACATCTTAATCAGTGTAAGGTCGTTCCTCATGGAAGCCCAGAGAAGCTCTAGCCATCTGGATTTTTGAACACTCTTTTCCTTTAGAAGCCCTGTGGGATGATTTGAGCCTCGCAGTTTTGTTTCGCATTTCCCTAATTATTAATGTTATTCAGCATCTTTTCATGTGTATATTGGATATTTGTGTATCTTCTCTTGAGATTTTCATATATATATTGGATATTTGTATACCTTCTCTTGAGACATTTCTATTTGATTTTTTGCCCATTTTTGAATTGGATTGTTTCTTTGTTTAGTCTTAGGAGTTATCTATATAATCTGATTATTAATCTCTTATCAGATATATGATTTGCAAATCTTTTCTTCCATTCTGAGTTGTCTTTTTACTCTGTTAACAATATCTTTTGATGCACAATTTTTTTTAGTAATGTCTGTTTTTTCTTTTATTGCCCATGCATTTGGTGTCATATCGATATCTAAGAAATAACTGCCAAATTCTATGTTGTGAGCCTTTTTGCCTATGTTTTCTACTGAAAGCTTTAAATTTTAGCTTTTTAATCCATTTTTAGTTAATTATTGTATATGGTGTTAGGTAAGGGTCTAACTATTTGGGTCATTCTGTTGTATGTGGATATCCAATTTCTTCAACACCCTATGTTCACAAGCATTTCTACACACTAGGCATGAGCAATCTGAAAAAGTAATTACAAAATCTATTTTATTTACAATATCATCAACTAAGTTCAGTTGAGTCTTCTTTTTATTTTACTTAATACATCTAACTAAAGATTTGTCAATGTTGTTGAATTTTTCAAACAACCAACTTTGTTTTCATCAATGTCCTCTCTAATTTGGGTTTAGATTGTTCTTTCTTCTTTTTTTAGCTTATTAAGTTGTAGTTAACTTATTGAATTTGAGATTTCTTATTTTTTAACGTAAGCATTTATGGCTATGAATTTCCCCCTCAGCACTGCTTTCACTGCATCTCGTACATTTTGGTGTGTGTTGTATTTTAATTTTTATTTGTCTCTAAGTATTTTTCTACTTTCCATTATAATTTATTCCTTGATCCTTTGGTTGTTAAAAAGAGTGTTTAGTTTCCACAGATTTATAAATTTTCTGGTTTTAGTTCTGTTATTGATTTTCAACTTTAACCATTGTGATCAGAAAAGATAATTTATATGACATACGTCCTTCCTCTATTGAGATTTAATTTGTGGCCTAACATATAGTCTATCCTGGAAAATGTCCCAAATGCTTTTAAGAATGTGCATGCAATTGTTGTTGCATAGTATGTTCTGTGTATGTCTGTTAGATCTAGTTGGTTTATTGTATTAAGTCCTCTGTTTCCTTAATTATCTTTTACATGGTGACCCTATTAATTATTGAGAGTGGCCATTGAATTCTCCACTATTATTGTAGAATTGTCTATTTCTCCCTTAAATTCTGTCTTTTTAGCTTCATATCTTTTGATAATCTGTAATCAGTTTCATAAGTGTTTATACACTGGGTCTGTCCTACAGACGCTGACCCAGTGACAGATGAAAGACGTACACAGACACAGATATTTTGCTTGTCAGTGTGGCTAAAGGGCTCTACTGCCAGAGTCTGCAGCATCGGCCTCAGTAAGCTAGTGAAGTTTGCATTTATTTAGTACAGATTAAATGACAAAGGTCTCAAGTAAATGCCACTAGAGGGTAATTAATTTTGCTGAACCCCTGAGTAGAGAGCAATCATGCACCCTTGATGATCAAAGGTTGGTCTTAGGACCACATGAGTAAACAAGCCATTTAGATAAACTCCCTCATTTGTATGTACTTTAAGCTATTAACTCAAGGTAAGAGGATTAGTCTGCCTTCAGCCATAACCCTATCCTGAGGCTTTTGCAAAACCTACCAACCTTCCAAGAAGGTTTGTGTCTATTTTACAATTTTTCCCACCACCCTGACTGAACTCTTATATTTCCCCCTTTTCTGTTATTTTGCATCAGGCTTTGTTGATTGAAGAGTACAGATGTGTGCAGCAACAGGTCAGGCATGCTGGACACTGCTCGTATTCCGGCTTTGAATCCTAGAATTAGTAAATAACATAAGACAAACATGAGTGTAATTAGCAACATTCTTTTCCAATTCCTATGGAATTTAGTTCCATGTGTACTGTTACTAAGGAACCCCACTGGGTGTGTGATAATCTCTCTTAGCCAAGCAGTCACACTGTTAGAAGCTGGGAAGTGGGTGTTTGAGTGTAGCAGGTACCACATGCAGGCAGAGTGAGAGAACTTAAAAAAGGTTAATAAAGCATAGCAAGGAACACATTATCTGGAGTGAATGATGTGTGTGTCTGGAGCAGGATTTGTTCAGCCTCTTGAGTTGTCTTTTTCAGCATCCCCCAGGTAATGTCTGGGGCTGCAGGTCCTATAGGATCCTTTTCTTCATTTCTGGTACCAGGTTGGGTCTAGTCATGGTATAGTTTGATGTGTCATGCTGGAATCCAAAGAGGACCTGAGGGGGTGTGAACACAATCATATCCTCTTCCCCATGTTAGTAGTTAATTTGTACCACACCATTCATTACTGTTTACATCTTTCCATAAAATTGCAGGGTTTATGTCTTGAGAGGTTTTAGCAAAGTGCTTTTCCACAGCTGATTGAAATTTATCTAAATTTTAAAAATTAAGGGTAAATAAGGCTTGTGCTAGTAGTGTTGCAGGGTCCTTACTCATACTCCCCCTTTTTTTGAGCATAATTTTAAGGGTGGAGTGGGCACGTTCTATTATGGCCTGTCATTGGCGGTTATATGAGATGCTTGTGGAATGTTGGGTATTCCATGTGTGACAAAATTGTTGAAATTGTGAGCTGGCATAAGTGGACCATTATCAGTTTTAATTTTGTGGGTTGCCCCATAAATGCAAAAGTTAAATGAAGATGTTTAGTGACATATCGGGTGGACTCTCCAGGAAGAGCATGTACACTAATTAGATGAGTGTTGTTATCAATGGACACATGTACATATCTAAGTTTTCCAAATTTAGGGATGTAACATCTGTTTGCCATAACTGCCATAGTCCTAGAGGACTAGAACCCTCTAGGGTTAACACCTGTTGAAAGAGGGGATATGCCTGTGAGCTGGCAATCTGGGCATTGCAGAATAATTTGTTTAGCTAGTCTCTGGGTAGGTTGAAATTGCTTAGTTAAGTTTCTCCAGTTTTGGTGGAAGAACTGATGTGATTGGGTGTCTTAGTCAAGCAGTGATGTCATAACCTGAAGGTCTGCTTGATCATTGCCATAAGCCAATGGGCCAGGTGGTGAGCTGTGGGCTCGAATGTGTGTAATAAAAATAAGATGTGTATGTTGATTTAACAATTGCTGAAGTCAAAAAGTGCACACAGGGTGGGCTTTTGAGTGGACTTAATTATGGCTGTCTCAAGGTTCTGCAGTAAATAAACAGAGTAAGCAGAGTCACTAACATTATTGATGGGTTGAGCGGAAAATGCCTCCAAAGCCAATATTGAGGTCCCAACCTCAGCTTTTTGAGTGCTAGTAAACCCAGAACGAGGAGGAAATTATGTAGTCTCCACCAAATGGCCATTTTTCCATGTTTACCAGAACCATCAGTAAATAGTGTTAAAGCGTTAGGTACAGGGGAGTGAACTATTTTTGCAGGTAACATCACAGAAGTACGAGATAAGAACTTAAGGAGTTTATCAACAGGAAGGGTATGGTCTACATGGCCTGTATAATCAGAGAGGGCTATTTGCAAATTGATAGATAATGGCAATACTGCTTCAAATTGCTTTCTACTTAAAGAAATCCTGATGATATCAGGATCATAACCTAGCAATTGATTGCATTGTCTGCAACCTGAATTTACGAATTTACTGATTATAGGGAGTGTTTTAGTCCCAGTATGTGAGCAAAAAAACCATTCTAGAAAGCATAGTACTGGGGCCATCTGTCCTATTAACCCTGTAGAGGAGTGTTTAGTGGGAAAAATAAACAATTGAATTGAATAGCCTGGGTCTATGTAATCTAGTTGCCTGTGAGAAATGGCTTGTTCTGTTTCCTTGATTATCCTTTTTGCCGCAGGAGTTAAATACCTGGGAGAATCCAGGGCTCAGTTGCCCTTTAAGATAGAAAACAGGTATTGAAACTTATCAGTACGTATGTCCAAGGTGGGCTGAAGCCAGTTAATATCACTTAGTAATTTCTGATAATCATTTAAGTAATCATTTGAGGTATGTAAGTTGCTAGTATTTAATTTAACATTTTGAGGTCTTACCAGGGAGTTAGTATGTACCCAAGATATTTCCAAGAAGAAGACATCTGTACTTTTTCAGGTGCAATCATTAAATCTCTTAAATATGTATTCCTTATGACAGAGTTACTAGCTTTAAAAGTATTGGCTCCGTTGGGGCTGCTAGTAAAATATCCATAAAATGAATAACCTTGCAATCAGAAAATTCTTTTCTACTAGGGAGCAAAGCTTGATTTACATGAAACTGACACATGGTAGGACTGTTTAGCATCCCTTGAGGAAGCAGTTTTTAATGAAATCAACAAGCTCGCTTTTCATTATTGATAGCTGGTATTGTAAACACAATTCTTTCTCTGTCCTGTTCTGCTAGTGGAATGGTATAAAAGCAGTCAATAACAATTGTAAGTCAATCTTGAGGAATCACTGCGTGGAGGGAAGGCCATGTTGAAGGGGCCCTGTAAGTTGCAAATTAGCATTAATAGCATATAGATCATGCAAAACCTTCATTTACCAGATTTTTTGGGAATGACAAAAATGGGTGAATTCCGGGGGCTGTGTGATGGTTCTGTATGGCTTGCTTTTAATTGCTCCTCAACTAATTCGTGGGCTCTTTTTAATTTCTCTCCCTTTGGCGGTTACTGTTTTACTTAAATTGGATTTGGAGAGAGTCACGTTAGGAGTAAGGGAGAAATAACAACAGTAGCCATTATCAGAAAGAGGTCTTTTAAATTCTTCAATTTTACTTGTATCTTAGAAGATAATTATTATCTGGGATGTCTCTTATATACAAGAAACACATGAAATTTTGCCATGGGTCACCCGTGGAGCCGGAGGGCAGCAGTGCGAATCCCAGGGAGGCAGCAGTGTTGCACTTGCCTAGGCGCTGCTTTTTGACTGTGTCGCTTCTGCCCCCTGCCAGCCTGGGGTGTCACAAGCTTCCCTGCCACTGAGCTTTTTCTTCCACCCATTGTCAGCTTGGCCACATGGCTCTGGCCTCTAATGCCTTTTCTTAAATTTTTATAAACATTAAAAGAAATGGGTTTATATACCCAATTGCCTTGTTGATCTTGCATTACTGGGCAGGCTAAGAACTCCCCTTCTAATGCCGCTTGCCTAAGACATGGTACCATGACTGTAGCACATTCCTTTGTCTTTTTTCCAATTTATTAGAGGAGGGGACTCAAGCAAACCTCCATTTCCTCTTTGTTATTTTGGCCTGGTGACAGCACATCTGAGGGACAAGGAGATGGTATGGTAGGTGACAGTTCTTCCTCCTTCCCCTTTTTAGGCTCTTCTGTGTATAATGGGACCAGAGCCAACCTCACCAAAGCTCACAGTGTTAGAGATGATACTGGGACCCATTGCCCATGATGTTGTTTCCAATTTCTCCCCACTTGTTCCCAGAGCTCTATGTCTAGCATACCTCCTTCTGAGAACCATGGGTTATGGAATACAATAGTTTGCATTAGTTCCCTTAACTGAGGCTCCACTAGCTTTAAGCAGCTCTTTCAATACTTTTATATACTGTTTCTGTTGAGCTGATAACTGTTGTCCCATGATGAAACCCTAGCCTGAACATTACCCCGGAACTTGGAAGTCCCAAGCGGGCACCAATGACTTACTGACTCACTGACTGCGCAGTCCTTTTCACCTTCATTTTCGAGGGTTCCGTCACAATCGCCATTCCATTGCAGCATTCCTCACATGAGGCACCACATGCTGGGGTCTGACCCACAGACCCAGGTTGCACAACGGATGAATAATGTACTCAGACACTGATATTCAGTGAAAGAGAAGGCCAGGGGCCAGGCCGATCACAGAGTTGTGACAGCGGTGCGTGCCCTGACTAGCTGTCTCTACAGGCATTTATTGAGCACAGATTTAAATGACAAAGGCTTTGAGTTAACACAACTGTGGATAATTAATCTGGTCACCCTCACCCGGAGAGATCAGTTCTGCCCACGAATGATCAAAGGTTGGTCTTAGGACCACATGAGTAAACAAGCTATTTAGATAAACTCCCTTACATTCCTTTGTACCTACTTTAAGCTATTAACTCAAGGTAAGAGTATTAGGCTGCCTTCAGTCATAACCCTATCCTTAGGCTTTTGCAAAACCTTCTAGCCTTCCAAGAAGATTTGTGTCTATTTTACAATTTTTCCCACCACCCTGACTGAACTCCTACATTTATATATCTTCTTGCTGTATTGAGTCATTTATTAACATATAATGTCCTTCTTTGGTGTTAACATTTTTTATTTTAAAGTCTATTTTGTCTGATATTAAGCTAGCAACCCCAACTCTCTTTTGGTTACTATTTGCATATAATCTTTTTTTTTCATCCTTTCAGTTTTAATCTATTTAAATTTGTGTTTTTAGATCTAAAGTAAATCTTTGGTATAGAGCATATAGTTGAGTCAAGTGTTTTTATCCATTCTGCAGGTTTCTGTTTTTTGATTCAAGAGTACAAACATTTATAATTAAAATAATTGCTAAGAAGGGATTTACTTCTGCTATTTTGTGATTTGTTTTCCTTATTCTTTATAGTTTTTGTCTCTCATTTTTTACATTACTGTCTTTTCATGTTTAGTTTATCTTTTATAGTGAAGTATTTAAATTTTTTTTCTAATTTTATTTTGCATACATTCTATAGCTATTTTCTTTGTGGCTACCATGCAATTAACAGCCTAACGTCATTAACACTCTAAGTTGAGTTTACAACAAACAAAACTCTACTCTTTTAACTGCTCTGTTCCCACTCCTTTTGGTTGTTGATGGCACAAAATTACATCTTTATACATTGTGTGGCCCCCCAAAACTAGTAATTTTTGAAATGTGTTAGTCTTTTAAATTATTTAGAAAACAAAATATAAAGTTATAAACCAAAGTTAAACATTAACTTTTAGAATAATTTTAATGCATTAATCTCCTTATTTAGAAAACAATTATTAGAAATTATTATAAAACAAAAAGTACATTATAAGCCATTTAGCTTTGATAATTGCCTATGACTTTACTCTTATTTCTTCATTCGACATACAGTTACTGTCTAGGGTCTTTCATTTCACACTGCAGGATTCCCCTTGAGCATTTCTAACAAGAAAGGTCCAGTGGTAACAAACTTTCTTAGCTTTTGTTTATCTGGGAATGTCTTAATTTCTACCTTTTTTTTTTTTTTAATTGAGACAGTCTTGCTCTGTCACCAAGGCTGGAGTGCAGTGGCACTATCTTGGCTCACTGCAACCTCTGCCTCCTGGGTTCAAGTGACTCCACTGCCTCAGCATCTTGAGTAGTTGGGATTACAGGCACACACAACACCTGGCTAATTTTTGTATTTTTAGTAGAGATGGTGTTTCACAATGTTGGCCAAGCTAGTCTCAAACTTCTGACCTAAGGTGATACACCTGCCTCGGCCTCCCAAAGTGCTGGAATTACAGGCATGAACCATTGCACCCAGCTCTTCCTAACTTCTGAACGACTCTTTTGTCAAATGTAGAATTCTTGCTTTACAGAGTTGTTTTCTTTCAGCATTTTGAATATTTTAAACTTTTACTTTCTAGCCTACAAAATTATTGATGAGAAATCTAATCTTATTGAGAATCCTCGTATGTGAAAAGTAATTTTCTTTTGCTGCTTTTAAGAGTTTCACTTCATTTTTAGTTTTCAAAAGTCTGATTTTAATATGTATCCATGTAGCTCTGAGTTTGTTTTATATGGAGTTTCTTAAAGACTTCTCAAGTCTTTTATAAACCCTTTCCTGGGCATGGATGGCCATTTTTAAAATGTCCTCATATATGCAGTTATTTTTGAATGTTCTAATCTTTAGTGGTTAGCTTCCAAAAGTGTGAAAACAGACAGACAGTGAGGAGAAAAATAGTTCAAGGTGGTGGGGAGTAACAACAATGCGGGGGAAGTGTGACAATGACCACTATCTATTTCACTGATCAGCTATATTATCAGAAGCAGTAATCAGTGATCAAAGCACAGATGTCTAATATGTGGAGAATAGGATCCTTTCTGTCCACATGGCCCTCACAAGCTGTGTGCAGACTGCACCAGAAACATGCACACACCTGCCTGCCACATGACTAAGAAGTGGGGCGTGGGTGCATGCTACTGTTTTAAGAGCTGAAACTGACCAAAATTAATCACAATTTAATTTAGAAGCCTTCACCTGGAAAGTTTTAAACCTTCAATAGACTTCACTATTTCAAAATAGTTACATCAAAAATATTCTGGGCCAGGCATGGTGACTCACGCCTGTAATCCCAGCACTTTGGGAGGCCCAGGCAGTTGGATCATGAGGTCAGGAGTTCAAGACCAGTCTGGCCAACATGGTGAAACCCCATCTCTACTAAAAATACAAAAATTAGCCTGGCGTGGTTGCACACACCTGTAGTCCCAGCTACTTGGGAGGCTGAAGCAGGAGAATTGTTTGAACCCAAGAGGCAGAGGGTGCAGTGAGCCAAGATCACGCCACTGCACTCCAGCCTGGGCAACAGAGTGAGACTCCATCTCAAAAAATTATATATATATAATTTTTTTTTGAGATGGAGTGCCAGTACAATTGTTGTCTAGGTAGGGAGATAGATTTCTTGTGATTCCTACTCTGCCTTATTAATGACAAATTCATTATGCATTAACATGAATAATATAACATATAGCATGTTTTATGCAAAACAGTTTTACTTTTCCAAAACAAGTAAAAATAATGATAAGAGTGGCACTATATTATGTATCAGCAAACATATTTAATACCTGCCTTAATACAGCTAGATCCTCATAGGTGCTTCTGCATTCAATCTGTCCTATAAGTATTTTGCTGAAGTAGTTGGAGAAATTTTGGCCTCCCAACACATATATATTTTGAAAAGATAAAAGAGTTTTAATAGACTTTTCAAATAATTGAGTACCCCTCTTTGCTATTATGCCAAAATTGATAACTAATAAATTGTTAAAGGTGAGTTGAAAAGTGGAATGTAAAACCCAATCAATGGGCATTTTATATTCAATTAAATTAACATTCATTGCTCTATCTTGTATTTTGAATGGATCTTTTACTCATGCACAATTTTTTGTTGCCAAAATATTGGTCTCTTGAGTTATTCAGCTCTACCAAATGTCAACATATATCTTTGTAAAATATTTAAAAATAATATTTGTTAATATCCCCTACAATCTCACCAGAAAAGATTTTAAGTATTGTATAGCTGTCATTCTGACCATGGTAGATGACTTGCCCACAATTCTGAAATATGATTGAAAGTTCAAATTTTAACATTGGCAACAAATGCTGTTAGCTGTTTTCTTTGGAGTGGCAGCCCTATTTTCTTTTTGAGAAAATGTCTACCCAGTACCCAAGAATGCATAATCATAGCTTAAAATTTAGTTGTTCTTTCATGTAAAACTGTGTTCCACAAAAATTAGCAGCTAGTTGGTCTTACACATCAAAAATGACTCATGTTTCTCCTTGAGGCCATCATCTTACTCCAGTGTACAGCAGAAATACTTTATGCATACCCCCTTTTCATCATACACATTATTAAAAATGTGTAACTTATATTTGAATAAAGTTAATGTTACCACTGTTTCAAGTACAATCATCTTAAATTTTTTAATTAAAGTGATAATACTATATCTAGTACAGTTGGTGCCACTATTTGTATCATACTAAGCCATCAGTAGTTTTATTCACTATTACCTTTGACTATCAGTGCAAATATAAACACAGTGAAAAAGTCTAATAACATTTAAATAACCCCCAAATGACACTATGAGAATTGAAGCTCGCCACTAATTTGTCTGGTGGCTCTGTTTACTTATTACAGCAAGGCTTATCTGGACAGATGGTCCTTAGAAGACTACGTGTGATGCAGCATTTTATTACAGGGAATGTAGTCTTACTTTACCATTTTATATTAATTATATCACTGAGGTTTTGTTATTGAGAAGCTAAAAGTCTTACATACATGAAGGAAGTAAGGTGACTATCACCACAAATTGTAAATCTCTTGCTTGATGCTCAGTGACACATTTTTAAAATTTACCAAAAGATTTAAATTTCTAGAATAGTTTGATCTATTTCCTCACCTCTTCTTTCTTTACAATCAGCTTTATGCTGATATAAGAAAATCTAGAAATAGTTATTAACATAGCATTGACAGAGAAATTGATTCACCAATTTGGTATTTTGGTTTTTGTTTATTGGGTGATGGTGATTGTTGTTTGGTTTTATGTTTGCTTGAATCATTTTACCAAGGTTTTTTACAACAGTAAAGTTGATACTAATTGTATCTGTGTATATGGCAAATATTTTCACCTGTGGATTTTCACCTCATAGCATTTTCTCTATTTTATAGTCACCTACATTTGTTTCACCTGTGTTCTTAATAATTAGGTAGAATATACATCAGGTACAAAAATTTTATTATCACATATTTGTTTATGTCTTATGCCCAAAATATGAAAGATTGATTTTTCTCATTCAGGCAGAGTAGACAGGTTTCAATGTAGTATGATATAAAGAACAGCTAAATCGGTTATTCTACCTCTAGTTTCTTGCCTGCAGAAGCACTCATGTGTAATCTAATGACTCTCTGAATAGCCTTATTAGAAATAGTAGAAATTTGCAAAGCAGGGAAATGGATGTTTAAAAAGGTAATAAATAAGATGGAATAGTAATACTTATAAGTCAGTGAAAATAATATGCATCAATATGGATAATTTTTAAAAATACTTTGTAAAAAAAAGTAACTACAAGAAACATACCATTTACATACACCTTTAAAGCTACCTTATATCCAAACACCATCTTGCCCTTTATTACACATTCTCAAATTTTTCCATATAAAGATAACGACTCTGGACTAAATGTTATGTTATATTACCCTGCCATCCTCTTTTAAATAATTACTGTTCCTGAATGAATGTGTTGTGATAATAGGCACAAGTATTTTAATAGAAGGAAATGATTCAGAAACCAAAGATAGAAAGCACCAGAGATCATTTGCCACTTTTATCCCCCCCCCCACATATCATCTGAAAATGTCATTAGTATCACTAAATTGGATATTATTTGCTTTTCAATAGAGAGTAAATTATAAAGCATATAACACGTGTTTATACATTTGTGGTAACTATCTAGAAACCCTACTTTTAAGTAAACATTCATTTTAAATGTTTGTACACATACATGTATTTGGCTCTTCTTTAAATAATAGCAATAAAGTGACCAGTTTTGTGAAATCATAATTTCCCCAAATGATTTGAGCTTTTATTCCATGTGCAAATTCTGTCCTTCCCATTTCATGAGGGAAATTAAGATTAAATGCGTAGTTTTTGGTATGGTCTCTGCTTACATTTTTAAAGTAAAGTGACATTTTGATATCATTAACAGTCTGATTCTAAAGCTTAGAACCAATCATATAGAACTGTAAAGAAGAACAATGACTCTGGAACCATACATTGAACAGTGGTTGTACTACTTATTTCCTATGTGACTTCATGGTTTCTTCATCTATAAATGGTGATGTTGACAATAATACTGACCACAGAGTATTGCATGATTTGATATATATTTTTAACAATCCTCAGAATGGGGCCAAATACATAGCATGTATGTTATAATTTCTAGTTATTGTTATTGTACTTGTTGTTGTTTATCATTTGCTTCTCCTCAACCTAAAAGTCAACAGAGTCCCTTTTCCTGAATTTTTCCGAAAAGCAACTAACACAAAATTTGGTTGGGGAAGGGTCACGAAGAAGAGGTCAGATATTTCAGAAAACAGCACAACAAAACAAAGATGTAAATATATACATATGCTATCCTCAATCTTAGAAATACCTTAACTACTCTTACCTCAAATCTTAAAGATCTGCTCTTGAACTCAGTCCCAGCCCTTCTTCCTTTTTCTAATTTCTGTTCCCTCCCTGTAATCTATCCTCAACTCATTATTCCAGAAACCCTTAACCCCGTGCTCTCTAGAAACTCAATTTATTTCATTTTGTCATATGAAGAACAATTAACTTTCATAATATTATTTTTTTAACTTTTGGACCATGCCCCAGGATTAATCTTTTCATAATTAAGTGTTTGAACATAGTATTTTCACAAACTAAAGGCTATTCCCAAAAGTAATTTAAGGTGTTTCTCCTTGTTACACAGATTTGATCACAACACATGGTTAATACGCTGCAACTCCAGAAGGATTGCTTCTTCCACGTTACACAGATGGGAACTAGAGAGCTTGCCTGCTGGTTTTGTGGAAGTGGGTTTGAGTTAAGCTGTGTGTTTCTATGGAGAGGATTTAAAAGTCAGATACACCAAGTTTCAAAGTTCAGCTGTGTTGCTTACTATTGACACAACCTTAGGAAAATTACTTAACCTCTCTGTACTTCAGTTTCCTTTACCAATAAAGTGGAGACAATAATATTGGTAATAATAGGGTTAACATAAGGAAAAAAATGAAATTGTATATAAGCAATGCACTTAGCTCAATGTGTGGACACAGAAGTTATTTCAATTTTGTTAACTGTTATAATCAGCCATCTTCACATATGCTTATTTGACAATATTCCCAATAAATTTACAAGAATAATCTTCTAAGAATAACACTTTTCATAAGAACTCCAAAAGCCCTACCTTAATTTTTTAAAGTATCTATTTTTATTCCAGTGAAAAATAAGTGAGAATAATACACTAAAATAAATAAAAGAAATAGATACAAAGACCCTTAAGAATAGAGAACAAATACAAAATTCATAGACTTTTTTATATTATATATTGGATTCATTTCTATTCCCATTTGACTTTTTAATTTTGCATAAGTTTTTAACTGAAATATGGTTTCACTTCCCTGCACTGTAAAAGTTTCCAATGTTCTATTCCTGTCTTTTTCAAATCTTTGTGCATTGTATGCTTTTCTTGACAATTGAAAGCTATCAATATTTATATTTTAAAATCTATTTTAATACTTGGGAAATGAAACATTCAGGGAAATGAAACTATTTTCAGTTTTGCAATAAAATGAATATAGTTAGGTTTTACTTATACAAATATAATCCTATATGATATAATTTGAAATGAATCATTTTCAGATGTAGCTATTTGAGGTTACATATTTTATAACTATAAACAATAGATTAATGACAGCTCTGTTAAACTATTGCATATATTTAAAACTGTGGTGACATTGATAAGAGTCATATCCTCTAGTCCTCTCAGGCATCTATATTTTCAATATCTGCTTTTGGTATTAACAGATGGCAGTCTTTCAAATGCTTATCATGGCCTTCAGAATAAAAGTTAAACTCT
The DNA here is from genome assembly GCF_024542745.1 of Macaca thibetana thibetana. Lineage (NCBI taxonomy): Eukaryota > Metazoa > Chordata > Mammalia > Primates > Cercopithecidae > Macaca > Macaca thibetana. The sequence goes on along the minus strand of NC_065581.1, from coordinate 61,800,621 downwards.
CTACTAGGTTTACAACAGAAGAGCTTATATTATATACCCCCTCCATAATGTAAAATTTTCCCATAGAAGTAGTTGCCAGGCAATGATAATGTGCTCAGTCTCCTCCATCCCTCTTGCATATAGGTAGGGCTACAGAGCTAGTCCTCATCAATGGAATGCCAACTAAAGTGTGTGACTTCTGTCTTATCTTTATAAAATGCATTTGCTGCCACTGAGGATGAGGAAGACTTCAAGGACACAGGTTATGATCGAAGCTTCTGAAGTTAAGAAAGCTATTTCTAGAGCCTCCCGCAAGAAAAAACATGAAGAAGTTATAATACTAGAAGTAACACAGGCTCATTAAGATATGTTAGTGAAGTAGAAGAACCAACTGCACCAAAGATCAAATCAAAGGTTGCTCCATTTCCTCCAAGCATATTGTTCAGATCACCTCAGGCATCTGTCATTAAGTCGAGAGATAAAGGTATAAGAGGAAAAGAAAAAGAAATAGAGCCAGCTTTAGAATTACGCCAAAGAAAGAACAATATGTATTGTTATTAACATGTATCAGACTAGATACAAATAAATCAGTGCTTCCTAAATTTTGATTTAAGTATAATTTCAAAAAAAAAAAAAAAAAAAAAAAACAACAACAAACCCACAAACCTAAGTCAAAAAAAAATGCCTGTACCTATAAAATGACACTTAGGACCCAAAAGTTATACTAACATGTAAATTTTTACAGTATGTGAAAGCTCTGCATTCCCCAAGGAGTATATACTACCCAAACACTCTCTTCAGATATGATTGGAGGCCAGGTTCACCTGGGGCCAGGTACAATGGATGAGAAAGTTACTCCCCAAGATAATCTAATAAAAAAGCTTTATAGTATAATGCAGAGTTGCACAGCAATATACTCTCATTGTAATATCATTATACTATATTCTCTATTATAATGCTTTGCCTCTCTGCATTATACTATAGTAATGAATAACCACTTTTAATTATTGCTATGCAATCATGTTTCTCCATTTCTATATGGGCGTTTTGTGCAGTTATCCTGCCCCTGCTCCACCTGTTTATATCAAGGATGGTAGAAGAATTGTCTTTTAGTTTGTGGTTCTGCAGACCTAAAAGAGCCACAGCCGAATGGAGAGAACTGGACATCACACAGAAATCACTGACACTTTGCTAGATACAGTGATTGGATGGATGAGATGCCTGCTGTATCTTTTGAGAAGAGGCTGGAGACATTCTGTATGAAAGAAAGGGAAAGTGCGTGGATATTTAGTAGCCAGAGGAGCAGCCTAAAGGACATACATCTAGCTGTCCACCAAAGCAATGTGGAACTTTCACTAACGGCAGCAGTTCAGACAGTGGCAACCTTTTCTAGTCACCTTGCCTCAGAGATCACCAAACTGCAGGCACAAGCTAAATTCAGCCTACCACTTGTCTTTACAAAGCCTGAGAATAAAGATTTTTTTTAAAATTTTAAATGGTTAGAAAAATAAGAGTAATATTTTTGAAACTTGAAAATTATATGAAATTTAAATTTCAGCATCTAAAAATAAAGTTCTACTGGAACATACTCACATCGAGTCGTTTACATATTATCTATGGTTGCTTTCAGATTGCAACCACAGTTGAGTAGTTGTACCAGAAATGTAGGACCCACAAAGCCTAAAATATTTACTATCTGGCTCTTTATGGAAAAAGTTTGTCAATATCTTGTGTAAGAACATAGAACATAGACCTAGTTCTCACCAATGAAATATGAAGAGAAATAAATTATGCCACTTACGACTCAAACATATGATGCGTGATTCTTTGGACTTTCTCTGTCACTTAATCTTTCTCCCCTCACCGTCTTGCTGGAGGAAGAGGACTCTAAGGCCCCCCGCCAAGAATAGCATCAAAGGATGGAGGTTTCCTAAGATCCTTCTGTTCTCTCAGTCCCATTGAACATAACCACCAGCATTAGACCACTAAGTGAGTTAAAATGAACAATTAAGTTAGGCTACTAAAATTTGGTGATAGATTTGTTACATCAGTGAAGATTATACAAACTAATGTAGGCTGCTAAAATTTTAACCTACCTAAGGTGTCAGGATATTTCTGTTTAGCCTTGAACACACTTACTTATCTGGTTCCATCGTATTCCTCCAGCTTCCATCTCACTACTGCTCCATACTAACTGTTTTTTTTTTCTTCCACTTTATAATATTTTAACTCCTGCTATGCTGTGAACATTAAGATAAAGTCCATGTCATTAAGGAACTCATAGTATATTGGAGGGAGAATACATACACAGATAATTATAATAAAAGAGGGAGTTCCAAATGATACATATACTTCCTTGGTTGCCATAACAATGCCTGTGATTGATGGATAGATATAAGTAAACAGAGGAGAAGTCGTTTAGTACTATATGGCTGAGTAGTGCAAAGTCACCTATGCTGAGCTCATCCTGTCAGAGAGACAACTTCGTTGGCCTTTAATTCCCAAAGAAGTCATTAAGTTACAACAGACACTGTTTGGTAGGGTAGATAGTGCCTTTAAGTCTATCAGATAATTGTTGATTATCATTATCAAGCCTTCTCACTTTTTTCACAGACATTGCCAATTTGACTGCCTACTCACCAGGTATATGTACTTGTCACACCTCAAAGAATTCTGTGCACTAAGGCACTATATCAGTCAAAATTCAAATTTCTAAGAGTACCATACTATTCGGCCCCAGCAAGAAATGACCTCAGTTTGACTAAGGTTTATTCCTGTAGTATTCATTCATTCATTCATTCATTCACAGTAAATATGTATTGAGCTTTTACTACTACTGATGGTCAGATTATTGTCTAGATACTGAGATATAAAGACAAAACAGTTCCACTCTGCTTGTCATAAAGCATATATTTATGTAGCTATTTTCAGGGAGTGGGTTTTGGAGAGGGAAATTACCCAAACCCAGCACAAAGCAGACATAACAGAATCAGAAACTACCACTATGCCTGTTCTTCCTCCTTTAGAATCTGAAATACCTTTCAAGTATTTGGGAGACGTAAAGCCTTCCCATATGATGAGAACTCCTGTCATAGAGAGAAATTGGTTAATGAATATCATATCCATTAAGTATGCTGGGATATGGGATACAACAAAACAAAGCAAAAGCAAGGGTCACTATTCTAGTGAATATATAAGAGATTTTGTGTTGCCCAAAAGAGACTCACCTTTCTCAGCCTGGGAAAATGTGGGTGTGCTTTATAAAAGAAGGAATACCTGAACTTTGTTCTAAAGTGGGAGCTTGCCAGAATATGAAAGTTGAAAGCATTCTAGATAAGGAGCCAGAGATTTTTTAATATTGCCATGTTTGGTGTTGTGGAAGCATACAAATTAAGGTGGGAAGTCATGATTGATAAGCCTGAAAACATAAGCTCAGAGCAGATAATGAAGGCTTGGTGGGTTAAAGAGCTTGGAACTGCTGAGAATAAAGGTTATGTTAAGATATGCATTTTAGATGAATCACCTGAGTCACTTTATTGTCGATGTGGAGCCTAAAAGTGAAGAAATGAGACTGGAATTAGGAAAACCAGATAGGAGGCTTTTTGAATAATCTAAGAAAAAAATGAGTGCCTGAAACGAGTCAGGGTTGGCAAAAATAGAGAGGAATGATGCATCTGCTCTTTAGAAGGAAATATGGCTAGATTTAGCGACTATGTTTCTAGCAGATTGAGGAAGAAAAGGAGGCAAGAATGACTCCTAGAATTTTTACTTCAGTTTCAGGGTAAAAGTGGATAACATCAGCAGATATCACCAAAAGAGGAGCACATTTTTATGGTGTTTCAGCCTGTATTCTTTCTGTGCTACTATATACTTTATTTAAAAATGCAATCATGTGGAGCACAAGAGAGAAAAGGAGAATAAAGTGGAGAGGACAGAGAGCTATATGAGGATGTGTTATCAGGCCAGATTCTGCCTGGTAATAAGCTGGACCAATGATTCAGTCTCACTGGACTCTTGTTGAAGGCCGTATAAATGACTTCCTCTTTTAACAGTTGCTCAAGGCGAAGAAAGAAAAAGAATTTGCTCAGCAGCAGCGAGGACTTGGAAGGAGTGGTCTGAGTCTCTAGAAACTGGTGAAACAAAGAGGATCTTGATTCATGTGTATGATTGGTACATTCCATTTTGGACATGTAGAATTTGAACTCTTGTGGGAATAAGCACCCAGGTAGATATGTCCAACACGCTGATTTATATTAAAGAGTCTGTCACCCAGTATATGATATGAATTAAAAATAGAAGTTTGAGAATATTAAACATAAAGGTAGCAGGAAAAAAACATTACAGTGAGTAAAAAGACACCCAAGGAAAGTGTGCAGAGTGAAAAGAGCAGTGGTCAAATACAAAGACCCAACACCATCTACTTCTTTTTACAGTTGTCAATCCATGAAATGCATGAAAGAACTGGCTCTTTGAAGTGTCAGTTACTGGGTTCCCAAACCCCTTTTGCAAATGAGTTGTATATATCAGTGACAATAGTGTTCTTCACAGGTGTTTCATTTACTTGTAGTATTGTGTAATTCATCTCTCTCACTTAGGAACACATCAGTTCACTCATTCATAGTCATTCAAAAATTTGTATCAGAGTTCCGCGAAGTGTTTAGGGCTCAAAGTTGAGCTTCTCAGACTTTGTTGTCTTTATAGGGCTACTTCATATCAGCCATGGAGACTCCAAAAGTTCTCTATGAGCAAAGCCGTGATAATATGATCATCTTTCAGGTCTGTTGTTAACTAGGAGATGTATTTTGTCAAGATCTGGAGGACAGTGAAGATATATTGCTTCTTTTAAATAAAATAATGTCACCACGTGAACTCTAACAACAGAGGGTAGGATTTTGAAGAGCTATGCTCACTGCTGGTGGCCATACCACCTCATTACATCTGAGAAGAACCAGTTCTTCTACATTGCTTTATTGCTGTCATTTGCAAAGGGTAGAACTTTTCAAGGCAATTTGTGTGTTAGATAGTCACTTGCTAGGTATTACGATGAGTCTACTGAGATATGAACTGATTTCATTCACTGCGTTGGTTAGCAAGAATATGCAGTATTCAATCCTTTTCAGTATGCCATATGTATATTTCACACTCATTTTCATATTAAATTTTTATAAAATTTTAGATAAAATCCCAAGCATTAAAAATAGCAGCATTTTAATATTTTATGGAAACTTTATATGTGTGAAAATACAAAATCATAGAACATAAACATAATGACTGTTTTCTGAATTGTATGTGAATTATTTTGTGACTGATGCTGGAAAGCAATTACATACTCTCTTTTTGGCTGTTATTGGAGAGTAGCTAAAGGCAATGACTTAATTAAGGCAAACAAGAGAGAAAAACATCTGGCTTTTTAAGGTTACCTATAGTTTTAACTTCTAATAAACAGTTGAGCTTTAGAACTAACCTTTGTTATTCTAGTTATTGTAAAAGGAAAATAAAGGTTGGAGTTTTGTTTTTAAATTATTTTTAAATTATTAACATCTCACCAGGCTTCCAACACTTCTGGATTTGGTACTGAAAAGTTCAATTTTGTTAAGATGATTGTACCAGATGTATTACTATTAAAGTACAGAACATTAAACAAAAGGTATATGCTAAACATATATAAAAGAATTCATTTGCTAAAGACAAACTGATAGTTTGCTTGATTTAATCAAACTCACGCCTATATAAGTATGAAAATACTAACAATGTCAACTTAGATACATATTAAGTCTTATTCCCTAAAAGAGTAAAGCGATAATATTCAAAAATTTTAAGCTTTTCTTTTACATTTATGTATCTTGAGTCATAGAGCATGTTAAAGGAAATCTACCTTGACAGGGCGATGGACAAGATGATTTAAGTTTCCATTTTCCAATTCAAATGACTCCTATTCATACATAATATCTTTTTCTATTTTGAAGATTCTGCAATATCTGTGCAAAGCAGGGCAGCTAAAAGTGATCTCGTTTTAAGGATATCACTGCCTTTGGCACATTTAAATATTACTACATAAATATTTCTATTAGTTTATCTTTCTGATGTATACTATATTTATATTTAACTCTCAATTGACTCTGTAAGAAACAATTAAAAGTGCAGACAATTGATAGGAAATGAAAACCAAGTACTATTGCATTAATTGTGTCATATTGCCTGTTTGTTAGAGGAATGTGTTAAAATCTTTCAGCATTTGAAGTGTAAACTCCTTCAACTTTATATTGGCCTCAGGATAGGACTCATGTCCTTTGTCAAAGCCTATAAGTTTCTTCTTGGTCATCCCTCACTACTCCTGGTCTTCATTTAGGGTAGTTGTAGAGGTAGGACATGTGAGATGCTGTTGGGGTTTTCTGGGTATATGACCTATGAATCTGAATTTGAGAAACGAAACTCACGTATGCTTAAAACCCACCATATTGCCAGCACTATGCTAAATACTTTATTTCTTGCTAAAATAACGTATGTGGCATATCCTATTTGTCCATTTTACAGACGAGAAAACTGGACAGAAAAGGTTTAGAAGCTGACATGGTTTGGCTCTGTGTCCCCACCCAAATCTCTTCTTGAATTGTACTCCCATAATTCCCACGTGTTATGGAAAGGACCCAGTGGGAGATAATTTGAATCATGGGGGTGGTTTCCCCCATACTGTTCTCATGGTAGTGAATAAGTCTCATGAGATCTGATGGGTTTATCAGGGTTTCCACTTCTGCATCTTCCTCATTTTCTATTGTGACTACCATGTAATGGTCTTTCACCTTCCATTATGACTGTGAACCCTCCCCAGCCATGTGGAACTGTAAGTCCAATTAAATATCTTTTTCTTCCCAGTCTTGGGTATGTCTTTATTAGTAGTGTGAAAACGGACTAATATAGTAAATTAGTACTAGTAGAGTGGGGTGCTGCTGAAAAGATATGCAAATGTGGAAGCGACTTTGGAACTGGGTACAGTTTGGAGGGCTCAGAAGAACATAGGAAAATGTGTGAAAGTTTGGAACTTCCTAGGTACTTGAATGGCTTTGACAAAAATACTGATAATGATATGGACAGTGAAATCCAGGTTGAGGTTGTCTCAGATGGAGATGAGGAACTTGTTGGGAACTGGAGCAAAGGAGACTCTTGTTAGGTTTTAGCAAAGAGACTGGTGGCATTTTGCCCCGCTGTGGAGATTTGTGGGACTTTGAACTTGAGAGAGATGATTTAGGGTATCTGGTGGAAAAATTTCTAAGTGGCAAAGCATTCAAGAGGTGATTTGGGTGTTGTTAAAGGAATTCAGTTTTAAAAGGGAAGCAGAGCATAAAATTTCAGAAAATTTTCACCATGACAGTGGGATAGAAAAGAAAATCCCATTTTCAGAGAAGAAATTTAAGCTGGCTGCAGATGTTTGAATAAATAACAAGGAGCCAAATGTTAATCTCCAAGACAATGGGGAAGGCATCTCCAGGACATGTCAGAGACCTTTGCAGCAGCCTCTCCCATCACAGGCCCAGAGGTCTAATAGGAAAAAAATGGTTTCATGGCAGGGCCCAAGGTACCCATGCTGTGAGGAGTCTAGGGACTTGTCCTGCGTCCCTTCTGCTTCAGCCATGGCTGAAAGAGGCCAACACAGAGCTTGGGCCGCGGCTTCAGAGGGTGCAAGTCTCAAGCCTTGGCACCTTCCAGGTTGTGTTGAGCCTGTGGGTGCATAAAAGTTAAGAATTGGGGTTTGGGAACCTCTGCCTAGATTTCAGAAGATGTATGGAAATGCCTGGATGCCCAAGCAGAAGTTTGCTGCAGAGGTGGGGCTGTCATAGAAAACCTCTGCTAGGGCAATGAAGAAGGGAAATGAGGGGTTGGAGCCCCCACAGAGAGTCCCTGCTGGGGCACCACCTAGTAGACCTGTGGGAAAAGGGTCATCGTCCTCCGGACCCCAAAATGGTAGATCCACCTACCACAGCTTACAGCCACAGACATTCAATGCCAGCCCATGAAAGCAGCTGGGAGCGAGGCTGTACCATGAAAAGCCACAGGGGCGGAGCTGCCCAAGACTGCGAACCCACCTCTTGTATCAGCATGACCTGGATGTGAGACCTGGAGTCAAAAGAGATCATTTGGGAGCTTTAAAATTTGACTGTCCTGCTGGACTTTGGACTTGCATAGGCCCTGTAACCCGTTTGTTTTAGCCAATTTATCCTATTTGGAATGGCTGTATTTACTCAGTACCTGTACCCCTGTTGTACTTAGGAAGTAACTAGCTTCCTTTTGATTTTACAGGCTCATTGGTGGAAGGGAATTGCCTTATCTCAGGTGAGACTTTCAACTGTGGACATTTGGGTTAATGCTGAAATTAGTTAAGACTTTCGGGGACTGTTGGGAAGGCATGATTGGTTTTGAAATGTAAGGGCATGATATTTGGAGGGGCCAGGGGTGGAATGCTATGGTTTGGCTCTGTGTCATCATCCAAATCCCATCTTGAATTGTGCTCCCATCATTCCCACCTATTGTGGGAGGGACTTGGTGGGAGATAATTTGAATCATGGAGGCGGTTCCCCCCATACTGTTCTTGTGGTAGTGAATAAGTCTTGTGAGATCTGATGGGTTTATCAGGGGTTTCTGCTTCTGCATCTTCCTTATTTTCTGTTGCCAACACCATGTAAGACGTGCCTTTCGCCTCCCACTATGATTCTGAGGCCTCCCCAGCCATGTGGAGCTGTAAATTCAAGTAAACCTCTTTCTCTTCCCAGTCTCAGATATGTCTTTATCAGCAGCATGAAAATGGACCAATACAGAAGCATATCCAAAAGTATACCCCTGTTATAAGGTAGAACTAGGATATCACTCCAGCTTGTGAATTCCTTCTAAAAGACTAGAGATGAAAAGTGTGTGTTCACCTCTCACCAGGCACATTTATCATTCATTTATTTATTCAGTCAGTCATCTAGTCATTCATTCTAGAATACTTTAGAATTCTAGAATGTGTTCAGTCATGTTCTAAGTTTTGAGAATACAGTGTGAACTAACTGAAATCTCTGCCATCACAGAGCTAATACATTAGAAGACAGGCTACAAACTAATAAATTAATAATTATATAGTCTAACTTCTAGAGTTAAGGGATATATGAAAGGCAAAGTAAGGAATTAGAGCATATTGATTCTGACCTGCCTAATTAGCTATATTAGTTAGGCAGGACAAGAAAGGCATCTCTGAAGAGGTGGTGCTTTAAAAAAATATGAATCATATGAGGACTTGACCAGGACAATATTTGGGGGAATATTTCAGGCAAAGAAACCAGATAACATAAAAGTACTCACGTGAAAATGAAGATTGAATATTCCTGTAACACTATCACTGGAGCTGAAGTGGACATGGAAGATGTAGTAGAATATTAGATCAGAAAGCTTCCTAGGAAATTTATAGCCCACATTAAAGATTTTAAATTTCAATTTCAGGATGACTGGGAAATAGAGTTTTGAGCAGTGACAAGACATGATGTAATATATATGTTAAATACATGTGATTCTGGCTGCCGTCTGGCAAACTGTAAGAGACAGAACTGAAGTTAGGGAAATAGTTTTCACAAACATGAAACAATGAGAATCCATCAGATTGGTAATATCTTTTGAATGCAGAAGCAATAGACTTTCTAGAGGATTGAATGTTAGTAGAGTAAGTTGAAATAACATTTTCTCTCAGGCATAAGATGGCAGTGTCTTGACCTAGGGTGGTATTCCAGTTATTATGGCTTACCAAAAAATTGCCCTAAAACGGGACTGGTGTGAAACAGTAATTATGCTTAAGAAATCTATGGATTAGAAATTCCAAGAGGACACAAGAATAGCTTGTTTCTGTCCCAGAATGTTTAGGAAAAACCTCAGCTGGAAGACTTAAAGCCTGGCAGCTGGAGTCATCTAAAGACACATTCACTCACATATCCAGAGATTCATTCTAAGGTGATTCCAAGCTACTTTGTTAGATTAGCATACCAACTCTGAGATTAAATGATTTGATATTTTACTCCTGATAGGGCTTTGTTTTCACTTTCCTTCAAGTGTTGGACCTCTGTAAGCATACACCAAAAGGCTGACTCTAATTTGGAAGCATCAGACCAAAAAAAGATAACTTATTGTAGAATTGTTTCTTGGATATCTATGTTAGACCCTGTCCCAAAATCTTTGCAGCTAAGAATGTTTATTAGTTTATTACCCCCAGATTTAACATATATAGTTGAACAAATCCAATCTCAAGTTGTCCTACTGGATAATTAAAATACATTGATGGGCCAATTTATATGATGATTCCATGTATTTATTTCATATTGCTTGCTGTTGCTTTTCAGAAGTACTTGTGTGTCTACCCAGACATCAGGATAGACACTTTCAGTTAGAGCCTTCACCATCATATATAATCACAATCAATGCATTCTCTCACCACTCTGCCCTTTATGCAGTCAGTAAGTTCCTTCAATTTTATCTCCTAAAAATATCTCAAAAATTTCCCCTCTACTCCATATTCAAGGCCAGTGCCTTCGTTCAGGATTATTGCAAAAAACCCTTCAATCTTCTTACCTTCTATATTTGCTCCCCTGAGTCTCTTCCTTCTTCTATTAATACATTGCTGCTAAAACAAGTCATTTACACTGAAAATCATGCCATATATGCACAATGATTAATATGAAAAATCCAGATGATTTTTATGGTGGCGCATTATGCCTCTTATGATCTGTGGACTAGAAATGACTAGATATTACCTTAGTCTAAATAGAATTTCAATTCTTTACTTAAAAGATTTTCAGCCATTGAAAGTCACCTGTGTTTGGTTTGAAAATGTCAAGTTAATGTTTATCTGTGCTTTAATAGTGAGTGATAATTGAGCTAAATTTGAATGTAGATTTAAAAAATTCTGTCAGTCTTTACTAAAAATACTTGCATATCCTGATTTGGTCTTCAATTAAATTTACAGATTTGTTAGGTATTCATAATCCATATATAGTAGTTTAAATGATGCAATTCATTTCTAAAGTACTTCTTTTAATATGCTTTTAAAATATATGAGACTGCTGATTTTGACTTCTATACTTGACTCTCACCTTAGTACCACTCATTTCTCACAGTTTAATAAGATACAAGTGATTACTTACTTTTGAGATTATTTTGAGCTGCTATATTTTTGAGATTTTTTTTTGAAAGATGCATTAAGTCATAGAATTTACATAATTATACAAAAGCCTTCTGATCAGAGACTGACTGTAACAATGGCAAAACCAATTAAAAGATTGCAGTGTCCAGGCATTAAGTATGTCAATTTTTGTTTATATTTTGAATTTTAGGGCAGAATGCTTTAAATAATTCCACAGCAGAAACATATATTGTCCTTCATGAGCCCTTGACTGGAAAAGTTAATAAAAATATTCCTATCCACAACCATAGCTAGTGGCTGCCGAAAGACAGATACTCTTACCAACAAAGGAAACATTCATTTCCAAAAACTGCATATAAATAATTTACACAGTTACCTAATTTTCTCAAAGTTTAAATTGATTATAAATACTTTATGTGCTTTTTCTGTATCTGAAACCTGCAGAACTCCTTAATGAAATCTTGCTTAAGCCTTCATCAATAAACCAAACCTGATGTACAGTACAGCAGTGCCCCCTGGAGCTAGATGACTTTACCAATTGGCAGTTTCTAGCTGTTTTATTTGATTAGAATTACAAAAGGAGTGATTAATGTTCACAGGCTGTGTTTCTTGCAATCTAGAGAATAATGCAATGATAACTAGGGAATCATATTCACAGGATTTTTACTTACTTTAAATGCCTTTCCATAGACCTATTTTATACAGCGTTGTATACAAATAGAACCATCCGCATAAATTTACAGTGTAGTTTTTCTTTAGTATATGAGTTAGATTTGTTTTCTTCATTTGCAGTTATGAATGAAGTCACACATTTACAGGTTCGACTCAAACGGCCTTAAGCACATGTATAGTATTTGTATAGTCTAGAAATCGTAAGAATAATAGAATTTTTGAGCTGGAAAATACCTCAGAGATCATCTACTAACATACTCATTTCTTATATAGGTGAGGTTAAGTCACCTGCCTGCAGTCACACAATTTGGTTCATAATGAAACCAAAGCAGTGTATTTGTTCACAGTATGACTGATAACTAAAAATGCAAATGCCAGTGTTACACTAGATAATATATTTATCTCTTAATGATATATGCATTCCTAATTTATTTACTTGATATTTTTATTACTTAAGAATAAGTGCTTACATTTTTACCAAGTTATGTCATTTAGAATAATTATACGTGAGAGAGCAACAGTGTGATTTGTATAACTTCTAGACTAAAAACATGACATAAGGGGAAACAATTGATAATCTTTTCTTACTCTGCATACTGCTGTGTCCAGTGAATCATGCCCTCGTTTCTGGAGCACCAAAGAAATAAAGAACCAAAGCAAGGAAGTGATTAAATCTAAGCTAAATCAGCCTGAATTCTTTAATTTGATATGGTTGTTGAAACGTGAACTGTAATCTAAAATACGTGATTCTTCAGACCTTGATATAGGAGTACTAGCTACTTACATTGTAGAGAAAGCAAGAATGAAGAGAAGAAAGAAAAGGACAAAAGAGAAAAAGGAACAACAGGCTGCTTCTCTGTGTGGTGGGAGATAGTAATTTGAATATACTAAAGGACAAAAATACTTCTTCTTAGTATTCTTCCTCCTAAGGATAAAATTTAGCTGGAAAAATAAACTATCCATTCCTCCAAGACCTGCCTGTTAATACAGTAATGTGTATCTGGAAGTCAGATACTTACAAGATGTAGGAAATGAAGCCGAGAGCCATGTCCCTGCTGTCTTTCCTAAGGCAACAGCCATCATTGTCACCTTACCCTTACAAGTGGATAGAAAGGTCTCTAGAGAGGTATGGGAAATAGCTATAGTAAATAGGAATGTGGTCTTGGCCTTTATTCCTCAACTCTGACTATAAATTTTCTGTTACAAAAAAAATTTAAAAAGAGATCCATTTGTTTTGGCTTCAGGCTGATGTAAGCTTCATGCTTGTGTTAAAATGCTACCTGTCCCTTTGGGAATCCACAATGTATATATTACAGATATTCTTTTTGTCAAGTAAAAACAGCAGGCTTTTTTCATAAAATTTTCTCAAGTTATTGTTTCTTTTAGTTTGTTTATTTAAAGCAAAAGCTAATCAATGTATAAGAAATCATAAAAAGTACTTTTTAATCTTTTATTCTACCAAAAGCAAAAACAAGTATGAAGTTTTATGTGTAAGTTCATAGGAAAATTAAAAGGCAAACAAAACAGGTTGGAAGATGGCAGCATGTTTTTGTAGTAGTGAAAATTTATTAGTAATGATTTTGGTTGAGGTGGGAGGATTGCAAGAGCCCAGGCATTTGAGACCAACCTGGGCAACATAACGAGTCCTCACCTCTACAGAAAATGAAAAACATTAGCCAGGCATGGTGGCATGTGCCTGTAGCAGGAGGCTAAGGCAGGAGATTTGCTGGAGCCCAGCAGTTCAAGGTTACAGTAAGCTATGATCGTTCCACTGCACTCCAGCCTGAATGACAGAACAAGACGCTATCTCAGAGAGAGAGAGAGATGGAGAGGAGAGGAGACCAGAGGGGAGGGGAAGGGAGGGAAGGGAGATTTTTTGGTTGACCAAACTAGACTAATCCTTCTAACAATGTTAAAAACTGGGCATTATTGTTATGTTTTTAAGCAACCAGGACATGGCCTTTGGGTATCCCAGATTGTCAAGAAAAATTTGAACTTTTAGGCAGTGAAAAATTTTAGTAGTGTATTTTTAGGGTTCCTAATTACAGTAAACAATTTAATTTTTTCATTGGGTTGGACCTAAAGAAGTCTCTTATTAAAATATCTCAAGAATTTACAACTCCAGAATTGTGTTACATGAAATAAGGAGGCAGAATGATCATTGTCTTATATGTCAGATATTATAAAGTACATTTTTCTTAATAAGAATGAATAATTTCATTGTTAAAAAGCTTCTTAAAAACATGTGATTAGAAAACATATTATGAATATATGATCTTGATATTTGATTCCAAAGATAATAAGGATGGCACAAATGACTTTCATTAATTAAAGGAGTATTTAGCAGTTACATAAGCTTTCTGCTTAATTCAGAAATGGTCTCTAAGAGATCTTTGACAGGTGGTCATTCAGGTTCTGTTTAAAGACTTGAGATAGTGGAATTTACTACCTCACAAGGCATCCAATTACATTTTTAACTGCTTTAAGAGTATAATGCTGAACTCTCCCACTACGGTTTCTTTGACTTAGTATAATTATCTTCTACATGCCCCTCTTATGATTTCTAAAAGATAATTAGGCCTATACCAAATATTTTCAAGTCAAATTTCAATAGTTTCCATTTTAAATTATATGATTTCTGAATGTTTCATACTCTTTCTCTCGACTTGATCTATTTCATCATTTAATATTTAAACTAAATGAGAACTGAACTTTTTCAAATGTGATCTTAAAAGTATGGATTAGACTAGATGCTGCTTGCTCAGAATTTCAGCCTGAGATTGCATTAGAATTTTTGAGCCTATCCAAACACTTTGTTTCTCCATCCTCTTTGATTATTCAAATATTTAGATATTTACATCTGCACATTGTTTCAGTACCTCGAGATATATTTCACACTTCAATTCTACTTTATGGTGTACATGATAAACTTTTCATTTTGCAACTCATTCTTCTTGAAAGGTAAGAGCTGTATAATTATACTTTCTTTCTGGATTCTAGAGACAGTATCTTATCTGCCCATTGACTAGGGCCAGTCCTTCTACTTCTTTCTTCTTTCACTAAATGTAGAAAACAAAGTCTCCTTCACTGTGGATAGTTTTATAAATCTCAGTTCTTTCTGTGCTTTTATCTTACAGGTTTAGGTAACATTAGCATGGGTGGCCTTGATAATGAGTACTTCTTTGTAAAGCCAAAATAATTTTCTCATTGGAATTATTTGAAACTGGGTTATCAGACTGTCTTGGGATACTGCAGTATGTTCATATATATGCTACAAATATATATATATAATATATGTTATATATAAATATATAAAATATTATTTATATATAAATTATATATATTATATATAATAAAATATATAAATGTATATATAATAAAATAAGATAAAATATATATAATAAAATAATCTCAACACATTATATGTTGAGGATAATGTGTTCAACATGCCTGTAGAAATTGCAACTGTGTTTCACAAAGTGATCTGTAAAAATCATATTATTTTTATTTGGGGGACAAGCATTAGGAGAGAGTTTGTGTTCCATTCAATACGTGAATGATTTTAACAAGTTCTCAGTGCTCAATCTGTGGACAAGATGAATTTGGAGAATTTCTATGTATTCTATGTATTAATAGGTGACAGCCATGGTCACAGAAAGATTTCAAAAATCCTACCATAGAATATATTGTTTTGATTTACACAGATCCTCAGAAAAACGGCATCAATAAATTAGCTGCCATATATTTACATGAGCACTACATTGTTTGGCATGATTTATAAAATTTTTTGACATTTTACAGAATATATTCCAAATTGATTCTATTTTGAGAATAGCTGATGTTAACCCACTCTTGTGACAATAATAGAAACGAACCTAGACTAATGAGGCCATGTCTAGGTTTTGACAATAAAATTACATTATCATAGAGGAATGTGTCTGACTTCCTATTTTCTGTGGCAAGGAAGTATTATTCTTCATGAACGAATTTTATTTCAGTGTTTCAGGACCTTGAATACTGCATATAATCACACCTATGCTTTCACCATTACTGACTTTTTGAAAGCCTTGTTACATTGTCTAGCATTACTCTCTTTCCTTTTATGGATTTCAGGATGATAGTGTGGCTTGTTCAATCTCTGGATATTCTACAATTCCCTGTTCAGTAAATTCTTCTTCCTCATGCTTCCAATTTAAGTTTAGAGTAGCAGTATCCCTCATTGATTCTAGATTTATTTGATAATTAGAAATTATTACATGATTTAGATTGTTTATACATAGATTAAATTTGAACTATGATGGAACTCATTGGAATTGATGGACAGAGATGAGGAAAATATAAACAGATTTTCTAATTTTAACCCATTTATTTTGGAAAACAGCAAAGAGGAAGGATGACTTTTAAAGAATACAGTTGACTTATATCTAATTACAGAAAGTATCTTTCAAGGGTACAAAATTTTATTGGCTGAGTGCTTAGTTATTTCTAGAAACTTAGCACTTAGCCAATAACAAATCTTCAGCCTAGTAATCAAACTATCAATCTCGAAGTCAACACAAAACAAGTTCAAGGTGCATCATCTAAAGAATAAACCTTAAAATATTCAGAAGGAAAGAAAATATCTATATCCTGATTATCTCAGGGATATTCAGGCATCTTCAGGGGTAATGCTTTATTAGAGAGATAAGAAGCTATATATATAGTTTATTAAAAATTAACAGTAGTGTGATTGGAATGTATCTCTTAAGGCAATAATCTTTCTGAGATGGAGTCTCGCTCTGTCGCCCAGGCTGGAGTGCAATGGTGCGATCTCAGCTCACTGCAACCTCCACCCCCTGGATTCAAGGGATTCTCTCACCTCAGCGTCCCAAGTAGCTCAGACTGTAGGTGTAGGCCACCACACCAGGCTATTTTTTTGTATTTTTTTCTAGTAGCGACCGGGTTTCACTGTGTTAGCCAGGATGGTCTCAATCTCTGACCTCGTGAGCCACCCCTCGGCCTCCCAAAATGATAGGATTACAGGCGTGAGCCACCATGCCCACCCAGGTAATAAGGCAGATAGATAACGAGATCAGGAGATTGAGACTATCCTGGCTAACATGGTGAAACCCCTTCTCTACTAAAAACACAAAAAATTAGCCAAGTGTGGTGGCGGGCACCTGTAGTCCCAGCTACTCGGGAGGCTAAGGCAGGAGAATGGCGTGAACCCGGGAGGCGGAGCTTGCAGTGAGCTGACATGGCACCACTGCACTCTAACCTGGGCCACAGAACAAGATTCCGTCTCAAAAAAAAAACAAAAAAAAACCGTAATCCAGCATATAAACAGAACCAAAGACAAAAACCACATGATTATCTCAAAAGATGCAGAAAAGGCCTCTGACAAAATTCAACAGCCCTTCACGCTAAAAACTCTCAATAAATCCGGTATTGATGGAACGTATCTCAAAATAATAAGAGCTATCTATGACAAACCCACAGCCAATATCATACTGAATGAGCAAAAACTGGAAGCATTCCCTTTGAAAATTAGCACAAGACAGGGATGCCCTCTCTCACCACTCCTATTCAGCATAGTGTTGGAAGTTCTGGCTAGGGCAATCAGGCAAGAGAAAGAAATCAAGGGTATTCAGTTAGGAAAAGAAGAAGTCAAATTGTCCCTGTTTGCAGATGACATGATTGTATATTTAGAAAACGCCATCATCTCAGCCCAAAATCTCCTTAAGCTGATAAGAAACTTCAGCAAAGTCTCAGGATACAAAATTAATGTGCAAAAATCACAAGCATTCTTATACACCAGTAACAGACAACAGAGAGCCAACTCATGAATGAACTTCCATTCACAATTGCTTCAAAGAGAATAAAATACCTAGGAATCTAACTTACAAGGGATGTAAAGGACCTCTTCAAGGAGAACTACAAACCACTACTCAGTGAAATAAAAGAGGACACAAACAAATGGAAGAACATACCATGCTCATGGATAGGAAGAATCAGTATCGTGAAAATGGCCATACTACCCAAAGTATTTTATAGATTCATTGCCATCCCCATTAAGCTACCAATGACTTTCTTCACAGAATTGGAAAAAACTGCTTTAAAGTTCATATGGAACCAAAAAAGAGCCCGCATTGCCAAGACAATCCTAAGTCAAAAGAACAAAGCTGGAGGCATCACGCTACCTGACTTCAAACTATACTACAAGGCTACAGTAACCAAAACAGCATGGTACTGGTACCAAAACAGAGATATAGACCAATGGAACAGAACAGAGTCCTCAGAAATAATACCACACATCTACAGCCATCTGATCTTTGACAAACCTGAGAGAAACAAGAAATGGGGAAAGGACTCCCTATTTAATAAATGATGCTGGGAAAATTGGCTAGCCATAAGTAGAAAGCTGAAACTGGATCCTTTCCTTACTCCTTATACAAAAATTAATTCAAGATAAATTAGAAA
Organism: Macaca thibetana thibetana; assembly: GCF_024542745.1. Lineage (NCBI taxonomy): Eukaryota > Metazoa > Chordata > Mammalia > Primates > Cercopithecidae > Macaca > Macaca thibetana. Next base: position 61,782,353 of record NC_065581.1, on the reverse strand, counting down.
CTTAAATGTTAGACCTAATACTGTAAAAACCCTAGAAGAAAACCTAGGTAATACCATTCAGGACATAGGCATGGGCAAGGACTTCATGTCTAAAACACCAAACGCAAACAGCAACAAAAGCCAAAATTGACAAATGGGATCTAATTAAACTAAAGAGCTTCTGCATAGCAAAAGAAACTACCATCAGAGTGAACAAGCAACCTACAGAATGGGAGAAAATTTTTGCAATCTACTCATCTGACAAAAGGCTAATATCCAGAACCTACAAAGAACTCAAACAAATTTACAAGAAAAAAACAAACAACCCCATCAAAAAGTGGGCAAAGGATATGAACAGACATTTCTCAAAAGAAGACATGCATACAGCCAACAGACACATTAAAAAATGCTCATCATCACTGGCCATCAGAGAAATGCAAATCAAAACCACAACGAGATACAAGCTCACACCAGTTAGAATGGCGATCATTAAAAAGTCAGGAAACAACAGGTGCTGGAGAGGATGTGGAGAAATAGGAACACTTTTACACTGTTGGTGGGCTTGTAAACTAGTTCAACCATTATGGAAAACAGTTTGGCGATTCCTCAAGGATCTAGAACTAGAAGTACCATATGACCCAGCCATCCCATTACTGGGGATATACCCAAAGGATTATAAATCATGCTGCTATAAAGACACATGCACGCGTATGTTCATTGCGGCACTATTCACAATAGCAAAGACTTGGAATCAACTCAAATGTCCATCAGTGATAGACTGGATTAAGAAAATGTGGCACATATACACCATGGAATACTATGCAGCCATAAAAAAGGATGAGTTTGTGTCCTTTGTAGGGACATGGATGCAGCTGGAAACCATCATTCTCAGTAAACTATCGCAAGAACAGAAAACCAAGCACTGCATGTTCTCACTCATAGGTGGGAACTGGACAATGGGATCACTTCGACTTGGGAAGGGGAACATCACACACCAGGGCCTATTATGGGGAGAGGGGAGTGGGAAGGGATTGCACTGGGAGTTATACCTGATGTAAATGATGAGTTGATGGGTGCTGACGAGTTGATGGGTGCAGCACACCAACATGGCACAAGTATACGTATGTAACAAACCTGCACGTTAGGCACATGTACCCTAGAACTTAAAGTATAATAATAAAAAAAAGAACGAAAAAAGATAAGTATGTATTTGTAATTGGTTCTGATTCTATCAGAACTTAGACAATCTAGAAGAGAGATTGAAAGTTTCTCCCAATCATATGAAATGTGTCTTTAAGTCCAGACTTATGCAGACTCCACCACCCAGACATTTAAGATTAAATGCAAATAAGCACAATATTAAAAAGAAAACCCTATCAGAACTTGAAAGATGGGTTAACACCAATTGCAAACTTCTTATTTCAAAGAATATATGCAGATTTAATTTGGACTAAACCAAAAGAGGACACTTCCTGTTTACAGATATTTCTGCTTTTCCCCCAGAGCACTATGGATTTAAGTAAAATGAACATAGAGAATTGTGGAACATCCCATCACCAACTCCCAATTTTGAGGGCTGAAGTTTGTAGGTGTGACCGGGTTGCCAGCTGCAAGCTTTATGGGATATTCTGGAAGATCAAAGCAGGCTAGAGATACAAAACTTGAAGAAAACAGCTGAGATTATGTTTAGAGCTCTTTGTGGCATTGTTGTTCCAGCTTCCAGTTGTCAGATAGTCTCCACTAGGCATTCAGACTTTTTTTTTTTTCATTTGTTCAGTCAAAAAATAGAGATTGAACACTTACGATGGCCAGGCACTGTGCTTAGCTCTGTGAATACAACAATGAACATGATCAGGCTGTCATTCTCAACAAGTCTAAGTTCAGTACTTGTAGACAACTCAAACATAACAAAGACACTGTACTAATGTCACAATATAAGTAGAAGTGGCAGGGATTAAGGCTTTAAATAGAATGGTCAGCAAAGTTTTTCTTTAAACTGGAATTCTGGGCTGACATCTGACTAAAGAAAAGAAGGATATTTACCCCACTCCGGAATGAAAGAAAAATTTGTGCAAAATTCTTAATGTGATCATACTTGGCAAATTCGAAGGTCACTAAGATCAATGTAGTGGATTTGTTAAAACAAACAAACAAACAAACAAACTGGGTGCAGTGGCTCAAGCTTGTAATACCAGCACTGTGGGAGGCTGAGGTGGATGCATTGCTTGAGCCCAGGAGTTTCAGAGCAACCTGGGCGAAATGGTGAAACCCCGTCTCTAATACACATGCAAAACTTAGCCGGGTGTGTTGGCGTGGGCCTATAATCCCACCTACTCCGGAAGCTGAGGCAGAAGAATGACTTGAACCAAGAGACAAAGGTTGCAGAGAGCCAAGATCACACCACTGCACTCCAGCCAGGTCAAGAGGAGGGAAACCCTGTCTATGAATGAATGAATGAATAAATGAATGAATGGAGGGAGTAGAGCAGATTAAGTAAGCAGGGCCATACCCTATAGACCTAAAAGTGGATACCTGTAGACAGTCATTTAAAGGTTATACGCTAGGATCTGGAAAACAATTTCCTGACACACATTTACTCTAAATCACTGGGTCATGAGTAGAAATGTGATCTGGAGGGATGAGGTCTGGGAGCAAGAGTTAGTTGTGAGAACAAAAAGGAGTCTGGAGGCAGCCAGTATCTGAAAACTAACCAAATGGCAACAAGTGTCTACATACAGGGAAATACACTTGACTTGACCAAAAAGCCAGAAAGACTTGAAGGTTTAATAACTTAACATACAAACATGGTTGCAGTTGGAAGGAAGTAAATAAATTCACTTTGCCATGAGGAACAGGGACTTTTCAAACTGCACAACAATAGAAAGCATGCAAGTAGAGTTTCCAAGCTGCAAATAACCATGACCATAGCTCAGCCTACCCAGCTAGATTAAGAGGACTGATAATGCACTGAAATACAAACTAGTATCTGTGAGACTTTCAGTATTTAAGGAAAGAAATGAATGGTGCCCATGAACAACAGGAAGAAGGAGCTGTAAGGAAAGTATGTCCACTTAGGATAGTAGCTCTCAGAAGAATTATGAGCTTACAAAATTGATGAATTAAAAAAAATACATGAGCCTTTACAAAAACTCCATAGAGGGAAAAACATAGAGACTGTATAGTTAGTTAAAAAGACCTTTAGAAAAAATGGTGGGGAAAAAAACACTGAGGACAGATTTATCCCAAGAAAGATTAAATTGCAAATGATTACTTTAAACTAACCAACAATGAAGTTAAAGGAAAAATGGCCTTTATGAAAAATAAAGAATTCAGTCAGAAAATAGAAACTAAAATTAAAACTTAACATGTGTGACCATCTCAATAAATACTAAAGGCATTCATTAAAATTTAACATCTAATCACGATACAAAGATTTAGCAAACTAGGAGCAAAAGGGACCTGATGTGGAAAAAGCAGAATAAACGGACACATAGTAAGCAAACGAGAAATGTTAAGCTTTTTACGACTTCCATTCATCATGATAATGAACTTTCTAGTTAGTGCAGTAAGATAAAATAAATTAATGGAAGTTTTGTAGATTTGCTTAGAAGAACAAAATTCATAGATTACCCTCATAGAAAACCGAAAAGAAAATATAAAAACATTATAGGAATGATTAAAATAGTTGAATTAGTTTGGTGAAAATCAATATGTGAAAACAGATTGCATTTCTACATATACCAAAGTTTTAGAAAATATAATTTATAAATACACAAGATACCTATAAATGAGTATAAAAATACAACATGTGTATGAAAATTATAAAACCTTATTGAAATATATTTAAAATATTTAAATTGATATCTTGAATAAGGAGATTTATACTGTTAAGATGTTTATTCTACCCTATTTACTTGTACATAATATTAATACACATATGATTTACATATATATTTAATACAATTTAATAAATACACACGTATTTAACACAATTCCGGTCAAAATTCCTAAGGGAAGCACATCAGACTAACAGCAGATCTCTCTGCAGAAACCCTACAAGCCAGAAGAGAGTGTGGGCCAATATTCAACATTCTTAAAGAAAAGAATTTTCAACCCAGAATTTCATATCCAGTCAAACTAAGCTTCATAAGCGAAGGTCAAATAAAATCCTTTACAGACAAGCAAATGCTGAGAGATTTTTTCACCACCAGGCCTGACTTACAGGAGCCCCTGGAGGAAGCACTAAATTTGGAAAGGAAAAACCGGTACCATCCACTGCAAAAACATACCAAATTGTAAAGACCATCAACACTATGAAGAAACTGCATCAACTAACGGGCAAAACAACCAGCTAGCATCATAATCAAAGGACCAAATTCACACATAACAAAATAGCCTTGAATGTAAACAGGCTAAATGCCCCAATTAAAAGACACAGTCTGGCAAATTATATAAAGAGTCAAGACCCATTGGAATGCTGTGTTCGGGAGACCCATCTCATGTGCAAAGACACACATAGGCTCAACATCCCTATGGGTTTCTATATCTTTTGGAGAAGAAAAAACAAAACAAAACAAAACTAGTAGAGTGAATTGCCTTCCTATAAAATAAAATATAGTACAAAGTGTACAGTAATAGAGAATACATAGGCCAGGCATGAGGGCTCATGCCTGTAATCCTAGCACTTTGAGAGGCTGAGGTGGGCAGATCACCCAAGGTCAAGAGTTCAAGACTAGCCTGGCCAACATGGTGAAACCCCGTCTCTACTAAAAATACAAAAATTATCCAGGCATGATGGCACATGCCTGTAATCCCAGCTACTTAGGAAGCTGAGGCAGGAGAATCACTTGAACCTGGGATGCAGAGGTTGCAGTGAGCCGAGATCATGCCATTGCACACCAGCCTGGGAGTTGCAGTGAGACCGTCTCAAAAAAATAAATAAAATAAAATATGAATAGGGACTATATAGTATCAGCATAGAAACATAGAACGGAGCAACAGATGGACATGATTTACTAAATGAGGAGGATAAATTGTTTATTTTAATGGAAAAAAACACAAAATACAAAATTTGATCCCGCCACACAACAAAAATCAATTTCAGCTGAATTAAGTTATTAATTTAAAAAGGTAAAGTTTTAAAGTTTAGAAAATACATATGATACTCTTTCTCTGACTTTACAAAAAGAAAACATTTAAATTTTCCAAAGAACATATAAGAGGCTCTCTCTATAACTTCATAATAAAAGAAACCCTTAATCTTTAACATACATTTTAAAAATCAGTAAATTATGCTACAAATGAGAATGTCTGTCTCCCCCAAAAACCTTATAAAGCATATTGAAAAACAAGCCACCATTGGTAGGACATATTTGTACATACAAAAATGACAAATGACTATTTCCCAGATAATATAAAGATCAGATACAAATATATAGGACAACTCAATAGAAAAATTGGCTGTGCATGAAAAACACAAATTGAAGTCACAATAAAGTCTGTTAAATACTAGATGGGCAAAAATTTCAAAACTTAACAATAAGGAGTGTTGATAAAAATAAAGAGTAATAGTATCTTATATATCTAGAAATTTCACTTCTTGTTCTTGCACTTAACCACCAGGAAATATGCAGAAGAATGTTTATAAAGTAATTGTTCATAACTGCTAAAAACTGAAACAATTCTATTTTCTGTTCACAATGGTAAAGAAAAGTAGTATGTTAATGCAATATTATAGAGTAATTCAACTGAGTGACCAAGAGATAAACATATCAGCATGGTTGAATCTTAGGAATGTTGTTAATTGAAAATAAGGAAGTCATAAATGAACAATACAGTAACATACACCTGTTTTTTAAAAGGTATACACACAAATAAAATGAACAACTATGCTGTTTCAGTTGGGGATCAAAACAAAAAATATAAAGGAAAGCAAATGGAAATTCAAAATAGGGAATGCTTTGTTGAGAAGTGTGAGGCAGAGGACTGGGACTGAAGAGACTAAACCAGTGCTACTGATGTTCTGTTTATTAAGACATTAGACTCATTGTTTTATTATTATGCTTTAAAAGTTAAACATATGTTAAGTATGCTTATACAAATATATTCTTTATCAGCTATTACAAGTTCTATAGTCCCTCACATATCAATCTGCCACTTGATTTTTCAATATCTTAGCCTTTACACATCAGTGCATGTAAATCTTTCATTTTCATTAAATATCAGCAATTATGTGAATTTCATTAAGTGTTGATTTATCCACTTTTAATTTTTAATACTATGTAGTTACATTAGACATATGCGCTTTTCCTCACCTCTCAATACCCCAAATAAATCTTTAACTGCTTGGTCTTTAGAAGGAAAAATTGCCCCCCTGCCCCCACCGCAATCGTCATCATTATCTTCTTACCTAGTACTGATTGGTATTGTATTTCAGAAAAAGTTGAGTATATCAGTATATACACCATGTATTACATGTGAAAATCATCTTGAAGAAAATTCACAACTACACGAAAATGAGAAGTAAATACTTTGCTGCAGTGAATCAAAAACAGAGTAGTGCATATAAACAGCATGATTATTCATTTTAAAAATGGCTGAATTGAAAATAAAATTGTAAAAATATCTCCAAGCCAGAATTAGGATAAATACTAAGGCTACATTTTGTGTTTTTCAGTCATTATCCAATTATCCAACCAACTAGATAAATAAAATGTTAAATTAATTGTCTAAGAAAAAAATTATTTAAAGTATGTTGATATTCAATAAAATATGGTTTTTTTTGGACCTTTGTAAAGAATTATAACAGAACTTTTTTAAAAATAGAAATTGTTCCTTTTTTTTACTAGAAAATCAAAATATGTTTGTTGTAATATATCCTAAAGATAATAGCTTGCTCATATCTTACATATATATAGACTTTTGAATGTATTAAAGACTTAGGAATATTAAAAATATAAAAATATCACAGAAACCTTTTAGAGGTAACCACGTAATTTAAAGATTAAAAACAATATAATTTCAGAATTTCAAATAGCAAGAAATATAGTAGAGTCAAAAATTAAGGAAAATAATGCAGTGTTCTAAAAATCATTTGGCTGACAATATATGTATAGCAAGTATATGTATATATCTAATGTATCAATTTGCTAACCTGACACCTCCACTAGGATGTTTATTATGAACAGAAATATCATTATAATTAGAACACTTTCTGAAATCTATTTTTTTGTTGTTTGTTTGTGGAATAGTTGGTTGGTTGGTTTTAGGTATCTTTCAAAGATTACCCTGAGGGATAACTATCTTTTCCCTTCTAGAGATTAAAAAAAAAAAAAAAAAAAAAAAAAAAAAAAAAAAAAGATTGATTACTTTAAAACAATGAAGTGATGTAGCAGTAATCACTCCAGGATTTTTCAACAAAGTCTTTTTATTTTCCATTTTTATTTTATTCTACGAAATGATTATATGTTACTCGCACTGATTTTTTGTCCCCAAATTCTTATGGTATTTTGTTTTATTTTAATTGTCCCCTATAAAGTTAATCTATTCCATCTTAGATGGGCAAAGTATAGTGTGGTTTCCTTGGCCAAGCTCTGTAATAAGCTGGTACCTGCTTCAAAGAGAAACTATTCCTGACCAAGACACCATTGCCCTGTCATAGCCTAGTAGATAGAAAATGATGGGTCAATTAGAACCTTTTGCTCTCTTTGAAAGCACTGAGAAAAATTACCAATTTTCTAATAGAAAAATCACACAAGAGGAGCATACTTTTTTTTCAGCCAGGGAAGATATATTAATACTGTAGAATGCTCTCATTTTCTTTTTTTGTTATTCAGATATAAATTATCTTTTGCAAAGTGTTGTCAATGGCTGCAGTATCCCCTGCTAGGGCAATGAATGGCATTTATCAATTCTGCCTTCCCAAGAGAAACCATGGCAAATCTCCAAATACAACCTCCTCAGGTGGGACTGTCTAAGCTTCTCCTATAACACTGCCCCTTCTCATACTCATCTCATTTTTGTAAATAGCACCATTATGTATTCAGTTGCTCAGGTCAGAATCCCCAAACAATTCTTAATTCCTTGCATCCTAGTCACCAAAATTCTACCTATCAGCAAGTGCTATGTATTGTAACATTAATATGTACTTTCAACATATTCATTTTTTTCACTTCCATTTTCTTCCTAGCTGCTATAACATCATCAGTACTTGGGGCACTGCAATAGCCTCCCAGCTGTCCCTTCTATTACACACACCTCCTCAAATGTATTTTCCACAAAGCAATCAGGATAGTCTTTATATTGTTCTTTCATTATTATGTAAATCATACATGTAAATCATTTTAATTATTCAAAAGACTACACATTAGAAGTGATTCTTTCTCAGAAATCTATCTCTATTCCTCAAAATTATTTCTTGTATACCCTTCCTAAGGTTGTCTATTCATGTATATACTTATTTATATGCATATATTCCTCTTGTTTTCCTAAATCAGAAGATGCTATAAACAGTGTGTTTTGTTGTTTTTTTTTGTTTGTTTGTTTTTTTCCTGAGACGGAGTCTCGCTCTGTTGCCCAGGCTGGAGTGCAGTGGCCTGATCTCAGCTCACTACAAGCTCTGCCTCCTGGATTTATGCCATTCTCCTGCCTCAGCCTCCCAAGTAGCTGGGAATACAGGCGCCCACCACCACGTCCGGCTAGTTTTTTGTATTTTTTAGTAGAGACGCAGTTTCACCGTGTTAGCCAGGATGGTCTCGATCTCCTGACCTCGTGATCCTCCTGTCTCGGCCTCCCAAAGTGCTGGGATTACAGGCCTGAGCTACCGCGCCCGGCCACAGTGTGTTCTTTGATGTTCTTTTTTAAATAATAATTACCGGAGACTTTTCATATCAGTACACATAAATCTACTTCCCTCTTTTTAACAGCTACATAGTATTTAATTTTATGGATGTTACATAATTTGTTTACATTCCTATGATGATGGATTTGTTGGTTGTGGTTGTGTGCTAGGAAAAAAATGCTGTGATTAAAATATCACCAACTATATATTTGAATATATGTGCAAGTGTATCTGCAGGATAAACTTTCAAAAGTGGAAAGATATATGCATTTAAACACAAAATCAACGTTGGCAATTAACCAAATTTTGAAGAAAGGGTGTCAGTTCAATTTCTATCGCCATCTACAACATAAGAGAGCAAGAGTTTCTAAAACCTCACCATGATCATTTTTTAAAAATTTTGCCAGACATGTAAAACATGAAAATATGTAAATTTTGAGTAAGGATGAGCAATTCTTTGTTTGTAAGATATCCATATTCCATGTCTGTGTTCTGACCTTTGGTTATTTTTGCATTGGCTTTTTGGGTAGTTTATATTGATTCCCTCTGTCATAAATGTTAAAAACAGAAATTAAAGTTTTTCTTTAGTCAAATTTATTAGTTCTTTACCTTTAGCTTCTGATATTGTGACCAGTTTCAAGTTTTTTTCTATTTCAAGATTTTTAATGTCTATTTAGTTTTTCTGTGCCAGTATGGTTTTATTGTATTTCTTATATTAAGGTCTTTAATGCCAATGGAATTCATTTTGCTGTTAGGGTGCATTTAGTGGGGATGCTAGCAGGAAGAGCGGAGCTTCATTACAGAGAGCTATCACGGATAATGGAAAAGAAATTGCCCACGACAGACAGAACACGTGGCTAGGAAGAGAGGTGAAGTATGGGTGGGAGAGTTAGTAAGAAGGGAAAGAGATAACAGAGCAAATACAAGAGGCACAGAGCCCATGCCAGGACTTGGTGTTTGAGGAAGAAGTCTTTAACTACTTTTCTTTATGACACTGGCTCCACTGAATAGCAGTCCCATTACAATAATAGAGCCTCTCAGATCTCATTGAGCTATTGGTTGTGGTGTTAATTTCATGCAACATTTCCCCTCCAAAAAAGGTAGGATAAATTTCATGGAAGCATACAAAAAATTTACTTAAGTATCTTTAGATTCTTCAAAAATTAAAAGTCCTACATGCATAAAACAACATTTTCTCAGTAACCCCCAAGAGCATATTCTAAATCATTTTGAAAAGTGAATATTTAAAGCATGCACAATGTGACTGTTTTCATATTTTCCTACTTTTTTTTAATAGAATGCATAGCACATAAGCAAGTGCTTTCTTCAAAACATCAGGTATTTTTATGACAGCTTTAGTGGTCACTATTTGCAGTGGCTTTATGTTTCTAGCCCTTTTAATTTCTTTTGCTACTGTCAGCCTATTGCACTGTGTTTAATTTGGTGAAGTCTTACCAAACACCCCAGTGCCTGGTTAAGAACTTAGGGTTAGCCCGTGTCCTCTAGAGAGTAATGATGGTGACTCCTCAGACACATGTGGCTGTACAGAGGCTTGCTTCACCAAGTCTTCATTAGAGCTGTGTTCTGGATGGGTGAGGTTGCCATAAATCTAACCTCCATGTAAGTGAAGTGTCACTGTGACATTGCCTCGAATTTTCTCCTTAACTGACTTGTCTTTTTCGTTGTTGTTGTTAAACCAAAATTGGTATACAAGGTCTTAAATCAACATCAGTTCAATAACACTCATTTTAAAAGTGGTTTGTAGTAATGGAACTGTAAACTCACTGAACTGAAGACAGTTTCACCCTGAGGAATATAATTTTTGTTACACTTTTGCTGACTGGTAAAACATTACTCACTTGGTTTTTTTTTAGTTTTGGGGATTTTTTTTAAGCTAAGCACTCTATTGTTTTGCTTTCCAACAGGAATATTTCACTAACCTCTCACTCAAACTTTAATCATTATTGCTTAGGTATTACCCATATATTAATACCGAACTAAAACTTAATCATCTTAATTAAAACTCCCAATCACTAATAAATTAATGGAGTATTTAGTGTCTGGGTATTATGCATTTATAATTTTGTGAAGTAAAATTAGAAACTGAAATACATAATGCAGGCTGATTGTCTTAGAGTTTTATTAACTCTTTGTAATAGCAATTCCCTCTTGATTCTCTTCTTAATATATAAACACTTTAAAATTAGAAATATTTTCAGTTCCTGTGAAAATGTAAAATTTCAGGTCAATTTTTATTTGAAAAAACTTCTATGAGTACCTGAATCTAAAAAGTATTGCCACTCTTAACTGTTCGAATGATTAAAACAACTAACACGGAATGTGGAGGCAAAAAACCTAGAGCAAAGGTATGGTCATAATTTTATAATTCACTGTGCTAACTCCAGGAAGTTCTGATCAAGGCAATGCTCTCAATAAGAAGACTTATTTTTTGGAAAATACATACGATGATCCAGACATTGTAGTAAGCACCTCATATAAAAATCTCATTAATACTCAGGACAGCATTTTCAGATCTGGACTTGGTTGTCAATGAACTTGCCAAAAGTCACATTGGTAATGAGAAGTACTCAGATGTGACTAAGGTCAACATACCTGTCCTTTCTATTTTGAGTTTCTGAGATATATTATTTGGCAAATTTTACTTTTCTATTCTCAATGTCTGATCACTACCTGTTCAAAATTAGTTTGTTAAAAGATAATGAGACCACAGCATATTCTAGCAATTCTTCTCTAGACATTAGACATCATGAAAATTTCCAGTTTAGGACCAGGAGGAGTTCAAGAAACTTCACTCAAAGTCAAGATAATTTAGCATCAGGCTAAGACATTTCATACAGCTATCACCAATCAGGGTTTATTGTGATCAATTCCTACAGATCCAATGTTGGACCAGCCTATACTTAGCAGTTGTGTCAACAGATTATTAGTCTTTTCTTTCAATTTATTGTCAAAAACTGTGACTTTTACAGCAAACTAACAATACAATGGAAAGAAATAATTCTACAAAATGCATATTGGCATTTTTTGTGACTTCAAATTGCATACTGTTATCAATCTTTGACATGAACCATTTATGTTTTCTGAGGTAATAAAAAATAAGAAAAAGTAACATCAATAATCTGTGCCTTCCATTTGGGGGGGTAAAAATAACTCTCCGAATGACAAAAGAGAATGAGAGAAATAGTCAAATAATTTTGTTTTACTCCAATAAAATGTTAGAAAACATTTTATGGCTTCTCCACTGACAGATTGGGTATAAAATACCCTCAATTCATAACCTCTTCCTGTATCTATGCCACTGACAATGTGACCTAGCCACTCTTTTTTTTTTTTTTTTTTTTTTTTGAGACAGAGTCTCACTCTTCACCCAGGCTGTAGTGCAGTGACACAATCTTGGCTCATTGCAACTTCAGTTTCCTGGGTTCAAGAGATTCTCCTGCCTCAGCCTCTTGAGTAGATGAGATTACAGGAATCTGCCCTGGCAAATTTTTGTATTTTTAGTAGAGACGGGGTTTCACTATGTTGGCCAGGCTGGTCTCAAACTCCTAAGCTGAAGTGATATACCTGCCTCAGCTTCCCAAAGTGCTGGGATTATAGGCATAAGCCACCACACCCAGCCAGTCACTCTTTTCATTAAGCAGCATACCAACAAGGCACATGTATACATATGTAACAAACCTGCACATTGTACACATGTACCCTAGAACTTAAAGTATAATAATAATAATAAAAGAAGTGAAGTCTATTATCTCACACCTTGACTGTGGATGGACTTTGTGTCTTACTTTTGCCATTATTATGCAGCAGAAATGGCATGGTGCCACTTCCAAGCTCAAATCTCAAGAGGTATTACACAGTTCTACTGCTCTCCTGAATCCCCTGTGACCATTCTGTAAACAAGCACTGGCTAGTCTGCAGGACAGAGAGAACTTGTGGAACAGAAATCAGTAGTCTTAATTGAGACCATGTTAGATCATTTGGAGCCCAACAGAAGCAGCAGCTGTCAGAAGAAACCTGATTAAGCCTAGGTGAACAAAGAAGAGCTGCCCACCTAAGCCTAGTCCAGATTACCAACCTGCGAATTGTGAGTTAAGTAAAAGTGTGGTGTTTTGGAGTGGTTTGACATGGCATTAGCTAACTAATAAATCACTATTAGCTAGTTCAGGGTCCTAAGGTTCTATTTGAACCTGAAAACTAGGCAGTCTTCCTATTACCATACAGGCATTCATTGATTTGTTGTTGTTTTTCTTTTAGTTCACCAGAATATTGAATATTCCATCTAAAATATCTATATCAACAGAGAAGATTAAAGTTTAGTTATGCAACATATAAATATGTGGGTGTGGAATATAAGGATAAAATCTGCCTTGGTAAATATAGTCCTACAAATTAAAGTATTTGCTAATGGCAAAGACAGAAAGATTATTGCATAACTTTGCATATTTGAAGTTGCAGGCTTTATCTCCTTCTTTTATTGAGAGAAGATGTTGTTTTGTTTTTCATGGAGCCACAAAAACAGAACAGTTTTTAGATCCTAATTTTTGGGTCAATAACTTTAAGTATCCCACCACCTCCTGGATCTACATTTAATAAGGGTCTGTTTTTCAGACCTATACATCCATGTGTGTTTCAGTCAATCATCAGAGTCAGGAGAAATCACCATCTCCTGGTTGGTAAGGAAGTACTTATTATAACCATGACTTCCTTTATTAGGAAATTAATATTGATAAGTTAAAACAACAGGAAAAATATGGCTTTCATGAAACAATACTAATGCACAAGAGAAAACACACAGCATCTTCAAAGGGAAAGAGCACCTCTAAAATGTAGTTTACTATAGATCCACGGGAAAATGCCATATTAAATCAAATTCAAAAAGTTATTAAATAGGACAATACTGTCATAAGGAAAGAACAGTCTGGCTTAAAAGAATAAGAAGAGGAGATATAAAATCAACAAGCTTAGATGAAAAGGGATCTAGGTAAGATAAGAAAGGATTTCAATAAAACTAATATTGCAGAAGTTTGAGTAAAATACACATTGGATTTACTGAAGAAAGCCAGTGACTTGAGAAAATCAAATCAGAAGAGGAAAACTTTCAGAATTGTCCCCAGAATGAAGAGGAAAAAGAAAAAAAGAGATGACAGTGAGGAGATTATAACAGTTAACATTTATTGAGCAATTATCCTGTGCCAGATTCTTTTTTAATAATACAGATTACTATTTTATCCTTGTAACAATCTCATGTCGTTTGCACTATCCTTTACTATCATCACCTTACACACAGAAAACTGAGGCAAAGAGAGGTTATGAAAGCTTCCCTAGCCTGCAGAATTATAAATAATCGAGCTAGAATTTAAACCAAATAGTCTGACTCCAAAAATCATGCTTTTAGCACCAGTGTAATAATGTTGCTCCCTTTTTCCTGAAGAATAAAGACGTTAAAAAGAAAACTTTCTGGTGTTGAAATGAAGGCTTGTGTAAACATAATAAAAGAATTTACCAGATTCTTGCAAAGTTAATGAAAAGAGAGACATACTGGAATAAGTCTTTGAAAAATTGTTGATATTGAAAAATAAGCTTTAGATGACTATAAGAACTCAGGCAGGAAACAAAATAAAACAAAACAAAAAGAGTTTACCTTTAAGATAACAAAAATAGTACATGCCTTAAGATGTTTCTCTCCAACATTAAACAGCTAAAGAAAAGCCAGCAAAGCAAAAGGAAAGCTCACCAGGGGGTTGAGTGGGAGGGAATGTTTAAAAAATATCAGTCAAATTTTCACTTAGGTGTTGATGATATAGAAAGAGTCTTAAAAAGCATACTATTCATATAACGTAGGGAGTGTGTGCCACAAACTAAGAATGAAGAACTCGTGATTTTTAAAGGAGTAGTGCTAATAATGAGCCATTTTAACATAAAATATAATACATAATTATAAAAATACAAATTATGTAATTTATATTTTTTGCAAATTACAAAAAATAATCTGAAATTGAATATATATGAAAATATTGAATAATATTTAGGATTCTAAAATTCAGATCATATTTACCAAAACTAACAAATTAAATTAACCTCCTCTGTGTTTGTGTTGGGATACGGTGGTAGAAAGCAATAAATTGCTTATATTATAAAGGAAGAAGTGTTATATGACAATATCACTTCTGAAATAAATGCATATGTCATGGGTACATTGTTAGGAAACTTAGATCACAATTATTTACAATTTCATCTCATCTAAATGGGACTTACACAAGTAATCAAGAATACAGTGGCCTGGCACAGTGGCTCATGCCTGTAATCCCAGCACTTTTGGAGGCCAAGGCAAGCAAATTGCTTGAGCTCAGAGGCTGAGACAAGCCTAGACAACATGGCAAAAAAACCGTCTCTACAAAATATACAAAAATTAGCCATGCATGTGGTGCACACCTGTAGTCCCAGCTACTCAGGAGGAAGAGGTGGGAGGAGCCCTTGACCCTGGGAGGTAGAGGTTGCAGTTAGTCAAGGTGCAACTACACTCCAGAAAAAGAAAAAAAAAGAAAAGAAAAGTAAAACCTAATATTAGGTATATATCCCATTAGTAGGCCCAATAAGAAAAGTTTAACAGATAGCAACATCTCAATATATGCCAAAACAATGTAGTTCATACCATGAAAAATCCTTTGATTAAATGTCCCAGAAAAACAATAATTGAATAATAATAAATGATTAAGATCTCATTTTAACAGAGAAGAGATCATGGTCATTGATTATATGTTAAGACATGAAAAAATTGCTATTGAGACATAAGGAGAAAAACTGTTTCCATTACTATTTACCATTTATGTGAAAGTTCTAGACAATAAAATAAGACAAAAACATAAATATTAATGGTAAAATAAATACAAAATAAAGTTTATATTTACAGTGTCTATATCTTAGATTAAATATATCAACTAAAACTCTAACAGTGTTAATAAAAAATCAACCTAACATTCTCAATCTTACTTTGTGATTGTTTACTTTGCTGTGCAGAAGCTTTTTAGCTTGGGGAAAGGACATAGTATGCATAATTTCATCCAATGAACTAAAATGAATTGTGTACCTTTGCATGATACTGTGTATCACTTTATATTGGAGATAAAAAGATACAAAAGTCATAGGCCCTGCCTTAATATTTATAGTTAAGAAAGAGAAACAGATACAAGTAGATAATTCTATTAATATATAATATGCACTTTGGGACACAGATGAGGGGATTTTGGTCAGCTTGGATATTGAGGCCAAACTAACTTTTGAAGTGGAAGTAAGGATAAATAGGTTAAAATGGTAAAAGGGGTGATGGCTTAAAGAAAGCAAGCGACTGTCAACTACTAAATAGAAAAAGGGAGAAATTTTGTAGATAGTGACATTTGAAAGCCCTCAGAGAATAGACGGATCATGAACCCTAGGCCTGTTTTAAAAATTAAATTTACCAAGCTTTATTGTATAAGTTGGAGGGAAAACTAAAGATGGTGAGAACAGTTAGGAAATGTTTCAGTAGTCCAAACAGAAGATGTAGTTCTAAATGGCAGAGAATAAAGAGTAGAGAAAGAAATGAAAGATGAGCCAAAGCTATATCAAAATTTTTCAGTCTGAATGAATGAGAATCAAGAGTTAGCTTTGAAAGAAGAAATGTATTTTATTGAAAGACATAATAGATGTTGAGGTGTTGACTACATGTAAGAAAGGAAATGACCTGCAAGAAACAAATAATTGTGCTGAAGTTCTGGAGAGCCAATGAAGGAGAAATAGAATTGGGAATTACCAGTGGAAAGATATGGATTTATTTTTTTCTTGTTATCCCTGATGCAACTATTTGCATAGCTCTCATTATCTTGATCTCTCTACCTCTCATAGGCATATACATCAAAGGAAACATTTATTGTTAAACTCGTAAATGGTAGGTTATGTTTGCTAGCTGCCTCTCAGTCCTTCATAGTTGGCAGTGCATAATGACAAATCTAATTACTACTTTTGCTATTGACGGCCATGTGTGCTCCTTTGTAGATAGGCATCATACGGGCAGGCCCCTTAATAACTTTGCCACAGGACAGATGAACCTCAACAACTTCTCAGTATGATTAAGTAGGGGCTTTCCTTCTGTTCCTTTGTCCTTTTATCATTGCAGCTTAGCAATAAAAAGAAAATTGGTAGGGTTGAAAGACAATGGTAGCCAAATCCACAGGAGCCGCTTAAATGAAATATCAAGCACTACCTCCTCAGTATGTAAGTGGTTTCCACACAGCCATCCATTGGGAACCCTGAGTAGGCTGAAGCAAAGTGTCTAATGAATTAATATGCTTACTCTTAAATCTAAAATCAATCATATGAAGAAGGTCCTGAAAGCAACCACCATGAAGCATGAGCAGATGTTCACTTTTCCACTGTTTGCATTTAACTACCATGTAGGATTTAAATCACATACAGTCTATATGTATGAAGGACAAATGAGGTATGTAGTGAAAATTTATCAAGATGAATCTATTTGTAAAAACGTAGTAGGTTTAACATATTGACAGATACTCATTTTAAATTCTAAAGTATGTAAATTTTGTCAAAACTTATGATTGTATTCATGAGCATTATGATTATATTCATGATACTTAGGGAAGTATTTTAGACAATATCATTTATAGTAAATGATTCTCAGATTTTTATATAGGAATTAAAATAATATTCATTGATGAATCAGTAGCTCTTATAGTCACACATGGAAATATATAAAAGACGAATTTTAATTATTTGGAAGACCAATGAACTTTTTTTTTAACTATGTGATCATAGTCTAGATACTTGTAGAAAAGAAAATGAAGTCAGGAAACATAACATTTTTCATAATAAATTTGAATAGTGGACAAATAGACTACCAAAGTGGCCTACCTATCACACAAATATATATGTCGTATGAATATATTGTGTTAATACGTGTGTGTTTAAACACAAACATACACACACTTACACATATATACTTGCATACATGCACTTGGTTATTTAAGTCATATGATTGATTTCTTATAATACATTAATGATTTTTAAAGTGAAACTTGAATTAAAACAGCAATAACCCCCTCTACTATACAAATGATAATTATTTAATTCAATTAGAAACAAATCAAAATGCCATGAGCTTTTTTAAAGACACAGATTGTCAAAAAGATTATTGTACAACTTTAATTTTGCAATACTAAATATTGTTCTGCCAGTAGCACATGATATTTACAATAAATTTTATATGACATTTTAGTAGAAATATTGGTTAAAAAATCCATTAGAAAGAGAAAACTGCGCCTAGGAAGAAAAGAAAGATGGTGCTCATAGATAAAGTAGATAAGCATCATTTTAGTTGAGGAAGTTTCTAGTGAGGATCTGAGTATCCTAATCATTTCAGAAACCCTTGCCCTGGGTGTTTAAGTTTTTTGCAAGACTAGGTCTCAGTTTTTCTCTTAACTTTCACACCTCTTACTCATAACGTAGTTCATGGCTGGCTGGTTTTTAGTGGTCTCAGCTTCTACTGAAATTGCAATTATCATGGTCACCAATGATGGCTTAAATGCTAAAAAATAAGCGAACATGTTTCAAGCATCACTTCCTTCTCTCTATAGCAATTAATATTCTTTTATCCTCAAAATATTATGTGCTTAATTTTTCACAAAGTCATCTCCAAGTTTTACACTTATATTACAAAATTTGTTTTCTGTGTAGGTCAAGTCATGTTTAACATCAAATTTCCCTTAAATCTAATAATCTTCAAAACTTTGTCCTTTCCCCCTTTTCCCTTTGTTTCCTATATGTAATTTCATACATTTCCAAATCTTTGATTGCTTCTGCAAGGTCATTTCCTCAAAGGCAAGTGTATTGATGGATGTATTAGTCAGGATCCAAACAGGAAACAGATGCACAACACGTTACAATAATGCAAGCAGGATTTATTTACTACGTGTCAAGAATACGGGAGTGGATGAGGTGTAGTGGAATCCCAGAAATAGTACAGAAACCCCACGCAAGCAGCCGACAAGCTATTACTATCCCTGGGCTCAGGGGACAAAGTGAGAGGAAGGATATGTAGGAGTAGTGACTTCTATCAAGGAACGAAGCCATCTTGATGTGACCTCAGAGACGGGAACTGACAAGAATGAATATTACTCTAACCCCAATTCCTTGCCTCCTTCCCAGCTGCTACTAGGACTTCCCTTTGGGCCAAATAGTCTAAAATCTAGAGCACAGAGGGTCCCCATTGATGTAGTAAGATAGGTCAGCTTCCCCGGCATAGTCCATGCAGGAGCAAGCTAGAAATTAACTCTGGAAGAGCAAACTGAAATAATCTGTCATAGGGGCATAGATTGAAAACAGTATGCACCTTTTTGTTATATTACTACTTTTTAACTGCATAGATAACACCAAACATGCACACCCAGACTGTTTTTCAAACTAACATGTCCTCCTGAGAAATGTTTTACAATTTTCTTGAGAGTGATATTGTAGCTAGAAAATACGGGGAAGGCATGGGTACAGTGAGGCAACAGCGTGTTATATGAGAAAGGCCAAATAATTGTTTAAGAGCAGAACAACAATCTGCCACCAATTTCCCAAATATGGCTTTCTTGTACCAGATTCCCTAGAAAATAGAATGTGAATTAAAAGCTTAGGTTGATTACAGTCCCCAGAATGAGGGGAAGTTGGGGTTTAAAGTGCAGAGGACAAATAAGAAGGGGTATATTACTAAGCAGATCACAACTTCATAACAGTCACAGCTGATGGCTTCACCACACGGGACATCTTAAGATAGCCCTATACCCATCACATCAGAACAGTCTTGGGGGAAAAAGAGATGAATTTATGGCCCAGTTCTAGCCCTTGATTCATACTGGGTAAAGCCTGTCCCCTTGAGAATCAACCCCCTCTGCACTAAGTTGCCTCAGTGATCAATCCAGTTAACTTAGGGGAAGCAAGGGCCCTGCTGGTTCAGGGTACAGGTGCAGTGATCTCTCCTGTAGATGACGGCATGTGAGGGCCAAGTGTCAGTACAGACCTGATACTTCTTTAGTGAAGTGACAGCTAAGAAAACTCTGGTGCTTGCCATGGTCTCTGGACACAGCAAAGAAACTCTTAAGACCAGGAGACAATTCGTGGCACTGACAGCGAACCACGACCTTAACTATGGTAGTATAAAATTGTGCAAGCCTTTGTTGTTCTCACAATAAAGCACTGATGTGTAAACTATGATGCCAGTCTATCACTTACGATGAGAAGATGTGACTTTCAAACACTTACATTTAAATCTGGACCTATTATTCTACTTCACATAAAACCCACCGATATCTACAACAATATTTCTCAAGAGTTTCTGATGTATGCAATTAAAGGCTGAGAAGAGTAAAGAAATACGGTATTTTGTGCCTTACTCTAGCAACAGAGTACATAGACTATTTTATTAAAATGTTGTTTTATTTTAGGCCGTAGAAATATTAAATTTTAATTTAAACTATTTAACTGATCTGTTAATTAGCTTTAAGGAATATTGATATTTCCAGAAGCTACCCCATGTGTATCCTATGGGTTTTAGTACTTCCTCACATACAGTTAAAAGCGCTGACATAAAGAATAAGGTCCAAACTTCTCAACATAATATGTAATATGTAATGGGCTTTATGGTAAAGGCTCTAACACATTATTTAACTACTCTGCAACTATTGAATGCCATCCCTGTTAAAGCGAATATATTGGGCACACTGAATAAAATAAGGAGTGAAGAAATAGACAAAATCACTGAATTTACAGTTTAGATTCTAGGAGGAGTATATAAATAAATAAGCTATTGCAGTATAGGGTGATAAGATTTATAGTAGAAGTACAGGGGCCTAAATATATATGACTTGTCTAAATTGTACTAGAGGAGTGTCAGGCAAAGCTTCTTAAACAACTATCTTCTAAGTTAAGAATTAAAGTCCAAATAAGCATCCATCAGGAAAAGTAGGACAAAGCAGAGAAGAGCACATTGTTTGAAGGCCAAGAGACTAGAGATGAGACTCCTCAGGAGGCAGAACCAGCTTGTGAATGTCTTTGAAAACCATGGTAAGAAGATTAAATTTAGTAGTAAGAGCGATAGGGAGTCTCTGAATGTTCTAAGAAGGGGAGTTATGTGAACAGGTTCACATTTTAACATGATCACCCTGACTATGATGATTGACAGGATGATTAAGACTAGAGGCAAGGAAGCCAATTGGATTGTTTTCACAATCACTTAGGCATGAAGTGGTGATAGTCAGCAGTGGACTGAGTCAGACACATACCAATGATTGAAGATATCTTGGTGATAGGGCGAATATGTGGAGAGAGAAAGAGGAAAAAGGATTATGCTCAGGTTTCTAATTTGAGTTTGGGCTATATAGGAGAGCATCGATGAAAGAGGATGGGGCATGGAGAGTGCAGAGAGTGAGAGCTCAGGGGCCTGTATGACATTTAAAGGGAGTTGCAGAGTTGCACAAAAGAATCCCATCTGAAGCACTAAAGAGAAATTGGGACTTTTCAACACCTGTAAGACAAAATATTCCAAAGCTAGCGTTTAAAAATATTCAGATGACAATTCTATCATAATTTATACTGACTTCTAAATTCATCCTCTAAAATGTATTAAATTTTCCAGTTGCCAGTACTGAGAATTTTTTACACTTTTTCACATACTATTTTTTCAGCCTAGAATAACCTTTTCCACCTTGAAATCTCCTCTCTTCTCTATTCTTTAGGATGTAAATCAGTTGACCTCTCTTTGAAGCCTTCTTAAATTCTTGATACAGACTTAATGTCTTCCTTTTGGCATTTTAGAATTTCTCTTCACTCACTTTGTCTGTGGGTCTCATTAACCTCTTCAAGAGCTTCTTAGTGTGTGACCAGATAATCTTTACATACTTACTACCTAGCACATACTAGGCACACAGTGAATATTTAGGGAAGGAATGGATAAACACACTTAACTATTTCAGCAAAACATAGTCATAATGCTGGTTTTATAGTAAAATAAATAAAGCAAATGAAAAAGAAAAGGCATTTTACATCGGGAGAACCACATAGCTGCTTGCTTTTATTTAATAGAAGAGAAGTAACAACTATGAATAATTAGTTCATAATTATCTCCCTTGTACTGTGCCTCAGTATACTGGAGTCACACTCTTCTTCTTTGAAGTGAATCCCCCTTGGCATTCCTGAAGGTACATTAATACACTCAGTAAAACAAGATTGCTTATATAGACATCAGAAACAATGCTAGTTATTGAATGCTGCTATACCATAATTCTCTGAGGTCCACATATTCTCACCTGAGATAGTTCTAGTAGTTCTCTGAAATATGATGTTCAATGCATAGAGATTATGAAATTGAGTTGCTTTGAAGCTTATTAAACAAATCTACCTGTCTTGAGATAAGCTGAAGGACTGTAAAGACTATTTTAAGGTTTCACATTTGACTGCATAAAAAGTAACGGTAAATAGACTATCTCTATTGTCCTGAGGATACTGCTGGTTAAAGCCAATTACCCAGCTTTTCACAGACAAGTCATTAATAAATGTTCATATCAGACAAGGCAAAATCCATTGCTTCAGTAGTATAATATTGGGTGTAATGAACAAGGTGAGATAAAGAGTGTCGCTTTAATTTATGAAGTATCCTTTACCTTGGAGCCTTCTGATCTACTTACGTGTTTCCTTATATTATCTAGTGTATTTGTAGAAAAGACTAAGTTATACAAATAATTTAATGTTCTTTTTTATTACAGGATTTGCATAAAAGAAAAATAGTATGCCAAAAATAATGGAAGATATATCTCTATTTGGTTCTTTCCTTAGAACTCACATGGAAATTAATAGAGGGCCCTATGTGATTGGGCTTTCTAATACCACAGAATTTTAAGTAATGATTTTACATTTGGATTCTAGTTTTTTAGGTGCATGCTTCTCTAATATCCAACATGAGTTGATCAGTAAATTTGTGATTCCTCATGGTAATCAGAAACCGATGACTACCCTTCAATGTAAGCTATTGGATTTTGAATGTAAAATGATTGTGTCTAATTTTTAAAAATGCTTTTGAATTTTGAAATGAACGTTTCTCCATCATTGCCTTAGCTATTTGTGGCTCTATTTTATTAAGCCTAATATGTTAAAATAAATCTTTTAAATCATTCCCCTGATGCAGTAGGCATTTGTAATAGCTGTAAGGTTTTCTCTTTAGAGAGATGATTATTTTCCCCTGGCCATGGTTGCCTGCAATTCTGCTAGCTGCTCCCAGGTGAATGATGGTACTGAGGGTTGTGATTTTATGACCCAGCTGAGCAGGAATGTTATTAAACGGATCACTGTTTATTTGTAAAAAGTACAGTTTACTGACTTATCATGCAATGTGCTGACATAAGTTCAAGTGCTCAAGTTTCCACTTTTCCAAATTGCCAAAGAAATATTTTTAAAAGGTAAAAATAATAAATCAGATCTAGAGAAAAGGATAGGTAATATTAGGAATTTCTATAAGATATACAATTAGAACCAGATGGAGTGAATTTTTTCTCAGCGTGAAATTTGTAACTTCCATTTCAGTAAATTGTTTTGTTCACACAGTTACTTAAATTTGAAACCTGAGATCCACTTACATTTCTCTCCTTCTCCCCAGGCTAGGTATTTTCTGCCTCACTTCCAGGTCTGTTCTCCATCTTTCTCTACTCTGCCTCATACTTGAGAGGCTGACTTTTACTGGCTGCAACTACCAAACTCCCCATTGCCTCTGACTTCCAATTGTGTTTGGGAAATGTGATGGGAGGACATTGAAGGGGCAGAAAGAGAAAAAGATCAGAGTGTTTATTCCTTATTCTCTATCAGTTAAGCACAAGTTTGTGGTAGATGCATTCCTTTCCCCAGGACCACAGCTCTTATGAGGTGATTAGTCTCCTATATCTACATCTTTGTCCACACTGCAGAAATTATTCCATCTGCTTGCTTCTTCAAGTCCATTGATTACTATCCGATTATAGCCCTGGAAAAATTTCTATCTCTTGTTGATTCTCTTAAATTTTATCAACTTGAAATAGTCTGTTCGGCCGGGCGCGGTGGCTCAAGCCTGTAATCCCAGCACTTTGGGAGGCCGAGACGGGCAGATCACGAGGTCAGGAGATCGAGACCATCCTGGCTGACACAGTGAAACCCCGTCTCTACTAAAAAATACAAAAAAACTAGCCAGGCGAGGTGGCGTGCGCCTGTAGTCCCAGCTACTCGGGAGGCTGAGGCAGGAGAATGGCGTGAACCCGGGAGGCGGAGCTTGCAGTGAGCCAAGATCACACCACTGCACTCCAGCCTGGGCGGCAGAGCGAGACTCTGTCTCAAAAAAAAAAAAAAAAAAAAAAAAAAAAAAAAAAAAAAAAAAAGAAATAGTCTGTTCATTAAACCCATTTTAATTACCCTTCCTTTTTTATTTGTATAAATGTATGAGGTACAAGCACAATATTGTTACATGCATAGACTGCATAGTGGTCAAGTCAGAGCTTTTGGAATATCCATCATTTGAAAGCATACACTGTACCCATTTAGTAATTTCTCATCAACCACCCCCCTCCAAATTCCTCACTCTTCCAAGACTCCATTGTCTATGATTCCACTCTCTACAACCATGTGGACCCATTATTTAGCTCTTACTTATGAGTCAGAGCATGTTATATTTGTCTTTCTGTGTCTGACTTGTTTCAAATAAGATAATGACTTCCAGTTCCTTTCATGTTGCTGCAAAAGACATGATTTTATTCTTCGTTATGGCTATATATACTGTATTTTCTTTTTCCAATCATCTATTAATGGACCGTTATGTTGATTCTGTATTTTTGACATTGTGAATAGTGCTATGATAAACATTTGAGTGTAGGTATCTTTTTTTTTTTTTTTTTTTAAATAGGGCCTCACTCTGTAGTACAGGCTTGAGTGCAGTGGCATGATCTCTGCTGGTTGCAACCACTCCCTCCAAGCCTCCAAGATTCAAGCTATTCTCATGCCTCGGCCTCTGGAGTAGCTGGGACTACAGTCGTGCACCACCATACCTGATTTTTGCATTTTTAGTAGAGACAGGGTTTCACCATGTTGCCCAGGCTGGTCTTGAACTCCTGAGCTCAACGCAATCTGCCTGCCTTGGTCCCCCAAAGTGCCGGGATTATAGATGTGAGCCACTGCACCCGGCCGATCTTTTTGATATGCTGATTTATTTTGCTTTGGATATATACCCAGTGGTAGAACTGTTGAATTGGATGGTAATTCTATTTTTAGCTCTTTGAGAAATCTCTATACTGTTTTCCGTAGAAGTTGTAGCAATTTACCTTCCTACCAACAGTGTATAAAAGTTACCTTTTCCCTGTATCCTTGCCAGCATCTGCTATTTCTACTTTTTCTGAATGTACCATCTGTTTCCTGATAGTCCCTGACTGGTACACACCTCATACTTAAAACCAACCACAAAGTCCTCTTGGAAACAAACCATATTTCTCCTAAATCTCTTTACTTTTTTATATTCCCAGTAACATTCTCTTAGTTCAAGTATCAGTCCAATTCTCCTCCTCCTTCAACTCCTCTAGCTCCTCTCCAAGCCATCCTCCATACTAAAACCAGAGTGGAGTTTCAAAAATAAACAGGAATTACTAATTTCCTGCTTAAGAGACATTGATGACTTCACTTTGCCTTAAATCATGGCCAACAAGCCTCCCCATATTCCACCCCTGTCTCTCAAGACTCTCTCTCTCTCTCTCTCTCTCTCTCTCTCTCTCTCTCTCTCTCTCACACACACACGCACACACACACACTCTAGCTTCCTCCACACCAAATCACTTGCAATTTTTTGTGCATGCTGTCTCAGTCCTCTAGATTTTAAACACCTAATTTCATCTGGCAGAATTCCGAGTACCATTCCTAACATCACAGACTTCTTTGCCTCTCCTTCTTCTCCTAACGAACTCCTTCTGGTTTTTTAGGACTCAGCCTCTTGAGGATGTTCTTGCTGATAGTTCTTACTCCACTAATGTCAAATATCTTTTTTATTATTATACTTTATGTTCTAGGGTACATGTGCACAACATGCAGGTTTGTTACATATGTATACATGTGCCATGTTGGTGTGCTGCATCCATTAACTCGTCACTTGCATTAGGTGTATCTCCTAATGCTATCACTTCCCCCTCCCACCACTCCACAATAGGCCCGGGTGTGTGATGTTCCCCTTCCTGTGTCCAAGTGATCTCATTGTTCAACTCCCACCTGTGAGTGAGAACATGTGGTGTTTGGTTTTCTGTTCTTGCAATAGTTTGCTGAGAATGATGGTTTCCAGATGCATCCATGTCCCTACAAAGGACATGAAATCATCCTTTTTTATGGCTGCATGGTATTCCATGGTGTATATGTGCCACATTTTCTTAATCCAGTCTGTCATTGATGGACATTTGAGTTGGTTCCAAGTCTTTGCTATTGTGAATAGTGCCACAATAAACATATGTGTGCATGTGTCTTTACAGCAGCATGATTTACAATCCTTTGGGTATATGCCCAGTAATGGGATGGCTGGGTCAAATGGTATTTATAGTTCTAGATCCTTGAGGAACTGCCACACTGTCTTCCACAATGGTTGAACTAGTTTACAGTCCCACCAACAGTGTAAAAGTGTTCCTATTTCTCCACATCCTCTCCAGCACCTGTTGTTTCCTGACTTTTTAATGATCTCCATTCTAACTGATGTGAGATGGTATCTCATTAGGGTTTTGATTTGCATTTCTCCGATGGCCAGTGATGATGAGCATTTTTTCATGTGTCTGTTGGCTGCATAAAGGTCTTCTTTTGAGAAGTCCCTGTTCATATCCTTTGCCCACTTTTTGATGGGGTTGTTTTTTTCTTGTAAACTTGTTTGAGTTCTTTGTAGTTTCTGGATATTAGCCCTTTGTCAGATGAGTAGATTGCAAAAATTTTCTACCATTCTGTAGGTTGCCTGTTCACTCTGATTGTAGTTTCTTTTGCTGTGCAGAAGCTCTTTAGTTTAATTAGATCCCATTTGTTGATTTTGGCTTTTGTTGCCATTACTTTGGGTGTTTTATACATGAAGTCCTTGCCCATGCCTATGTACTGAATGGTATTGCCTAGGTTTTCTTCTAGGGTTTTTATGGTTTTTGGTCTAACATTTAAGTCTCCAATCCATCTTGAATTAATTTTTTTACAAGATGTAAGGAAAGGATCCAGTTTCAGCTTTCTACTTATGGCTAGCCAATTTTCCCAGCACCATTTATTAAATAGGGAATCCTTTCCCCATTTCTTGTTTTTCTCAGGTTTGTCAAAGATCAGATGGTTGTAGATGTGTCGTACTATTTCTGAGGGCTCTGTTCTGTTCCATTGGTCTATATCTCTGTTTTGGTTCCAGTATCATGCTGTTTTGGTTACTGTAGCCTTGTAGTATAGTTTGAGCCTTGTAGTATAGTTTGAAGTCAGGTAACATAATGCCTCCAGCTTTGTTCTTTTGGCTTAGGATTTTCTTGGTAGTGTGGGCTCTTTTTTGGTTCCATATGAACTTTAAAGTAGTTTTTTCCAATTCTGTGAAGAAAGTCATTGTTAGCTTAATGGGGATGGCATTGAATCTATAAATTACCTTGGGCAGTATGGCCATTTTTAAGATATTGATTCTTCCTATCCATGAGCATGGTATGTTCTTCCATTTGTTTCCTCTTTTATTGTGTCCTCTTTTATTTCATTGAGCAGTGGTTTGTAGTTCTCTTTGAAGAGGTCCTTCACATCCCTTGTGAGTTGGATTCCTAGGTATTTTATTGTCTTTGAAGTGATTGTGAATGGAAGTTCATTCATGATTTGGCTCTCTGTCTGTTACTGGTGTATAAGAATGCTTGTGATTTTTGCACATTAATTTTATATCCTGAGACTTTGCTGAAGTTGCTTATCAGCTTAAGGAGACTTTGGGCTGAGACAATGGGGGTTTTCTAAACACACAATCATGTCATCTGCAAACAGGGACAATATGACTTCCTTGTTTCCTAACTGAATACCCTTTATTTCTTTTTCTTGCCTGATTGCCCTAGCCAGAACTTCCAACACTATGTTGAATAGGAGTGGTGAGAGAGGACATCTCTGTCTTGTGCTAATTTTCAAAGGGAATGCTTCCAGTTTTTGCCCATTCAGTATGATATTGGCTGTGGGTTTGTCATAGATAGCTCTTATTATTTTGAGATACATTCCATCAATACCAAATTTATTGAGAGTTTTTATCATGAAGGGCTGTTGAATTTTGTCAAAGGCCTTCTCTGCGTCTATTGAGATAATCATGCAGTTTTTGTCTTTGATTCTGTTTATATGCTGTATTACGTTTATTGATTTGCATATATTGAACCAGCCTTGCATCCCAGCAATGAAGCCGACTTGATCATGGTGGATAAGCTTTTTGATGTGCTGCTGGATTCGATTTGCCAGTATAAAGAAGAATAGAGAGAATAATCAAATAGACACAATAAAAAATGATAAAGGGGACGGAACTCCACGGAAATACAAACTACCATCAGAGAATACTATAAACACCTCTATGCAAATAAACTAGAAAACTTAGAAGAAATGGATAAATTCCTGGACATATATACTCTCCCAAGACTAAACCAGGAAGAATTTGATTCCCTGAATAGATCAATAACAGGCTCTGAAATTGAGGCAATAATTAGTAGCCTACCAACCAAAAAAAGTCTAGGACCGATGGATTCACAGCCGAATTCTACCAGAAGTACAAGGAGGCGCTGGTACCATTCCTTCTGAAACTATTCCAATAAATTGAAAAAGGGGGAATCCTCCCTAACTCATTTTATGAGGCCAACATCATCCTAATACCAAAGCCTGGCAAAGACACAACAAAAAAAGAGAATTTTAGAACAATATTCCTGATGAACATCGGTGCAAAAATCCTCAAATATCTTCTTAACCTCAACCCTGTCATCAGTAGGCCCCCTTTTGTCTCCTACCAAGAGTGTAGAAATTTTAAGAAGTTTTAGTTCAAAGCTCAAACTATATGAGTTCAAATTAATTTCCACCATACAAATATTTACCTTGAGACCCTGAGTCTGTTTATTAAGTGTTTCCTCGGTTTTCTCATTGTGCACTTAAGAAAATAAAATTAGTTTTTTAAAAACTCTTGTGAGAATTAAATTATATTAATAGATATGCAGCATTTAGAGCAATATGGGTATAGAGTCACCCTCAATGCTTTAAGGAGTATTACAATTGCCTTTCTTTCTCAACTCCACAAAACTGAATTCTCCTTCAAAGGGTCCAGGTTTTATGGTTCACTTTATAATATTGATGGGTGAGTTTTTGTTGCATAGAGGGTAATTTAGAAGTCCTTTTTGGTTAACTAAATGAGTGATTTGTGTGTAATTAATCCTAGATCGATTTACTTGGCTTTTCTTTTGGTCTCTTTTGTTTTTCAAATCCTGGTTGGTAATGTGTAGGTCCAGGTTTTTTAAAGGAGTCCTTTCCATGATATAGATACTCTTTGAGACTCCTATGAGCCTCAGGAAGTTCCTTCCTCCTTGTGAGGCTCAGAAGACAGTTGCATTTGTCTTTGCCAGCACATATGTTCTTATGGCTGGAGCTAAGTGTATGATTTTAATTATGTCTCCTTGATTACTGACTTGTCTTTCACTAATTTGGATTCATTTTCCAGGTAATAAGTAATCACACATTTTTAATGCTGGCTTATATTTTAGAATATTTTTCTTTCCTGTAAGTTTTATGTTAATTTGGAAGTATTCCTGAGTATTATCTCTCCATATTGAAATGAATAAATTAAATTTAATTAATATAATAAATGTTTCCATTTGACATGAAACACTTACTAAAATATTGCATATTTATATATTTCTTACTAACCATAGTGGCAAGGCATTCAAACTTCAATGACTTCCAAATCAAAATGAAGCCATTAAGTAAAAATATAGCCTTAGTCGAAAATAAAGTTTTTATACAATTTTCAGTTTAATTTCATGCATTCCCTCAAAAATCTACATACTTTTTGCATTTGAATATGAATTTGTGATTAAAGGATCCATACTATAGAGTTCACTTCCCATAGGGGTTCATTGCATTTATATCTAAAAATGGTTTGCTTTTTAAATGCCTTGTCTCAGAATGTATCTACACATTAGAACACATACAAAGTCAAAAACTACTTCTCTAGAAACTACTAGATGTCAGAGCTATGCTAAGTGTTCATCACTTAAGTAAATAAATGAAGTTGCTTTAAGGTTTTAAATCCTAGAAAGGGAGATGATTATAATAAAACAATTAAGTTTTCTATGTTACAAATACAGCATACAAAATATTGAGCTATGCAAACTGTACACACATATCTAAGTCTACTTTTATCTAGAATATATAGAAAATACAAAAGCATAAAGACATCACACACACACCCCTTCAAAAGCTACATTCATATATATCGGTGTTGAAAGCAATAAGATTCCTTTAAGAGATATGCATTCTGAGAAATTTATGGAAGATTTAAAAACAACTGTGACTTCCATTTCAGGTAGTATAGCAACTAAAAAAATAATCCAGCTATAAGACATACATGACGTTCATGCTAACAAAGAGAAAAAGCTCTAAATAAATTACTATAAGCCAAGATAAAAATTCTTGCAGCCGATAAAACAGAAAGAAAGAAATTAAGAAAGAGAGGGAAAAAAAGAGGACGCTCAAGGAAACTTTCATACCTCACCTTTACGTGGGAGGAGGAAAATCTTCCCCAATTATTTATAACAATAAACTAGCTGGATATGGAGGTTAATGGACCAAATCTATTATTATTTACCCAAAATTCTTAAATAAAATTGTGTTTTATAATGTTTCCTATTTGAAATTGTCCTCAAGAGATGGACAAAGCAAACGCAAATCCTCTTTGGAGAAATGGCTTATCCTCAGGCCTCAAAGTATTCTCACAGATAAAGTTCCAAAGAATATGAGCCTATAGTGAAAAATGATAAAGCATTTGAGGAGAAATAAAAAGCACCATGAGACAGGAACTAGCTGAACAAACAAGGAGGTGGCTTGAATCTGCAAAGACCAGATGTTGCCATTATCAGATACCGAATGTTTAAAGTTATGCTTATTTTTTAAGAAATAAAAGAGGGAAGATTAAAGTAGGTATAAGAAAAAAAGATGCCATAAAAGTGGAGTAGAAGCCAGATGCAGTGGCTCACAACCGTAATGCCAGTACTTTGGGAGGCTGAGGTGAGAGGATCGCTTGAGCCCAGCCAGGACGTTGAGGCTGCAGTGAGCAGTGATTGTGTCACTGCACTGCCACCTGGGCAACTAAGATGCTGCCAAAAAACAAAATGAAACAAAACAAAACCCACAGAAAACAAAAACAAACAAACAAAACAACCTGAGTAAAGAGTTTTAAAATATTAGCAAATAGACATGAACTCATCCCTTTTTATGGCTGCATAGTATTCCATGGTGTAAGTGCCACATTTTCTTAATCCAGTCTATCATTGATGGACATTTGGGTTGGTTCCAAGTCTTTGCTGTTGTGAAGCTGGAAAGCATCATTCTGAGCAAACTATCACAAGGACAGAAAACCAAACATCGCATGTTCCCACTCGTAGGTGGGAAGTGAACAATGAGAACACTTGGACACAGAAAGGGGAACATCACACACTGGGGCCTGTTGTGGGGTGGGGGGAGGGGGGAGGGGGGAGGGATAGCATTAAGAGATATACCTAATGTAAGTGACGAGTTAATGGGTGCAGCACGCCAACATGGCACATGTAAACATATGTAACAAACCTGCATGTTGTACACATGTACGCTAGAACTTGAAGTCTAATTTTCAAAAAAGATAAAAAATAAAATATTAGCAAATAGAACTTCAAAAAGTACAAATATATATAAATTTTTGAAACGGACAAACTAAGCAGAAGTTAGACAAAGCTGTAAAGAGAATTAATGAGCAAGAGAGTGTGTCTAAAAAAATACCATGAATTGAAAAAGAAAGATGTTGCAAAAGGAGCTGAGGATATGAAGAATAAAATGAGAAAGTTCAATTTCATATAATACATTTTTTAACAGGAGACTATAAAGTGAATGTAAGAGGGCTATATTTGCAGAATAGATAAAAACCATATATTCTCTAAATAGAAAAGCTCCCTGTAAAACAACCTAACCTAGATGAATAAAACGATTTCTTTATCTCAACACATCACACTGAAAAAGTTTTGTTCAACAAAGACAAAGGGAACTTCTTAAAAGTATCCAAAGAGGAAATACAAGTTTCCTGCAGAAGTGATAACTGGACTTAACAAGTGAATTTTCAACGGAATCAATGGAAGAGGGGAAACAATGAAAACATTACAAAATGCTCAAAAAGACCAACAAATCTTATTTGAAAAGATGTAAAATGGATGAACATCCATTATATAGGATTATCTCCTATAAGTCGACAGATGAAAACAATTGAAGAAGTGAGGAAGCATATATTCTAGCAATTCAAAATAAATAAAATGTAAATGAAAAATGATACACCAGATATATAACCAATTAAATGAAGATTACAATTAATTTTAGTGAGGGATTGGGGAAATTAGAAGTCAAAAATATTTGGGGAGCCTAATTTTCTAATAGTTTTTATGGAGTATATATTAAAATATAAGTGCGGACATTTTTTACCCAGTAAGTTACATCCCTAGATATTTATTCTTCAGATGAACTCACAAGGATCACAAGATATTTGCATGATGATATTCACTGCAGTATTTGTAACATGAAAAACTTGAAACAACCATGATGTTTATCAATAGGGAAATGACACAATACATTGTGATTCATCTTCAGTTAAAACTTCTCTCGTTAAAATTCCTGAGTTATATCATGTGTATTGAAAATAAAAGATCCCCAAGATGTATTGTAACTGAATGTGAAAAAAAAAAATGCAAGTTTTTTTTTTTTTTTTTTTAGTTTTGTTTAATAGCAATTTTTATAACATGTTTTGTATAACAGAAGCTGGCTGGATCCACCAATTCATTTTTCTACTTTTCTAGACACAAGGACACTACTATCCTATGCTCCCTTACAGTGGGTTTGGCCATATGTTTAAATTCTAACCATTGGAATAAGATGTATGAAGATTTTCGATGCTTCCTTTTTCCCCCACCTCCTTTACCCTGTCTGATATGTGAATATTTGAGTGTGACACCCAAGGAGACCTTAGGAGCTATGTGCTGAAGTTGATAAATTCTATGTCACCTGAGTCCATGAAAGTCACTGAATGACTATATGGAGCAGAAATCCTCCTGTCTGTCTATGCTGATAGAACTTTATGTGGACAAAAAATGAGTTTTGGTGTCGTTAAGCCACTGAGACTTGGGAGATAACATTACTCTTAACTAACACAATTCCACTTAAAAACTAATAAAGAAAGAAAACTAAGTTATAGTTATAATCTGAATATGATAAGTATTTGTATGAAATGTAAAAGAGTGATCGCCCCTGGGCAATGAAAGCAAATTGGGTTTGGAGGAGGATATGAATAAAAATACTCACTTCATGTGCTTTTATTTAGTTGGAGATTTTATATATATATAAATAAAACTATTATGTATATTATATGTAAATATATTATAATTTTATATTATATTTACATATATTCATAATTATATATTTTATATTGTGTTTATTATACTTAAATCATAATATACAAATGAATTTATATCAATATTTATGTATTTGATCTAATTTTTATATTAATATTTATAATATATAAAATATACATCAATGAGTATATGAATACTGTATTTGAATATATTTATTAATATGATTATATATTTATATAATTCATGTTATAATTTTTATATCTTTGTATTATATATATAAAAAACTCTAGAACTGCATTTTGAAGGATGAAAAATGTGAGATTTTAAGGTTAAAGTTAACCTCAGAGGGACCTCAACATATGAAAATCATAAAGCATAGAATATTGAAAATATTATCCTTAGATGTAACTAGACCATACATAGGATATATAGGAAGACATTCCAGGATGATGAAACCAAAATGTGGGATGATACAAATCATAGAAGAATGAATACTTTGAATTGGAAAAATGGGGGGCTGAGAGTAATACAACAAGAAAAACGAACATAGTGAGAAGGATGGATTAGAGCACAATAAGAGCGAAAGTTAGGGATGTCAGAAAGAAAATATAAACATAAAACTATTGAAACATATAGAGAGTATTTTTCTTTACAACAAAAACAAACAAACAAAAACTTAGAATTTGAGGTGTGGAGGGAAGAAATAAAAATCCAGTTTCTGATACTTTCTGATTTGGTTTAAATGCAGAAAATATCAATCTAATTCCCATCCAGCTTTGGGCTCTGTTATCAAAAGACAGAGAGTTTGCCTGCTCTCTGTGATCACAATAACAGTGTGAGATTTTAATGCCCCACTGTCAGTATTAGACAGATCTACAATACAGCAAATTAACAAGGATATCCAGGACTCGAACTCAGTTCTGGACCAAGCAGAACTAATAGACATCTACAGAACTCTCCATTCCAAGTCAACAGAACATACATTCTCTTCAGCACTACATTATACTTATTCTAAAAGTGACCACATAATTGGAAGTAAAATACTCCTCAACAAATGCAAAAGAACGGAAATCATAACAGTCTCTCAGACCACAGTGCAATCAAATTAGAACTCAAGGTTAAGAAACTCACTCAAAACCGAACTACATAGAAACTGACAACCTGCTCCTGATAAATAACGAAATGAAGGCAGAAATAAAGATGTTCTAAGAAGAAAAATACTAGAATCTCTGGAACACATTTAAAGCAGTATGTAGAGGAAAATTTATAGCACTAAATGCCCACAATAGAAAGCAGGAAAGATCTAACATTGACACCCTAACATCACAATTAAAAGAACTAGAGAAGCAAAAGCAAACACATTCAAAAGCTAGCAGAAGACGAGGAACAACCAAGATCAGAGCAGAACTGAAGGAGAAAGAGATACACACACACACACACACGCACACACACAAACTTTCCAAAAATCAATGAATCCAGGAGTGGTGTTTTTTTTTTTTTTTTGAAAAGATCAACAAAATAGATAGATGGAATAAAAAATGATAAAGGGGATAACACCACTGAGCCCACAGAAATACAAACTACTGTCAGAGAATACTATAAACACCTCTATGCAAACTAGAAAATGTAGAAAAAATTGATAAATTCCTAGACACATACACCCTCCCAAGACTAAACCAGGAATAAGTCAAATCCCTGAATAGCCAAATACTGGAAATTGAGGCAGCAATTAATAGCCACCAACCAAAAAAAGTCCAGAACCAGACGGATTCACAGCTGAATTCTACCAGAGGTATAAAGAGATGTTGGTACCATTCCTTCTGAAACTATTCGAAACAACAGAAAAAGAGGGAATTCTCTCTAACTCGTTTTATGAGGCCATCATTATCCTGATGCCAAAACCTGGCAGAGAAACACACGAAAAAAGAAAATTTCAGGCCAATATCCTTGATAAACATCGATGTGAAAATCCTCAATAAAATACTGGCAAACCGAATCCAGCAGAACATCAAAAAGCTTATCCGATCAAGTCAGCTTCATCCCTGGGATGCAAGGCTGGTTCAAATATGCAAATCAATAAACCTACTCCATCACATAAACAGAAACAATGACAAAATCCATGATTATCTCAATAGATGCAGAAAGGCCTTCAATAAAATTCAGCAGGCCTTCAGACTTAAAACTCTCAATAAACTAGGCAGTGATGGAACATATCTCAAAATAATAAGAGCTATTTATGACAAACCCACAGCCAATATCATACTGAATGGGCAAAAAATGGAACCATTCCCTTTGAAAGCCAGCATAAGACAAGGTTGCCCTCTCTCACCACTCCTATTCAGTGTAGTATTGGAAGTTGTGGTCAGGGCAATCAGGCAAGAGAAAGAAATAAAGGGTATTCAATTAGGAAAAGAGGAAGCCAAACTGTCTCCGTTTGCAGATGACATGATTGTGTATTTAGAAAACCCCATCATCTCAGCCCAAAATCTCCTTAAGCTCATAAGCAACTTCAGCAAAGTCTCAATACAAAATCAATGTGCAAAAATCACAAGCACTCCTATATACCAATAACAGACAAAGAGCCAAATCATGAGTGAACTCCCATTCACAATTGCTACAAAGAGAATAAAATACGTAGAAATACAACTTGCGGCCGGGCGCGGTGGCTCAAGCCTGTAATCCCAGCACTTTGGGAGGCCGAGGCGGGCGGATCACAAGGTCAGGAGATCGAGACCACAGTGAAACCCCGTCTCTACTAAAAATACAAAAAATTAGCCGGGCGCGGTGGCGGGCGCCTGTAGTCCCAGCTACTCAGGAGGCTGAGGCAGGAGAATGGCGGGAACCCGGGAGGCGGAGCTTGCAGTGAGCCGAGATCGCGCCACTGCACTCCAGCCTGGGCAACAGGGTGAGACTCCGTCTCAAAAAAAAAAAAAAAAAAAAAAAAAAAAAAAAAAAAAAAAAAAACAGAAATACAACTTGCAAGGAATGTGAAGGACCTCTTCAAGGAGAACTACAAACTACTGCTCAAGGAAGTAAGAGAGGACACAAACAAATGGAAAAACATTCCATGCTCATGGATAGGAAGAAGCAATATTGTGAAAATGACCATATTGCCCAAAGTAATTTATAAATTTATGCTATCCCTATCAAGCCACCATTGACTTTGTTCACAGAATTGGAAAATAACTACTTTAAATTTCATATGGAACCAAAAAAGAGCATGCATAGCCAAGACAATCCAAAGCAAAAAGAACAAGGCTGGAGGTATCACACTACCTGGCTTTAAACTATACTACAAGGCTACAGTAACAAAAACAGCATGGTACTGGTACCAAAACAGATATATAGGCCAATGGAACAGAACAGAGCCCTCAGAAATAGTACCACATATCTACAACCATCTGATCTTTGACAAACCAACAAAAACAAGAAATGGGGAAAGGATTCCCTATTTAATAAATGGTGCTGGGAAAATTGGCTAGCCATAAGTAGAAAGCTGAAACTGGATCCCTTCCTTACATCTTGTAAAAAAATTAATTCAAGATGGATTGGAAACTTAAATGTAAGACCTAAAATTATAAAAACCCTAGAAGATATCCTAGACAATACCATTCAGGACATAGGCATGGGCAAAGACTTCATGACTAAAACGCCAAAAGCAATAGAAACAAAAGCCAAAATAGACAAACAGGAACTGATTAAACTAAAGAGTTTCTGCACAGCAAAAGAAGCTATCAGCAGAGTGAACAGGCAACCAACAGAATGGGAGAAAAATTTTACTATCTATCCATCTGATAAAGGGCTAATATCCAGAATCTACAAAGAACTTAAACAAATTTACAAGAAGAAAACAACAACCCCATCAAAAGTGGGCAAAGGATTTGAACAGACACTTCTCAAAAGAAGATATATATGCAGCCAACAAACATAAGAAAAAGAGCTCATCATCATTGGTCATTAGAGAAATTCAAAACTACAATGAGATACCATCTCATATCAGTTAGAATGGTCATCTTTAAAAAGTCAGAAAAGAGCAGATGCTGGAGAGGATGTGGAGAAACAGGAAAGCTTTTACACTGTTAGTGGGAGTGTAAATTATTTCAACCATTGTGGAAGACAGTGTGGTGATTTCTCAAGGATCTAGAACCAGAAATACCATTAGACCCAGCAATCCCATTTCTGGGTATATACCCAAAGTATTATAAATCATTCTACTATAAAGACACATGCACACGTATTTTTACTGCAGCACTATTTACAATAGCAAAGGCTGGGAACTAACTCAAATGCCCATCAATGATGGACTGGATAAAGAAAATGTGGCACATGCATACCATGGAATACTATGCAGCCATAAAAAAGGATGAGTTCATGTCCTTTGCAGGGACATGGACGACACTGGAAACCATTATTCTCAGCAAACTAACAGAAAAACAGAAAACCAAACACTGCATGTTCTCACTCACAAGTCAGAGTTGAACAATGAGAACACATGGACACAGGGAGGGGAACATCACAAACCAGGGCTTGTCAGG
The DNA here is from genome assembly GCF_024542745.1 of Macaca thibetana thibetana. NCBI lineage: Eukaryota > Metazoa > Chordata > Mammalia > Primates > Cercopithecidae > Macaca > Macaca thibetana. The sequence continues at coordinate 61,744,320 of NC_065581.1, read as the reverse complement.
GGATGGGGAGCTAGTGGAGGGATAGCATTAGGAGAAATACCTAATATAGATGATGGGTTGATGCGTGCAGTAAACCACCATGGCACATATATACCTATGTAACAAACTTGCACGTTCTGCACATATACCCCAGTACTTAAAACTATAATTTAAAAAAAAGAAAAAGAATACAAGAATTGGAAATAATGTAACCATTTTACAAGAGAGAAACTACTAAATAATTGATGGTGTACTCTTAGGATGGAGCATAAACAGCCATTAAAAATCATGGGTTTTGCATGTTCTTGCTTGTAAGTGGGAGCTTAGCTATGGGTATGCAAGGCATACAGAGTGGTATAATGGACATTGGAGATTCAGAAGTGGGGAATGTAGGAGGGAGATGAGGGATGAAAAACTACCTATTAAAGTACAATATACGATACAGGATGAGGGGTACACTAAAATCCCAGACTTCACCACTATATAATTCATCCATATAACCAAAAACCACTTGTATGCCTAAAGCCACTGAAATAAAAACAATAATAATAACCCTCTGTACTCTAGCATGAGAAAGGAAAATCCGAATCTATCAAGGGGGAGTGAATGTTTCAAAAATATCCACCCTTCATACTGTGAAACAGTGGTCTGCAATACCCTGAGGTGCCAGTCCTGCCTAACACCCAAGGATGCAGGAAATATGAATCATATAACAAAGCTTATAATCTAAGGAATCTTATTTGTGACTGTGTAATAGCTAAAGAATAGATGATGAGAGAGAAATGCCTTTGTCCAGTGAGAAAAATTAGGAAAATATGAAAACAAGATCCATTAAAATTACACTATTTTATGTGGAGTGAATTTATTTGCATTTTAAAATGATAATCTTACTAAACTTATTAAGATGTGATTCTTATCCTATTATATCAATGTTATATTCAAAAAGGAGGAGTAACACTTGGGATTTCTTCAGATTAATTTTTCCTTGTATGATTTGTTTTACTATCTAACATTTATTTTGAATGGCAAGTGAGAATTTTTCATGTACTAACAGTAATTTTGCACATTTCCTCCTTTAATATAATGATGATTACATATGTTTTTTAAATAGCAAAACATTTTTCTATATTGCTTTGCCCTCTGATAAAATTTGCGTGATTAATTATTTTCAAAGTTATTAAACTAAAAACAACATAAAGTTTTGGAACTAGCTGAGAATGCTGGCAATTTAAACTTTTGAAGTCATTTTTCCATTTGTTTAAAGTTTTATTAGATATTATGATGTTCTTATGATTTTGAAAGTTAAAACAGTAATTGAACTATTTTCTGGATTTATTCCTGTTAGTCACACCACTAAGACATCACTAGCTGTTTTAAGTTATCCTGTATGAAAACTGAACACCTGACAACTAAAAGAACTCCACGGAACTAGTACAAGAGATGATACAAGTTATAAATGTAGGCGTAGATGTAGATATAGACATAGGTATATTAAATACATGTATATGTGTTTATAGCTATGACATTTGATAATGCATAATTAGAGAAATACGGGGCTTAGAAAGAATGGTAAGCCATCACAGCCTTTACTATACATTACCTGCAAAAAGGATTCTACTTAGCTTGTCTGCCCTGTGTGACTCCAGGTGAATGAAACAGATATTAGGCAAGTTCAGGAAACTACAGTTAATTTAAGGGGGGTGTTGGGAATTATTCTGCATATGACACTTATTAATAAAGAAATATAATTTGAAATGACAGCAAGTTTCTAGTTTTTATGTAAGTGGGTGTTAAAAAGCAAAAATTTGATAAAGAAATTATTGGTATAAGTAGAGTAAAAGTTGTTACTATGTAAATTGTGACAACCATTCTGAGGGGAATTTGTCAAAATTCATAAAAAATTAAATGTATATACTACTTATAAGAGTTTATGATGCTGGGATCTGGGGGGTAGAAGAAATGGGGAGATTTTTGTCAAAGATACAAAGAAAAAAGAATTTTTGATCCAACAAGGATATGGAGAATTTGAACTCTTATATTTTGCTGGCAGAAATGTAAAATGGTGAAGCCTCTTTGGAAAATAGTTTGGCAGTTGCTCAAAATGTTCAACATAGAATACATAATCCAGCAATTCTTCTCATGATTACATATCCAAGAGAAATTGAAACATACATCCAGACAAAAATTTGAACATGAATGTTCATAGTATTATTTACAATAGCCAAAAGGTAGAAAAGTCACACATCTTTCAACTAATGAATAGATAAATAAAATATGATAGATCCGTATCAGTACTAAAAATGGATAAAGGGGCCAGGTGCGGTGTCTCAGGCCTGTAATCTCAGCCCTTTGGGAGGCCGAGGCGGGTGGATCACGAGGTCAGGAGATAGAGACTATCCTGGCTAACACGGTGAAACACCGTCTCTGCTAAAAAAAACCAACCAAACAAACAAACAAACAAAAATTGGCCAGGCGTGGTGGCGGATACCTGTAGTCCCAGCTACTCCAGAGGCTGTCGCAGGAGAATCTCTTGAACCAGGGAGGTAGAGGTTGCAGTGAGCCGAGATCGGCCATTACATTCCAGCCTGGGTGACAGAGCAAGACTCTGTCTCATAAGAAAAAAAAAAAAAATGAAGAAAGTTCTGATATATGCAACAACGTGGGTGAACCTTGAAAACACTACACTAAATGAAAAAGCCAGTCCAAAACAGTATATGTTACCTGATTTTATTTATATGAAATGTCTAAAATAGGCAAATCTATAGAGAAAGAATGTAGATTAAAGGTTTACTAACACTAGACTGAGGATGTATGGTGGAGAGTGGCTGTTAAGGGAAATGACATTTAGTTTGTGAGTGACAAAATATAAAGCTAGATTGTGGTGATGGTTGTATAATTCTGTATCTACTAAACAATATTAAATAATGTGCTTTAAATGGGTACACTATGTATGCAAATTATATCTCAATGTAACCATTGAAAATAAAATTATGATTCAGAAAACAAGAAAAAACTTGAAACAACTTAAATATATCAGTTACAAACTGATAGAATCCATGATGATATATCCAAACAATAAAAACACTCTGCAGATTTTAAAAGGAAAGTGAAGACCTATACTGACAAATAGAGCAGCCCACCAAAAACCACATTTAAGTGAAAAAAAAAAAAGAGTAGAATAGCATATCTAATAAATGGAAAGACAAAGTGGAATGAAGTATGTGTTTATAGTATATTCTCATTTTTGTAAAACAAAAAAGTACGTTTTCTTTACATGATACATATGCATTTTGTTATCCAGATTATAACTCCTTTATTTTACTACTCTTTACAATCAAACACAGTGATTTTTGATTCTTTTCTTCCCTTTACACTATTAAAGCTCTAAACTTGAGAGTCTTCCAGCAGCATTTGTTTCTTTTTAATACTTCATCGTCGTTCTTAAAATGATCCTACTTCTGTACTTGAGAAGCTGGGTTTCGAGGCACATATCTGAGTGAGCCCACTCTCTAAAAATTTGTGCCAGACAAACGTCTGTTGAGCAGTGGTAAAGTCAGCTGGCAATGAGCAGAATCCTTCAGGCTGAGCAATGTGAAGTGTTTAGCACCATGGTTTTCACAGCCTGCTTTTTGTGGGGTTGAAACGATGAATAGTGTGTGTTCCTTTCCTCTTCCAACTAGAGTTCCCCAACATGACTAGAAATTGCTGTCCTTTTTTCTTGTAAATTTGTTTGAGTTCTTTGTGGGTTCTGGATATTAGCCCTTTGTCAGATGAGTAGATTGCAAAAATTTTCTCCCATTCTGTAGGTTGCCTGTTCACTCTGATAGTAGTTTCTTTTGCTGTGCAGAAGCTCTTTAGTTTAATTAGATCCCATTTGTCAATTTTGGCTTTTGTTGCTGTTGCTTTTGGTGTTTTATACATGAAGTCCTTGCCCATGCCTATGTCCTGAATGGCATTGCCTAGGTTTTCTTCTAGGGTTATTACGGTTTTAGGTCTAACATTTAAGTCTCTAATTCATCTTGAATTGATTTTCGTATAAGGAGTAAGGAAAGGATCCAGTTTCAGCTTTCTACTTATGGCTAGCCAATTTTCCCAGCACCATCTATCAAATAGGGAATCCTTTCCCCATTTCTTGTTTTACTCAGGTTTGTCAAAGATCAGATGGCTGTAGATGTGTGGTATTATTTCTGAGGACTCTGTTCTATTCCATTGGTCTATATCTCTGTTTTGGTACCAGTACCATGCTGTTTTGGTTACTGTTGCCTTGTAATACAGTTTGAAGTCAGGTAGCGTGATGCCTCCAGCTTTGTTCTTTTGACTTAGGATTGTCTTGGCAATGCGAGGTCTTTTTGGTTCCATATGAACTTTAAAGCAGTTTTTTCCAATTCTGTGAAGAAACTCATTGTTAGCTTAATGGGGATGGCATTGAGTCTATAAATTACCTTGGGCAGTATGGCCATTTTCACGATATTGATTCTTCCTATCCATGAGCATGGTATGTTCTTCCATTTGTTTGTGTCCTCTTTTATTTCACTGAGCAGTGGTTTGTAGTTCTCCTTGAAGAGGTCCTTTACATCCCTTGTAAGTTAGATTCCTAGGTATTTTATTGTCTTTGAAGCAGTTGTGAATGGAAGTTCATTCCTGATTTGGCTCTCTGTTTGTCTGTTACTGGTGTATAAGAATGCTTGTGATTTTTGCACATTAATTTTGTATCCTGAGACTTTGCTGAAGTTGCTTATCAGCTTAAGGATATTTTGGGCTGAGATGATGGGGTTTTCCAAATACACAATCATGTCATCTGCAAACAGGGACAATTTGACTTCTTTTCCTAACTGAATACCCTTTATTTCTTTCTCTTGCCTGATTGCCTTAGCCAGAACTTCCAACACTATGTTGAATAGGAGTGGTAAAAGAGGGCATCCCTGTCTTGTGCCAGTTTTCAAAGGGAATGCTTCCAGTTTTTGCCCATTCAGTATGATATTGGCTGTGGGTTTGTCATAAATAACTCTTATTATTTTGAGATACGTTCCATCAATACCAAATTTATTGAGCATTTTTAGCATGAAGGGCTGTTGAATTTTGTCGAAGGCCTTTTCTGCATCTATTGAGATAATCATGTGGTTTTTGTCTTTGGTTCTGTTTATATGCTGGATTACATTTATTGATTTGCGTATGTTGATCCAGCCTTGCATCTCAGGGATGAAGCCCACTTGATCATGGTGGATAAGCTTTTTGATGTGCTGCAAAACAAACAACCCCATCAAAAAGTAAGCAAGGGATATGAACAGACATTTCTCAAAAGAAGACATTCATACAGCCAACAGACACATGAAAAAATGCTCGTCATCACTGGCCATCAGAGAAATGCAAATCAAAACCACAATGAGATACCATCTCACACCAGTTAGAATGGCAATCATTAAAAAGTTAGGAAACAACAGGTGCTGGAGAGGATGTGGAGAAATAGGAACACTTTTACACTGTTGGTGGGCTTGTAAACTAGTTCAACCATTATGGAAAACAGTATGGCGATTCTTCAAGGATCTAGAACTAGAAGTACCATATGACCCAGCCATCCCATTACTGGGTATATACCCAAAGGATTATAAATCATGTTGCTATAAAGACACATGCACACATATGTTCATTGTGGCACTATTCACAATAGCAAAGACTTGGAATCAACCCAAATGTCCATCAGTGACAGACTGGATTAAGAAAATGTGGCACATATACACCATGGAATACTATGCAGCCATAAAAAAGGATGAGTTTGTGTCCTTTGTAGGGACATGGATGCATCTGGAAACCATCATTCTCAGCAAACTATCTCAAGAACAGAAAACCAAACACCACATGTTCTCACTCATAGGCGGGAACTGAACAATGAGATCACTTGGACTCGGGAAGGGGAACATCACACACTGGGGCCTATTATGGGGAGGGGGGTGGGAAGAAAGATTGCATTGGGAGTTATACCTGGTGTAAATGACGAGTTGATGGGTGCTGATGAGTTGATGGGTGCAGCACACCAACATGGCACAAGTATACATATGTAACAAACCTGCACGTTATGCACATGTACCCTAGAACTTAAAGTATAATAATAAAAACAAAGAAAAAAAAGAAATTGCTGTCCTATCAAGGTGCCTTTCTCTAATGATCAAGTTTGGTTTTGAATCCAATGAGCACATGTTATTCAGATACTAATTGATTAAGAAAAAGTTATTGAAGACTAATTTCTTGTTATAATAATGGCTGGTTTATCATTGTATCCTTATACAAACTTACCTAAGAAGTGATCAACACATTTTCGCAGTTACTATTTTCTAAACTCTCATATATTTATGATTTGTAGAATTTTAAAAATGGTAATTTTATTGTTCCTTTTTTGCATTGCCAATTATATTACTAGGTCCATCATCTGGTTATGTTTAATAAACCTCCACAGTCACTTGATATTTTTAACCTGTATGTAAAAATAAGGTAAAATTTTAGCAGTGTGAACTAATTTTCCTTTTTAAATGTATAACAAATTAAATACATTTTATTAATTCTAAATTTTAAACAAGTAAATTTATGACATAATCTATAACTTCTAAAAATAAAAGCCAAAGACTATTAATTATCACATATCACATATGAAATTTGATCTTTATAGCAAAGATCAAATGATTAATGTTGCTTTCAAAAATTGATTTGTGATCCTGTTGTTTTCGGATCAATTGATAGCAATTATTTTTGCGCAATCACTTAACAACTGACAGATGCGAAATATTGATTTTTTTTCAGGTGAGACTTAGGCTCCCTGAGCAGCTACAGTAGGAGAAAGAAGTAGTGGCATTTAATTCTAATTTATTCCTGAGAAAGTGGTGACTGACTGCAGTTCATGAAGTCCATGGCAAATGTTAGATGAAATGGTGAAATTATTCAGAAACATTAAAACTAAAAATTAAATTAGAATTCAGAATATTGAGTAATAAATCCCATGCCATTCACATTAATATTGCCATTTAACTTGATGAAAGTTGCCTTAAAGAGACAAACTTATATTGTAAGTACTAATAGGAAGATGTATGCTAATTTTCTGATAGAGCAATATCAGAGAAAGTTGATTATAAAACTGTATCAAAAGCATTAGAATTTATATTTTTTATAAAACTAAAGAGTTATATAATGTAGTTATAACATTAATCCGGGGTGACAAAATTATTTCATTGCTATTGTCCTTGTTTAGTAGTGTGGTACAGGCCAGGCACAGTGACTCACACCTGTAATCTCAATGTTCTGGGGGGCCGAGGCTGGTGGATCACCTGAGGCCAGGAGTTCGAGACCAACCTGGCCAATGTGGGGAAACCCCATCTCTACTGAAAATAGAAAAAATTAGCCAGGCATGGTGGCAGGTGCCTGTAGTCCCAGCTACTCAGGAAGCTGAGACAGGAGAACTGCTTGAACCCGGGAGGTGGAGGCTGCAGTGAGCCAAGATCGTACCATTGCACTCCAGCCTGGGCAACAAGACGGAAACTTCATCTCAAACAAACAAACAACAACAGTAACAGAAAGTTGTGTGATACATTGCATATTTACGAAAAAAGATTCAAAATTAGTTATACAATATTTACTGGAGAGCCTACTAGAGATCAAGCATTGTTAGGAATAAAACGAAGAAAAGCACAGAAGTCATCCCACCATCCTTCAGGTAGATTGTAATCCAGAGGAAAGAGAAGCAGGTCAGGTTCAATCATGAAAATAAATATATTGTTACAATCTGTGATGAACACCATAAAGAAGAATTTCAGGTTGCGAAAGAACTGAACTGTACATTAATGTATCAGTAAAATATAAATTATCTATTTCATTTTAACTCTTATTCCAATAAGTTGACATTAATGTGTGTAGTAGATATAAAAATAGCTATTTGAGTCTCTAAGATCAGTTGGGGAATGTTTGAAGTGACTTCTTTTGCTAAGGTTTTATCATTATGACAAGGTATAAAATAAAAATTTCCTATGTTTAATTGTTGGTTTTTATTGCACAAAGGTTTTTTACATTAAAAAGATAATTATCTCATGATTATATTAAGTGAAATTCTAAAAACTTTCCCAAACACTATGTCAAACTCATGAGTATGCTGAACACACAAATTTTCTTAAGTATTATGAATAAAGATTTCTGATAAAATGAGAAACTTTCGTGTGGAGGGAGAAAGAAAACACAATGAATATATATAACCTAAATAGTAGAGGCTACACATAAAATAACTATACTACAAGCACGTGGTAAATGTTCTAACAATGGTACAAATGAGATGTGGAATTTTAGACAGGAGAGAAACATCAGTTTCATCTTGTTGGGCCGGGGAAAAACAATAATAGAGGCGTGGGCTTAGCATTGTAGGTGAAATTTAGATAGGAATTGAGAAATAATGATGCATAAAAAGTATATTAAACAAACTTCCAAAATCAGGAAATTTCAGAGTCTTTAAGGAATAGTAATCTTATTTGGTCTGAGAGAATTTAAGGTACTCATTAGGAATCATGATAAAGTAGACTGGAAGAGCAGAGATGAATCCGATTGTCAAGGGGTTTTGAATGTAAAAGTAGGAAATTTCACATAATTCAGAGAATTTTGTTGTTCATTATTTATTATAAAGAAAAAATTAAAATAGTATTAAAATTTGTAAAAAAAAAAAAAAAATAAGGAATATTTGTGGGTATTTCTAAGGTACCTCTTGGATAGCTCCCAGAAATTAATGCTAAATCAGACTAATGAATGCACATTTTTAGCAGTTAACTTAGAAATCCTTCAAGTTCGAACAATTTTAGCATGAAAATGTCGCATGACCTAATTCTTGATCTTAGGCTCATAAGATCTGAAACAGCTAAAGGAGGACTATGTTTTTCCCATAAAATAACTGACAAGTTTATGAAGGTCATTTCTTCCACATTTCTTACTACTACAGGGTCATATTATGTGGCTCAGAAATTTTTAACATTTACAAATCTCATAATTGTGAAACAACCATGATAATTTTATTTGTCCTCAGTTAAACCTTGGATCAGTATTGGTTTTATTTTCTCTTATATTAAATCAAATTTTCTGTTGTTTCTATTTATGTTCCTAGTGCTTCTACTTATATTTTGTTTTCTGGTCTGTTTATAAATCACAGATCCCAGGGATTGATGCTGTCTCCAACAGCCTCCTTTGTTGATGCTTCTGATGTGACACAAGGGGTTGATAACATGTGGACTTCTGTCAGCCCCTCTGTTGCAGCACCCTCTGTGTGCCAGGAGGATGTATGCCACAATGGAGGCACATGCCGTCCCATCTTCCTCTCCAGTGGTATAGTGTCATTCCAATGTGACTGTCCACTACATTTCACTGGCCGCTTCTGTGAAAAAGGTAATCAATCTTCATTATCCTTTTGTATTTATTTTTAAAAACTTCTCCAGAGAAAGGAGTTGAAATGTATTGTAAACTTAGTGATGGGTACTAGCACAAACAAGAAACATTTGTATAATTTTATTTAAAAATGAATTCTGATAGAATACGTTCAGTTGAGTATTGTAGAAGCAAACCTAAGATGTTTTTTGCATTAGGAATGCCATACGACATATATTTCCAATTGCCATATAAAATAGAAGTTAAAATACAAACATAGTGTTTCCTATGTAGTTACTTCTAAAATTATGGTGAATCTTTCCTTTGTTTCCATAGAGACAATTAGGTTCTAATTAATACTATTTTTATTGCTTAATTGCCAAATAGCCACATTTATATACTTCATATGCAAATCCGCATATTTGAATTTAGTGTTTAAGAATAGTACATTAACTTTTGATGCTTAAGAATATGATTTTAACATTAATGAAGCTGTTAATGAATGAAAAAAAATATTCTCCTATTGTTAACATCTAATAGCCTCCTAAGATGTTTTCAGTTAATTAGGGAAATGCTAGACAACTAAAGCCAGAAACACCCTGGACAGATTACAAAGGCATTAAGTCATGATGCAGCTGACTAGTTGTCCTTGCACTGATAGCTGAAGTGTCATTGTATCTATGCAACTAATCTCATGTTCTAAACTAGAGAGGAGGGGATGGGGAGTACTATTGGATTATGATTCAGATAGCAGATAATTTATTACTTATCCAAGACTGTATTTAATAACTCCCCATTTAAGCGCTAAAATGTGGGACCGCCTAATGTTAATTCAAGGTGTGTGGATGTGTGTGTGTGTGTGTGCATGGGTGTATGTGTGTTATTCCACCCTTCTTCCACAATGACTTTGTGTGACTGTGAATGTTTAATATTTAGCCAAGTAAGCAAGCAAATATAGGAAAAGGCACAGAAATGGAAACACAGTCTATTTTCATGTTCATCTTAAGACACCATAGAAGTGTTCTTCAAAATTGATTTTATCCATAAAATGCTCTGAAGATACATCGCTATGGCTTGATTTTTAGAAAAGTATTTCATGTGTTTGCAAAATATCATGATGTTTGCTTTCTGCTATAATTTAAGGCCATTGATATTATATGAGTAGAGAGGTCTAGGGAGATAATTTGGATTGTAAAGCTCTTTTACATCTACATTTAACTATTTAAAACTCTGAGATGCTTTTTATCTTTTTTATTTTGTGCTAGGTGGAGTCTTAAAAAAAATACTCTTATTTATTAATCTATCTTAAGATGGAGTCTTGCTCTGCTGTCCAGGCTGTAGTGCAATGGCATGACCTTGGCTCACTGCAACCTCCACCTCTTGGGTTCAAGTGATTCTCCTGCCTCAGCCTCCAGAGTAGCTGAGATTACAGATATATGAAACCACACCCGGCTAACTTTTATATTTTTAGTAGAGACAGGATTTCACCATGTTGGCCAAGATGGTCTCAAACTCCTAACACCTTAGGTGATCCACCCGCCTCAGCCTCCTAAAGTGCTGGGATTACAGATGTGAGCCACTGTGACTGGTCTAGTTTAGTTTTTTAATGTTAGTGTATCTCCTGGTCAGACACACGCATTACACTAGCAATAACCCTCTAAGCCATCGTTTCTCTCTGTCCCACTGAATCATCAATTCTCTCTCCTTTAACTCTTTACCTAGTATCTTTAACACTTCATAGAGTAACCTGTATTGTCCTCCAGAAAAAAAACAAATGGAGGTATTTTGGAGTTAAGCAAGGCTTCACTGAGGTTTAATTGTATTTGATGTTTTTGGTGGCAGAATATAGGAAATTGACCCCAGGAAAAGAATTTAAAATCTACCCTACTTTTGCTGTAGAAATTATGTTTTCATATTATTAATCATTTTATACTTCTTAAGTTTTTAACTATTTTTCTTGCTGAATTTATAATATTTTAAAAACCAATAAATGAGATAATGTTTTGCTAAACACTAAGTAATCTATAGAGTATTTCTTTTTTAAAAGTACATAATAGACACTATGACTAATATTTTTATTAATAATTATTACTAATTACAAAATTGCAATTGAAGAGTAACTTTAATTCATTAATACTGAGACATGTGATATACTAAAGAAAATTAATGTAACAAGACTATTTTTAGATTATCATAATATTATCTGTAAATTTTTTTGTTGTTGCCTCTTTTGGAAAATGTTTCAGTACAGTACATAGAGTGCCATGTGATGTGCATATTCAGAACTGAAATTTTATTTATAAGTACCAAAGTAATGAATATTTATCTTTAACCATTTACTCTTTACATTTTAATTATCTTGCCTCTTTCTGTCATAAAGAAAGCCAAGGACAGGATTGTGTTTTCAACCTATTGTTCTAAATGTAATTTGTGATATTGTGTGCCTTAGCATCCATACTGATACATGTTGACTACTGCTACTGCCTAAGATCTGTAATTCTGGAATCTGGTCCTAGGATGTCATTTTTTATAGTATGACTCAGGTTGGCCAGATGAAACCTGAATCATGCTATAGATGATGAAATTTAAGTGTAAATTGCAGTAATTATTATATGCCATTTTCAAATTATTTCAATTGCCTGGTAAAAACTTTGCTTTGGATAAACAGTCCCTAAATCTTCCCTATTTATATTTATTATATTTACATTTTTATAACTTCTTAGAAATGTTCTCAGTATTAAATGCTTACAATTTACAGATAAATCAGAACTTACAGATAGAATGCCATGAAAATAATTTTTAAATGAATCCCTTATTGAGTACAATGAACACCTAAAATATATGAACTTCTGCTTCAGGAATGAAATTTACATGATATTATTGTGAAGAGTCCTGATTTACCAGACACTGCACTGAGTGCTTCATGCATCTTATTTCACTTAACCCTCAGAATAACCCTGCTGAAGTAGGCTCTCTAAATTACCCCCATTTGCAAATGAGAGATCTAAAGCCTCGAGTTGTTAAATTACTTTGTCAAGGTCACACAGTTTGTACATGGCGGAAATGGGATTAGAAGTAATCTTGGCTGACTCCAGATTTCACATTTAACCACCATGCTATATTACTGTACTAGTTGGAAAATCAAATTTAATGTGATGGCATGACATAAAATTTTTAAATTGTTCCACTCTGTCATCTGTTTATGAAAGAAAAAAATCTTTGCTTCAGGAAGCAAAGAGAGTTTTCTTTAAAAAATGAAATTTCAAAAATCATCAAACCAAAGAAGTTAATGTTGATCTAGTAAGTTTTTAATGCAGAAGATATCATAATCCCCATAAAATTAAACTGAAAAACAAATTAGGTGAGCCCAAAAAATTGTGTCTGAGTGGTCATATCTTTTCATAATGATTTTACTTAAACTAAAATATAGAAAGCAGATTTTAAAGTATTTGAATTTCAGAAAAATCTAGACATAACTGATGAAAGAACATGACTGAAAAAATATATAATTGTGTAGACATCTAGATGTAAAGATATGTTGGAAATTGATTTTTCTTCCCAAGCCTCACTCCTTTTTACTTCTAGTTAATATTCTTAACCTGTGAAAGAATGTTATAATATTTTAACAACTTTCATGTTTCACAGCAAAATAGAGATGTCAATTAAAGTATAGGCCTTAACTAAAAAGCACTAGATCCAGTAACACAGAGAAAGGATTTCTGGAGCTATGAGACTATGGAATGGGTCACCCACACACATATTTCCCATCTACTTGGGATTACATCATATGCTGCTCTACTTTATCAAATCATCCATATTCAATCAACTGATAACATTGACTTATAGAATTAGTTTGATTTAATATGCTCTTTTTTTCTTCAACACATGCTATCTTAATTCATATTAGCTAAATCTTGTTGCCTATTTCATCATAATGATCCCACATCTCACCAAGAGAAACATAAGAGCATATATTCTTGCTTTGTTTTATATGGCTGCATGCAGGCAGATGGCTGTCTCCTACTGTAAAGTTCAGAATGACAGATTTAGAATATCAGTGCCTTGTGTTGGGGAAAAGCGTATGCCTCTGACTATTAATTATAAGATTAACATTTTTAAACAGCCCCATACTTTTTAGTGTTCTATAAAACAGTTTTATAAATAATATAATAAAGGAGTATTTAAATGCCATACATTAACAGCAAGAAATATTTTGTTTTGATATTCTATCTATATATATTACATATATAGTTAAAGGTTAACTGTACTGAGTAAATTACAAAAGTAGAAATAAAAATGAGAGGGTTTACTAGGTGTTTTGTCTTGTTAAAAAAATAGACTGCCTAGATATCTTTGCTTTTACCATAACTGGAACATATTAAAAGTGTACAAGAGTAGTCCTAATTTATTTGTTAACTTTAGATCAGATGTCTGAGTGTCAGGCATTCCACAACCAAGAAGGCAGGGAAACAGAGCATTAGTAAGGTTCTTACAACAGTGATTTATATCTTCCAGAGAACTGATGGTCTACATCATCAGAAAAGGACCAAGAAATAGGTGTCTGCCTTTTCAAATGTTAATATGCCATGTCTGAAAATCTGTATGAAATCAGAGAGCAATGCTGCATATTTATCAGTACATGACAATGGCTGAAATACTGAGATGTTAAATTGAAAATAAATGGGAATTGAAGTCAACAACAGTGACTAAAAGGAGACGAGATTACCCATTATCAAAGGCAGGGGATTTCATTTTTGAAGTCAGAGGTACACTGGAGGTTTATAACCTGCTCTTCTCTTCACTATGAACTACTACATTCTCCAGCAGGGAACACTGGGCTCAGCTGGAGACAAAGACAGCCTACTCCCTATTCTGGTGCTTATAACTATGACACAATCCTCAGTGAGCTTAAATCAAGGATTTGACAGGGCTGTGTTCCTTACTGGAGCATCTAAGTGAGAATGCATTTCCTTGCCTTTTCCATCTTCTAGAAGATGTCTGAATTTTTTGGCTCATGATCCCTTCATTTATTTTCAAAGAAAGCAATGGCAGGTCTAATTTTTCTCATATTGTATCTCTCAGACCTACTCTTACAACACCCTTTTCTACACTTAAGGATGCTTGTGATTATATAGGGCCCAGTGAGATAATCCAGCATAATCTTTGTATCTCAGAGTCAGCTGGCTAGCAATCTTAATTCCGTCTGCATCCCCAATTCCCCTTTGTCATGTAAAGTAAGATAGGCACAGTTTCCAGGAATTGGGCTTTGGACATCTTTGGGAGGCCATTATTCTGCCTACTACAGGACCCCTGTCATCTTTCAGGAGACTTACATGATTATACAAAAAAGGGAACCTATTGGGTGGATATCTAGTGTTCATCAAATTGAGGAAAGTAACTGAAATCAGCTTAGAAAATGTATCAAAAGATGTTCAATGTTCTGGAGAGCCAGGGAACAATAGTTATAATGAGGCTGTTCTAGGAACAGACTGGTCTATCCGCCCCCAGCACAGGACATGTGCCATGTTCTGAGCCACTTGCTCAAGATTCAGAGTCCCAGGAGACACTGAAATTGTCTAATTGGCAACACCTCAACCATATGCTAACCCACGTGCAAGAGAAAGAGGAGAGGAACAAGAGAGGCCATTTTTCCTTGGGCTTGTGAAATAGTAACTAGACCATACAATCCACCAAGATATCACAAACCAGGCCTCTTCTTTATTTCAACACAAAAATATAATAATTCACAAAAGGCATTCATAGCATGTGTGGACATTTTTTTTCCTCCCTGGATTTCTGTCTTTTATGTCCATTTATTTTGCAGAATAGTTTAGCAAAACTTTTTGTTGCCTTTCATCTGTGCAAACACAACATAAATACATCATCAAAATATTTCCATAAACAAAGATTTTTCCCTTCCTTACTTTCAATTTAAGTAATCAAGAAAAATATTTTATGGAGAAAACAGTATCTGAAATGGTACTTAAGGATCAGTTTAAATGATACTTAAAATAAATCAGAATGAACAAATACTTGAAGGAGAAGCGAGCTGTCTAGTTTGGTTTGGGAGCAGGGCACATATGGGATTGACTGAGAAATAAAGCTGGAAATTCAGGTGTGACTCATATGGCAGAGAACCCTAAATGACAGATTAAAATATAAAACCATTAGAATGGTTTTCAATCAATCAAAAGACATAATGACCAGAATTGGACTTCAGAATGATAGATCTGAGAGTAGAATATAGAAAGGATTATGGTGGGGAAGAAGATGAAACGGGGAGAAAAATTGAGAAATAATTACAACAGGCCAAAAAATAGGATGAAGACTCTTAACCCTCATGCTTTCTAATAGTTTGGAAGCATAGATCTTTGTGTTCTCTTTTGCAGAATACAGTATAGATTTTTTAAATCCAAAATTTACCAGAATGGATAAGGCTTATGTCCTTTCATATATTATTTTGTGAATAAAAATATGTGGTATAAAATGTGGTTATAGAAAACAAGCCACAGTAAAGGTTCCATTCTTTCTTTTTGGCACTATCTTCTGCCCCACCGATTCACAGAAAAACTGAATTATATGCAGTAAAACTTGACCATGGCACAAATGATATGAATAATAAAGCAAATGATATAGGCCTATTCTACAAAAGGTTACAGTCAAAGCAAGAATGATCAACTAGCTAAACATTTGCAAGTACATGTATACATGCACACTGGGAAGTATGATTTATCTTATATTTCTAATTCAGGGCTAAATTTCTTAACAGCCGTGACTTCATTGCATGCATTCCTATTTGTTTTTAAAACAATTGTTATATACATCATATGTATACCCACACATAAAGATAATTTAACACATAAAATATAATTAAAATACATGTTTAAAGTTTTTATAGAATTACTAAAATCATTCACTATTGAAATATTTTAGAGGTGCAGAAACAATGTTCAAAAAAAGTGTAGTAACTTAAGTAAACTACTAGTTAAAGGCAAGTGTAGAACTAGAATACAAGGTCCATACAGAAAATGTACCACAGCGTGTGTCCCCCAAAGTTTTTCAGGTATATATCCCAAGTTGAATTGCAAAAAAATATATTGAGTTGCGTATACTTGAAATAAACAATTGCATAAACAGATAAGATACTAATGACCTCAATTGTACCAAATTATCTCTAGAGGATAGATACATATTTTACTCTAGGTATAGAAATTTAACATTTGATGAGTTTACTAATAGTCCTTTTAATTTACAGACATGTTTAAAAGCATTTTTTTCTAAAGTAAATTTGCTAACAAAAATAGCAGAAAATATCATTATAATTTCTTATATACTGCCAATGAAATCACTTTAAGTGACAATGTTTAAATAGTGGGAAGAATTAGAAAAAAAATTGGTATCAGTGATCATGCAACTTAATTTTTAATAGTTCCAGGACGGGGTGCACTGGGAGTGGAGAAAGTCCTGTTTAAAAATCTACAATGAGGAAATGCCATTTAAGCCAAAACTTAAAAACTAGAAAGTCACCAGAATTTTGAAAAGCAGAGGAAAGAATGTTCCAAAGAGAGTAGTATACTACCATGAACATGAGTACATAAGAATGATTTTTATGAGTTTTTTTTTAAAGGAAAACCATAAGTACTGATAATTTTCTTAGACTTAATATAAGACTAAAACCAATTATTGAAGAAAAATCAATGCCTCTAATTTCATTCACTGATGTATTTTAAATT
The DNA here is from genome assembly GCF_024542745.1 of Macaca thibetana thibetana. Lineage (NCBI taxonomy): Eukaryota > Metazoa > Chordata > Mammalia > Primates > Cercopithecidae > Macaca > Macaca thibetana. The sequence goes on along the minus strand of NC_065581.1, from coordinate 61,727,227 downwards.
TATAATGAGCCTATTTTCCCTCATCTAATGAATTTTAATGAAGTTTTATGGCCAAATGCTAAATATGACTATTTTTTCTGATACTGCAATTCAGTCTTTCAAAGAAAACACTATGTTTTTCCGTAGGAGAACACATTATCAGATAACTAAATTAATGGGGGTTGAGAATCTTAATGTCATTTGACATTTAAAAATTTTAAATAATGGTAGAGGAACTACATTAATATTTTTGTATTACACTATTTACAATGAAAGAGTAAGGATGTGTAAGAAAATACTATTCTCCAGTTAACGGGAATAAATCAGGGAAAAGGATTGAAGAATATAAATTTGGATGATATGAAAACAGACCAACAGTAAAAACAAGGGCTAATGTGAACCTGCCCTAAAATGTTATTACACAATGGCAAAACAACAACAAAAAGCTATAACGAGCAGAGATAATTAAGAACAAAATGTGTGGTCTCTGGGAAATTCACTTTCAGACATTTTTGTCAACATGCAACGTGTCTTTGGTAGGAAAAACTTAAGAACTTATATGTAAAATACAACATCATGCCCTTACTTGTAAATACAATCTTATTAATGAAATTGAAGACTATCTGAGCAGAAGAATTTATTATTTAACTGTCCTGGGAATATTAAATCAATTTCAATTGCTTTAATCTATTTTGGTAAGGTTTCTCTGTGAATGTCTCTATTCTCTGTCCCAGGATCATAGATATGGATCTGAATAAATATGAAGAGATATGAAGCAATATGGAAATTAAAAATAATCATCACACAAATATGCCACCTTTTGCCTGCAGTTCTCTTGGATGCTTGTGGTTTAAAAGTAGGAAATGGAAACTTTGTGTAATCTCAACGTTTCTGAAGATTACAGCGGTACCACTACTCCACAGGGGATAGAATTCAAAGACCGTCCCGCAGTAGATGCCTGAAACCTCAAATAGTACCAAGTCCTATATCCACTCATCCTTTGTATTTACAGGAGATAGGCTCCAGGACTCCTCTCAGATACCATAAACAATCAAGTTTCTTACATAAAATGGACAAAGGAATTTTTCACATCCCAGGTGGGATGGATGGGGATGGTATGAGATTTCATCACAGTACTCAGAAAGGTGTGCAATTGCCCATGGAGTAACTGACACTGAGGAAAGCAAAATAGCAAATAATGAGAAACTACTGTAATATCAGATTGTCTTAGTCCATTTTCTGTTGCTATAACAGAATACCACAGACTAGGTAATTTATAATAAACAGAAATTTAATGGTTCCGAGTTCTGGAGACTAGAAAGTCCAAGATTGAGGGGTCACATCTGGTGAGAGCCTACTTGCTGTATCATCCCATGATAGTAGACAAAAGGGCAGAAAGACAGTGAAAGAGAAAAAGAAAAAGGGAGCCCAACTACCCCTTTTATAATGAACCCCCTCCTATGATAATGGTGTAAATCCATTTACTTTGTCCTCGGGACCCAATCACCTCTCATTACACTGAACAGGCCAACATTGTTGCATTGAGAAGTAAGTTTCCAACACATTTTGGGGGCACACATTCAAACCATAGTACAAATGTAGTAACTAAGAAATAGGAAAGCAACAGATAATAACAACTAATACTTGCCATGGTATGCTTGGTACATACACACTGTCCTAAAGTCTTTTCATGCATTTTCTCTTTCATTCCACACACCAATTCTGTGAATCAAGTAATAATTTATTAGTTGGAGGCTTTTTTATCTCCAAGTTATAGAAACCAACTCAATAATAAATAACTTGTAGTGACTAATTTAATCCTCATGAATCAGTGTGATTTTGAAGTAAATATTATTCTATCCCCACAACACAAGAGAAAAAATGGAGGCAGAGAGTTTAAGTGTCTTGTCCATGGTTTACTCAGCCAGTAAATTCTGGAACTGAGATTGGAATCCAAGCTTTTTGAACTAGTCTACCTATCTAATCCAAGTTAAAATAAACAATGATAGATTCAAACTTATTATATGAATATAAAGGTGGAATCTCATAGAACCCTAGAATGAGCATGCAAAGATGTTTGCAGAAGAGAACTACAACTAGGAACAAAAGCACTCTCAGTATTTTTCTGTTCAAGTCATGTTTCATTTTTACTACCATGTCCTGATTGACAACAGATTTTGAATGAACATTGTAGAGTCCTTCTCCCAAAGAAGGCCTGAACCATTCTTAGATTGAACCTGGGGAAGAGATACTGGCTGTCCAGTTTGTCTAAGAGAACCACCCCTCATCCAATGGCTGTAGCCCAAAGTATGCCATACCAGCCAGTCTGCTGAAAATCAGCTCATTGATCTACCTGCAGATTAGAAAGCAGCTGCCTAAGAAGGAAGAATTATGGTGGGCTGGGAATATACCACAAAATACGTAAAATACAACTATTCAAATTCCCATCCTACTGGTGAAAAAACTGAGCACAGAGAAAATAATTTTGGGGGTCAACAAACCAGAACTCAGTAATTTGTGGTGATTACCAAAGCAAGAACTCAAACCAAGGTCTATTTAATGCCAAAAATTGTTATCTTAAACTACTATATATTTCTATTAAAAATTCTTAACAAAAACAATAATAATGTCATCTATATTGAGATAGTAATGCATTCAGTTATTAAACAACCTGACTTGGTAGATTGTACGCAAGAATAATTTCATTTCTTCTAACACTGACTGTAGAAATCTTCTATCAGATTTCTCTTACTCTCTTATTTTGTGACAACCTGGGAATATCCCATAGCTCTCAGGTCACTGGTAGGTATTGAAAAATCTACTCCAATTTAAAACGTCCCTCCTATATTCAATTTGAAACTGTCCACACCCTTCTGCCTTTCCCTTTGATTCACTTCCTCCTCAGAGCTAGAGTCTTCAAGGTCAGATCAGGATAGCAGAAATCAGGAAAGGCATCAAAAGTCATATTCCTCAGTAAATTATAATGAGTATAATATTGCTCATTATAATTCCGCATGGGCAGCAAATGCATTCTGCCATTGCAGCTGCATCAATGGTTTGTTGGTGATTCCCCACGACACCTTTCCCTGTTGTAGGTTGTGCACTCTCAGCTAATATCCTGCAAACTCTCTTTAGCAGCTTTCGGGGAAGTGCATGCCTGCTCTTTTTGGCTGGTGCACACGACAAGGTTGACATGCTATTAGACAAGATTATTTCTAGATGACTTGAGCCTTGCTACTTTCCTCGTCATCAGTTGGATCCCAGAAAATCTCAGGCATCACTGTCCTGCCAACTAAGAGAAGTGTAAATAAACCCATGGGTGAATTCTCACTCTGTTTAATAACTTTGCAGGCTACTCCAGCTCTCCAACTGCTTTCAAGATTCTCCCAGCAAGAAGCAGGTCCCAGTTTCCATTTTCTGCTTCCTAATTGTAGAATGTCAAAGGCAAACAAGGCTAGACATTCTTTAAAGCAGTGAAAACAGATTTTATTCAGTAACTACTGACAGTAGGGGAAGAGCTGAGCTCCATTCTGATTTGTGTGATTGAGTCTTTTTAAGTGAGGGGGACAAGTGGGGACTCAAGTAGAGCCAGAGAAGTGAAAAATGACTAAGGGTTGGTCAGTGTAAATGTGATTAGGCCAGCTGTGTCTGCTAGCTGGCAATTCTCCCAAGTTAAGATTCTATTGTCCCACAGAAATGGGATAGAACAGAGGTTCTGTCCTTCTTGATGATTACATTTCAAAGGAATGTCGGCTGTCTTTAAGAAAGAAACTTCTGAGTTGTAAGAGATACAATAAATCTCAAACGGACACAAGAAGGAGTTACGATTGTAAGGCTTTTTAGTAAATCCTCCAAGAAAGGAAGGTCAGAGGCCTATCTTCAGGCGTGGCTGAAGCAAATAAATTCATCTGGCAGTATTGAACTTTCTCAGGTAGGCATTTCAATGGAGGGGCAGGGGAACTGGGGTCATCCTAGGGACAGGGCCTCATGCTACTAGAGATCATGCTAGACTGTGTTTCTCTCTTAATGCAGAAGCTTAGATAGAGTCATTATGTGCTGATATTTCTGCAGTTCTCATAGAACACATGTCTAGTCCTCCCAACAACTCTCTCTACACAGATAGCAAGAGAGACTCCTACAAACTGCTTCAGCTCTACTAGCATGTGTCCCACTATCGACTATTTCTGAATGATGCTTTTGGGGGTTTCCCCACTTGGTTTGTGATGGGGGTAGCATATGCCTCAGTGCTTTCTACTCTTAAATTCCTCTGAAGAATCATCCTCTTTGATAAACTCTAGCTTTCTCTCATAAGATTTGGGGAGATGGTAGCTAGGCCAATGAACATGTACAACCCAGATATGTTTTATACCCACCTTTAGAAGGGGAGGTACTTATCACCCATTGTTTGCAGTTTGGAAACTTTAATAAGAATTTTGAGAAAATAGGAAAAGGCCTCTTACAGATATTATTATATTAACGTAAAGATAGAATGCATTATAATCAAGATGTAAATGAATCCACTCTTGAGGATTAATTGTATTTCTTTCTGCAATTCCTTTTTTGGGGGGTGGTGAGGGGATGGAGTCTTGCTCTGTCACCCAGGCTGGAGTGCAGGGGCCTGATCTCAGCTCACTGCAAACTCTGCCTCCTGGGTTCAAGGGATTCTCCTGTCTCAGCTTCCCAAGTAGCTAGGATTACAGGCACGCACCACCATGCCCTGCTAATTTTTGTATTTTTAGTAGAGATGGGGTTTCGCCATGTTGAGCAGGCTGGTCTCAAACTCCTGACCTCAGGTGATCCGCCTGCCTTGGCCTCCCAAAGTTCTGGGATTACGGGTTTGAGCCACCACTCCTGGATCTTTCTGCAGTTCTTTTCAAATATTTACACTGACTTATGCCTAGTGTCAGAGGAGATTCAACTATACCCAAAACAGTTCCGAAGACATAGCTGAATTCTGAAGATCTTTAGTCTCTTTTTAATCTTAAAAGCCACATGGTGTTTATATTCTACAACACATATGATATAAACAGTAAATAAAATCATTCTCCATTAATTTTTATGTTTCTCCTCTGACTACAAGCAAATCAGTTTTGCTGGTGCAAATTCCTGGAGGCACATCTATTTGAGAAGCACAAGTTTATTGAAAAAGACTGGGAGTGAGAAGATAGGGAATTCAGTCTCAGTCCAATTCTTATTTATATAACTTTGGGGAAATCTTGACTTTTTTGACCTTCAGTTTCTCTGTCTTTGAGGCCCCCTTTTAGCTCAAAATTTATCGATGCCTAGTTCTAACATGAAATCTCTCAGGTTCTGTTCAGCCATTGCTCTGAACTTCTTCGGACTAAGGAACAGCCTATGAAAGCATGCTTCACCAGCAGGGATGTCTCTTTATACCTTGGCAGAAAAGCTTGTCAGTCAGGCTCTTCTCTTACTTTGCTACCCATTGTTTGCAGAATGTGTTCTCTGAGAAGCAGAATCCAAGACAGGGATTGTTATGCAGGAATTGTATAAAGGAAGCACTCTCAAGATTAGCATATATGGGGAATGGGAGGCAGCAGGATTGTGAAGGCAGAGATTCACAGCATCCACCATACAAATATATCCCCCTATGACCACTTGAATTCAACAGTAGAGTATCCTTGTGTTTATTAGAATGGGAATTCTACCATGGGCTTCTCTTAGGCACATTCTCTGACATCATTCACAATCAAAACAACTTCTGAGAAACAAAGGACTTTGGGATAAAAGATGCTGTTTGGAATTGTAGAGAATACCCCAAAGTCCATATTATCACTTCTTGTTTGTCTCTTGGAGTTTGAAAATATAATTTCTTCTTGCACATGATTACCTGGGGTAATCTGTTGGACTCCTAGGTGTTTCACTTATCTAGATCCATCATTGACTTCTTTTCCAAACGATCTGTGCTTAATCCTTCTTCAAAATACGTTTATTTACCTGACATATGTCCTTCGTGATCCGATGCCTGCTAATGTGTCTAGCTTTGTTTTCCTTCAACCTCCTGCCTTCCAAACCTAGAATCCAATTATACTAAGTGCATTTTAAGTATCCAACATTTTATGTCTTCTTGTCTCATGTCCCATGCCTGCCAATGTTCCTTTCATGTGGAACAGTATTTCTTAACCTGGTTAGTTATTTTTCTCCTTAGAGACTTGAATCAATTATCAGTTTTGCTGGGAGGTCATTTTTGTTTTCGTCTACTCTTCCATAGTATCCTATGTCCTTCTCTATTTTATTTAACATCTTCTCTTTTCACAGTATATTAACTTAGCCTCTCCTAGATGGCAAAATATTAAAGAAAGTGACCACATTGCTTTTATATTTTTTTCTTTCCCTGGCACCTAGCATAGCACCTGGGATATATAAAAAAATTAAACATTTTTATTACATTTTAGAATAACTGGTTTTTTTTTTTTTTTTGTAAATCAGTAAGTAGTCATTTAGCTATTTGGGTATATTTGGCAAGTATCTTGATATTTAGGGAAAAAATGAAAAATTATAAAAATTACTTCCCTTTATAGCAAACTAGAGGCACTATCCCCGACTTTTCCTCCACTCAAACTAGTTCTGAATTTGAACATATTCAAAAATGTTATATTCATTTCAGTCTGTGCCCTGAATATTCAGGCTACTCTCCTAACTTTAAGTCATTGAAGAACCCTTTATAACACTTACATTTACCCTTCCCTTCTTTTGTAAATGAAGTATAAAATATTTGTACTATGATATTTACAAATATTCTTGAAGAAAAAGCTTTAAAAATTCCCCAGGAAGCTTCCTCATGATTATCATAGCGTTTAAAACATGACAACAACAGCTATATAAAACATTTTTGGTACATCTCTGAAACTTTGCTAGAATTTCTTGTCCTGAATAAATTGAAACAATCCTTCATTTTCATATTTCATATATTCATAAATATTTATTACTCTCAAAACATTCAAGCAACTCAACCAAATTTTGATCTCAATTTTAGTTATTATAAACCACTGAAGATTAATCTCTAGATGTTTATGTAATAGAATTCAGAATAAAGACAATGAAATGATATGCAATCATTTTAACTACAGCGGAAATTTAAAACCAGTTTTGAAAATTTTCTGGAATTCCTTTGACAAATTTTACTTATTACCTCAATCACATTTGCATAATTTTACATCTATATTACATACATATCAAATGGAACATTATATCCATATTATATGCATGTCAAATGGCACAAGGACTTACTAGTTAACCTTGTTGCTAATTCCCTTCCATTAATCAAATAATAAATTCCTTAACATAAATATGAACCCCATAAATATTTTCTAGCCACATATACCTCATACTGCAATACTCATTGACAATTACATTTAGAAGGTCTTTATTATATACAATATTTAGTCACACCTTTTTATATTTCTGTGATTATGACTTCCTATGGTATTTTATTATATTTACTTAAATACATCTTTATTCTGTGTAGACATTAACTTGTATTTAGTGTGCATATACTCTGGGATATATGGAAGTATATCCTGTGGAATGTGCATTGTCATGAATAACTGCATATATTTATTTCTACTGCTATAAAAGAAAGATGGAAAATGACTATAACAAGATGCACTTTAATCCACAAAACCATTAATGAAATGGTCTATGGCTTAAACTTTTCGGTAACAATGTCTTTTGCTTTTTCACACATTTTTAGCACCTGGTTTAAGGAAGAATCTAAAAGTCGTATCTGTTGTGGATTCCAAAGTACAGCACATCTGTCATATCTTGGCAGAAAATGCAAAAGAGCCACTTAAGATTAGTTCTCATATTCAAATTAGCATGTGTAGTGCCAAAGCTGAGTTCTGGAAAGAACTTGTACAGTTAACATTTCAGAAAATGAGAAGAATAAAACAAAAGGAAAAAGAAAGAAAAAGCCAAGGTGAATTTTTCTTCTTATACAAGGAGTTCATATTGCATTTCAGTTCCCTTTCTAGGTTGAAATTTAAGATCTGTACACATTTTCACATTAAGTTGATTTATAATTCACTTTTTGTAGAGGTAATAAAAAGGCATTATGTATGACTATCCAAAAAGATTACTGTGTAATCACTTGAAAATAGCCAACACTGAGAATTGCTAAAAATGATGAATGTATGACTCTGGACACAATTAGAGTTTGTGAAATCAACCATACCATTGTTCAGATGTTTGAACATATGTTTGAAAGCCCAAAGCGTATGTGTATAGAATTGTTCCCTATTGTAAAGCAATGTTTCCTTCATTTTAAACCCATTTGTATTATAAAAAAGATGTAACCCACATATATCAGGTTAATTTACATTTAGAGCATTTGAAATGCTGTCTTTTAAAATGCCCTCTAATGTTTCATTGTTAATATATTTTAAGGCATTAACATCTCACATTAATGCTTAATAAGTGTCTGGATTAGAGTGTTATCTATATTTAATTTGAAGCCAGAAACTTTAATGGAATTGTGGCCCTCACGCAACTTTATTTATTTTATATGTACAGAGGTTTTCATCACATTTAATAAATGTAAAAGTTTTTATATTGACAAATATAATGCTTATACAGTCTTATACATATCATTTTGATGCATTTTCTATTCTGATCTGTTCCACCTCAAACTATTAATTGTGTTTTGAAATACTATACATTTTCTGGGGCTTCTCAGAGGCTTTGCTAGTAAATGCATTTTCATCTATCACTAAAGCAGAGACTTTTTCAGTTGAGCTCATGATGATTCAGATTATAGAGCACTTGAACAATAAAGATTTAGAAAGATTTTTCGATATATATTTGCTATGGTTTGAATGTCCCCTCTAAAACTCATGTTGAAATTTTTTTTTAACTTTTCAGTTCAGGGGTACATATGCAGGTTTGATACATAGGTAAACTTGTGTCATGAGGGTTTGTTGTACAGGTATTAAGCCTAATACCCATTAGTTATTTTTCCTGATCTTCTCCTTCCTCCCACTCTGCACCCTCCAATAGAACCCAGTGTGTGTTGTTCCTCTCTATGTATCCCCACTTATAAGGGAGAACATGCAGTATTTGGGTTTCTGTTCCTGTGTTAGTTTGCTAGAGATAATGACCTCCAGCTCCACCCATGTTCCTGCAAAGGACATGATCTCATTCTTTTTTATGGTTGCATAGTATTCCATGATGTCTATGTACCAACTTTTCTTTATTCAGTCCATCACTCATGGGCATTTAGGTTGATTCCATGTCTTTGCTATTGTGAATAGTGTTGCAATGAACATACACATGCGTGTGTCTTTATAATAGAATGATTTATATTCTTTAGGGTATATACCCAGTAATGGATTGCTGGAGTGAATGGTGTTTCTGTCTTTAGGTCTTCGAGGAATAGTCACACTGTCTTCCACAATGTTTGAACTAATTTACACTCCCACCAACAGTGTATAAGTGTTCCTTTTTCTCTACAACATCGCCAGCATCTGTTTTTCGACTTTTAAATCATAAAGGTGTTAAAATCATTCAGCTCACAAATTGTATACAAGCAGGTTGTGAGCTAGATTTGGTGCAGAAGCCAAATTATATATATATGAGTGTATGTGTGTGTATATATGTACCAATATACAAGTGCATTTTTAATATATGTATTATATATAATCAGATTTAATTAAATTCCTCCCATTATAAAATTAGCATTTTGTCAGATGTTTTGCCTTTTAGGACTTATTGTTTTCTTTGTATTAATTTATTTGTATTTATGTTAATTATATATCTTGTCATCTATCTTTTATTCATGACTTTTTAAAAATCTGGCCTAATCGGTAATTATTTGAGTAGTCCTACTTTTGTAATTATATACTTCCAGATTTTCTCTCTAGATGAGATTATTAGAAATTACACAGTGACAATTGAAATCAATATATTACTTCTCTTAAGCTATATTTTTAAAATTATGAATTATTATTATTTGAGACTCACTCTGTCACCCAGACTGGAGTGCAGTGGAGCGACCTTAGCTCCCGGCAACCTCTGCCTCCCGGGTTCAAGTGATTCTCCTGCCTCAGCCTCCTGAGTAGTTAGGATTACAGGAATGTGCCACCACACCCAGCTAATTTTTGCATTTTTAGTAGAGACGGGGTTTTACCACGTTGGCCAAGCTGGTCTCAAACTCCTGACCTCAAGTGATCTGCTCGTCTCTGCCTCTGAAAGTGCTGGGATTACAGGTGTGAGCCACTATACCTGGCCAACCTATATTCTTTTTGATGAAGGTTAAACAATATCATGTCTGTTTTATATTATAAATATTATAAATTACAAAAGGCTATAAACATATATCGATACATTTTATATATAAACATATACTGTAAATGTTAATCTATTTTAATTCATATATATGAATTATGTATATGAATTAAATTTTGCTAAATTAATCTAATTCATATATATGCATATAAATGAATTAAATTAGATTAATATATGAGTGTATATATATGAATTAGATTAATTTAGGAAAATTTCAGCCAAGGAAGAGAGGGTAGATATCATCCACATAAGGGTGAAAACGGACTCCATGAGATTGAGTGACTGACACATCAAAATCTGAGAGCAAATTTAATTTTACCCATCAGTGGTATGGGAAATGATTTTAAGCACTGCTTGAACCAATATTATTGACATTTTATTTTTTATTATACTTTAAGTTCTAGGGTACATGAGCACAATATACAGGTTACATATGTATACATGTGCCATGTTGGTGTGCCGCACCCATTAACTTGTCATTTACATTAGATATATCTCCTAATGCTATCCCTCCCCCCTCCCCCCTCCCCCCTCCCCCAACCCCATGACAGGCCCTGGTGTGTGATGTTCCCCTTCCTGTGTCCAAGTGTTCTCATTGTTCAATTCCCACCTATGAGTGAGAACATGTGGTGTTTGGTTTTTTGTCCTTGCAATAGTTTGCTGAGACCCAATGAGGAAGTTATTTTTCTATCAACTGTCTTTTGATCCTTCAAATTACCCTAAAGTCTCCATTTGTTGTTGTATCTTTAAAATGTCTACATTTGCCAATTAAAAATGAATGCAGATCTCAGATTTAGAACCTTGGGGTAATGTCATTAGTCAGGGTTCTCCAGAAAGACATGACCAATAGAAGATAGATGGATAGATAGATCAGAGGGGATTTATTAGAGGAATGGGTTCATGCAGTTATGGAGGCTGAGAAGTTTCATGACAGGCCGTTCACGACCCAAAGACACAGGACTCAGTCCAAATCCAAGTCCAAAAGCCTCAAAACCAGGGAAGTTGATGGTATAACTAACTCTCAGTCATTGGTTGAAGGCCTGAGGACCTGGAAGGCCACTGGTACAAGGCTCAGAGTCCAAAGGCTAGAGAGCCTTGAAGTTGATGTACAAGAGCTGGTGAAGAAGGGTGTATCAGCTCCAGTAGGGAGAGAGAATTCACCCTTCTTCTGCTTTTTTGTTATACGCAGGCCCTCAGCCAATTGGATGGTGCCTACCCACACTGAGGGTAGATTTTCCCCACCCAGTCAACTGATTCACACACCAGTCTCCTCTGTAAACACCTTCAGAGACACACCCAGAAATAACACTTTATCCGCTCTCTAGGTATTTCTTAATCTAGTCAAACTGATGCCACTAAGAAGATGCAGTATCAATCTTGAATTTAATCACTGCCATTATGTTTAAAGTTCCTGTTTTGGTTTGAATTGTTTCCTCTCACAATCTATGTGTAGAAATACTCAATCCCAGTAGTTTAGAATGTGAATATATTTGTAGATAAAGCCTTAAAGAGGTGACGAAGTCAAAATGATGCTAGTAGTATGGACATCAATCCAATTTGACAGGAGTCAAAGGAGAATTTGAACACAAAAGGAGATACCACATATGCAGGCTCACAGAGAGACCAGGAGAGGACACAGCAAGAAGGCAGCTATCTGGAAGGCAAGGAGAGAGGCTTCAGAAAGAACCAGGTCTGCCAACACCTTAATCTTGGACTTCTAGCCTCCAAAACTGTGAGAAAATAACTATTTTTAAGCTGCTTAGTCTATGTAACAGAATTTGTTATGGCAGCCCCTAACAAACTAATACAGTTACCATTCATTTTTGGAAAATGCTAATGTATCCATTTGTCATAGTGATATCAAGCTGTCTTTTAAAAATAAATTAGCATATTCAAAAAGGAAGAAAGAAATCAGAGCAGTGTTAATCAAATTCTTAAAGTTTAGAATACATAGAAAATAAGTTGTAACCTACACATAGGGAACACCAAAATTTAGAGTTATATGAGGAAAAGGATGAATAAAGATAATATTAAGGAGTTATTAAACAGGCAGGCAATAAACTAGAGTAAAATAGCATCAAGGAAGTCAAAGAAAGAGAGAGGTTCATGGCTCATGACACGTCATTGCGTCAAATACAAAGATCAAGAAAAATAAAAGTATAGAAATGATACTGGATTTTTCCATTAAAAAACAGAGCCACAACCGGACTTTCAGAAGGTAATTTGAAAATAAGCTGAGACAGTGGTTAAGCAGAAGAAGAACAAGGGCAGCAGCTAAAGGCAGAAAGAGAAACTAGTAAAGATTTTCAAATTTAATAAAGAGAGCTGTTCTAAAAGCAGAGGGAAGGGACTAATAAGGACAAAGATTTTATTTTAAAAAATAGCCTTGTAGGAGCGAGATCTTGAAAAGTTATTACAGAAAGAATATAATCGAGAATAGAATAGAAAGCCTGGTGGAAGATAATCAAATGGAGGGAAAGCATAAATGATATTTAAGATTGCATGGCCATGATGCAGATATATGAATATACATTATCTAAAGAATTGAGAACTGTATATTCAGTTAAGATATGAGAAACTGAGTCCATAGTTAGATGCAACAATGACAGAATATTTCAGCTTAATCAGTTCTCAGGATCCATCAGATGAGGAATTAATAATAAGAGTGAAAAGAGCGAAAGAGAGTCTCAAGAAATGACCAGCATGGTATCATATGAATTATGCTCTCTTTGAAATACTAACCTTGTGCTATTCATATAGCATAATTATTACTAGGAAAAATATGTATTAGAGAATGATAGGTTTACTCAACCACTGTATCTAACACTCTGATTTATAATTTTAAGAATTTAAGAAATATCACCTTATGGAGTGGCTTTTAAAGTGAAAACTGATGCGGCAGTTGTTAAGCAGAATTTCATTTCCTTGGTATTTGCTTAGTTTACTAGCTTATTATTTTTAGATAGTAAAAATATTCCCTTAATGCTGAAAATGTCAATGCAAAATATATATAGTACAATAAAGAAGAAATAACATAGAAAAAATTAAACTCTGAAGAGGCCTAGTCATTTCCTTGCAAGAGAACATTAGTGTCTATTAATCAATTTAGTCATGTTTTTACTTATTCGAAAACATTTGTTGAAGGTTTAACATGGCAAATTACGGTGGAATATGCACACAGAAACAGAATCTTTCTCCAGTTTTGATTTAGTATTTGCAGTTACTTCTACTGTCCTTGCTTTTTTCCTTATAATTAGGGTCACAAATATAATATCTTAATTAAATTAACAATATACTTACATTCAAAACTTTATTAAAATAGCTCATTAAGAGAAACTAAGCATAAATATCCTTGTAACCCAAAATATTATCACACACCATAATCATTAATTTTGGATTTCTAAAATATTTACATTTTATCCTTTTTTGTAATGTTGGCCTTAAAATTTACCTCAAGTAATCCAGGTTCCAAATCGTTATTTGAATAGCCATGTGCATTCACTGTAATACATCGTATTTTGTTTCTTTTCTGGGGCTAACCCTCCCAGAGAATAGCCAGAAAAGTCTGATATTTTAATGAGTAAGAGAAGAGATACTAAAGACAGTTTGATTTCATGTACTAATATTGACTGTCTCTAAAGCATAATGTGCTCTTTTAGCTGTGTAACAATGTAATAAAATACATATTTAATATTCTACAAATGGCTTTAGGATAATCCAAAAATACATAAATGACTTGAAAAGGCTGCATAATATTATAACCAATATTGGAGGAAATCAGACAGAAAAGTTTCCTACTATAAATACTGGTTATGTAATCCCCACACACAGGAATGACAGAGAATTCTCACAGAGATGATTGTGTGGAACACATGAACGATAACGCTGCAGTGAAATTGCCATCCTTCAAATCGCAAGATAAGCTAGCTGAGAATAAATTATTTTAATAATGGGTCTTTACCCCATAGTGCTCTGCTGCTCACATATATTTAGATCAGAAGAATGACAGAAAAATTTTGAGATCTGCACATGCTTGCATCAGCTGTATAAACAATATCTGAAAGTTGGCATAAACTTAATCCAGAGCGGTGGCTCACGCCTGTCATCCCAGAAATTTGGGAGGTCAAGGGGAGCAGATCACATGAGGTCAGGAGTTCGAGACCAGCCTGGCCAACATGGTGAAACCCCGTCTCTACTGAAAAATACAAAAGTTAGCCGGGTGTGGTGGCACACACCTGTAATCCCAGCTACTTGGAGGCTGAGGCAGGAGAACCACTTGAACTTGGGAGACGGAGGTTGCAGTGATCTGAGGTCGCACTAATGCACTCCAGCCTGGGTGAGAGACCCCCACAAAAAAAAAAAAAAAAAAAAAAAGTTGGTATAAACCTGACGTATGAAGAAAACCTTGATGAATTCTCCCCATTTTTTTAAAAAAGCCCATTTTCTCCCTTACCTTCTCACATCTTTCACTCCCCCAAACTTCATGCAGTCTGCTTCAGATAATTCGGACTGAGGTAATTCATTAGCGAGTGTGTAAACTTTCCCTATGATAATCAGCTACCCTCAGTGAAGTTCATTACATTTGATAGCACTACTGTCTTAGTCTGTTTTCTGCTGCTATAACAGAATACTGCAGACTGGGTAATTTATAAAGAAAAGGGATTTATTGGGCTCATTGTTCTGGAGCCCTGGAAGACCAAGACTGAGGGACTATGTCTGTAGAGGGCCTTTGTGTTGCATTATCCTGTGGTGGAAGGGCAGCCCACAAGACAGAGATAAAATGGGGACAGAACCTGGAAGTGGGTTAATTATCAGGAGCTCACTCCTGTAATAATTAACCTACTCCCAGGATAATAGCATTAATCTATTCATGAGGGGTAATACCCTCTTAAAGGCCCCACCTCCCAGTACCATACATTGGCAATTAAATGTCAACATGATCACTAACACAGACACAGAAAATCAAATACTGCATGTCATCACTCATAATTGGGAGCTAAATGATGAGGGTACATGGACTCATAGAGGGAAACAACATGCACTGGGGCCTATTGCGGGGTGGAGGGTGGGAGGAAGGAGAGGATCAGGAAAAATATCTAATGGGTATTAAGCTTAATACCTGGATGATGAAATAATCTGTACAACAAACCCCCATGACAGAAGTTTACGTTTGTAACAAACATGCACATGTACATCTGAACTTAAGTTAAAAAAAAAATTCAACATGTGTTTTGGAGGAAACATTCAAACTATAGCAAATACATATCAAAAAATCTTTCTTCTAAGTCTTCATTGTTCAAGTGCTCTATAAACTGAGTTCCCACAATCAATATGGTATAAGACAGTTAAGTTTGTCATGGTGTGAAATATGCATCAGTAACACAATGACCCTCTCATTCATCCTTGCTTAACATATGGCTATCATGATGATTCCAGGCCCCATCTTTGGATGTTGTAATATTTCTCTATGATTTTCACATATCATAAAATTCATGACAAGCAAATCAATTCTGAAGTTGCAAATATGACAAAAGTCACAGGATTTCATAAAGTCAATTATTACATTAAAAGCCACTGACCGATAATCTAGCAACTTTAAACCACATAAAAATTAGTTGAAATTAGAGAATCAAAAATAAGTTTTATGAGAGAAAGGGTGTTTCAAAAAGTTATCTGAATAACAGAATAATAAGAGAGACCCTTGGGAAAACCAGTGAAGTCCTCTAATATTTTTTCACAAAAATGTCTCTGGAACAAAACGTGAAGAGTCAAATGTGGTGTAAATACTGCTATATTGTGCTATTTGACTAATTTTAAGAAGATTTATACCAATAACTAGTATACGGTTCTAATTTATAAAATCTACACAGTAAATATAAAATAAACTTATTTTTATAATTTTTAGTTTCTTTCAAGACGATAAATTCTTAATCAAATATTTTTCATGTGTGTTCCTTTTTAAAAGCGAGTCTTACCAAGTAGATTATTTAGGGCAGGGGAAAATGCATATACCAATTACTCCTTCAAATTAAAAAACCTGGTACATTCACAAAAATTTCTGAACAAATAACAAGTAAAATGCCTACTAATGAGGTACTTTCTCTAAAAAATAGAGTATACTTTGAGTAAGCAACTGGCAAGGCCACTTGCAGGTTTGTGTTAATTAACAGTGAATTTCTCTCTCTCTCTCTCTCTTTCTCTCTCTCTCTCTATATATATATATAAAATATGTGTATATATGTATATATTATATATATATGTATATATGTATATGTTATATATGTGTATATGTGTGTGTGTATATATATGTGTGTGTGTATATATACACATGCCTATTCCCTTTGAAAGTCTTTCTCAAATACCATAAAATGTTCATGATAGCATGGGATTTAGACATGGTGATCTTCAACATTTCAATATCAAGGAGTGCCTGTAAATCATCCGAAGAAATAGCAGGATATCCTGGTACCTGGTTTATTTAGAGATTGGGTCAACCCTAAATTACTTCAGAAAATATCCTGAACAAAACTGTAGGTCTGCACATAATTACTCTTATTATATAAAAAGAATAATTAATCTACAAATCTAGATTATTATGTGTTCTGGTTAGTGAAATTTTAAAACATAAAACTTCAACTAGCTGCAAATTTAGTATTTCATTCTGCTTCTACATAAATTGCCTTCAGTGGCCTCAAGAAAATGCTCAAATTGAAATCCATCAGGTCATTATCATCAGGCTAATGAATCAACTATACCAAGAAATTGTAATGTCGTGTTCATGTACAAAATTAACCATGATGATAAAGATCAAAGTGCATCGCCCAATTATAATTTAAAAACTGGAAAACACAAAGGAATAGTACAAATATGACCAATCTTAACAAATAGACAAACTAAACTGATTAAAAGTTTGTAAAGAAATAGAATTATGCAAATCTTTTTGGTTTCTATGGAAATACAATATTTTTAAATGATTTTAAGCAATCCCTCTGTGAATGTTAATTAGAAAATGGAAACATGATCTATGAAAAGGACTTTCAATTTTTTTCTCTACACTTTATTATGACAATTTCAAACTACAGAAGAGCTGAAACAATCCTTATAACTGTATTACCACCACTTAAATTCTATCATTAACAATTTACCAGAAATATTTCATTACAAATCTACCCATCCCTCTATCAATCCATCAGTGCATTTTTTGATACATTTCAAAGCTATAAGTTTCAGTCCACTACACTTCTAAACACTGTAGCATGCATATTATGGAGCTCAATATTTGCTTGCAAATCTTTTCTTTCTTTTGAGATAAAATTTACAAGAATGAAATATTCAATTCTTTGATGTACCATTAGATGAATTTTAACAAATGCATGTACCTATTTAAATACAAATCCCTATCAGATATTAAAACATGATTCCAGAAACTTTTCTTGTGCTTGTTCATAATGAATCCCTTCCCCAGAACTTCCAGAAGCATCCACTATTTGCTATTTTTTTCTATGTTAGTTTAACTTGTTCTTGAGCTTCATATAAATGAAACTACTATATAGTGTGTATATACTACTATGCAAGTCTTGCAGCGTGTTTTTGAGATTCATCCATTTTTTTAGTGTACCAGTAATTCATTACTTTGTATTTCTGAGTAGTATTTCATTGTATATTTCCCCTTCCTAATGATGGACACCTTGGCTACTTCCAGTATCCTGTAATTTTGCTACACTGAAAAAAAGATGCTATGACATTTCTGGAAAAGTCTTTTGGGGAACATGTATTTTCATTTTTCTTGTGTAGATTCCCAACAGTGAAATTGCATAGGGTAGGTTTACGTTTAACTTTAAGAGAAACTGCCAGATCTTCTTTCAAAGTGATTGTGAGTGCTTTTGTTTTTAAAATAAAATCAAATATTTGAAGAACATTGCTTTGAAGCAACAACCTGAAATGTCAACATGAAAGTCTTGGAAAGAATAACTGACAGATCAATACATGTGTTTCCAGAAGAGATAAATAAATTATCCTCCATATTAACCCCTTTAAATTACATGCTGTAGTTTATTTAATATACTTAAATATTTAATACCAGGTATTTTTAGCCTCAAATACTTTATTTTCATATATAGTCAAATGTGATTTAATTCTTAATATAGAAAGATAAGACCCCTGGAAGGCATAAAATTTCTATTGGATACTAATGTATTTTAAGAAAGAAACAATAGTTGTAATTATTGACACTATGGCCTAAATATAGAATTTGTTGATTAAAGAACTGAATATAATTTTTATTTTTTCTGTTCTCCCCCAAAGTACTTGTTCATTCACACATAAATTTGCTTATCAACTCAGTAATAATTTATGGAGAGCCTACTATGAGTCAGGTATTGCTCTAGACCTGAAACAAGTCAAAAATATTTACTACAGTTATTGGTATAGTTCTGGAATTGTTTTATCCTCTTACTCTGTATTTTTAACATACAATCTTTTTATTTTTAATGCCCTTCCTTTTCATTTTCCATCTCCTATTAGTTGTCATTATAACACATTCAATCTTAAAACATACAGAAAATGTGGTCAGAGACAGAAGTTTTGGCATAATCCCATAGAAGCCATGCATGCATGAGCTACATTGCCTTCCAATTAGTCTAGTGGATGCTGTGCTTTAGGGGACACAAATAATTCTCCAAGAACAGAAGCTTCCCCTGACCTGCAGGCTGGCTCACTCAGATGCCCCTACCCTCTTCTATATGTCCTCACTCTAGCTGGTGACTAGGTTCCTGCACCCAAGGCACTGATTCTCAGGTTTACAGTAATGCCCACCACCTAACATAGAGCATTACTACTGTCAAGCCTTGCCCACCACTTGGGACCTCTTTAGCTGCATTTAATGTTGAAGTCAAGCCCTTTCAAGACACTGAGTCCATTGGCTACTCTGTTCATGAACTGGCTTCCAGTCATGGATTGCTAACCTTCACAGCAGATATCTGGCACATTTTGATACCATTTCTGCCTTTATAGTCAATCTCTCAAATAACCTGGAATTATCAGATACACTACTACTCCTCTACCTTCGGGGCTTCCAGGACATAGAGGAAACTCTTGTGGTGCCAACTCGTATCTCTCAGGTCTTTGACTCTGTATTAGTATCTGAGGGCTACTGTAACAAATTACCATAAGTAACCATAACTGAGTTACTTAAAAGCAACAAATTTGTTCTCTCACATGTGGAGACTAGAAGTCTGAACTTAAAGTGCTGGCATGGCCACACTTTCTCCAAAGGAATGTATGGGAGAATTCTTCCTCGCCTTTTCCAGCTGCTGGTGACCCCAAAGCATTCCTTGACTTGGGGCTAAATAACTCTAATCTCTGCCTTCATCTTCACATCACCTATCCTCATATATCCTTCCCCCTTCTCTTTTCTCTTCAAAGGATACTTATTGGACTTAGGGCCTACTCTCATCGAGGATGATCTCGTCTCAAAGTTCTATGTTAATTACATCTACAAAGGTCCTTTTTCCAAATAAGATTACATTTTCTGGTTCCAGGTAGATATATATATTTTGATGGGCCATAATTCAACCCATGACAAGCTCTCTCAATGCTGTTTTTGATTATCTATGATGTAGGCCTAATCCAATTTCACACTTGAATGAAGAATTGCCAACTTGCATGTAACTTATTTTCTGAAATAAGTTTATTATTGTTAAAGTAAAACATAATTGTTCCTTGCTCCATTTTTTTTCTAAAAAATAAACAAGAAATGTCATACAAAATGAAAGACTTTGGTTTAGTGGTGATGGGTAGAGCCTAAGGAGAGAGAACATATCTTCCTTCATCTTCCTACAGCATGATTTTAGAGATGCTTCTTAGAAAATAACTGGGAGTGGGATTCTGAAGGCCAACTTGAGTGTGGTCTCCCCCTCCAGGCAATGATCTGAGCAGTTCATGGAATGAAAGAAACCCAACAAAGGAAAGCACATGGAGCAGATCCAGCCCTCACACTGACAGCAGTCTGCCAAGACTCCTGAGGTTACGGAAGAAATGAGTAGGGAATCCATAACCATTGCTACCTCTTGGTGTACCCCAAACCTTGATTATACAAACTTGATATTTATTTGCAGCAGCTTGTCTCACTCAGAGCTTTTCAAGCTTGGCACTCTTCACATGTTTTGTAGGGTCTGTCCTGTGTGTTGCAGGGTGTTCACCAACCTGCACTCACTGAGGTGACAGTCATACCACTTCCTAGTTGTGGTGACCAAAAATATTTCCAGATATTGTCAAATGTTCCCTGGGGAACAAAATCACTCCTAATTGATAACCATTTGTCTAGGCGAACATGATTAATATTCACCAGCAAAAGTATATCCTGAAATTAAATATATTTCTGTTACTTTAAAGTTGTTGTGAAGCCATCTTCTGAGATGCAGAAGTTTTTCAATTAAAAATGCTTTAAAAACCTTTTGGATTCTCTGTAGTTTGACAATTTTTTGTTCCATAAAGCATATCTTTTAGATAGGTATAACATCTATTTCACTCTTTTTGAGAATTGATAGAATGTTTTTCAACGTAATAGGGCTATTTAGGCCTCTTATATTCCAGGTCATTAATTTTAATGGTTAAGACATTGTTATATGGCACTTTCAGACAGCAAAGGTGCACACTGATAATTCTACTCCTGTGTGGGGAAATATTTTCCTTGGTAAAGACAAAACATTCCTTTGAGCTTAGAAACATTTCATTTCTAAGGATCCATTTTATTTAAAGCTCCATTAGCCCCTACATATTGAATAATAGCTCACTGTTTTGCCCCACATATGATTCATTTGAAGAAGTAGAAAAGCTCATAAAAATATCTAACTGGTATTTATAGACCTTCTGTCTCTCTCTAATACAATAGGAAGTGTTTCTAATTAAACTGGGATAAAAAGGAAGCAAGCAAACAAAAAAAGATGTAAAACAACAGCCTATCCTTCATTTCAGATAACTTCCTATCCTTACTTGAATTGATAATTCTGTAAATGTAACTATTAATATGTCAACTCTCCTTCATCTGGCAAAACCTATACTTAAATATTTTAAATTATTATTTAGGAAGCATATGATATGATTAAAAGCTGAATCACATTGGCTTTTATGTTTCAGACCCCAGAAAATTCCAGAGTTTGGTGAATTTCTAAGAAGATGGATCAATTTGGGCAGTTTCAGTCCAATAAGACATTTATTATAAAAATGTGATTAGTGGACAAAGAAAAAAGACCTGTATGAATGAAATATAGACTAAGTACTCACTATTCCCTTTGGACTTTCTTTTATATGGTCTTTCCAGGTTTTGTGTGGACTAACGTTTATATAGTTTTGAGGGAGTAGGCCTCTAAAAAACAATACAAATTATACAAAGCTTACTAATGTAAGCTTGCAGCCATAAAAAAGTTCTTGTAAATTGAGAGTCCTGATGCTTAACCTTCCCAGCCATTGCCTTTATCAGGATCCACTCATTTTTCTGCTTCTCTCCTATTCCACATCTAAATACCTCCAGGAATTCTGAGCCATAATGAACTCTCAGTCTGACACTCATTTCCAATAGATCTGAGGAAGAGATAGGACAGAATGATACACTGGCACCCTTTCTTTTGGTGTTTTCTTTACTTACCATAGGCTAGTATGCAATACTTGAATTTTTTTTACTTCATAAAAATTTTTTAACTGTTATTGAGCATATGCTACAGAGTTACATATACCCTAACTCCCATACACAATTTCTTCTCATTAACAACTTGTATTAGTGTGATACGTTTATTATAATTGATGAATAAATAGGAATATATTATTGTTAACTAAAGTAGAGAGTTTAGAGTTCATTCTGTGTTGTAAAGTTCTGTAGCTTTTGACAAATGTATCATGTCACATGTGACCATTAGAATATAATGAAGAATAATTTTACTACTGTTATATCCCCTGTGCTTTACCTATTCAAATCTTCCCATTTCCCTGTAAGCCCCTGAAAACGACTGGTCTTTATTACTGTCTCTATAGCTTTTCCTTTTCCAGTCTCTCATATAGTTGGGATTATATAGCATATAGCATTTTCAGACTGGTTTCTCTTAATTAACAATATGTATTTACGTTTATTCCATGTCTTTTTGTAGCTGGATAGATCATTTATTTTTTCCCTAAATAGTTTTTCCTTGTCTGAGTACATCACAGTTTGTTTACTCATTCATCTACTAAGGGATACTTTGGTTGCTTTGAGTTTTGGGCAATTACGAAAAACCTGCAATAAACATTCAGGTGCAATTTTGTGTGGCTACAGTTTTAAAATCCTATCAGTAAATACCTAAGAGCATTTTTTCCATATGTTTATTGGCTGCATAAATGTCTTCTTTTGAGAAGTGTCTGTTCATATTCTTCACCCACTTTTTGACTTTTTTTTTTTCTTGTAAATTTGTTTAAGTTCTTTGTAGATTCTGGATATTAGCCCTTTGTCAGCTGGATAGATTACAAAAATTTTCTCCCATTCTGTAGGTTGCCTGTTCACTCTGATGATAGGTTCTTTTGCTGTGCAGAGGCTCTTTAGTATAATTAGATCCCATTTGTCAATTTTGGCTTTTGTTGCCATTGCTTTTGGTGTTTTAGTCATGAAGTGTTTTCCCATGCCTATGTCCTGAATGGTATTGCCTAGGTTTCCTTCTAGGGTTTTTATGGTTTAGGTCTTACGTTTAAGTCTTTAATCCATCTTGAGTTGATTTTTGTAGAAGGTGTAAGGAAGGTATAAAGAAGGTATCCAGTTTCAGTTTTCTGCATATGGCTAGCCAATTTTCCCAACACCATTTATTAAACAGGGAATCCTTTCCCCATTGCTTGTTTTTGTCAGGTTTGTCAAAGATCAAATGGTTGTAGATATGTGGCATTATTTCTGAGGTCTCTTTCTGTTCCATTGGTCTATATATCTGTTTTTGGTACCAGTACCAGGCTATTTTTGCTATTGTAGCCTTGTAGTATAGTTTGAAGTTATGTAGCGTGACGCCTCTGGCTTTGTTCTTTTTGCTTAGGGTTGTCTTGGCAATGTGGGCTTTTTTGGTTCCATATGAAATTTACAGTAGTCGCTGCTCATTAGAGAAATGCAAATCAAAACCATAATGAGATACCATCGCACACCAGTTAGAATGGTGATCATTAAAAAGTCAGGAAACAACAGATGCTGGAGAGAATGTGCAGAAATAGGAACGCTTTTACACTGTTGGTGGGAGTGTAAATTAGTTCAACCACTTTGGAAGACAGTGTGGCAATTCCTCAAGGATCTACAACCAGAAATATCATTTGACCCAGCAATCTTATTTCTGGGTATATGCTCAAAGGATTATAAATCATTCTGCTGTAAAGACACATGCACACATATGTTTATTGTAGCACTATTTACAATAGCAAAGACTTGGAACCAATCCAAATGCCCATCAATGATAGACTGGATAAAGAAAATCTGGCACATATACACCATGGAATACTCTGCAGCCAAAAAAAAAAAAAAAAAAAAGGTTAGTTCACGTCCTTTGCAAGGGTATGGATGAAGGTGGAAACCATCATTCTCAGCAAACTAACAGGGGAACAGAAAACCAAACACCACATGTTCTTACTCATAAGCGGGAGTTGAACAATGAGAACCCATGTACACAGGGAGGGTAACATCACACCCAGATGCCCGTTGGGGGTGGGGGCAGGGGAGGGCTAGCATTAGGACAAATACCTAATTAATGTGGGACTTAAGACCTAGATGACAAGTTGATGGGTGCAGCAAACCACCATGGCACATGTATACCTATGTAACAAAGCTGCACATTCTGCACATGTATCCCATAACTTAAAGTGTAATAATAAAAAAATTATAAAAGAAATAGTGTAAAATAAATAATAGAGGATAATTGAATGAGTAAAATTTACCATTTAAGTCATTAGAGTATATGTGTATAGACTGATTTTTCCCATTAAGAGTCAAAGCCCAGCCCATAAGACATTTTTTGAAATGTACAAGAAATAAAAGTTAAAAATAAAGGTGTAAAGAAATACTTGGTAAATATGACAAAAAAAAAATCCTAAACAAGATAAAATTTAAAGTAAAAACCACTAAATAGATTAAAAAGAGATAGGTACAATATATATTTTTAATGTGAGCATTATAAACCTCTAGGCACTAAAAAATATAAAACAAATAATAGCAGCAAGCTATCTAGGGATAAAACTTTTGAAATTTGAGGAAACTGTTTCTGACAAAATAAGCTAGACAGACTTACTCTCTTGCCCAAGATGACTAACAAAGAAGAAAACAATAAGAAAAGTTTTTAATATTTTGATGAACTAGAAAAAAAATATACACAGAAACCAAAAGCTAAGTGAACTTAAGAATTCAAAGAGAAAAACAGCACAAAAATGCCTTTCACCTTGATAAAATTTGCTTCATTAGTGAACTTGAGCTTCTCAAACTGATGGGAAATATATTTAAGGACAGGAGATAAATCTCAGGACATACTTCCAGTGGAGAACCAAACAGATGTCCTCATCTACAGATAAAAGTGAAATCCTATGGCTAAAAGTATAAGGGTGAACTGGAAATTTCAATGCACACACACACACACACACAAACTAAGAAAATCACCTCTGTCAATAGCAGAGGGTAGATGGAAAAACAAAATATTTCATAGAAATTATTAACTATCTTCTAGTCTTTATGGGTTTTCACCCCAAATTAACACTACCTAGATAGCATGAAAATAATTTCAAGCCAATAAGTTGTTGTTTTGTTTTTTTTGTTTGTTTGTTTTTTTGAGCTGGAGTCTTGTTCTGTTGCCCAGGCTGGATTGCAGTGGCGCAATCTTGGCTCACTGCAAGCTCTGCCTCCTGGGTTCACACCATTCTCCTGTCTCAGCCTCCCTAGTAGCTGGGACTACAGGTGCCTGCCACCACGCTCAGCTAATTTTTTTTTGTACTTTTAGGAGAGACAGGGTTTCACCATGTTAGCCAGGATGGTCTCGATCTCCTGACCTTGTGATCCACCTGCCTCAGCCTCCCAAAGTGCTGGGATTACAGGCGTGAGCCACCGCACCCAACCCAAGCCAATAACTTTTATTGAATCTCTGCAAGTTGGTCATTCTCTGAGACCTAGGTGATATATTATCTTTGGAAATTACTTTTACAAGGAAAAATAAAAAATAATGACCCAACTACAGCAGCAAACTCTTAAAACTTGCACACACAAAAAAAATAAAATAAAAAAAGGTGCCACTAGTAAAGACAAACAGGAGCCACAAAAAATACAACAACATTCCTAATGACTTCAAATATTAAAATTATCAAACACATAAAGTAGGTGTGCCTTATTATGTTTAAATTTTAATACACTGAGAAAATGAGTAAGAAGCAAGAGACTATTTTAAATGATCAATTAAATTTGAAAAATAGGTATTCTGGATGAAAATTTATTTATACATACACACATAAACACACACATAAACATCATAGTAATATTATAGTAGAACAAAAAAGACAAATATACAACCTTAATTTCAACAAAAAGTAATAAAAATGCCTGGCATAGTGGCTCATGCCTTTAATCCCAGCACTTTGGGAGGCCGAGGGGCGGATCACAAGGTCAGGAGTTTGAGACCAGCCTGGCCAGTATGGCAAAACCCTGTCTCCACTAAAACTACAAAAATTAGCCAGATGTGGTGGTGGGCGCCTGTAGTCCCAGCTACTCAGGAGGCTGAGGCAGGAGAATCACTTGAACTTTGGAGGCAGAGGTGGCAGTGACTTGAGATCATACCACTGCACTCCAGCCTGGGTGACAGTATGTACCTCAAATACATAAAAATTGAGAATTTAATTTCCAAAAGAAACAATGGAAAGTCACTGAATTGCACTTTTTAAATTGAGAGCCAAATTAAAAAATAATCTCAAAAAATAGTTTGTCACCAGTAGATCTTTACTAAAGAAAAATTTCAATGATAAATTTCTAGCTAGAAGAGATTCAGTTGCATGATCTAATATCCAAAAAACAGTGATGCTAAAGAAAATAAATATATAAGTAAATATAAACAAATATTGACTATATAGACAACAAAAACTCGTGGGACTAAAAAGAAGTAAAAGGTAGAATTAAAATATATAAAAATAATAGAACAATAGGGAAAAAAGTGTTGCAAGCAGCAATGTTTTAAGGTCATTGTGTTGTTATACATGAGTTAGGCATGCAAATTTTAAACCACAAGTAGAATAGTAATCCAGTGTACAACTTCCAAACTCTAGCACAGACTTAAGGTCTCTGTTATCAGATAAATATAATTATATTATGAAATTTTAGCTTACCTTTCTCAGTATTTCACAGAACAATTAGACAAATTACCTCAGGATATAGATTAGAATAATAAAATTAATAATCAGGACATTTTGGATATATATATATAATACTGACCCCAACCACCACAGAATATACATTGTTGCTAATCACAAGAAATATCCCTGAAAATTGACATTATCTGGGTTAAAAAGCAAACCTAATATTATATAGATCATGCTTTCCGACTAAAATGCAATTATATTAAAAATCAAAAACCAGAAGATAATTATAATAAAATATATTGATGCAATTAAGAAATACACTTCCAATGATGCCTAAGTCATGAAAGATCGAGGAAGAAACTACAGTGAAGGATATAAGGTGTTTAGAACTCAATAATAAAATGTTTACACGAAACCTTATTTGATGCAAATAAATTATTAATAGTAACTACAGGAAAACTTATACCCTTAAATGTTTATATTAGTAAAGATAAAATTTTTCTACCTTGAGAAGGTAGAAAACAGCAGGACAAACTCAGAGAAATAAAAGGCAATAATTAATATCAGAATAGACAAGGCTTCTTGACTATAAAGAGTAAGGTATGTGTGTTGGGTTGGTGGGGATGCGTTCTTCCAGGTACTAAGTTTTGTTAAAAACTATGGTAATGGCCGGGAGTGGTGGCTCATGCCTCTAATCCCAGTGCTTTGAGAGGTCGAGGCAGGTGGATCACAAAGTCAGGAGATCGAGACTATTCTGTCTTACACGGTGAAACCCCGTCTCTTCTAAAAATACAAAAAATTAGCCAGGCTTGGTGGCGGGCACCTGTAGTCCCAGCTACTTGGGAGGCTGAGGCAGGAGAATGACGTGAACCTGGGAGGCGGAGCTTGCGGTGAGCCGAGATCACGCCATTGCTCACCAGCCTGGGCGACAGAGCGAGACTCCATTAAAAAAAAAAAAAAAAAAAAAAAAACCAGAAACAAAACAAAACAAAAAAAAACTATAGTAACTCGTTCTATGTAAGACATGTTGTTGCAGGAAGTCAGGGACCCTGACCGGAGGGACTAGCTGAAGCCATGGCAGAAGAACATAAATTGTGAAGATTTCATGGACATTTATCACTTCCCCAATCAATATTCTTGTGATTTCCTATGCCTGTCTTTAATCTCTTAATCCCATCATCTTTGTAAACTGAGGATGTATGTCACCTCAGGACCCTGTGATTATTGCATTAACTGCACAAATTGTTTAAACAACATGAAATCTGAGCACCTTGAAAAAAGAATAGGATAATAGTGATGTTCAGGGAACAAGGGAGATAACCATTAGGTCTGGCTGTCTGAGAGACAGGCAGAACAGAGTCGTTATTTCTGTTCTTTCAAAAGCAAATAGGAGAAATATCGCTGAATTCTTTTTCTCATCAAGGAACAACCCTGAGAAAGAGAAAGAGTTCCTAGGGGGAGGTCTCTAAAATCGCTGCTCTGGGAACGTCTGTCTTTTATGGTTGCAGGTAAGGGATGAAATAAGCCCCAGGTCTCCCCTAGCACTCCCAGGCCTATTAGGACAAGGAAGTTCCCGCCTAATAAATTTTGGTCAGACCAGTTGTCTGCTTTCAAACCCTATCTCTTGATAAGATGTTATCAATGACAATGCCACCTGAAACTTCATTAGCAATTTTAATTTCACCCCGGTCCTGTGATCTCACCCTGCCTCCATTTGCTTTGTAATATTTTATTACCTTGTGAAGCATGTGATCTCTGTGATCCACACGGTGTTCGCACACTCCCTCCCCTTTCGAAAATCGCTAATAAAAACTTGCTGATTTTGCGGCTCTGGGGGCATCACAGAATCTGCTGACATGTGATGTCTTCCCTGGACACCCAGCTTTAAAATTTCTCTCTTTTGTGTTCTTTCCCTTTATTTCTCAGACCGGCCGAGACTTAGGGAAAATAGAAGAGGACTCACGTTGAATTATTTTGGGCGGGTTCCCCCAATAACACATAATTAAATATGCAGAGATAGACTCAAGTTATTGAATTGCAACACTATCTTATAAATATTCAATTCTGCCCCAATTGATCTATAGCTTCAATTCAATTACAATCAAAATTACTTCAATTTTATTTTGTAAAATTTGACAAACTGATTCTAAAGTGTATATGGAAGAAAGAATTTTCTACCAAAAAAAAAAAAAAAAAAAAGAACACATTTAAATAAGTAAAAAGACGTGGAGGATTTTTGTTTCCAGAAATGAAGAATTATTTTAAATCTGTAAGAATTAAAACAATGTGGCATTGACACATGGATTGAAAAATGATGCCAGGGAAACCCACACACAGGGAGAAACAGGATTTATTGAAGAGTTGGGAATAAAATCAAAGGGACAAGGATGAACAGTTTAACAAATTATGCAAGGGCAATTAGTCATCCACATGGGAAAAAGCAAACTTGTACCTGTCCATTATGCCATATATAAAAATCAATTC
This sequence comes from Macaca thibetana thibetana, assembly GCF_024542745.1. Taxonomy (NCBI): domain Eukaryota; kingdom Metazoa; phylum Chordata; class Mammalia; order Primates; family Cercopithecidae; genus Macaca; species Macaca thibetana. The sequence goes on along the minus strand of NC_065581.1, from coordinate 61,698,145 downwards.
CAAGTAGGTCTGACTTTAAAAATGAAAGAGAATAAAGCTATTTTAGCTGAGTATTTAAGAAAATTTCCTTATGATCTGAAGGTAGAGAAGGATTTCTTAAAAAAAAAGCATCAAAAATTTGTACCAATTAAAAAAAGATAAATGAGACAAAAATACATTAAGAACTTTAACACCATAAAGAAAGTGGAAAGATAAACCAAGAATGGAAAAAGATATATATATATACACCAAAGATAAAGGATTACTATGCAAAATATTTTGAATTCCTGTAAGTCAGTAAGAATATTACAAAATGAACTATGGAAAACTATGCAAAACACAGATATTTCTCAGAAGTAGAAATAAATGGCCAGTAAATGTATATAAATGTGTTTATTATTAATTAGGGAAATACAAAACGAAACCACAATGAGATACTGTTTTTCACCTGTTTTCTTGAAACGTCAAGACACCTGGCATAGTTCTAGCCAGTGACATCATAGGTAGTTACATAAATGTTTAAATGTCTAATTAATGCATTACTTGGACATAAACTCTTTAATAAAGGTAAGATTCTTCTCCAGCCTAATTTTGACTTCCATTTTCTTATCTTATAATCCTACCCTAACACATCCTTGGGTGCCCTCCACAGAAGGAAGAGAGAAAATTGCAGTGGGAGCCAAAAGACCTGGATTCCAGTCTGATCGCTGTCACAAATTGAAAGATTTCAGTCAAATCCCATAAGATTTTTGGGTTTTTTTTTTTGTTTTTAATTTATTTATTATTATTATACTTTAAGTTCTAGGGTACATGTGCATAACGTGCAGGTTTGTTACATATGTATACTTGTGCCATGTTGGTGTGCTGCACTCATCAACTCGTCAGCACCCATCAACTCGTCATTTACATCAGGTATAACTCCCAATGCAATCCCTCCCCCCTCCCCCCTCCCCATGATAGGCCCCGGTGTGTGATGCTCCCCTTCCCGAGTCCAAGTGATCTCATTGTTCAGTTCCCACCTATGAGTGAGAACATGCGGTGTTTGGTTTTCTGTTCTTGCGATAGTTTGCTAAGAATGATGGTTTCCAGCTGCATCCATGTCCCTACAAAGGACACAAACTCATCCTTTTTTATGGCTGCATAGTATTCCATGGTGTATATGTGCCACATTTTCTTAATCCAATCTGTCACTGATGGACATTTGGGTTGATTCCAAGTCTTTGCTATTGTGAATAGTGCCGCAATAAACATACGTGTGCATGTGTCTTTATAGCAGGATAATTTATAATCCTTTGGTTATATACCCAGTAATGGGATGGCTGGGTCATATGGTACATCTAGTTCTAGATCCTTGAGGAATCGCCATACTGTTTTCCATAATGGTTGAACTAGTTTACAATCCCACCAACAGTGTAAAAGTGTTCCAATTTCTCCACATCCTCTCCAGCACCTGTTGTTTCCTGACTTTTTAATGATCGCCATTCTAACTGGTGTGAGATGGTATCTCATTGTGGTTTTGATTTGCATTTCTCTGATGGCCAGTGATGATGAGCATTTTTTCATGTGTCTGTTGGCTGTATGAATGTCTTCTTTTGAGAAATGTCTGTTCATATCCTTTGCCCACTTTTTGATGGGGTTGTTTGTTTTTTTCTTGTAAATTTGTTTGAGTTCTTTGTAGGTTCTGGATATTAGCCCTTTGTCAGATGAGTAGATTGCAAAAATTTTCTCCCATTCTGTAGGTTGCCTGTTCACTCTGATGGTAGTTTCTTTTGCTGTGCAGAAGCTCTTTAGTTTAATGAGATCCCATTTGTCAATTTTGGCTTTTGCTGCCGTTGCTTTTGGTGTTTTAGACATGAAGTCTTTGCCCATGCCTATGTCCTGAATGGTAATACCTAGGTTTTCCTCTAGGATTTTTATGGTATTAGGTCTAACATTTAAGTCTCTAATCCATCTTGAATTAATTTTCGTATAAGGAGTAAGGAAAGGATCCAGTTTCAGCTTTCTACTTATGGCTAGCCAATTTTCCCAGCACCATTTATTAAATAGGGAATCCTTTCCCCATTTCTTGTTTCTCTCAGGTTTGTCAAAGATCAGATGGCTGTAGATGTGTGGTAGTATTTCTGAGGACTCTGTTCTGTTCCATTGGTCTAGATCTCTGTTTTGGTACCAGTACCATGCTGTTTTGGTTACTGTAGCCTTGTAGTATAGTTTGAAGTCGGGTAGCGTGATGCCTCCAGCTTTGTTCTTTTGACTTAGGATTGTCTTGGAGATGCGGGCTCTTTTTTGGTTCCATATGAACTTTAAAGCAGTTTTTTTCCAATTCTGTGAAGAAACTCATTGGTAGCTTGATGGGGATGGCATTGAATCTATAAATTACCTTGGGCAGTATGGCCATTTTCACGATATTGATTCTTCCTATCCATGAGCATGGTATGTTCTTCCATTTGTTTGTGACCTCTTTTATTTCACTGAGCAGTAGTTTATAGTTCTCCTTGAAGAGGTCCTTTACATCCCTTGTAAGTTGGATTCCTAGGTATTTTATTCTCTTTGAAGCAATTGTGAATGGAAGTTCATTCCTGATTTGGCTCTCTGTTTGTCTGTTACTGATGTATAAGAATGCTTGTGATTTTTGCACATTAATTTTGTATCCTGAGACTTTGCTGAAGTTGCTTATCAGCTTAAGGAGATTTTGGGCTGAGACAATGGGGTTTTCTAAATATACAATCATGTCATCTGCAAACAGGGACACTTTGACTTCTTCTTTTCCTAACTGAATACCCTTGATTTCTTTCTCTTGCCTGATTGCCCTAGCCAGAACTTCCAACACTATGTTGAATAGGAGTGGTGAGAGAGGGCATCCCTGTCTTGTGCCAGTTTTCAAAGGGAATTTTTCCAGTTTTTGCCCATTCAGTATGATATTGGCTGTGGGTTTGTCATAAATAGCTCTTATTATTTTGAGGTATGTTCCATCAATACCGAATTTATTGAGCGTTTTTAGCATGAAGGGCTGTTGAATTTTGTCAAAAGCCTTTTCTGCATCTATTGCGATAATCATGTGGTTTTTGTCTTTGGTTCTGTTTATATGCTGGATTATGTTTATTGATTTGCGAATGTTGAACCAGCCTTGCATCCCAGGGATGAAGCCCACTTGATCATGGTGGATAAGCTTTTTGATGTGTTGCTGAATCCGGTTTGCCAGTATTTTATTGAGGATTTTGCATCGATGTTCATCAGGGATATTGGTCTAAAATTCTCTTTTTTTGTTGTGTCTCTGCCAGGCTTTGGTATCAGGATGATGTTGGCCTCATAAAATGAGTTAGGGAGGATTCCCTCTTTTTCTATTGATTGGAATAGTTTCAGAAGGAATGGTACCAACTCCTCCTTGTACCTCTGGTAGAATTCAGCTGTGAATCCATCTGGTCCTGGACTTTTTTTGACTGGTAGCCTATTAATTATTGCCTCAATTTCAGAGCCTGCTATTGGTCTATTCAGGGATTCAACTTCTTCCTGGTTTAGTCTTGGAAGAGTGTAAGTGTCCAGGAAATTATCCATTTCTTCTAGATTTTCCAGTTTATTTGCATAGAGGTGTTTATAGTATTCTCTGATGGTAGTTTGTATTTCTGTGGGGTTGGTGGTGATATCCCCTTTATCATTTTTAATTGCGTCGATTTGATTCTTCTCTCTTTTCTTCTTTATTAGTCTTGCTAGTGGTCTGTCAATTTTGTTGATGTTTTCAAAAAGCCAACTCCTGGATTCATTGATTTTTTGGAGGGTTTTTTGTGTTTCTATCTCCTTCAGGTCTGCTCTGATCTTCGTTATTTCTTGCCTTCTGCTAGCTTTCGAATGTGTTTGCTCTTGCTTCTCTAGCTCTTTTAATTGCGATGTTAGAGTGTCAATATTAGATCTTTCCTGCTTTCTCTTGTGGGCATTTAGTGCTATAAATTTCCCTCTACACACTGCTTTAAATGTGTCCCAGAGATTCTGGTATGTTGTATCTTTGTTCTCATTGGTTTCAAAGAACATCTTTATTTCTGCCTTCATTTCGTTATGTACCCAGTAGTCATTCAGGAGCAGGTTGTTCAGTTTCCATGTAGTTGAGCGGTTTTGATTGAGTTCCTTAGTCCTGAGTTCTAGTTTGATTGCACTGTGGTCTGAGAGACAGTTTGTTATAATTTCTGTTCTTGTACATTTGCTGAGGAGTGCTTTACTTCCAATTACATGGTCGATTTTGGAGTAAGTATGATGTGGTGCTGAGAAGAATGTATATTCTGTTGATTTGGGGTGGAGAGTTCTATAGATGTCTATTAGGTCTGCTTGCTGCAGAGATGAGTTCAATTCCTGGATATCCTTGTTAACTTTCTGTCTCGTTGATCTGTCTAATGTTGACAGTGGAGTGTTGAAGTCTCCCATTATTATTGTATGGGAGTCTAAGTCTCTTTGTAAGTCTCTAAGGACTTGCTTTATGAATCTGGGTGCTCCTGTATTGGGTGCATATATATTTAGGATCGTTAGCTCTTCCTGTTGAATTGATCCCTTTACCATTATGTAATGGCCTTCTTCGTCTCTTTTGATCTTTGATGGTTTAAAGTTTGTTTTATCAGAGACTAGTATTGCAACCCCTGCTTTTTTTTGTTCTCCATTTGCTTGGTAAATCTTCCTCCATCCCTTTATTTTGAGCCTATGTATGTCTCTGCGTGTGAGATGGTTCTCCTGAATACAGCAGACTGATGGGTCTTGACTCTTTATCCAGTTTGCCAGTCTATGTCTTTTAATTGGAGCATTTAGTCCATTTACATTTAAGGTTAATATTGTTATGTGTGAACTTGATCCTGCCATTATGATATTAACTGGTTATTTTGCTCGTTAGTTGATGCAGTTTCTTCCTAGCCTCGATGGTCTTTACATTTTGGCATGTTTTTGTAATGGCTGGTACCGGTTGTTCCTTTCCATGTTGAGTGCTTCCTTCAGGGTCTCTTGTAAGGCAGGCCTAGTGGTGACAAAATCTCTAAGCATTTGCTTATCTGTAAAGGATTTTATTTCTCCTTCACTTATGAAACTTAGTTTGGCTGGATATGAGATTCTGGGTTTAAAATTCTTTTCTTTAAGAATGTTGAATATTGGCCCCCACTCTCTTCTGGCTTGTAGAGTTTCTGCCGAGAGATCTGCTGTTAGTCTGATGGGCTTCCCTTTGTGGGTAACCCGACCTTTCTCTCTGGCTGCCCTTAAGATTTTTTCCTTCATTTCAACTTTGGTGAATCTGGCAATTATGTGTCTTGGAGTTGCTCTTCTCGAGGAGTATCTTTGTGGCGTTCTCTGTATTTCCTGGATTTGAATGTTGGCCTGCCCTACTAGGTTGGGGAAGTTCTCCTGGATGATATCCTGAAGAGTGTTTTCCAACTTGGTTCCATTTTCCCCCTCACTTTCAGGCACCCCAATCAGACATAGATTTGGTCTTTTTACATAATCCCATACTTCTTGCAGGCTTTGTTCATTTCTTTTTCTTCTTTTTTCTTTTGGTTTCTCTTCTCGCTTCATTTCATTCATTTGATCCTCAATTGCTGATACTCTTTCTTCCAGTTGATCGAGTCGGTTACTGAAGCTTGTGCATTTGTCACGTATTTCTCGTGTCATGGTTTTCATCTCTTTCATTTCGTTTAGGACCTTCTCTGCATTAATTACTCTAGCCATCAATTCTTCCACTTTTTTTTCAAGATTTTTAGTTTCTTTGCGCTGGGTACGTAATTCCTCCTTTAGCTCTGAGAAATTTGATGGACTGAAGCCTTCTTCTCTCATCTCGTCAAAGTCATTCTCCGTCCAGCTTTGATCCGTTGCTGGCGATGAGCTGCGCTCCTTTGCCGGGGGAGATGCGCTCTTATTTTTGGAATTTCCAGCTTTTCTGCCCTGCTTTTTCCCCATCTTTGTGGTTTTATCTGCCTCTGGTCTTTGATGATGGTGATGTACTGATGGGGTTTTGGTGTAGGTGTCCTTCCTGTTTGATAGTTTTCCTTCTAACAGTCAGGACCCTCAGCTGTAGGTCTGTTGGAGATTGCTTGAGGTCCACTCCAGACCCTGTTTGCCTGGGTATCAGCAGCAGAGGCTGCAGAAGATAGAATATTTCTGAACAGCAAGTGTACCTGTCTGATTCTCGCTTTGCAAGCTTCCTCTCAGGGGTGTACTCCACCCTGTGAGGTGTGGTGTGTCAGACTGCCCCTAGTGGGGGATGTCTCCCAGTTAGGCTACTCAGGGGTCAGGGACCCACTTGAGCAGGGAGTCTGTCCCTTCTCAGATCTCAACCTCTGTGTTGGGAGATCCACTGCTCTCTTCAAAGCTGTCAGACAGAGTCGTTTGCGTCTGCAGAGGTGTCTGCTGTGTTTGTTATTGTTTACTGTCCCCTGTCCCCAGAGGTGGAGTCTACAGAGACAGGCAGGTTTCCTTGAGCTGCTGTGAGCTCCACCCAGTTCGAGCTTCCCAGCAGCTTTCTTTACCTACTTAAGCCTCAGCAATGGCGGGCACCCCTCCCCCAGCCTCTCTGCTGCCTTGCCGGTAGATCACAGACTGCTGTGCTAGCAATGAGGGAGGCTCCGTGGGTGTGGGACCCTCCTGGCCAGGTGTGGGATATGATCTCCTGGTGTGCCTGTTTGCTTAAAGCGCAGTATTGGGGTGGGAGTTACCCGATTTTCCAGGTGTTGTGTGTCTCAGTTCCCCTGGCTAGGAAAAGGGATTCCCTTCCCCCTTGCGCTTCCCAGGTGAGGCAATGCCTCGCCCTGCTTCAGCTCTCGCTGGTCAGGCTGCAGCAGCTGACCAGCACCGATCGTCCGGCACTCCCCAGTGAGATGAACCCAGTACCTCAGTTGAAAATGCAGAAATCACCGGTTTTCTGTGTCGCTCGCGCTGAGAGTTGGAGACTGGAGCTGCTCCTATTCGGCCATCTTGCTCCGCCCCCCAATTTTTGGGTTTTAATTCCCACTTATGAAGTGAGAAGAGCTAGGTTTTACCTCAGAAATTTTAAATTGGCAACTCTTGAAACCTGAAAACATGCTTTGTTTGGCATGCATGCCTTTCTCAATGCTTCCAATGTAAATGTCATTACATGGAGATTGCATGCTCTGAGACTTCACAGTCTCCCTCACTCCATACTGTGCTACATCCTAACTGCTTAATTGATATGATTACCCTCCTTCCATGGAAGCAATGGTGGTGACTTCTGTTAGACAGTATCTGAACTTTCTTTCTGAAGCTCAGAACACATGTACAGCAGGCTCATTTCCAAAAACGTACTTACTTAAAATAAGGCAAAGTAGCAGGTTCAGTTCACATACGTGTTTCACCTTGAGGGTACAGTTGTTTCATTTAGCTTTCCTGTGGAGGGGTTGTTTGTACTAGATGTCTCTCTAGCGTGCTCTCTCAGCACACCTGCTTACTCAGCACACCTGCTTATCTATCGGTACCTTCACAACCTCACCACATTCATGATCTGTCTCCACTCCATCCTATTCGATTCATCAGAATAGAAAGTTTATCTTGTTGATGCTATTGCTATGTAGCTAGCAATAGGCATCAATAAATATTAATTACATAGTATCAATAAATATTAATTGAACACAAAGTTGTATAGATGAAGGAAGGAAAATGGTTTAGCTCCAATTTAGTATGTGTCTAGCACAGGGGTCAGGAAACTTTTCTATAAAGGACCAGAAAGTAAGTATTTTCAGCTTTGTGGGCCATGCATTCTCTGTTGCAATTGCTTGATTCTACTGTTGCAGTGTATAAAGAATTGGCCAACACAACTGTGGGGACTGGCAAGTCTAAAATCCATAGGGTAAGTCAGCAGGCCAGAAACTCAGGTAGTTAATGCTATAGTCTGAAGGCAGAATTTCTTTTTTTTCCAGAAAACCTCAGCTTTTTCTGAAGGCCTTTGACTGATTGAATGAGTCCCACCCACATTAATGAGGATAATATCCTTTACTTAAAGTAAATTCATTGTAGATGTTAACCACATCTAAAAAACACCTTCACGACAACACCCAGGCTGGTGTTTGATTAAATAACTGAGTACTATAGTGTAGCACAGTGGACACATGAAGCTAATTATTACATAGTGTCAAGCAGCCATAGGCAATATGTAAATGAATGGACATGGCTGTGTTCCAATAAAATGTTATTTAATTCGAATTTCATATACTTTTTATATAGCACAAAACATTATTCTTCTTTTGACTTTTTCCCAAACATCCCAAAATGTAAAAACTATTCTTAGCTCATGGGTGGTGCATGCAAAACCAGGTAGTGGGCCATATTTGACCCAGTGACCATTGTTTGCTCACCCCTGCTTCAACATAGCATTATGCATGTTTTATTTATAGACATTATAAATATATTATGCTTACTTATAATTTATTTACACATATACATATATAGAACTTTTAACTGGTGCTGATGACAGCTATTCTTAAAACAGGGCTCAAAAGTAATTTAAGTTATTGTGGTTCTGATAGTGGGAAAGTGATAAGGGAAACTAAAATTTCAGTTTTAGAGTTTTCAATGATATTACACATTATTATTATCTAGTAATGATTTTGTGTAATGTTCTCTGAGGAAAGAAGTATGAAAAAGAATATCTACCAAGGTCTTTCTAGGGCTTTAATTCTAGACAGTAGTGGTCAGCAGTAAAAAGATGATGAAATATCTTGATAAAAGGGAGGTGGAATGTAACACTTTCCTAATGTAGAAACCACCTCTTTTCATACTAACTAATCCTCAACACCAGCTTCTGAACATGTGAACGTGTGCAATGCACACACGTTCATTTATTCTCTATTACATGCATTACTGAAGTTATTACTATATGTCAGGCTTTTAATCAAGCACTGGTGATTTAAAGGTCAATAAGACAGACTTCTTTAAGAGTTCCCAGGATAAGGCAAGAAAAAAATTGTTGAGTATCTACCATTTGTCAGACATGTCAGCTAAATTATCTGATTTAATGCCCAAAACAACTCAAGGTGGACTTGCCAGATAAAAATACAAGACCAATTAAAGTTGAATCTCACATAAACAACAAATCACGTTTTTAGCATAATATGTTAAAAAATTATCTGAAATTCACACTTGTATTTTTATTTGCTAAAAATTGCAACCCTAGTTCAATGAGACGTGGGCCTTATTGAACCCAGTTTATCTCTGAGTAAAAAGATGATCAGAATGATTCGTTTTTTGAGTTCATAAATCTGGAATTCCATGAACATTTTCTTTGAGCTAAAACCAGATAGGCAGACAAAATATAAAGAAATTGAGTACCACTTAGGTGTATTGGCAAGGCAAAAAGGATGAAATTAAGTTTATCTGTGGAACATTGTATGATGAAATGTTTGAGTGAAGACTGAAAAGTGATGAAACGCAAGTAAAATAAGAGAAAACTAATTTGGATTACTTAAAAGATTATTTCAGTTGAAAACGATAATCACTTTTTCAAAATTCTCCTTGAAGTTAATATTACCATCTCATTACTTTGTATGTTACAGAAATATTTTCAATAATCACCTTTTCTTGCTTTTTTCAGAATATGCAAATAATTTTGAAGATGCTAACTCCAGTTAATATCAACATTATAAAGTTCAAAATTTGTTATAATTTGTAAAGAAATCTTATGTTAAACACAGAGAGCCAGTGAAATTTTAAAAGAAAATTTGTCTAATTACTTTCTCATAAGGAGTTCATGGCAGATCAAAGGAAGAAAGCTAAAGAAGCTAAAAGAGTTATTTCATATATGCAGTTCTTAATGAAACAAGAATATCTATTGCTTCTTGGTTTCTCCTCTCTAAATGATAAAGATAATTGTAGCTGACAGTTGAATTCTGATTACACGCAGTGTGATTATTTCTTACTATTCTGTTGTGTAGTTAGAAAAGATTTTTCATTCCTCCAAACTGTATAGCTGGACATTAATATAAACCTCTACTAAAACTGTTATAAAATATTTTAATTTAAATTATTTAATAATTGCTATTTTCTTTTTTCCTTGTATTTAACCACTTAGTAATTTGAAGTTTGTATTTCAAATGTTTTCCAACACAAAGAAATACATTAAATCTCACCAGTAACCATGATTTCTCTACAATAGATACAATTTAATTTAAGCATAGTAGCTTAAGAATTAAACTGTTTTTATTATCTTTTTATTTCTTGTGACATCATTAGAAGGTTTAAAGGGATGAGATTTGAGAAAAGAGATTCTTCACTGTGAGATTTCTATATACCACAGATGAGACAGAAATAAGGCACAAAGTATGAATAAAAATTTTAAAGATAAGAAGGGAGATTAAAAAGCACCAAGTACAAATGCACGCTTTGATCCAAAAATGTAAAACTTGGGGAAGAGGAAGCTAACAAGGAGTGGCGAAAAATATCTCCATATCTAGACAGAGTTTAGTCAGTTGGTTCATCTATAGACCAGATTTTCTTTAAATTATCACAGAGTTGCATAATTTCAGAGGGGAAAAAAACTATGCATTTGTCAGCCTCGTTCGCTGACTTATTCTAACGTGTCCTGAAAAGAAGTATGTGTGCTCCCCAAGGGGGTGAGACCAGGGATAAGAAAACAGTACAACTAAGTACTCTGTATGGAAAGCGGTCACCTATTATCCATCTTAATACATGTAGTCACTTTTACTAATCAGTTTTAAAACATAACTTAGGTTACAAGTGCTCGTATTTAAAACATAGTCAAAGCTGAACTGAAAGAGTCCTTTTTGCCACTTGCAGTTTTGTTACTCTGAGAGAACCAACACCTAATAAGGGATAGAGGGAAAAATGCTTTACCTCTGTCTAGACAGCTTTGCTTCTGTTTAGTTGCTTTCACTCCAGGAGAGAAGGATGTCAAATTTATTTCTGTTTACAAGATGCCTCAAGTGATTTTCTAGTACAAGTCTTGATCCCGGTGATATTCTTTTAAGGGGTCCAAAAAGTACAAAACAAAGAAAAAGGAAGATACATAGAAACTGTTATCTGAAAATATGAATTAGGTGCTAAAGGCTGAATTATACTCTTATTTAGCACCAAAGTTTTAAATATCTGCTCTGGTAATAAATACATTAAAATTTATTCGAAGTGCTTTAATTTTATTAATGTAACAAAGAGGTTGCAACATAATTCCCCCAGATATTATATATTGCATTTGGTTCCCACATTACTTTCCTTAAACATGATTTTGATTGCTTTCCAAAATCAGAACCATGTGTGTATATAACACACATATAAGCCTGTATACCCACAATCATCCAGATTTCTGGCCTTTCCTGAAAAGTTACGAAATCAGAAACCTTAGATGCACATTCACACATGACAGCCTTTGGTGGGATCTGAAGAGTCGCTGCCTTGTACAAGGGCCTTGCGTGCCCTTCTTCGTAATAACCCAACATCTACTTCGCTTTACTCATTTAGGTAACCTTCCTGGGCCTGAGAAGTATGTGAGTATTTTAACCTGATGGTATTACCTGAAATCACAATGATGCTTTTTAGCCTGGTGTTGTGAAAAGAGCCTTAGATGAGCCTAGGGCCAGTTCTATCAATTTTTTAACTTTTACATCTAAAACGAAAATGCTATGACTATCAACTTTCCACATGTAGTAAGGATTAGACGGTATGTGTATTAAGTGAACAGCACATCTGGCAGATAGCTCTCTGACAGGCAGTTATTTGGACAAAGATGATGACAATTATTTTCATAAGGATGGCAATATGATATGGACCATAAAGTCACTCAAGCTTTGAAAACCACAGTTTTTTTCCACGGAAAAGGAAAATGAATATCATCACAACAGAGCCGTTTGGCACTAAACATCTCCAATATAGATATTAGACCTGCTCCTTTTGATTTTAGATTTCTATAAATTTCCAAGTCTTCACATTGTTTTTAAAGCAGGTTCATAGTTGGCAGTAGTCTTTCCATGTCTACAATAAAACTCAGCTAAAATAAAGTATAATTAATTTATCATTCACTGATTGTAGAAAAGGCAGATGGACTAAGAATTTGTTGTGAAGTTCTGAGATTTTCAAGAATATGACTTGTCACTTAGAGGAGAATTACATGTTTAAATAAAACAGGATGGAAAAATAATCTTAGTACAGTATTTTTCTTTCTGATAAAGCTTTTTTATTCAGTTAATGATAGTCAATATGTAGCTGACTGTGGGTTAGAAGTTAAATTACTTTCAGAACATTTAAAAAAAAGTCTTAATGTATTGGTGGACAATGATTTAAAATACATGGTTGTTTTAGTCCATTTGGCTGCTATGACATTTATTATTCATTTATTTCTCACATTTTGGGAGCCTGACAAGTTCAAGAGCAAGGTACTGGCAGATTTGGTGTCTATTGAAGGCCTACTGTCTGGCTTCTCACTGACCTCACATGGTGGAAGGGGCTAGCTAGCTCTCTAGAGCCTCTGTTATAAGGACACAGACTTCATTCATGAAGATTCCACCCTCATAATCTAGTCACCTCCCAGAGACCCCACTTTCTAATATCATTGTGTTGATGATTAGATTTTCAGCGTATGGATTTGGGGGAAAAATACATTCAGATCATAGCAATGTTATTTACATACATTAACAAATAGCCTTGAACATGAATAAAGGCTTACTGATGGATAGAAATCTTATATTTAAAAATAAAAAATAAAATTCTTAATCAGATTTACGAAATCAATTCAGATTTCACAACTGACTTGTAAAATCAATTTACATTTGTGAAATCAGAACAAGGAGCACAGGGCAAATTTTCTATTTTCTAGAAATGATTTTCAGTGTCTTTTGAAAGTTTAGCTACTTCTCTTCAAGTAGTTTCAAGTGTTAGCCTTGCAAAAGAGAAAAAGTGTAAGATGCCAGTAGTTCAAACACTTTTTTTTTTTTTGCATAATGGTGACTTTTTATTAAAATAGAGTTCAAAGAACCCAGAAAACTAAGTGGCTTTATGGAGGAGCTCAGAACTTTTTCTTACTTAAGGAAGTGAAGTGAGTATTTAACATGCTAGCCTTTTGCTAACCTCAATGGATGGTATACCTTTACTTTTGAAAAAGAAGAAAACTTTAAAATGATAAAGTTTTATTATCAGGTAGAAGGCACATGGTTAGGTAGCTTTTCTGATCAAATAACTAGAAGATTCATTCACTCATGTAATATTTAATCAAGTCTCCATTAAATACAAGGCACTTTGGGATATAATAGTGAGAAACACAGACAAGACACTTGCCCACATGCGGCTTAGATTCTAACACAAGAGACAGGCACTAAGAAGTCAATGGCAAAATGACCCAATGGTGACAACTGCCATGGAAGACAATAAAGCTGGGTGATGAGAGAGCCCAGGACCAGGACAAATGGGAGGAGCACTGTGACTGCCTGACATGTGCCATGTCTTGTGTTAAGTGCCAGGAATACAGTGGTAAATGAGGTAAAGTCCTCGCCTTACAGAATGTTCACTCTACTACTTAGACAGGCTGTGATAGAGAAGGGCACACACATGAGCAGGTCACTAATATAACTAGAGGATCAGATCTGTATTAGTCCATTCTCATGCTGCTTAAAAAGATATACTTGAGACTGGGTAATTTATAAAGGAAAGAGGTTCAACTGACTCACATTTCAGCATGTCTGGGGAGGCCGCAGGAAACTTACAATCATGGTGGAAGGGGAAGCAAACATGTCCTTCTTCACATGGTGGCAGGAGGGAGAAGAATGAGTGCTCAGAGAAGGGAGAAGTCCCTTATAAAACCGTCGGATCTTGTGAGAACTCACTCACTATCACAGAGAACAAGATGGAGGATACTACCCCCATGATTCAATTATCTCCACCTGGTCCTTCCCGTGACATGTGGGGATTATGGGAACTACAATTCAAGGTGAGCTTTGGGTGGGGACACAGAGCCAAACCATATCAAGATCCCTGCAAAAGTGCCGTGTCAGCCAAGGCCCAAAGGATGCCTGAGGGACAGCCAGGTGACAGGAAAGAGGGTAGACAGGAGTAGGGTGGAAGGCAGGCACAGGAAAGTGTGTACCAGTCGGTGGCACAGCTGATGTGAAATCTCAGTAGTACAGTGAGTTGAAAGAAGTGAATTCAGAATGGCAGGAACTTAAGAGTAGAAGAGCTGAGACTGAAAAGGTAGACAGTAACCCAATGAGAAGTTTGTCTTTTTCTCTGAGGTTAAGGGGAAGCTCGTGATGCATTAAGAGAAGCAGGACATGATCCCCAGTGGTAGTGGATTACTGAGGTAATCCATGATAAATGACTTTTATTTTAAAATGAGCAAAATAATGATATGCTTATATACTGATGAAAATGGTATAGTAGAAACAACAATAACAACTTGATATGAAAAAATGAAAAGAGAATGGAGGAGTGATGCCCTTGAGTGTGTTGGGGCAATGGCCTCTAACACCTGTCCCCATGTTGGCCTCCTGGAGGATCACAGACTCCTCACCTCTGGTAGGTTGTTGTGTGACTCGTGGGAATTCTTAGAGCTACTCTTTTCTTAATATACAGGAAGACAATATAATTTTGAGGAAAGTAAAGGCATAAACTAGTTATCTGGGTGATTGTAAATGAATGAGTTGGGGAAATAGTGTGATTGTAGGACTGATTCCATATGATGATTTCACATGGGGATAAAAATTTTTAAAGTAGTCTTAATAAAAACAGGAAATTGCTGTATGTCTGAAGCAAAACAGATACAATTAGAAACATTTTAAAGAAAAGCAAATTTTTTATTTCAAACTGTAATTCTGCATGGTTTTTTATATTAACATTCAATTAGTGTATTAGTGAAAATGAACATTTAATACTGAAGGACATGGTGAGTCTTCCTCAATAAGTGAGTGAAAGAATGATTGAACGACACCTGTAAATACAATCATAAATAGAAATGGGCAGACAAAAAGTAAATACTGCCAGATCCAAAGTAACATCATAGAAGTCCTTTACCTTTTTCAACTGATAGAGACTCTAACAAAAATGAATTGCTTGCAAAAGCTGTGACCTATTTAGCAGCTAATTTTCTAACCCTTAGAAAAATCTGCCATTTAAAGTAAGTTGAATACTACAATCTTTGCAGAAATGACAAGTAATTGCTTTTTTAATCCTATCTATGGCATTTTTGAGATAAAAACACATATTTTTAGGGGACTGGAATGCTACCATTTATTCTGTTGGTGGTAATTTTCTGAATAATTAAGTAATCTAACGAAATGTTATTTGTCTCCTCAGGCTCTGTGAAAATGCAATGTGTCTCTTGTTTTCAAAGGTGATTCATTTGCATTACTCCACCAGAAATGTAATAAAGAAAAGTTAATAAATATTCATTGTGTGTTTACAACTAATAATTGCAGTTACTGTAGTTTTGAAAAACAAAATAGAAAATAAATTTTGGCCTTTATTCTGTTACAGGGACTTTTGACTGGCATGAGTGAATATATCCAGGACAAAACATTTTTAATAATGAATAATCATTACAGAATACATAATCTGCTTTATTGTTTATTAAATAGTATATTAAAAGAGCCTTTAGCTGAAGGAATTCTTTATTGCAATTTAATGATTTAATAATAAAATTTATACAAGCAGACCATTGCTTTTAATCTAAAATCTTTAATGTCCAATGGAGGATGTTGTCTGTATCATAGAGTACAGTCTTTGATTACGGTCAATTTACCATGTTATAAGGCATTACTCTATATTTTGGCAGTGTTTTCTTTTTTCTTCACTTGTTTTATGTTATTCCTTGTCTCCTTCAAAAGATTACATAGTTTTTAAAGCTACAGCATGTTCTCACTTTCAAGTAGTAGCAAAACATTTTGTACACATGGACACAAAGGTGGGAACAACAGACACTGGGGATTCCAAAAGTGGAGAGGCAGAGTGGGGCAAGGGCTGAAAAACTACCTATCAGGTACTGTGCTGTCTACCTGGGCGATGGGATCAATCGCACCCCAAACCTCAGCATCACTCAATAAACCAAGGTGACAAACATGCACATGTATCCTTAAATCTAAAATATATCATGAAATAAAAGCAAAAGATTACATAGCCCATTAGGGCAAACATCTTTTTCTGGAATCTTTTCTGATACCTGTAATACCCAACTCAATGTTACATTTGCAGGAAATACTTGTAGAGCTCACTTAAAACGAGGTTTGTGCATGTTCTCATTGATAAGCCGGAGCTAAACACTGGGTAAACATAGACATAAAGATGGCAACAACAGACCCTGGGGCCTACCAAAGGGAGGAGAATGGAGGGGGTGTGGGTTGAAAAACTACCTACTGGGTAGCATGCTCACTACTGAGGTGTTGAGATCATTCATACCCCAAACCTCAGGGATATGCAGTCTACCATGTAACAAATCTGCACATATACCTCAAGCCTAAATAAAAGTCAAAAAAGAAAAATGAGGTTTAAACCTAATTTATTGACCTATTTTTGGTCAGTAATAGGTGTTAGAACTATGACTATTTGTGAATAAAGTAATAATTTTGCCTTTAGGTGTTTAATACAAGGGAAGATTACATATGTATGAAACATAAGCATTCTTGACAAGTTGCCTGCAAAGTATAAAACTTGATTTTAAACTCTAAGATATCTTGTCTTTTGGGGAAAGGAGTGGAAATTTAAATGTGCCAGTTTGTTGTTGACAAGGAAAAATATTAATCCAGTTATTTTTTTCCAACTGATAGAATTCTGGGTATTTTAATATATCAAAAGTGTCATTAATAGAAAAACCTTGAACTGCTTTAGATCTATCCAAACCCATTTCATTTCTCCCCAGTACTTTATCTAATATTTCTATGCATTCATTTTATCTCAAGCCTCAGATCTGATGTCTTCCTAATGTGTTATCTGTATGCAATGTGAAAATGATTTTCCTCTGTCCACTTTCCACTTCATTCATATATTTATCAATTATACCTTGAACTCCCTCTTTGAACATGCTTAATTCACTGTCTGTAATGAGCAAAGTAGACAAAAATCCTAGCTCTCATAAAGACTTTATTCTCATCTGTCCTCAATGCCTTAATAATCAACTCCTAAGTTCCAGTACCAATTTGTCTGAAACACAAGCCACAGTGTAAATGAAGTCTATAGGAATAAGAAACAGGTCATTAATAACAACTAGCACCCTGAAAGCATAGAATTTAAAATTTTATAACAATTCACTTGGCACCAAGGATATTTTATAAACTCTGAAATGTGCCTTTTCTTTCATTTGATTAGTAATTCAACATTTTTGGAATACCTACTAAGTGCCAGACCTCTTACTGTGCTTGATTACATGTAATATTGAAGCCGTGTGAATATCAATCTAGAATTTCATGAGAAATAATAAGCTCACAGTTTTATATCTTAAGTTTCATCACACGGTTGATATTTTGCTTATTTCAAAAACTCTAAAAGTTACTTTGGTGGTTTATACTGTGATTTAAAATTGGCATTTCAGGTCTTTTTAAAAATGTAATTTCTTGAATTTCATGCTCTGTCAGTTTTAGTGTGGAATTAGCCCAAGGTAGTTTTATAGCAATAAGGGATGTCTTATTGAAGAAGCCTGCAAGTACTTTATCTTCTATTCTTGTATTTGCTACTCCAAAACAATTGAAAAAGTAGAAACTGTACCCAAGGGAACTAGCTCTCAACTATTATCTGAAACTTTTTGGGCATGCCTTCTGTAGTTTTTAAATAAAATAATATGCATTCCATTCTTGCACTAGAAAAATTATTGGATTGGTTTTAAAATTAATCAATATACTGTTCTGGAGGCTTTGGATTGCTTTTTCATGCCAAGGAGATATCTAGTAATTCTAAAAGCTGACTGTTACAAGTTTATTGCCACACTATGAGTACAATTTCAAATTACAAGGCAAGCAGAAACGTAAGAAAAAAAGCCAACATTCTTGCCTAGAGAGGCAATTGTGAACTTGCTTGAAGGCCAAACTTGGTTTATAAATTTAGGTCTCCTGGTAATAATGATTTAATATTATTGTAAGAGCATGAACAAAGAACTACCAGTGTCAGGAGTTAGGGATTATATATTATTTATACGACTTTTTTATTATTGGTGCTTTTCTTTCACTGCGTTTAAAGTGCTTTTTAAATATCCTCCTGGCAATGCTAAAAACTCCTTTGTTTGTCATGTCAATTCCTTCCTTCAGAGGAAGAAAGTGAATTCATAGTTTATTATAGGCCAACGGTCACATTTCTGGGATTCCTACTAAGAGTAAGGGGATGATGCTCAGGCACAGTGCTAAATAAAGTCTATCATCCCCCGCTTTTCCATCTGTAGAGTTAACCATGTAGGCTTTAGCTGTGATATATGTCAACTCATTGATGTGATTTACTATGTAATGATTGATCACCATGTATTTAAGCAACCCAAACTAATTCCACTCAGGTAGAAAATTACAGAGTCAGAGAAATTTAGATAAGACAAGGACTCTATTGTCTTCATATAACTAAACTAAGGAAAGGGCTTGGTGCAGTTAAACTCAAAGATGATTAGCTCCACAGCTGAAAACATCATCAAAATGCCTTTTTATTGAAGAGCCCGAATTTTGTTTTTATCTGCTGGTTAACTTCTTTTATCTAGGTAGATAGCAATGCAACTGGAAAACTAAATTAGATGGGCTACCTAGTAAAATACACATCCACATTCACACCAAAATAACTATTTCAGAAAAATTTAACAGCTGGAAAACTAATACTCTGTATTGCTTCTTTCATCACACTGGTTTTTATTCTAAGGAAGAAAAAACAAACCTTGTGAAGAATACTGATTGGCTAGGTTTGAGTCACATGCTTACTGCCATTGGCCAATTATTCTGCTACTTCAGTTAACCAGCCAAATAGCAGCCATATTGGACCAAGGGTTGGAGTAAACGGAATATGGTAAAAGGAGAATTGAGTAGTCCCCTAAAGATGTGAAAGTTGAATATTGCCCCCAAAAGGGGAAAAGCTTCTGGGCAGACAAAACACAATCACTCACTGAAATTATGAAGTGGAACTTCTGACCACTAAAGACTCTTTAATTGCATCTAAAGTATTAGAGAAATTAAGTTATGCCCAAGAGAAAAAAACAAAGTGTGGAAAATTAAATAGACATAGCAAGTGTGAATCATGATAGATGAAGCCACACAGGGCTCTTATAGCACCTGTCATAGCAGTATTTCATAAACATAAGCCTCAGTAAACATTATTTGATGAAGATAACCAAAAATTATCTAGGTGATTAGCAATGCAATCAGCAAACTAAATTAAATGGACTTCCTAGAAAAATATGTCATGCATATTCATATGAAATTAATTCAAGGGATTAATGATATTTCAAAAAGGGAGAACTAATTAGAAGAATAATTTAAAATATAATCTCATTAACACTGATTAGCTTTATAATAGTTTATAGAGGAAGACTGAAGAAAGAAAATCAAATAGTACAAGATAGGGTGAAAATCACCAAACAAAATTAAATATATATATATATATATATATAGTGTGTGAAATTGTCTCATTTAAAAAAACAAATTAACTTTCTGAAAATGAAAATAAAAATCACAGAAAGAAAATAAGGAGAAAAAATGGATGTTTTCAGGAAATCAATAATTTCTGTTAACTGTCATATATGTATTAATTACAGTTATTATAGAATAACTTTGATAATTATGAACAAAATATAAAGTTTTGCTTTACTTTCAGGGATAAAATTACCAAATGATGTAAATTATGAATAATTTATAGTAAATTATTTGTAAAATCCATTTTTCATAACTTATGTTTTTAATTAAAATAGCATTACTAGTTGGTGTAGCAACAACAACAAATAATAAATGAGGGAGAATTTTCCAAATAAAATTACATCTTTTGTGTCAGATTTTGAGGAATTTTATTTTAAACTCAACTTTGTCATAAAGTTAAATGGAAACTAGACTAAAAGCCTAAGGTCATTTATTTAATCTTTTTCAATTATGGTCCTTAAAGTTAAAATTTCTTTGTATATGAAGACATAACAGAAAACTTCAAACTCAATTTGAAAGCACTTCAAAAATTGAACAGCAAATTAGTTATCAGAAACAAATTGACTTTGAGAGATATTCCCTTAAGAAAAATTAGTATCATATTTAAAGGCACCAACATCCTCAGCTAGAGAAGTTAGAAGTTATTTTCCACGGTAGAATCCACATTTCAAAAATTTGAATGAAGAAGGATTTTTTTTCATGTTTCTCCAAAATAAAGAAGACTGAATCAGATTCTGCATTTCAAAACAAACTTCACACCTATCTAGTACATACACACACACACAATCATGCGACATGTTAAAATTTATTCTGCTATGCAAATGGTGTCTTGATATCAAAAGTTTATCAAAATTTTTTTATCTTAAGGAATCATAAAACTATTTGAAATTAGTTGGAATACTCAAATTGCCTTTTTTCTGGCCTTTCTGCTCCCACCCGTTACTTCTTCTTGTGTCTTTTCCAGAGAGAAACTTAAATCCAATATATATAATTCATATAATGCTTTTTGGCTCAAAGCCTTGCTGGGGTTCTCCTTTTATTCAGAGTGAAAAATGAAATCTTTGCACAGTCTTCTAAACCCCTGACTTATCTGGTGATCCCTTTCTGATCCCATTCCTCCCATCCCCACTGGACCATACGGACCCTGCCACACTTGTTCCTACTGATTTGCCAGCAACAAGGGACTGTGCCATCTGCCTTTACTCTAATGTCACCCTTCTCAGTGAGGCCAACCCTTAATGTCATGTTTCAAATTGAATGCCACCACCCATCTCTTACCTGTTCAATTTTTCCCATGGCACTTATCTTCTACATGGAATCTAAGTTACTCATTATGTTTTTCTTTATTGTCTTTCTCCCTCTTCCAGAATGCAACCTCCAAAAAGGCAAGAATATGTGTCTGTTTTGTTCCTGATATATACCCCATTTTAGGTCCTCTTAGTTTTAGGTCATCTGGAGATCTGGTCTCTAGGGATATTGGCTCTTATTCTAGCCACAGTTGCCGTTGGGGTGACCAAGATTGCGTGACAAACTTCACAGGGCATGACCGGACAATATCTTACCTACTATTCCCTGGGCTTCCCCACTGAAACTGATCTGGTGAGATGCCCCAGTGTTCTCTACACCCTGGTATGTGCAATTCAGAAATGTGGGGAAACTAACAATCTTACCACAAAAAGCCAGAAGCCAATGAATGAATTACATCCTCTTATCAGACTCTCTGGAGAAGTAATTATTTACATATGCTGTCACAAAGCAGTTGGGCAAAATGAAGCAATAATTTATCTTTGACACTCAGAGGTAGCCAGATTATGCACCCCTGCATTGGTGTTCTCTACTTTCCTTCTTCACTACTATCTTCCCTCACTTCTGCTCCCTGGGATTAAGCTTCCCGAAAAGGATAGAAGTACACTAGCTTTTGTCTGACGCTTTGCTTTCTGGAGAACCTAGGTTAGTACAGGAGATAATAAATAACTATTTATCTATTGAATAAATCAATGTAAATTAATAATATCAAATAGAGGCATAGAAATATTGAGTGAGTTACATTTATGCCAGTATACATACCCAAGGAATCAGATATTATGTCAAGCCTAAAGAGAAGATACTTACTCAGGAATAAATGTATAACAAGAAAACATAAATGTGCAATATGCTCTAAATTTGTTTCTTTACATATGGCAAGGAAAGAAACCTTAAAGATTCAGTGTAAAACATCAACAATCTCTCAGTAGCTTATATGCAATATTTTTGTGATGGGTATTTCTAACAACTTTGCAAAGATATCCTTCTTTAGTCTACTAGTTTTAGAAAAAAAAGTCTTGAAATCCAGCATGAGTTCGTATTGACCCATGATTATGTGATTTATATATCCACTAGATAGGTGAAACCACTTAGGAAAAAAAAGTAAACTATCTTAAAAAATATGATCAAGACATGCATTGAGATAATAGAATAGTTATTACATGCATTTTAATGACGTATTATCTTCATTTTAATTTAGGATGAAAGTCTTTTACACTAAATAATTGACTGAGATTTGTTAAACATATATCCTATGAGACACATCTCACTGTCTTCAATATCTTTATATTTATATTTCATATATTACCCTAATTGTTTCACAGAGTAAATGCCATTATAAAAATGATTATAATATTTTAGTATAGGGTTAACCTTAACATACGAATAAAATGATTTTCTATCTATGTAACTTTACATTTTTAATTTTAGAGCTTTAGATTTTAAAGGTTAATAAAGATCTTTAGTGATGATAAAAAGATTATAACATTACATTTTGCAATTTAAGAATTACTATTATAAGTAACATTCCCCAAAGTAATACAATTGTGACATTTAACAAAAATATTTATTCAACAAGCAAATGAGCAATTGGAAAGAAATATATTCCTCTAAATTACATTTCACTTCTAGCATATGCCTGGAAATTTAGCAAAAATAGACAAGAAATTCACCTACATCTTTAAGAAATTAAAAACTATGATCCTTAGAGAGATTTTTTCACTTTCAGTTGAAAAACGGGACTTTGCTTTTATTGGTCAGATATTTAAAGGTATATGAACTTATTAATAAGGATGAATAAAAATAGATAGCTTTGACCATTTTAGATGCCCCATGTAAGTGGAATCATACAATATTTGTCGTGTGACTGGCTTATCTTACTTAGCATATAGTCCTCCAGGTTCACCCATCTTGTCACATATGGCAAGATTTCCTTCCTTATTAAGGCAAAATAATGTTTCATCATATATATAAACCACATTTTCTTCATCCATTCATGTATTGATGAACTCTCAGGTTGTTCCCATCTGCTGTTGAGCATAACTTTGCAATTAACATTGGAGTGCAGATATTTCTTTCAGATCTTTTAATTTTTCTATTGTAGTTTATTATATTAAGATACACTGAGACAAAAACATTCTACATAATGATTTTACCACTCATTAGAGATGTTATATTTTAGCACATATATGTAAAAGTAAGTACATAGCAACAAAGTGAAATGATTAATCGGACCCTGCTTTTTAAGTAAAAGTTCCCATTAAGGTATCAAACATAAAAACTTAAAAGGATAAGTAAATAGATTGTTAGTAGTATCACTAAAAAATAAGTATGAGTGGCCTTTACAAAAATCCATCCTTACCATTTAAAATTCTAAACTATAGCTAACTTGGGGGATAAATGGGAAGCAGATGGAGGGAGGGAATCAAATAGTTTAAGAGTGCTGTTTCAGTTTAAAGTTTTCATGTGAAACTCTGAAAGGACAATAAACTCCTAAACTCTAAGGACTGATTCCTACCAGCTTCTGGGCCACCCAGGTCACTACGACAGGGCAAGTGATTTGTTAACACCCTCTAAATGAATGCCAGTAATACTGAGTTTTTTCCCATGAAGTTTGTATTCATACGATAGATAACTTTCATAGTTTTAGTTTTTTGGCCTAAACATACTCCCTGGTCACTGTCACAGTTTAAATATTAAACATAGTGGTAGGCATTGTAAGAACTTTACAGATATTAAGTCATTTAATTTTCACTGTATCTTTGTGAGTTAGCTGCTATATTAAAATTCCATTGCTGGTCAGAAGAATACTCAAGACTGTGGGTTCCTGTCATGGTAGGAACTATGTGGAATTTATCTGTGTATTGTTCCTCTGCTCTCAGTCCCTGCTGCTCACCACACCTAGTACCTGAGACATACCAGATATTTGGTGTTGGTCTCTTGAATAAAGCAGCGATCCCAAACTTTTTGACACCAGGCACTGGTTTCATGGAAGGCAGTTTTTCTTTGGCCAGCAGGGGGAAGGGGAGGAGGATGGTTTTGAGATGAAACAAGCTCAGATCATCAGGCATTAGATTCTTATAAGGAGCTTGCAACCTAGATCCCTTGCATATGCAGTTCACAATAGGGTTCGTGATCCTATGAGAATCTAATGTCACCATTGATCTGAATCTAAAAGCATAGATATGATTCTAGATTGGCCTTGAACAACATCTCAGTTATGATTCTTTATTCCGGGGGTTCCCACCCCTGGGCCAGTACTGGTCCCTGAACTATTAGGAAATGAGCCACACAGTAGGAGGTGAGCAGTGGGTGAGTGAGCATTGCTGCCTGAGATCTTGATTGTATTTCTTTTTAAGATATACTCAGAAGTGAGATTGCTGGGTCATAAGATAGTTATGTTTTTAATTTTTTCAGGAACCACCACACTGTTGTCCACAGCACCTGCACCACCAGTTTATATTCCCACTTACAGTGTTGATTTCACTCACACATGGGATCTACAATTGTCAAACTCATAGAAACAAAGAATAGAATGATGGTTTCCAGGGGCTAGGGGCACAGGAAAATTGGGGTTTCTGGTCAATGTGTATAAAGGTTCAGTTATATACGACATGTAAGTTTTAGAGATCTGCTGTATAACATACTGGCTATAATTACTTATACTGTATTTTGCATTTAATAATTTAATAGAAGAGATCTCAAGTGTTCTTACCAGAATTTCTTTTAAAAAAAGATGACAAAGAAAGTAAGGTACAATACTTTAATTGTCCATGCATTTTTTTTTCTGGGTTGATATCCCCTCTCTACAGAGATCAGGAAAGACTATTGAAAAGGTTGATGGGTGTATGTTGTAGACATCTATTGATTATTCTGCCATCCCTCTTCTTAAAACTTATTCTAGGCCGGGTGCGGTGGCCTGTAATCCCAGCACTTTGGGAGGCTGAGGTGGGCAGATCATGAAGTCAGGAGATCAAGACCATCCTGGCTAACACGGTGAAACCCTGTTTCTACTAAATATACAAAAAAAAAAAAAAAAAAAAAAAAATTAGCCAGGCGTGGTGGCAGGAGAATGGCGTGAACCTGGGAGGCAGAGCTTGCAGTGAGCCAAGATGGCACCACTGCACTCCAGCCTGGGCAACAGAGCAAGACTCCGTCTCAAAAAAATACTTATTCTAATTTTCATTCAAGTATATATCCTTCCCCTTTGACCCAGGGGTAGGTCATGGTTTCTCTGGAGCCACCAGCACATTTCACTGCTCCTGCCTGAAAAAAGGCTCAGGGTGAGTCCATGACCACCCCACCTACAAGCGGTGTGACTCTCAGACTCCTTGATGCAAATGCTGGAAAGCTGATGGCCCGCTGTGCAGGTCAGATGTGGTTCAGTAGCCTTCTTGTTTAATAAAGGTATTCAACCCTGATAGAAAGCCAACACATGGAGAAGGAAAATTCCCAGAAACAGCAGAGAAATAAACCCAACTCCCCAGTAAAACCCATCTAAAACTTTTTTTTTAATCTATGGAGATTGTTAGTTACCCTAAGACAATAATTCCTGTTATCACTTAGGCCAGTTTGAGTTGGGTATTTTATTATGTGCACTGGAAGAATCTGTCATATCAATAATCATTAATTAGTATTATATTTTCGAAGGATTTCTTTTGCTTCAAAATCTTGCTATACCTAAGTATTTCTCAATGGTACTTTAAAAGTAAGTACATTCTAGATCAGTCAGTAAAAGCTAGGTTTGATTTTTTATGTAAAGCGTAGATGTTGCTATAACTGAAATGTATTTATACACTCATTCAACCAACTCATTCATTTTTAGAATGCAAAAGGCAGCCTAAGGAGCCTGAATGCAAGATCATTATGACATTATACGTTGACTACTCCAGGCATTATTCTAAACCAAAAGTGTTTTAAGGGCCCACAGATCCCTATAAGATGTTTACTGTCTTTAAATTCCACTTACTTACTTT
This sequence comes from Macaca thibetana thibetana, assembly GCF_024542745.1. NCBI lineage: Eukaryota > Metazoa > Chordata > Mammalia > Primates > Cercopithecidae > Macaca > Macaca thibetana. The sequence goes on along the minus strand of NC_065581.1, from coordinate 61,672,338 downwards.
CCGTATATAGATGTATAAATTCAGAGAAACAGTCAAGAGTATAGATGGATACTGTCATTATCATTATTTGAATGATTTTAAATTAAGTCAATAACTAAACTAATAGTACCATAAAATAATGTTTAATGTTAAATACACAAAAAATAAATGTATTTTGTATCATAAACTAATGGGCAGGTTATCCCTGCCATTCTAACCTGTAACAGAATACATTTATGGACAAGCAATACAGTAAGCAGAAGAAGAGGTACGTTCAGGGGTAAAGGCATAAGAGGGTCAAATCACAATCCGAGCTGCAGAAAGTAAGCACAATGCCTTTATACTCACCAGTGTTTCAGCATGTCGTACCTATCCTGCCTGCCTCTCAGCAGTGATTTTTTAAAAAGATGAGAAAAAGTTGGGATTTAAAAAAGGGCAATGAAAGTACTATGTGAAATGCTTCATAAAAATGAGATCTTTGTTATTTGTATTATAATTTATTCTTATGGGTTGAACTGTATAATTTAAAAAGATGTGTTGAAGTACCAATTCCTGCTACCTGCAAATGTGACCTTATTCATAAACAAGGTATTTGCAGATGTAAGAAAGTGTAGATAATGTCATACTAGATTAGGATGCCTCCCCTAAATTCAATTACTGGTGCTGCTATGAGGAGAGATTTGGATACAGACAGAAACACACTAAGAGAGATGACAGGGTAGGAACTACAAGGCAGCGATGCAGCCAAGAAGTGTAAGAGACAAGAGACTGCCAGCAACCGCTGGGGGCTAGGAGGAAGCAAGAAAGAGTTCTTCCCTAGAACCTCTAGAGCCTTAGAAGGGGCATGGCCTTGCTAATGCCTTGATTTTAGACTTCTAGTCTCAGTAACTATGAGACAATAAATTTCTGTTATTTTAAACCACCCACTTTGTGGTCATTTGTTACTGCAGCCATAACAAATACATTTATCTAAAGAAAAGCAAGTTGCTTAGGAGATACATTGTGTTTTGAACCCCTGCTTTCTGACTAGCTAGAGCTTCCTTAATCAAGATTTTTTATTTTCTGTTAGTGGCTATTCATTCTAACTATAGAAAAAGGCAGTAAATGGTTTTTCTTTTTTGAGAGTGGGACAATGCAGAAAAGCAAAACTAGTGAAGTTCGGTGCAAGTAAGATCAGCACCTGCTTTCTTTCACCTGCCTCTCCCAGCTCTTCACATTGCAGCCCACTAATTGCCTACCTAAAATCTCAGCCTGGCCATACTTCAAAGACAACCCAAATATAAGGTGTATAGGATGGAAACCTCATGAGTCTATATTGGTTTCCCTAGTTGTTTAGCAAAGCTAGGGGTTTAAATACCCATACCCAGTGTTAATCTTCAGCTTCTGCATTATACTTCAATTCCTTCTTCCTTATAGTTAGGCCCAGATTCCCGTGGTCTGAGGCTTACTCCTCTGCAGGTTACCTTCCGTTTGCATCCCCATCTCAACTTTCCACCTTTCTCTACTATGTTTCTGTAGGAGAAGGCTGAGCTATCTATATACTTAGCAGACTCCTGTGGGCCCAGACTTCAGTTTGAGTTGAACATTGAAGAACCAAGCAGGACATGAGAAAGAGGGAGGAGAATGAGATCGGTGTATTTCTCGTATTGGCTTTTGTCATGAGAAGTAATTATGGGTTAAGACCTTAACAAACGGTTTCCATTCAACTCTCTCCATCTGGGCTTCAGGAAGTCCTCCCTCCTTTCCTGTCGTAGGACCCTCTGCTGAAGCTCTTCCCATTTACTAGCCCCAGCTTGCTCTATCTTCATGATTTCTTTATATCTTGAGTATAGTTTTGTCAATAATCCTTTTTGTAAAAAACAAAACAAAACAAAACAAAAAACCTCCTCAAATTGTTCAATTTGGGTATGTCATTGATTTCCTGTTGGAATTGATTGATAACACCCCTCTCAATCTCAGCCTTCCCTGTCCTTGTATATCTCTGATCATGCATCAGGCCTTCTGCTGCCTCTTGTTTTTTTCTTATCAGTATCCGCATGCCTGATTCTAAACCCCCACTGAATCATTGGGAAACTTCTCCTCTATAAGTTGACCAACTAGATGAGGATCATGTCATTCGTCCATTTGTCAATATTTACTGAGTAGCATGCTGAAGTAGAAACTGTTTTAGGTGACAGGAAAAAACTGATGAACAAGGTCAAGGTCTTTACTGTTACGGAGCTCACAAATCTAAGGAGGGTAATAATTGATCACAACATCAAAATAAATTTTAGATAAAACTTTGCAGATTCAAACTTTTTGGAAAATTTCTTCCTTGAATTCTAGAAATGTTACATTTTCTTATATTCTCTTAATCATGTTCTAGCCTGCTGATTTTTACCTTGAGACACTAATGCTAGTGTCTAAGGGTGTAATTTGCTTTTTTAACAGCAGTATTGAAGTAAAATTGACACAGCATAAATTTTACTCATTTTAAGTAAATTTATTGCCTTGTGCAAATATCACCACAATCTATTTTAGAACATTTCCATCACTACCAAAAAAATCCCTTTGTGCCCATTTACATTCACTCCCCATTATCATCTCTAACCCCAAGTAATCCCTAATCCACTTTTATGACTATAAGTTTTCCTTCCCTGGATATTTCATAAAATTGAATTGTACAATATATGATCTTTCATATCTGGCTTTTTTAAATTTTTACTTAGCATAAAGTTTTTTTACTACTTTTTATTGCTGAGTAGTATTCTATGGTATGGATATACTACTTTTTATCGATTTACAAGTTGGACTTTTGAATTGTTTCTAATTTTTAGCTATTATGAAAAATATACACAGGTCTTTATGTGGACTTGTTTTTATTTCTCTTGCTTAGATACCTAGAAGCTCTGGTTTGTAAACTTAAGTTTAACTTTCTAAGAATTTGCCCAGCTGTTTTCCAAAATGACTGCACCATTGTGCATTCTATAAGAAACATAACAAGTGTTTCCACTTCTCTACATTCTCACCCATTTGTTATTGTCTGGCTTTATTTTTTGAAACGGAGTCTCACTCTGTCACCCAGGCTGGAGTGCAAAGGCCTGATCTCGGCTCACTGCAAGCTCCGCCTCCTGGGTTCATGCCATTCTCCTGCCTCAGCCTCCTGAGTAGCTGGGACTACAGGCGCCTGCCACCACGCCCAGGTAATTTTTTGTATTTTTAGTAGAGACGGGGTTTCACCGTGTTAGCCAGGATGGTCTTGATATCCTGACCTCGTGATCCACCTGCCTCGGCCTCCCAAAGTGCTGGGATTACAGGCGTGAGCCACTATGCTTGGCCTATTGTCTGACTTTTGAATTATAGTAGCAGTAATGAATAGAAAGTAATGTCTTATTATCATTTTGTGTTTTTTTCTAGTGACAAATGATGTTAAATATCTTTTAATGTACGTAATGCCACTCATATATCTTCTTTGTTGTAATGTCTAGTCAAATGTTTTCTTTATTTTTATTGGATTTATATTATTGCATTTTTTTGTGAATTTAGAATACAAATTATTTAATGTAAAATTTGCAAATATTTTATCCCAAGCTATTGCTTATCTTTTTTCATTAATGTAATTTTTAATATATCATATGCATACATATAGGCAGTTATGTGTGCATAAGCACCTGTGTGTGTGTGTGTGTCTTGTATGTATGCCCTTTGGACTTTGTGCATTACCTGTAAGTCAGAAAGTCAGAGTCAGACAGATTCTAAATCCTTTCTTGTAACCTGCCCTGAATTTGAATGAATAGTCTGAGAACTTTGGGACTTCAGGAGACACAGAATGTATACCTGTCTGCAATAAATAAGCCCATGAGCTAAATTTGAAAGAAAAAAAGCCAACTGATGGCACTATTCTGAATATTGGCATTGTCATATTTGTGTTGTGAAAATTTCTTATCATTTTACTCTCATGAACTTAAATATCAATAATCCATTATTACAATCACGATCCTTATTGTCTGACATTAAGATAGCTCAAGATGCAAAAAGTCCATCATTTTCCACATTGATGTATAATTTAATTTCGTATCATAGGTACCATTTTATATACCAGAAACAACTAAATAAATATATGGTAATAATTCCTTATGGTATGATTTTCTTATTTGGGAGCATGACTTGCTACAAAATTTGCATAACCATTAACTGAAAGTACAGAAAGATTTAGAGTATCTAAATGAAATCTTTCTCACTTCTTCTATCAAAGTATTTTGGATCAGCCAGCAGGGCATCTTGTACTGCTCATATAATTTTAGAAACTGATGAAATAACCCATTTGTGTGCACATGGTGGGAAATCTAAATGAAGCTCTGTTATTTTATAAACTGTGATTCTACAACTTTAGCAAAATTTTTATGACAGTGAGAGTGAAAAAGGAATAGCACAGTTTTGTGTCCAGGAAATATGCCACGAAATTATAGTACTGTACAACTATGAGATTTTAAGATACATTATCATTAGCAAGCTACTTTTCCAGAGAAGCAGGTAAAGTGGGATCAGTTACTATAAGCACCATGATCTGTTCCCCAATTAATTTTTGTAATTCACTTCCAACTTGAATGAAAGAACATAGACATTTTCTTTGCTTTGGTGCTATTGATCATGTCTTCCCAGAATGCTTCATTAGCACCAACTTTGCCCTGGCCCTGCACACAGCTGATTTGGAGATATCCCTCTTTGTTAAAATCGGCAGGTTAATCCCTTCAGAATGACGAGAGTGCAGATTCTAGACCTGGACAGGCCCCAGCTACATGCCTCTTGTAGTTCTCCTACTTCTCTCCAGATAATTTTGCTACAGACTATAAAATACCCAATTGATTGAAGTCTAAAGATTATAAATGTAATTTATGAGTTGTATTTGATTAAATGTGTGACTGCCGCGAGGGACATAGACATTTCTTCCTGTTAGTGGAAGCCCTGTGCAAATCACTTGAACCTAACCTAGCAAGCTGGAAGCATCTTCTTTAAAATGTTGAGTCAAAATTGCAAGCTATGGGAATACTCGTTAAGCAAACATAAGTAGCAGTCATATCACCGAAGGTGTTTTAGGTTGATAATTATTGTGTTATCATTATTAAACATTAAGATCTATATTTATCACCTGATCAAATTTGTACATTGAGCATTGAAGCAACTTGAGTATTTAAAGGGCAAAGTTTTTCTGATTAAATAAGCATTTGAAATAAATGATCACTACATTTGCCTTCCAACATTAAGATGCTATGAAAGATTCAGCATTAGCACCCATGATAACAAAAATAATGCACTCAATTAATGCAGGTATTTTCGGACCCAATTTGGCTGATGAATCTGCAGGAATGGAGGAGGAAACATCTTATTTGATAGAAATTCCATTCATTATGATGGTTTATTGGTCAGGCACTATATTTTCCTACTTTAAGAATTAGGTATAAATGCCTTATATAAACATTGCTTTTATTCTTCTAAAATCTATACATCTCAAGTAATCAAATATAGTACATTAGATAAGCACTCAAATACCTAACATAATTGAGGTCCTGAAAAAGCCTTATAGAAGTCATGATTTTTGGTCTGATGGAGCCATATTAATGGAAATCATCTTTAAAGCATTAAACAATCTGTTAAATTGTCAGAGTTCAAGCCCCTTGCCAATACCTGTGAAGGCCCGAGAGAACTGCTCAGTAAAACCAAAAACTAATCGTGAAAAGTACGAAGTGTAATTCATAATTGAGGACATAATCCATGCTTTGTCTTTGTAATTATATAATAGTCAAGCTCTGAAGTATACATTTTCCAAATTCTAAACCACCTGTACAATTAGAAATCATATCAAAGTAAATATGAAGATTTGTACATTTTTAATATACATAATTTTAAGAAAGAATAGCTTAAAGGTTTCATTGAAAACTATTGTTAATACATTAAACTTATTCAAATAGAATCTTATTAAAATTATAAATTATAATTAAAATCATAGATTAACACTGCAATCACTATACTATACTGTAATTACTGTATTAGCCATGACAATTTGAAGCATTCTTTCTATTCTGCTTTGTTTTCATGAAAGATTGTAGTACAAATTTCTTTTCAAATAGACACTCTGCTTTTCTTTTTTTAGTTTTAACAGATTTATTGAGGTATAATTGATATCAAAAGAACTGCACATATTTGATATGCACAATGTTATGACCCTACTTATAGTCAGCCATTAACATAATTGACTAAAAATAACTCACTAAACCCATTCATCATTTTTACTAGAAGTGTGCATAAACCTTGTCCTGGGCATATCATATTTTATTTAAGTTTCATTTATTTCATTTAACTCAAAGAGTGAAAGATGCAAAAATGCTTAACACAGGGGGAAAAAAATCAAAGACCCAAATCAATACATGTGGTATTTCAGAGGATTTCACTGTAGAAATAATGGCTAGTCTTTCTATTTAGTAGAATTATTTTGTCTGCTTAAATATAATCAATTAACTTCAACATAGCAGTAAGGCAGAGGACCAACAATTTGCCTTTTTACTCATTCAGCAAATCAAAATATATTGTTGTTCCATTTTATTTCTGAAGTGAGGTCCTGGCAAAAGCCCATGTTTCTTGGACTGCCTAGGCCATACTAACTGGAAATCATAAATGAAGCATTAAACAACCTATCAATCTGACAAAGTTCAAGGGTCTCACTGATACATGTAAAAACCCTGCCACCAACTTAAAACCAAGATGTCACTGGTGAACAATATCAACATGGTGGCTGTTTAGCTGTTAGTATAGTGCAAAGGAGATATTGCTAAACAAATAACATGAGCAACTATAGAATTAACAGTATGATTTAAGCATATAAAGCTCAGGTGTGCATTAGTATTTCCTCAATTACACAATACTGTGTTCTTTTCCAACAAATACTGCAATTTTTAGAGGGATGTTAGGGGTCAAGATCTAAATCCAACTTTTGTAATAATTTTTTTCCAAGACAATACACATGGTCAAGTAAGAAGTATTTTAAGCTGTAGCAAAGCTATAAAAATATTTTATCAATATAGTCTCTCAGTTTTAAAGCAATTAAAAATAAACAAACTTTGTGCTGGGATAAATTAGATTTAGATATTGCCCTTTAGCAATTAAGAAATGGAGAAAACAGTGGTTATTTTCCAGGGTGATGAGAAAGACTTCATTTCAATCACTACATTTGAGAGTTTGCCTGCAGATACCTCAAGATCACCATTTAAGAGTTTACACATTTTCTTATGCTTCAGAAAGATTGTCTGAGAGTCAACACCTAGGAGTAACACATTTTTCCAAACTGGAAAACAAAATCAACCCCACAATTTAAAATCTTCCTCCAACATTTGTAGAAAAAACAATTGGTCTTTTTCTGATGTGACCAGCATCTTATAAACTAGTTCAGGATTCCTTGTGGAATACTCTTTCATGTCTGCTTCTCTCCCCTAACTTCTCAGCCTCTAACAGCTGTTTGCTTTCTCTTGAAAGTTAAAATGGATTCCAAAGTAGAAGCGCATATATCCAGTGAAATTTTTCAAATCTCACATATTTTTCTAAAGTGCCAGATTAAAAAAAAAAAAAATCATTTTGCCTTACAGAAAGATTTGCCTTAAGTGCCACGTGCAAAATATGATTTTGTTATATAACTATTAAGTAATATTTACTACCATTTATACATGACATTCTTCACATAATAGCTAAACAGTTTTTTTTCCTCAAAACCGCTTAAGTAAAATTCAAAGCACAAATTGTACTGAAATATAAAAATGTATGCAATTAGATAGTTACATATTGACCAAGGCAACAAATAATTAAATAAAGAATGTGTAGATTAGATTTACTTTGTTTCTTTTGGGAGTGACAAAATGTCAGAATATTGCAAAGAGTATTCATCTTTTATTTTAGCTTGGATTTTCTTTCTGAACACTTTTGGAATTAAAAAAAAGTAGATGAAAGAACTTTTGAAGAAGGTATAGAAAGCCAACCTAAATGAAATGATTGAAATAAGAGCTAATAATTTTTGTAACTTTGGAAGATTAGAAGAAAAAATAACGTTATTATGTAGTATTATACGTATTGTTCTTAGTTTTTGTTTGTTTTTAGACTTGCAAGGTTTGTTCTCTCTGCTAGAAAACTTTTTAAAGGCTAATAGGCTATTTTTTCCTGTTAAAACAATTTTTTCTCCCCCATCCAAATTTCTTTCCAACTATTAAATACTCCCCCAGGTGTGAGACACAAAACAATATTTCGTGTGTTACAATAGATCTCCTTAACTGCAAGCTCCTTGAAGACAGAGACAGTACGTGTTTTTCCCTTAGTATCTATTTTCATGAGCAAGCACATCCTATTGCCTTACAGAAAGATTTCTGTGCCTTGCACAGAACAGCACTCACTAAACATTTTCTAAATGTATTAATACATGAATTCATATTATTTCTGAGCAACAAACTATGAACCTTCATACCATAAGGTTGAAGCTAAAATGAATAACACAATTCATATTATTAATAATTTAGTAGCATCATTAATCTTTATTGTGATATATAAAAATCAATCACAAATGTTAAATGTTTGTGTAGATTAATATGCTATTATTATTCAGGTACAGCCTTGCCACAACTTCCTTGGATTAACTGGGAGAAAGAAGGGGACCAGGGAGAATAAAAAGTGACATAGATTTTGAAGCCTCTGCTGCTTTCCTTCCTCTGATTGGGTTGAGAAGGATTTGGGTTCTAATTCCTAATCCCAAACCATTTCGCTTTCACTAGCAGAGCACTTAGCTTTCCCTATATGATTTTAGCAGAGGGATAATGCCAGATATTATCCCAGACTCCTTCTATCTAAGGGACAAAGGGCACCATACTCAAGCAATCTTAGGAAATCCAGGTGAGCCTTGATGGAGGAACAGAGAGGGCTGAAAACTCCTGAGATTTCCTGAGTTGCAAAATCAGTCATTCCTCCCTGGCTGAGCTGAAGATATATGGAAATGTAGTGACCAAGAAAAGATATTGCCTTTTTGTTCTTAGAGCATATGGTCCAGTGAGGATGAAAAAAATTCATCAAATAACCATACAAACATTTTATAAATGTCATTTTGAAAATGAGAGATTTTTGTGTTGTGACTGAAAAGGGATGGGCATGAATCTTCAGAGGGATCTCAAAGTAATGTTCTCTCCTGACTAGTTTCTCACGTACCCTTTTACATGGGTGGAAGGGACTTACGCTGACAAAAGCACTTTCTTTCTCTTCCCTAGAAGGCTGGAGTCTGCATGTAGATAGAGCAAGAGGGTATAGGATTTAAGGGAATCTCTCCCCTAAACCTATCCTATCAACATCTTCTGGAAATTCCCACAAACCAATATATATTGGGTCTAACAAACAAGAACAACAGAAAAAATATTAAAAAGATAAATATAATACTCACTTAAAATGCAAACTCTTCCTGAGAATGGATCTAGAAATTACAGTAAATGGAGAAATCCTTGAATAATATCAATATCTTACAACTACCAGCTCTCCACCTATATACAGAAGTCATCTGAGTTCCTTCTTATTGATTTGGAGAAATAGGCCCTGCATAGGTCTTTATATAATTCTACTTTAAAATCGTTTTTTAAATGAAACATTCTTTAAGTAATTGTTCATTTTGTATTTATCAAGATATCATGAAAAATATTCACTTTTGGTGACTCATTATCCCCAGTGTTTGCTGGCATAAAAAAATCACAGGTGCCTTTTATCCTCTTTCAAAGTTAACAAAAACATACTTCAGGTACTTCTTCAAAAAGATTACTGCCCACAAGAAATAATCATGTATTGAAAATGACCTTCCATTAATGCAATTGCTAAGACATTATCTCTGAGATACACCACTTGTATTTTGTTGTGGGAGATCTTTATTTATTACCTCATGACAGCAGCTTCCTACTGATGGGAGAAAAACATTTGCTTCCCCTTGGTCTGGCATACCCTAACTGCTGGTTCTCAGTTATCAACAGTATTTCTTGATTAGATGTGGTCAATCAGATCCTTAGATAGCTATTATTTATGTATCTTCACAGATGGTCTGTCACCTCACCCAGCAGTACAAAGTGTACACTATAGAAACATGTTGTTTATTTCTATCTTCTATTAAGAACTTTTTAAAATGTTTGTGCTATATTTTCAGTAGCTTTTCTATAAGGGATGGGGAGAATATTGATATAAAATTGGTATTTCAAATAACATATTTTGTTCCAATTCATTAACGTGATTGTACATTTAGTAATGAGTCTCTCTTACACAGATTTTATAATGAAATGAATAAAATCATTTATAATGACATTCTGTGAGGCCTGCGGGGCTTTTAGTCCCCATGATACCTAGACGGTAAACTAGCATGTGCCCTTCTTGGCAATGGAACAGCAATCTTGGCATCATTCACACAAATATGTCTATGTAGTTCCCAAAGAAGTCTATTACTAAAATCTGGGAGTGGACCCCAAGAGAAAATGCATTGCTGAGAATTCTTTCATCAACCAGTACATAGGCTGTGTATTTGGCAGGTGCACACACCTCCTTTTAAAAATGTATTCTGTCAAATAGCTGCACCTATCCTATCCTTCATTCTTAAACATCCCATGGCCAAAAAGACAAAAATGCATTGAAGCAGAGAATGTCTGCATTGAAAAGATAAAAATTAAGTTTAAACTACTTCAATGAATTCAGCAGAGGGCCCCAAATTCAGGCAGCTAGTATAATAGCTGTCTTTTTAAGATTGGTTTTAGCTATATCTTGAATAAACAATTATCCTACTACAGAGGTGGCTAAATTTATACACAAAGACTAAATACAAGTGAATTTTTGCTTCCATGTTCCCAGGAATGCTTTAACTTGTTAAATATTAAAATAGAAGTCAATATAATTTCTTTGGAGAAAATGATACACTCAGTTCATGAGAATTAATAACCTAACTTGGACATTTCGTGCAATTCAATCCAGTGGTTCAATTTTCAGGAAAATAATACCATATGTGCTACTGTAATCTAATAAACATGCTTATGAATTTCTTAGGTACTGTTCAATTTAAAACGATTGTTCCCATGTCCCAAAAGTCATTAGAAAATGAGGTCATAAATCTATTTTTAAATGGCTTTTTACCAGAGATCATAATTATTGAATGGACAATGATTGGAAGTCATTTTTCACCTGCAAAAACCAGACAAGACGTGTTTAGATCACTGGGCTGGCAACCCAGTTTTACCATTTCACAACTCTGGGGCCTTTGGTAAGTAAGCTACCTTTTTTTACCTCAGTTTTATTATTTGTAAAATGAATAATAATAGAATCTGCTTTGTATACTTTTTTGGTCAGAATTACTTAATACCAAAAAAAAAAAAAAAAAACTCATTATTCTGAACAAAGGAAACCTATGACAAGCCTAGCATTAAGGCTGGCTTTTAGAACTTCAAACCTTTGACCAGGTATATCTCTAAGGAGCTCTTATTTCCTGTTATACGAAACATTCCTGGGGTTGTAGATATCCCATAATACAGAAAGAAGAGTCACAGAATAAAAGAAAATTTCTTAAATGGAAAAAAAAATGTGTAGGATAGTTGATAGTTGGTTGATAGTTAAAATGCGATCAGCTTCCCTATCTGTGGGTTTCACATCAACAAGAATTGAAAATATTCAGGAGAAAACTGGATGGTTTCTTCTGTGCTGAATATGTATAGGCTTTTTTCTTCACATTTTTCTCTACCTAATACAGTATAATGACTATGAACCGAGCATTTATGTTATATTAGGTATTATAAATAATCTAGAGATGATTTAATGTATATGGCAGGACGTGCATAGGTTGTAAGCAAATAGTGTGCCATTTTATATTAGGGACTCGAACATCCAGGAATTTGGGGATTTGTGGGGGTTTGGGAGCTAATCTCCCATAGATGCTGATGAACAACTCTATATACTACTGCATTTTCATTATAGTTATAATTTTAAATGCAGCTACACAAGAACACACAGAAGACCAATTTTTGCTCATTGATTTGTCTACAACACCCAGCACTACGCTTACACATAGGTGTTCACTAAATGTTTGTTGAATACATGGAATGAAAGACTCAGTTAATGAATGAATGAACCCTGAGCCCATGCCATCTCTTCTTCAAGTACTATAGTGCAAAACAGAGCAGAAGTCAGAGTGATTTTATTTGTGATTAACAAGTGAGTATTAAGATCCTCAAAAAAAGTATAATTATTGCCGTTTGTTAGGTGACTTCAATGAACAAAGGAGAAAGGGGTGAAGATGTGAGTTAATCAATAGACAGATATAATTGGTGACCCAATGATTGTTCAGGTAAAAGGTAATGAAGAGGGAGATTGAGTTAGTGACAGAAAAGTGCTCAGAACGAGAGATTCTCTTGTAAATGTTGATTTTATTCAAAGAGTGAGAGAGAGTGAGAAAGGAAAAGAGAGAGAGAGGTTATCTAACTCAGTGCGTATCACTGAGAATCTTCCAACTCATCACTGCAGGTATTTAGTTAGCTACCTGAACAACTATGTTTTCGAACAATTTAGTTTTCTTTGTAGGGTTTTTTCTCAGCATCAGATATTAGTTTGCTTAATCAAAAATATCTCTTTTACATGAAAAAAAACAGAAGTTTGTTACATTCCATCATCAACATATTCATTAATTCAGCAAAAATTTGTTGAGCACTTATGCCTACAACTCTAATCAATTTTGAAATAATTCAGTGAATAAAAGAGACAAAAATACTTGTGTCATGGAGTGTACATCCTAGTGGAAGAGAGACAGAAAATATAATACATTAAAAGCGGATAGGTACTGTACAGAAATAATCTTCAAATGATCTCCTTTGATTTCAGGTCTCACATCCAGGTCACATTAATGCAGGGGATGGGTTCCCATGGTCTTGGGCAGCTCCACCCCTGTGGCTTTCCAGGGTGTGGCCTCCCTCCCAGCTGCTGTCGCGGGCTGTCATAGAGTGTCTGCGGCTTTTCCAGGCAAACAGTGCAAGCTGTAGGTGAATCTACTATTCTGGGATCTGGAGGACAGTGGCCCTCTTCTCACAGATCCACTAGGTGGTGCCCCATTAGGGACTCTGTGTGGGGGCTCCGACCCCACACTTCCCTTCTGCACTGCCCTAACAGAGGTTCTCCATTAGTGCCGCACTCCTCCAGCAAACTTCTGCCTGGGCATCCAGGCATTTCCATACATCTTCTGAAATCTAGGCAAAGGTTACCAAACCCAAGTTCTTGATTTCTGTGCATTTGCAGGCTCAACACCTCTCCAAGCCTTGGAGCTTCCACCCTCTGAAGCCACAGCCCAAGCTCTATGTTAGCCCCTTTCAGCCACAACTGGAGCAGTTGGGATGCAGGGCACCAAGTCCCTAGGATGCCCACAGCATGGGGACCCTGGACCTGGCCCACGAAACCAGTTTCTCCTTGGCCTCCAGGCCTGTAATGGAAGGACTGTGGTGAAGACCTCTGATATGCCTTGGAGACATTTTTCCCATTGTCTTGGAGATTAATATTTGGTTCCTCATTACTTATGCATATTTTTGCAGCTGGCTTCAATTTCTCTTCAGAAAATGGGTTTTTCTTTTCTATCACATTGTCAGGCTGCTAATGTTCTGAACTTTTATGCTCTACTTCCCTTATAAAACTGAATGCCTTTAACAGCACCCAGCTCACCTCTTGAATGCTTTGCTGCTTAGAAATTTCTCCCACCAGATACTCTGAATCATCTCCCTCAAGTTCAAAGTTCCACAAATCTCTAGGGAAGAAGCCAGTCTCTTTGCTAAAACATAACGAGAGTCACTTTTGCTCCAGTTCCTGACAAGTTCCTCATCTCCATCTGAGACCACCCTCAGCCTGGACCTTTTTGTTCATATTGCTATCAGACTTGTGGTCAAAGCCGTTCAAGTATCTAGGAAGTTCCAAACTTTCCTACATTTTCCTATCTTCTTCTGAGCTCTCCAAACTGTTGCAACCTCTGCCTCTTACCTAGTTCCAAAGTCACTTCCACATTTTCAGGTATCTTTTCAGCAACACTCCCACTTCTAATACCAATTTATTGTATTAGTTCCTTTTCATATTGCTGATAAAGACATACTCGAGACTAGGCGGAAAAAAAAAAGAGGTTTAATTGGACTTACATTTCCACATGACTGGGGAGGCCTCAGAATCATGGCAGGAGGTGAAACACACCTCTTACATGGTGGTGGCAAGAGAAAAATTAGAAAAATGCAAAAGCAGAAACCACTGATAAAACCATCAAATCTTGTGAGACTTACTACCATGTGAACAGTATGGGGGAAGCCGCCCCCATGATTCAAATTATATCCTACCAGGTCCATCCCACAATATATGGAAATTATGGGGGTATAATTCAAGATGAGATTTGGGTGGGGACACAGACCAAACCATATCATATATATATAATGTGTATATTATATATATACACACATACATAATACACACACATACACACACACACATATAAATGATATGTTTGAGCCTATGTCATTGCCCCCAGAGGTAGCTGAAGGGTTTTGTGAGGAGTTCCACATGTTTTCTACTGTCACTTTATCATTAGGGGATTATGGTGTGGCAAGTAAGACAAGTAAGGCACTCACAAAAAATATAAGGAGACACAAGGAACCTCAGTAATCAAGATAAATAATATTGTAATACGATGCAGTGTTTTAAAAATCAAAGTGAAACAATCTGTGAAAAAAATACACATTTTAATTAAAGGATCAGATGTTACACAATGTCGTTCACCTTACCCTAAACCAGAACCTGACATTTCAACCCTTCCTTTTTCCACATAGCAAGAAGGCAACTGGTAAAGTTTACATGGTATCCTTCCTAGGGTTATATTAGTATGTCACAAAATAAATCTCTAATTACATATTGTCAGACCAACATTGTGAAGCTCAGCCTTTCTATTGACCCCTTAAGTTACCCCAATGCGTATGCCTCTTAACTTTGCTTGAAAACAGAGCCAGGTCCAGAGCCTGGTGCTGAAAATCAGGCACCTATTTCACAAATCACAAATGTATCCATTGCTACAGAGGGCTGTTCACTCTTTGATCAGTCACACCAGGCATATTTTACCAAAAAGAAAAAAAGAAGTCTATGCTGCTATGCTGTGCTGGTTGGAAATGATCACATCCTTTTAGATGCTGATGACAAACTATGTCTCAGTCAGTGTTTCTAATAATAAACTATCGCTTCAAATTGCATATTAGATACAGTATAACATTAAATCCTGTGTGATTATTCATCATTCTCTCCAGGGCTAGCCCAAGGCAAAATTGTAAAGCAGGTTAAGTTTATCCTTCACAGACCGCCTCTCTCAGTAATGCATGCAGATGCCCATTCTCCTCAACTACCCAAAGGCCTTACTGACCTGCCCATTGGACTCTAGAGTCCTTTAGAAAGCACACCAAACTTTAGCCCATTTCTTACTATGGAAATATGCCTGCTAGTTTTACAATCCCTCAGGACTTCAAATTAGGTGGCTGTGATTAGAAAACTATCACTCAAAATAATTCACCTGGAGCTGTAATAGCCAATAATATTTCCATGTGTTCTCATGGGTAGAATATTATTTTAAGAGAGACTGGAAAGAAAAAAACACACACCTCATGACATATCTCTACTTGGAACACACAATTGTGTATATGGTATACAAATAGTTGTAAAATAGTATAACTGCAAGAAAATATTTAAAGACAACTTTTAAAATTTTTAAAATTGTCATTTTTAATGGGATAAATGAGGTGTTCTTTTTTGCATTTTCTATTTTCTTATAAAGCGCACATATTATGTTTATTGTGAAATATTTTATTCACATAAACAAAGCATAAAAGATAATGAATGTCAAATAGCTACCCTCCCATTTTATCAAATTTCTAAATTTTACTATGTTTACTTTAAAACGAATGTCAAATAAAACATAAAAGGCAAAGTTGAAGCTCCCTGTGAGGCAATAGTTTTTTTGTTTTTTTTTTTTTTTTTTTTTTTTTTTTTTTGAGACGGAGTTTCCCACTTATTGCCCAGGCTGGAGTGCAATGGCATGATCTCGGCTCACCATAGCCTCTGCCTCCTGGGTTCAAGCAATTCTCCTGCCCCGCCTCCCGAGTAGCTGGGACTACAGGCATGCACCACCACACCCAGCTAATTTTTTATTTTTAGTAGAGACGGGGTTTTTCCATTTTGGTCAGACTGGTCTCGAACTCCCAACCTCTGGTGATCTGCCTGCCTCGGCCTCCCAAAGTGCTGGAATTACAGGCGTGAGCCCCCGTGCGCATCCTGACAATTTTCAAATCATTTTTCCTATAGGTACCGATCACTATTATTAAATTTTGGTGTTTATTATTACTTCATAAGTTATTATACTATTTCAACAAATAAAGATCTAAAAATAGTAAGTGTTATTTTGGAATTTTCAAGTATTATAAAAATCTTATCATACTGTATCTATCTTTGGATAATCTGGTTTTCTTAGGTCCATTGTTTTTTAAATTTATTCATTTTTTGAGTCTTTCTTATTCAAAAATGCCGAACTCCTCTTCTGTTCATTATCTAATTCTATATTTTATAGTTATAAAAATAGTATATTCCAATGAAAACAGAGAGTGACTCTTTAGTTAATAAGCTCTTGTTCATTCACTTTTAATTTATTTATATGCTCTCCAATCGTTTGTATTTTCCCCTTACAAACAATGCTGCAAAAATAAAAAGTTTTGTAAAGGTCTCTTTGTGCACATGTGTAAAGATTTTTCTAACATGTATACCTAAAAGTAAAATTGCTGTGTCAAAGAGTATCCACATCTGTGACTATATTAGATAATTCGAAATTGCTCTTCATAGTAGCTTGTACTCCCTTCTGTAAAGTATGACAGTTCTTGTGTGTCCACATTATCACCAACACTTGATATTGTCTGATTTTATTTTTGCTTAAAGAATGTAAAAAGGTACTTCATAGTTGTTTTAATCTGTCTTGCTTTCCCTAATAACTTACAAATTTGAAAGTATAGTCATTTATGAATTATCTATTTAGTTCTCCCCTTCTGTTCATTATCTGTTTAAATTCTATATTTTATAGTTATAAAAATAGTGTATTCCAATGAAAAGAGAGTGACTCTTTAGTTAAAAAGAATATCAATGGTGAGATATTAATTAGGCTAGGGGCCTTCCATATTCCTTAAATACATATAGTTCTACTTTCTTTGTGTTTCAAAGACTAATTCTAATTGCCTCAGTCATTGTTCATTGTGGTCTACAAAATATGATTACATTTACAAACACAGTGTCAACATCTCTAGGTTCAAATCCTCATTTTTTCCTGTTTTTGTGTGACTATGCACAAAAAATTTTAACATCTCAGTGGCTAGGTATCCTTATCTTAAAATGAGATGATAACTCCAATCCCCAAATCCCAAATAGAATAGGATGGTTGGGAGTACATAATGATATAATGATAACTGTTAATGGATGTAAAGTTGTTAGATTGGTACCTGGTATAGAACAGTTATTATTATTAGGCATTATACACTTAGAGTATATTATAAATCACATGACATCTTAAGCACACTGAGATGTCAGATAAGGCTTTGTAACCACATTTTAGTTTATGTAATGTGTTTTTCCTACACAGCATACAATTTTTAAACCACTGTTTTTGCCTCATCTCCATAGGTTTTTATTGTTACCTTTGTCCTGTTAAGCTACTTTTATTCTCTATTTTAGATACATTTTCTCTCTACTTACATATGTAGCCTTGTAAACCTTAATGAATGCTGTAAAAATGATTTGAAACATTTTAGTCAAAGATATTTTGAAAATCTCATTGGTTTTCCTTTTCAGATAACTCAGAAAGGTGACTCTCTAGATGCAAAATCATAGCCTTTTCCAAAGTCTTAGCAAGAAATGACAATCTTAGAATATGGCTATAACTGAAAATGTCATTTGATTGCAACGGAACAAAATAATATCCTTGACCCTGCTTCTAAAAGCGAGGTTAAAAACTTCAAACCCAGAGACATTCCTTGTAATTGACTGTGAAGCCCCTAAACTACTAAAAATTGAGGGATCAGGATAGAAAATTATAGAAGCAGCAAGGTACAGTTGATGCCTGAGAGCACTAAAATCTAATCACAAAACTGAACACAAGACAGATGCAACCACATTTAAAAATAATCTCTAATAGTTCTTCTACGTGACCTAGTCATAACTTGAATCTCTCTTTGCTATTCATCAGGAGAAAATACCCAGAGTGATAATGAACTTTCAAATTTGTTATCACTTTTTTTCTTCCTTATAATCTAAACATTTGGAAACCATTATTTTTATAACTTGTCCAGTATTAATTCCTGTCCTCTTTCCAGTCCTCTTATTTCCCATGCTCTAAAGTTGCATTTGTATTTTAATGAGCAGACTTCCTTTTTATTTTTTTATTCAAAAAGTTTCCTTGGATTTCTAGTAAACAAGATAAAAATAATTTCAAAATTGAAATAAAGCACATGTTTAAAAACCTGAATGCATTGAACTTGTGAACTGCACAACAAATATCCCTAAGGAGGAGAGTTAATCATTCAGCTCTAGTAAAGGCATCACTCAAAGAAAAAAGCAGAGGCTCAGAAACATCAGAAAATGGTGCTCTTCTTAATACAAATAATGAAAACATAGGAAAAAGTACCATTTTAATGTATATTTTAAATTCCAAATCTTCTATTTGTTTGCTATAATAAATTCAAATAAGATAATATATATGATGGTAAAACTGAGTCCTCATTCTTCTCCAGAGTTGCTTCCACATATTACTGCTTCTACAGTTTTGCTTTTGTATTTTCAAGACTGTTTTAAATATAAGAAAGTATATAGTCACATCAATATTTTAAAGTGATTATATATATACTTAAATATACATGTGTCAGTAGGGCGTGGTGGCTCACACCTGTAAACCCAGCACTTTGGGGGGCTGAGGCAGGTGGATCACAAGGTCAGCAGATCGAGACCATCCTGGCCAACATGGTGAAACCCTGTCTCTACTGAAAAATATAAAAATTAGCTTGGCATTGGTGGCGGGCGCCTGTAGACCCAGCCACTAGGGAGGCTGAGGCACAAGAATCTCTTGAACCTTGGAGGCAGAGGTTGCAGTGAGCCGAGATGGCACCACTGCACTCTAGTCTGGCAACAGAGTGAGACTCCATCTCAAAAAAAAAAAAAAAAAAATATATATACACACACACACACACACACACACACACAAGTGAAAACATATATAGCTCCACTGTAATTTATTTTCACTGAAATATATATCATGGATAACTTTAACAAACATTCTTTAAACTATCTCATTTTTAAATGTAGCAGAGTATTTCAATATATAATTATACCATAATGTATGTATCCATCCTACTTATAGACATTTGTATTGTCTCTATTTCTTTCTTATTGAAAAGTTTGAATATGATTACACAAAAATATCTGTATACTTAAGCAAAAATATACATATGTCATATAAGAATATTTGCCCAAAATGTAATTACTTGGTTATGAGATATAATCATTTTAAGTGTGCATAGATCCACAGAAACTTTCAGATATATTATGCCAAATGATATTCCTATAAAAAAGTATGAAGATAACAAGTTCCTCATAAAGTTAGTTAATATTTGAAGTAATCAAGCCTTTCTAAAGTGTGCCAATCTGATAGATTAAAAAATGGTATTCTTTTATTTCAACTTCCATTTTCTTGACATCTATCAAGAGGGTCTCAAACTCCTGGCTTCAAGCAATTCTCCTTTCTTGGCCTCCCAAAATGCTGGTGTTCTAGGCATAAGCCACTGGGCCCAGCCAAGGTTAAGGATTTTTTTGTATGTTTAATGCCTACAAACATACCTTGCTAAATATTTTGGTACATACATATTACGTGTCTGTGGCTATTAATTATCAGGGGAACCAGCCCCCAGTATGTCAACGTATGTTCTTTTCTATTTTCCCTAAATGTCGGCTGGTCTGAGAAATAAAGGGAAAGAGTACAAAAGAGAGAAATTGTAAACCTGGGTTTCTGGGGGAGACATCACATGTCAGCAGGTTCCATGATGCCCCCCAAGCCACAAAACCAGCAAGTTTTTATTATGGATATCAAAAGGGAGGGAGTATACGAATAGCATATGGGTCACAGAGATCACATGCTTCACAAGGCAATAAAATATCACAAGGCAAAGGGGGGCAGAGTGAGATCATAGGATCAGGGTGAAATTAAAATTGCTAATGAAGTTTCATGTCTCACTGGGCACACATTGTCATTGATAACATCTTATCAGGAGACAGGGTTTGAGAGAACACAACTGGCCTCACTAAAATTTACTAGACAGGAATTTCCTCATCCTAGTAGGCCTGGGGGCACTACGGGAGACCAGGGCTTATTTCATCCCTTATCTACAACCGTATAAGACATTCCTAGAGAGGCCATTTTAGAGACCTCCCCCTAGGAATGCATTCTCTTTCTCAGGGCTGTTCCTTGCTGAGAAAAAGAATTCAGCGATATTTCTCCTATTCACTTTTGTAAGAAGAGAAACATGACTCCGTTCTGCGCAGCTCCCAGGCAGTCAAACCTAATGGTTATCTCCCTTGTTCCCTGAACATTGCTGTTATCCTGTTCTTTTTTCAAGGTGCCCAGATTTCATATTGTTTAAACACACATGCTTTATGAACAATTTGTGCAGTTAATGTAATCATCACAGGGTCCTGAAGCAACATACATCTTCAGTTTACAAAGATGATGGTATTAAGAGATTAAAGACAGGCATAGGAAATCACAAGAAAATCTTCATGGACATTTTACATTCTTCTGTCACGGCTTCAGCAGGTCCCTGCATTTGGGGTCCCTGACTTCCTGCAACAATTTATGATGTAATTTATGATATAAAAGTTTTCACTTTTTATATAATCAAATCTGAAAAAGGAAATGTGGTAATACCTTTAGACATTTTTTTCTCTAAAATATCATCTCCTAAAAATATTTCTTAGTACATTTTACTAAATCATTGGAAAGAATACTTGAATATGTTAGAAACTCAAGTTCTAGTCCAATTGTTTCTTACATCAGTTGTGTGATCTCATAAGATCTGTTAACCACATGCGATTCATCTAGAGGCATCCCAGCAATCTTGAGATTCTTGAAGGAACAAGTCATAAGGATCCCCATCTGCAACCTGCATTAAGACCTAAAATCTCTAAAACTTCTAAACAGATCATTATCCTTAATCTAGATTTCTTTTCAGCCCTTTACAAGGACTTCTGAAACATAATGTACTTAAGAATCATCTGGAGATGTTGTAAAACTTCAGGTTCTAATTCACTAGGTATAGGGTAGGGCCTGAGATTCCACATTTCTGACAAATTCCCAGGAAATGCTAAAACTGCAGCTCTGTGAACCACACTTTGAATCCCAGGCCCTAGAATTATTCTTTACATGAAAAGAACTGCAGGATAGTTCCAATTATGAAAATAATTAGTATTACCACTAATGGTGACTATAAAATAGTTCTCATTCATATGGCATTTCAATTGACAGAGCACTTTGACATTTGTTAACTCCTTCTGATATTCACAATAACCCCCTACCCCGATGAAGGCAGGGCATTAATTATTCAGAGGAGAAATTAAAGGAGTGTTAACATCCATGCTCAGTGTCACACAGCTAATAAGAGACAAGGTGATCTGTGAGGTTAACTCAGACAGAGACACAATATAACACAATGGCCAAGAGAACAGTCTTTAAAGTCAGAAAGATCTGAATATTGTCTCCTTCACATTTTAATTGTGTGCATCGTACAAGTTATTTAACCTCTGTATTTTAGTTCCTCATTTATAAAGTGGACGTGCCTATTTCATACACTTGTTAGACTTAACCTCTAAAATGCCTGGTACAAATGCCTATTATGAGTTAGTCCCTAAATGAATGGTAGCTGCTGCTGTTATTTGCCATTCTTATTATCCCAGAAAATTCTGCTGAATTGTTTTAGATACTTCCCATCCTCACAAAATCTAAGAGAATATTTAACTTTCTTGCAGCACTTGACCACCACAGGCTTTACATAAAATACATGACAGGATTAGACACTTGGAATGAGCCTCTTCATTGCATCTCTATTTAGCTGGGTATGTGGGAGGACTTGCAATGTAGCTGCCTATTGATGTGTTGTTATGTATATAAAGAATTTCTGCCTGCAGAGTTTCTGCTATGGCTTTCAGAAGCCCACAGATACATGCACATTTTCTCCAAGTGTAGAATAGGAGTTATTTTTTGATAGTGGGATACTAGCGAACTATTATACTTGGCTAAGCTTCAGATGATTTCACCAGTTGTGATTTGTGCAAAAAGTAACTAAGCAGTGCCACTAGAAAAAGCTGAAAAATGACATCTATGTCAGGGACAGATAAATGAGAAAAGCAAAACAAAGGAAAATGCTGTACCATATTGATAGTGTGTGGGGTGTGACTTATGAAAGTGTCTCAATAATTATTAAATATTGATTTTTTTGTCATTTATGAATACTAACATCAAGGCTAGGACAATATACTCTTTTTAAATGTCTTAAATAAAAAATTTTCATTTTCTCCTGGGTTAGGTTTTTCATCAAATGAAATAAAGTTGCAATATTTTTTCTACTTGAAATTTATAACTTTTTCTGTAACATTTCTCAGTTCTGTGGTTGGAAAGTTCATAGTTCTAGGTATTTTGACTTCCAATCATTTCTCATCCAACTGGATCACTATTAACATGAGTTTTACTGCTATAATTTTTTCAGAGATCCCTGGTATGCAAGAAAAATAGAAACAAAGTATAGGACAAAGATAAAGATGTATGATGTAAGATCAATTTAAGGGTAAAAAAAAAATACAAGATTATGATTTTATAGGACTGTCAGTGAGACAAACAGTTGGTCAGCTCAAACACTCAACTGTTATTTTGATGGACTATTTGATGGATTCGCTGTGAACAACTTAACTATTGATGTGTGAGATGGAATTTAGGCAACATTTGTCATCATAGGGGACTGGGCTCCTGGATCAGGGAACAGATAAAATGCCTATTCTCTTTGTATGAAAAGAGGTAATAAGGAATATGTGTACCATGTAAGAAAAAGAGAGCTAGCAGCTGAGATAAAAGCAAGAAATTATTTGCACACTTTCACCAAGTTGCTTAAAAAATAGGTCAAGAATGTCTAATTTAACAAACCTTAGCAATGATATTTAATATTCAAAGTAGGATACAAAATTTTAGTTGCTGTAATATGTCTATAATATCAAAACATATACATATATAGAAAATGAGATGAAATACATACAACAAAATTTTAACTGTGTTTAGACTATGAGATGATTTTCATTTCTGAGTATATTCTATATTTTTCAGTGTTCAAACAGTTCACAAATTACTTTTATACCAAAACTATGATTTTAAAAAGTCCATAAGTAAGAAACAACAGTTTAAACCTGAAGGAGAACAGATGATCTTTGAAGTCACTTTGGCCTAGGGGTTTTTTGTTCATTTGTTTGTTTTTGTTTTTGTTTTGTTTTTTGTTTTTGCTTCTGCCACTCAGTCAGTTTAGTCTGTAATATGCTGTGGTATCAAGCAACCCCAAAATCTCACTGGCTTGACAAAACAAAAGTTTATTTTTCATACATGCAAACTCCACCATGGCTGCAAGGAAGCTGCACTCCATCTGGTATCTAAACATTCCAGACTAATCTGCTTTTATGGCTCCTCTGCAGAAACACATGCTTCTACTACCTACATGGCACGGGCAAAGAGGGCTGGAGAGCTGAGCATCGGCAGTTAAGCACTTCAGTTCAGAAGTGTCATTCATCATTACAGTCCACATTTTATTGCCAAGATCAGTCACATGACTAGTAAAGTGTACTCCTCCTTGTTCTGAAATCACAGGAGAGACAGATAAAGTTTTGGTAAACTTTAGAATTGTCTAACATAGCCATTAGCCTCCTAGCAGGTCATTAGGCAATAGACTTCCCTCATCTATATAATAGCCTCATTTCAGGGTCACTGCTACAGTGCCTGGCATGGATTTAGGAATTAATATTTATTGTATTCTCCCTTTGCCTACAGCTGAAGCCAAATATATAAACTTTGTTCTAAGTCATCTATTATTCAGCATCACTATTCCTCCTACCTTTAAGTTATCTGACATGATATTGGTAACTACATTTTCTTTGGGTTTACAACACAATTATTTTTCATGTTGTATTACACCTTCTAAAAGAGGTTGTTCAATAGCTCTATGTGAATTAGTGATTTGTTCACAAAGCTCAATCTCCTTTTCTACGACCTCCTTTTTTAAGTGCCAGGAACAATTGATCTCCCAAAAGCAAACACTAAAAAAAGAATAGCAAAGTACTTAACCACCATGTTAGCTTCATCTGCTCCCATCAGCCCAAGTCTGCAATTTCATCTTACTGAACAGGGTCAAGTGTAGATGACTCATTGGCTTAGAAGATCTCCCCAATGAAGCATGTGATGTGGTGGAAAGTGAATTATCTTTGGCATCAGACAAATGCACATTCAGACCTTATCTCTACTACCTATGTGCCATGCAATCTCAGGCAACTGACCTAGCCTCACTGAACTTCAAATTTTTCATCAGAAAAATGGAAATAAAAATATTTATCCATTAGATGCTTTTTATTTTCCATGTTGCATCTCTTAGGCTCACTTCTAATTTCAGTCCTAATTTTGATAAACAACCGAGTCAACTTCCAGTGTCCTACTTCAAGGTTGTATCTCTACTTTTCTGCTTTAGGGCCATCTCCCATGGTGCTGTTCAACTCAGTGGAGGTTAGCTGGAGTGGAGGGAAATTAACAGCTCCTGGGGACAGAAATAATCAGTCAATGTCCCAGTCTTCTATTATTTAGACTGATAATTTTGAGAAGCATGTCCTACACTTCTCAAAGTACTGGTGGAACCAAGCCTGCATTCCCCACAGAAGAATCCTCAATGGCATACCTATATGTGCTTTTCCTTCTTCCCTTTTACCCTGTTGCTTCAGTCCTCTGTCTGTGAATCACATTCCCTATAAACTATACTCAAGTTCTTGCCTCGAGTTCCACTTTGGGACAACCCAAACTTAGATTATAACAGATTTTGGAAAACATCTATAATATTTATTTTAAATATGTTATAGTAACATTTCAAGGCTAAAGTGTTCTTGTGCAGTGATTAATCTTAAATAAACCCATACACTTCTGGTGACACAGTCATATTTTGACATGACTTTTCTATATGTAATTCCTCATCATAATACCAGGTGAGTGAGGACAATGGATGGTAATATTCCTGAAATTCATTCCTATTTGAGGACAGCTACAAATAGCTAACTATACTCACAAGTGACTATGAACCTCATAAATATAACCCATGAATCCAAACTAAAATGTATTTCCAACTGAACTGCCTTTGAGTAGGTCCCCACAATTGTGGCCAGTTCAAGATTATGCAACTTAAGGAAAACTGTGACAGAGGATTTTGTCATAAAAAAAAAAAAAGAATGGTATATTTTAAGTTGGAGTTACACTATCTTACTTTAGAAGACTTGACAAAAATATAAGGTCATATAAACACATTGGTAGGGCTCTTCTGAGGACCTTGGAAAGGCTCCGTGTAAATTAGGAGCCCTGAAGCTTAAGCTACATGAGCTTCATGATAAATCCACCTCGGGTCATGGGTATTAGTAAGTCATTATTGGATGACAGCAAGACTGGAAGAGAAAGAAGAATCAAGAGGAGCAGATCTTCCTATGGTACTATTTTGCATTCCGTGTGGAAAATGTAGTCTGAAGTCATACAGTAAACCTTTTATTTTTTCACTCAATTATTAAAATCTTAATATAAAAATGCATGTAGAACTTTCTTACAAGACTAAAGAAAAAAGATAAGGTTTTAAATTTTAAGCTTGTACTTATTCTGGAGAGTGAATTGGAAATGCAACAAGAGGATAAGTAAAGCTTTATTCATTTAGCACTTGTGGTTTTTCATATATGGGTGTGAAACTAAAGAAAGAATTTGACAAAGGATTTTAAGTAATAAAATAAAGTGGAAGAGTCTTTTCAAGCATTTTACATATAATGAACATGGTAATTACACTTTTATTTCTAAGTGTCATTGTAGATCCACTGTTTAGTAATGCTATAGTTGTCCAATTAAAGTGTTGCTTGCATTTAAAAAAAGTCATTTCTTTCCATGCATTTTGTGTGCATTTCAGATTAGTCTTTCTTCTAATTAGTGAATGTCTGTCAGTTTGTAGTTAGATAATGTATGTTTAAGACTGATGATACAGCTGCTTAATGTATAATTCTAAAACAAAAGCATAGAGAAATATGGTAAAAAAAAATTAAAAGGCAAGGAACTATAATATTAGTCTAAAGGCAACAACAAACATTCTGTAAAATAATCATGCTTCTTATTCAATAAAAGCTGTCAAATTTTCATCCCTCAAATTTTTCCTTTTGTGTTTATAGAATAATAAGTAGTTTATCAGGTAAAATTATATAAAACGGATATATTCAGTCACCAAAAGAAAACAAAAAGCAAACCTTTCTCTGAGTGAGATAGTTAGCTTGCTAGCTAGAGGTAACACAAACATGTGTACAGGAGGAACCCTTATTGAGAAATTGACCATAGTATTATAGAAAATTTGGAAAAAAGAGCATTTTTGCCATCCATTCCCAACACGTGGCCAGCTAGCCACTCTTGTTCTGTGCGACCTACTCACATCATGGGACCATAGGTGTTTCACAGCCTAAGAGAAGGTAGGTAACTAAAGTTGTCACTTCCTCCCAGCCCTCCCCAGCTATAGTGTAAGGACCCAGGATGATGAGAATATGAGGTTGGAGAAAGGATGGGATTTCAGTAAGCAGCAGAAGCAGGTGTTCACTTCCATGCTGCAGAGCTGACGGTGCAGCACACCATGTAGGAGAACCTGGAAAGCAAGTGCTGTGACTTGAGAAGTTCCAAGCAAAGGTTCCAGAGTTCTAAGTTAGCATGTCAGGATTAGGGTGCCTGCCTGCGAGCACACTCTGGGCCTCACTTTCTTCACAGCAAATTGAAATATAGTGCATAAAACAGGACCAGTGGTTACACAGAAAGATTATTGAAGCTATTTTCCTTTTGGGAGAGTTTTCTCTTTCGTTCTCTAACCTGGCTAAATAACATGTTAAATATTTCTACTCATGGCTTTGTGAAACTTAACTAGTGCTTAATCTCAAAAAGTGAAGCTTCATACGACTATGAAGCATGAACAAACTACGAAAAAAGTAATGTCATTTGTCTTATAATACCCACTTTCTGACTTGCTGTGGCATAATTTTAGACCTATAACACTCTTCAGTGAAGTGAAAAGCGGTACCAGCCTGACAGATGCAGTCAAAGCTGAGGCCATAGCAAACCCCAGTGTTAGCAATTCATTTAGCTTAATGAGTTGTTGTACATGCCTGTGAATTTCATTTCCTCAGCTGGAGACCCCTGAAATTCTTAAGTCTAACACACTTCTGAAAACTCTTTTCATGCTTTTGATGTTGGATTAGATAATGAGATCTTGCAGTATCCCAGCAAAACACATATGAGAAGTTAACCTGCTTCAAAAGGGGATACCCCAATGACTACCAAAAGAAAAAGATGACATAGAAATCTTCATCATAAATATCCTTTATGTTCTCCAAAGGATGGCAGATAATTAAGAATAATTGAACTACATACATACCAGAATCTCATTTTTTGGCTTAGCTAATTATTGGCAGGGTAAAAAACATTTTGTGGAATGAAAAGACTGTGGTCTCTGACTTATCTTTATGTGCTTGTGGCTGACACATCTGGCTGATAAGCCGGGAACATCCATGCCAGGAGCTGGGGACAGGGTCTGGAGAGAGAGAGACCCAGTTTTGTGCCCTGTGATACAGAAACTAAATCCCATGCATTAGTGGATATCTCCACCTGAATCTCAAAGACATCTCAAATTTGAACTTAATTTATTTCCCAGAATCTGAGCCATGTATTTTAATACCTTATTTTTAATGGCACTTTTTGGTTACAGCAAAATCGAATGTAAAATATAAAGAGTTCTTCCTATATACTTCTTATTCCTCCATATGCATAAGCTCCTCCACTAAGAATACCTCACACCACAGTGATACTTTTTTTTTTTTTTTTTTTTTTTTACAATAAATGAACCTACGTTTACACATCATCGTCCAAAGTCCATAGTTTATGTTAGTGCTTACTCTTGCTGTTACATATTCTGTGGATTTGGATAAAAGCACAACGACATGTATCTACTGTTGTAGTATCATACAGAGTAGTTTCCCTGTCTTAAAAATCCTCTGTGCAAAGTCTATTCATCCCTCTCTCTGTCATCCTTTGGCAATCACTAATATTCTTAGAGCCTCCATAGTTTTGCTTTTTCAGAATGTCATATAGTTGGAATCTATATAGCATGTAGCCTTTTTCCACTGGCTTCTTTCATTTAGTGATATGCATTTACATTTCTTCCACATCTTTTCATGACTTTCTCACTTTTTAGCACTGAATAATATTCCATTGTTTGGATATACCACATTTTTTATCAATTTACCTACTGAATCCATTGATCACTGAAGTGAATACCAATCCTCCTCAGAACCACCGTAGTCAGTCTAGATTTCTTCCCTCTCCTCCTTCCACATTCAATGTAACTTGTCTCCTGAACATGTCTGAGATTTGTCTCATCCACTCCTACTGCCTTCCTATACCGCCACTAAACTAATTTAGGCTCTCACCATTTCTTACTTGAAGTAAGGCAGCATAACATTTCTATCACTTCCTATCAGACTATTTTTCTAACCAGATAATGTGTGCCTTCCACTACTGCTGGAATTCATTCTGGATCCTAAGGTTGATCATGACTCCTTTCTTCATCCCTGATGGCCTTCTATAAACTTAGCAAACGCAAGGTGTGCTATGACCTGGTTCCTGCATACCTGGCCAAATCCATTCTTAAATACTTCTCCTTTTCCCTTTCTGCACTGACTCCTATACCTCATACTATGCTTTAGAGGCACTGTATTACTTATTTCTCACTGATCTGGCCATGTTTTCTCCTTTCGACTCTTCACATGATGCTCCAGTTTTGGGGGCTGTTCTTTTAGCACTTTTCTGGCTGAGACAAGTCCTTTTCTCAGAACTCAGCTTATAGCTCACTTCTGCTTGAAAGACTTTCCTGACAAATCCCATCTGTAGTAAGGAGCCATATGTGTTGCCATATATACCAGACTATTTATTATACTTCACTATAATAATTTCTTTAATTATTGGATACTCTTCAGGTATCCAAGACCATAAATGGGGGCTGCTCATAGGTAACAGTCAGCATGGGATCCCGCCATGGCATTCAATGACCCTCTTGAGGAAGATATTTTTCTCTCCACCTCAAGGACTCCTAGGCACTCATCACTTATTGTCCAGTCTGCTTTGCTCCTTCTTCCCCTAAGGCCAGTGTTAGCTGATGAAAACATTACACTTCCAGCTCAAATCTGAATATATCTGATTCAAACCTTGGTTGGCAGTTTCACTGACACGCATTTTGGCTTTTGGCATGGGATTACAAAAGGGAAACTTGCCTTGGGGGTGCCAGTGAACATTTGGGTAGGGGAGAGAGTGTAGGGTTGGGGAGAGAGTGTGCTGGAGACTATAAATATGCAGCAAGTATGCAAACAAGACTTTCAGACATAAAACACCACTATACCGTCAGTACTGGTTTTAAAGTTCTAAATGTTTAATATTATTCTTACAGTGAAGAAAAATATTGCCCATTGTTTTATAAATTAAAATTAGGCTACTGATCACTGTAAGTGATTAAACCAATTAGGAATGAACTAGAAATAGTTCTTATATGATTGTATCTAATGAATTTAAATACTTTTTTCAGTCAGTGAATTTCAGCTTGGAATAAAGATATTACATTAAAAGGGTTTATTTTCATGCCTATTAATGATCTTCCAAGTAGTCATTTTTGTTCATTGACAAAAAATAAAAAAAATTAAAAAGAGGCTGTTTGGGGTATTAACATTTTTATTCTGACACATGGTCTTTGTTTCTAGTCAATCATCTGCAGTATTAAAAGTAATCAACCTGCTTTCTAATTTAACTGAGAGCTTCTGAGAAGTGATTTCTCTCTTTTCATAGTAAAGTTTCATCCTGTGATCAAATATCACTTTATTTCTGCCAGGACAAAAGCCTTCTGGTTGTTAGCAATTCAACATAGCCATGCCAACCAACATCATTGTCTAAAATGTTTTTAAAGATAGGCACATATATCTATAACTAAAGAATTTCTCTAGAAATCTCTAGGTATCTCACAAGTCAAGGAAAAAAGTATTGTGCTACCAAGCATCTTACCTAGTATAAACGAATTAAGAGACATAGCTACATTTATATTTGGGAGTTTGCCTTCCACTAAGTGAACTTAAGATGGGAATGAAAATTATAAAATAACCCAATGAAATGCATCTTTAAAATGTAGTATAAGATACATGGTAAAAGTAGTATATGAGAAAATATTACAAGATCATAAAAACACATTTTTACACATGTTACTAACAAGGTCGTTAATGTTTTTTATTTTGCCTGAGTCAGGGTCCCAGTAGGAAACACATGGCACACACAAATTAGGAAAATTTGAGGATGGTTTCATGAAGGAATATTTAGGACTGTATAGCCAAGGAGTAGAGAAACCATAAAGGAGAGTGGGGAATGCTGAGCCTAATAGTAAAGGAGCTTTTTATCATTCCCATTGCCTAAGGGGAGAAGGCAATCAGCAGTTGCCAAAACCCATAGTGAGAGAGCCAGCTGTGTAGAAAGGACTGCCTGGAGAGGACTCATGACCTTCCTTATAGGAACCCAGCCTCGCAGGGGACATGATGCAGGAACTGGGGACATACGCAGCCCAAACTCGTTCTGCTCCTTCTCACTGATTTCTTGCTAGAGTTGCTCATTGGCTGAACTCAGATGGTCATCAGAAGGTAATATTACTCCACTGAAATCCATTACAGGTCCACCTCCTTGGGATGAGAGGCAGGTGAAAACAGATTGAGAGTACATCTCAAGAAGTAATATAAAGTATCCACCAGAGCTACTAATATTAAACATTATATGCTGTGTGAATAAATCACACAAAGAATTTTCACTTAAATATTCTGTGAAGCAAGAAATTAATTCAGTATCATCAAAAGCCTCAAAGCTAAGAAATAATCATATAGGATTTCTCATTACTAGATATTTGCAGATACTAGGCAAAATGTAATTTTGTGATTCAGGTTTATTAAACAATATAAACATTCCGAAAAAATAGATGCGGGATTACCCCAGGAATAGAATATATTTTGGCCCAGATGTTCTGTTTTTCATATTAATTACCTCCCCTTTTCATTCTCATTGCTATCACTATATAACTCCCAAATACCACCATTTACACTCAGTGTTTCTAATGCTTTTCACTTACTATTTATCCATGCACTTGTCCATTATCCTATTTATTTATTTATTTATTGGGATGGAATCTTGCTCTGTCACTCAGGCTGGAGTGCGGTGGTGCGATCTCGGCTCACTGCAACCTCTGCCTCCCGGGTTCAAGCAATTCTCTGCCTCAGCCTCCCAAGTAGCTAGGATTACAGGCACCTGCCACCATGCCTGGCTAATTTTTGTATTTTTAGTAGAGACATGGTTTCACTATCTTGGCCAAGCTGGTCTTGATCTCCTGACCTCGTGATCTTCCCACCTTGGCCTCCCAAAGTGCTGGGATTATAGGTGTGAGCCACCACGCCCAGACTCCCATTTATTTACTTATCAAATATTTAATACAGCTAACTCTATGCCATCTCTGCTCAACTCTCCAATGCCCATATTGATAACCTTTCTAGCACATTAGACTTCAGTGACAAAATCTTATCCCTTTTAAATATGCAGAGCTTTTCAAACCTAAAATCTCAAGATCTGAAATCACTTTCTGACTATAACTTACTACCTATGTCTTTCATATTCTCTTTTTTTAAAAAAATGTTTTTCATTATAACAGATTTCTTAGCCACCTAATCTACCTGCTGAACATGGTAATCAGCCATCTCAAGAAAATCCTTGCTGCCACTAGAATGTATGTCTTTGACTACTCCTTATATCTCCCCTTTAAAGTCCTTAGTTCAGGATACACTGCCTATGAACACTTCCCAGTTGCCATAGTTTATTTGGGAAATTCATGAAAATACACATATCGGGTGAACATGAATTCAGGATTTCAACTGGATTAATGTTCTGAAGACTTTTTATTCATCTCTCCTTGATTTTCCATACATTTTCTTATAGTATTATGCCAAAATTATCAGCCTTCTCAAATTCTTTTCTTTTCAGAGTTGGTATTAAAACTTATATATGCTGTACCTGTTTTCCTCCCATCCCCTGGGCCAACTCTTTATCTAGATCCTAGATAACCCAGTATATTAACCCATTTATGCCTGAGGTTGCAATTTTTTGAATTTTTGCAATCAGACCTTGGAGGTGTCCTTGAACAGTAGGATATAAATTCCCCCATGCTTAGCATTCCAATAATGGAACACTAGGCATAAAAGCTTCTGATTTTAATTTCTTACCTGCCAACATAACACATCACATATAACAAATAGTTTATAACTTAAAGCAGTCAACCTCTCATTTGATACTATCCATGTCCTGTATGTGAATTTTCTACTTGTACAAGCAGGCTGCTGAGTGCTGTTGGTAAAACAGCACAATTATGAGGACACTTTTTATTTTCTCTAGTCAACTAGGGTTTTTTTTTTCCTTTTTCTTGGGACACTGGTCCTAAATCAGCAGCACTCTCCCAAATGTCCTATTTAATTGCCTTGCCTCTGCATTCACAATTGAAATAGAAGTCATAAGAAGTAAACTCTATTGACCTTCCTCACCCTACATATATCCGTAATTATAGCTATTGTGTTATATGCTCTCTTCTTTTATTCCTTGAGAAAATGAAATGTTCTCTTTCTGAAATGAATGCCCTATCTGCGTGAATTCTGAATTCCAACCCTTCTTTCTCTGCTCCTCCAAGACTTTGCTGTGTTATATACCCTCCTTTCCCAATATCATGCTTCTTTCTGACTTCAAAAATGCCCAAGATTTTTCCATCTTCATAAAATAGTTATACCAGAAACATCATTTTGACTTTTATGTTCCCATTTAGCCATTCTTCTTTTTCTCTTTCTAGCCAACTTTCTAATGTCAACCCTTCCCTGTCTACTACTTACTGCTCACCTGTTTACATCTGCTATGTACAACTGAAGTTCTGTTTCAACAGACACAGAAATTGTGCTTGAGTTTAGGAATGGTCAATCCAATGGACACTCGCTAGTCTTTTTCTTCTTGCTTCATCTCTCTTTGGCTTTGACATTAATTATCATTTCTCTTTTAAGTGTTTAAGGTCACTATTCTCTCAATTGCTTAATACAAAAAACATCTGGTAGTTTTCATCCTATACAGGCATACCTCACTTTATTGTGCTTCACAGATACTGAGTTTTTTTACAAAGTAAGGATTTGTGGCAACTCTGTGACCAGCAATTCTATGGGTGTCATTTTCTCAACAGTGTGTGTTTCTGTGTCACATTTTGATAATTCTTATATTATAAACTTTTCCAGTGTTAATATATGTTATCCTGATTTATAATAAGCGACCTTTGATATTACTATTATCATTGTTTTGTGATATCACAAACTGCACTCATATGAAATGGCAAGCTTAATTGATGAATATTGTGAGTATTCTGACTGTTCTACCAACCAGTCATTCTCCTTTTCCTCTCTCTCTCTTTCTCTCTCTCTGGGCCTTCCTATTTCCTGAGACACAATGATAATGATACTGATATTCAGCCAATTCAAAATAATAATCCTATTATTATGTCCTCTAAGTGTTCAAGTAAAGAGAAGAATCACACATCTCTCTTTAAATCAAAAGCTGGAAATGATCAAGCATCACGAGGAAGGCATGTTGAGAGCTGAAATAGGTCAAAAGCTAGGTCTCTTGCCCTAGTTAGCCAAGTTGCTAATGCAAACAAAAATATCTTGAAGGAAATCAAAAGTGCTACTCTATTGAGCATCCTAATGATAAGCAAGTGAAATAACCTTATGGCTGTTATGGAGAAAGTTTGGTCTGGATAGATCAAACCAGCCACAACATTCTCTTAAGCCACAGACTAATCCAGAGCAAGACCTAATTCTCTCCAATTCTATGAAGGCTAAGAGAGGTGAGGAAGCTGCAGAAGAAAAGTCTGAAGCTAGCAGAGGTTGGTTCATGAGGTTTAAGAGCCATCTCCATGTCACAGAAGTGCAAGATGAAGCAACAAGTGATGATGTAGAAGCTGCAGCAAGTTGTTCAGAAGATGTACCTAGGATCATTGATGACGGTTGCTATACTAAACAATAGATTTTCAATGTAGATTGAACAGCCTTCTACTGGAAGATGTCATCTAGGAATTTCAGAGCTAGAAAGAAATTAATTTCTGACTTCAAAGCTTTAAGAGATAGGCTGACTCTCTTGTTAGGGCGTCTTGCAGGTGGTGACTTTAAGTTGAAGCCAATGCTCACTTATCATTCTAAAAATCCGAGGACCCTTAAGAGTTATATTATTCTACTCTGTCTGTTCTTTAGAAATGGAACAACAAAGCCTGGATTATGGCACATCTGTTTACAACATGCTTTAATGACTATTTTAAGTCCACTATTGAGACCCTGCTGCTCAGAATAAAAGATTCCTGTCAAAATGTTAATGCTTATGACAATGCGTGTGGTCATCCAAGAACTCTGATGGAGATTTACAAGATTAATTTTGTTTCATGTCTGACAATACAACATCCATTCTGCAGTCATTGGATTAAGGGGCAATTTCAACTTTCAAGTCTTATTGTTTAAGAAATACATTTTGTAAGGTTATAGCTGTCATAGATAGTGATTCCTCTGATGAATCTAGGCAAGGTCAATTGAAAACGTTCTGGAAAGAATTCACCATTCTAGATTCCATCAAGAATATGTATGTTTCATGGGAAGGGGTCAAAATACCAACATTAACAGGAGTTTAGAAGAAATTGATTCCAAACCTCATGGATGAGTTTGAGGGATTTAATACTACAGTGGAGGAAGCAACTTCTGTTGTGGTGAAAATAGCAAGAGAACTGGGATTGTAAGTGCACCCTGAAGATTTGACTAACTTGCTGTAATCTCATGATAAGGATGAGCAAAGAAGGTGTTTTTTTTGTTTGTTTGTTTGTTTTGTTTGTTTTAAAGAATCTACTGCTGGTGAAGATGCTGGAAACATTGCTGAAATAACAACAATGAATATAGAATATACATAAACTTAATTGATAAAGCAGTGGCAAGGTTTGAGAGGACTGTCTGCAATTTTGAAAGAAGTTCTCCTGTGGGTAAAATGCCATCAAACCGCATCACATGCTATAGAGGAATCTTCTGTAAGTCAATCAATGTGGCCAACTTCATTGACGTCTCATTTTAAGAAATGCCCATAGCCACCCCAACCTTCAGAAACTACCAGGCTGACCAGCCAGCAGCTATCAACATCAAGACCCTCCACTAGCAAAAGTAATCACTAAAGGCTCAGATGATCATGAGCATTTTTTAGCAATGAAATATTTTCAAATTAAGGCATATGTGCTGTTTTTGGATATAATTATATTGCATACTTAATAAACTACAGCATAATGCAAACATAACTTTTATATATACTGGAAAACTTAAAAAACTGTGTGACTCGCCTTGTTGCAGTGGTCTGGAATTGAACCTACAATGTCTCTGAGGTATGCCTGTACTCCGTAAGATCAGTTCCACCTACACCCAGGTAACCTCAAGTCCTATTAATCTTGTTTAAATATTGTCCAAACACTTTTCTCCCTTCCCATAACTCTTGTTTAATTATTCTATTTTAAAATATCCCCATAGTGTTATAGTGTCTGTTTAAACCCCTTCTCACTCGCCCCTGAAACAATCCCTCTGTTTTGATCACAAGAATATTTCTAAATAAAATTTTGATCATATGTCTTGTAATACCTAAATACTACAGCATAATGTTCATAGTAGTTTATGATCTATTCTTTGTTTATAATCACTTTCTGAACTTCTCGAGGACCTCCCATACTGATTAACTTTTACTTTTTAATGTCTAACTTTGTTTTTCTGTCACAAAGCACTACTTCTGTTGAGAATTCCCTCTCTGCATCTTTCTGTGCCTACTATTTAAGTACCCACTTATTCTTCAGAAAATCAAGAAATCACTACCTACTCTGTGAAACCCTCACTCAGCTCCTTACTTTAGTCTAAAGACTGAGGTATATCCCAGAGATACTGCAGGTTTGGTTCCAAAGGCCACTCCTGGTTACACACATTGTCTTGCAGATGCTTCTATTGCAATGAAAAATTTATTTAACTTTCTACTTTCTTACTAGTCGTGGACATTTTGAGAACACAAAATGCACCTCATCATTATATACATAGCACCTAGCATATGCCCAGAAAATAGATGTTCACAGATATTTGTGAAATGAATAAGAAACATTTGTCAATCTCACACCTTACCTGATGGAGATCTGTTTTTCCCTCTGTCCTTCCTTGCTCAAAATCTCTCTAGATCAATATGCAGAACTCCTCGTGTGTCAGGCTAAATCTCGATCTTTACTCTGAATTGTGTTGAGACACTGGGTTCCCATTTTCTCATATTTGCTACTTTTGTCTTTAGCTCCTTTCTATTGCTTGCTTCCCTTCCATCCACCACACCAACATTCTTGGTATCTACATTCCCACACATCTTCCTATACTTCCCGGTCAGGTTCAAATTTATATTTTTTGCCCTCTAATCCATCATCACAACTTTCAAAATTATTTCCTGCGTTTGTATTCATTTCTTCATCATTTGTATATTACCTAATCTGGGTATATATTTTCACTAGGCATATTTTTTAGAGCCCTCATGCTTCATAACCTTTTTAATATTTGATATTTAAAAAACTTACTAAAAACACCTACCTCCTTAGTCTGGAGATTTGAAATATTGAATCATTTTTCTATCTATTTCATCAGCTTTATTATTCTGCAGATGAAGAAATGCAGGTCACTGAAAAGGACTGCCTCATCATTTCTATATTATTATAAAAATAGCTGTTATCATTCCTTGGCTTAAAACTGGCCAGTAGTTTCTTAGTGAAGTAAAAATAAATTTCAAAACTCTTATCATAGACTGGAAAGCCCAAGATGACCCTGATCCTGCTTCAATAAATCTCACACTTTGTAAAGTACCACTTTTTAGTTTCCCCATGATGTTAGGCTCTACCACCTCCCCCGCCCCGCCCCCGCTATAACTGACATCCACAGCACACACTTCCTTAGGAGCTTTTTATCTAACTATTCACTCTTCCTAGATCTTTGCATGGCTCAAGCTTTAGCTCAAAGTTCACCACTTCAGAGAAGCTTCCCTTAGCATCCATATATAAGAACCATCTCTCACCCCAGTCATCCTCTGGGGGATACTTAGAGATAAATCTCAGGAAAGAGAAAGAAAAAAAAAAAAAAAAAGGAATATATGGAATCCAGGAAAATAGTGAAATCCATTTGTGAAGGCAAGTCCTCTTATAAAAGCTGTTTAGTTAGGCCCAGAGATCACCAGTGCAAACACGAGAAGGAAAGCTCTAGGAGAAATGGCTCTAGGGAAAAGAATACATGTATAGGTAGTATGGATAGATTCATTAATGGTAGAGTGGAACTGATAATTGAATAATGGTAAAAATACAAGATATGGAGAATATAAAGTTTAAAACATCATTAAAACACGTGTGTGCATGTAACTACAAATTGATCTCTTATTTGCACTGAGCACTATTGACATAGTTAAACCAATACAAATGGATTTTTCTCTGTGTGTGTGTGTGTGTGTGTGTGTGTGAAGTAATGCAAAATAATGCCAAGTTCTCCTCTATCTTAGAAAACCCACAGACAATGCCTAAACTTAGTATAATAAAAATAATCAATAAACATTCTATTGATATGTAGGGAGATATCAGATGAAAAAGCTGAAAATGTTAGCAAGCCTGAAACATGGGAATGTCTACCTTTCTTCAGGCTAGTTTTTATAAATTTTCTGGTACGACCTGACATTTTAAAAAATGTCCATGTATGAGTTTCATTGCATTTTTAATATTTAAATAAAGGAATGTGAACAAGAGTAAGGATAACTTAATATTAGGAAAAATCAAACTTAAATTTTTATCCTTTTTTTTTTAGTTACAAAAAATATTAATTATCCCTTCCTGAGACTGACTTTAATATTTTATCTGTCCTTTGTCATAGTATGCAACATTTATAGGATTTAGAATTATAATACAAAAGTAAAATGCAAAACATATAGTCAAACAAACTGTGTAGAGTAATATCTACTAAGTTACATGTAGTACATTCAATTTTACTTACATATAAACATAAAAAACAGAATGGTACACTATAGTGAAAATCCACATTTATGCATATGCCTCAGCATGATTTTTATATGAAAGATTTATGATAGTTACTTATTTCTGCCTATTGTATACTAGTGTACTAATCTTCAAGCATTAATATATTAACACTCATTTGTATTATATTTATCTCTTTGGTTTATTTTATTGCAAAGTATAAAACTTTTTTAAAACTAGACAGATAGTATTGAATATGCTGAAGATTTTTAAATATTTATATAATTTTAAGAGTCCTGTATATTTAGATTTGGAATAAAGAGGTTAAGGCTGGATTGTGGATATTTTTAATTGTCATAACTCAAATGTAATTGTCTTCTTACATGAGAGAACTTTCTTTAACCCTATAATTAAACTCAGATTTATAATGTTGAATCATTATGTTAAACTATGCTATGTCTCTTTTCAAACAAGAAAAGGCACACATAAACTCTTGCAAGAAAAGAGATTCTTGATTTTTAAAATTAATTATCTCTAAAGATTATACCACTCTCTCCATAATAATTTTTGGACCTTTTTAATCCAAAAATTATTGGAGATAGTTGGTTCCTAAATAAGATAATTCAACTGCTATCTCTTCACCAAGATAGCTAATAGCTCATTATATTCAATTATAATTTATTTATTTTAACGCAGTATATTCTATGATAGGCAATTTATGTTTTTAAAAATGTATATAACCTTTTATACCTTACTTTTACTACTAATAAATGAATTTTTTGATCTGTATATGGAAGCAAATCATCTAGTTCCAAGAACATAATTTAGTCTTATGCAATAAAACATCACTGACAGGTATTTTACTCGGAAAAAGACAACTATAATTAATGAAATATAAAAATGAATACATTATACAACAAAATTAATCATCTGAAAAGTTTTAGTCTATAAATAGAGAATATTATTTTGGCTAGCAGTTTGGTAGATTGTAAAGAAAAAAGTTAAATGAAGGCTCAGAAAGAAAATAGTCTTTCCCCATAGTTTAGTCATATTCATGTTCCTCTTCTGGAAAAAGAATTAATTGCAGGGTTAAATGCAATTGTCCTTGTTGGTCTATGGCACCATTTATGATTTCTGCAAACTAGTATGTTACTATTTGAAGTGTAACTCTCAACAAAAGTCTCCTGACTGAAAATCGAATCCATGCTTTTCAATCCACTTCCCACTTCACTACTTGTCGGCACTGAATGTAGGTGACTACTTCTTTACTGAAACCTTTCTGCCTCTAAGTCACCCATTTTTCATCTTATATTCAGTCTCACAGCTCAGGTCACTACCATTTACTACACTTTTACTATTTTCAAAGTTCCTAAGGTACTCATATTCCCACTTCTATAAACACACACACACATACTGAGCTCCTCACACTGCCCTCAACACATAAGTCACACAATCTATGCTGTACATCACAGGCAAAGTGAGGCCGTACAGCCTAATGGTTAAGAGTATAGACTCTATATGACAACTGTTTGGATTCCAATCCTGCCTCCACTATTTGCAAATGTATCACATTATTTTGAGGAAGCAACATTGCTTTCCTTTGTAAACTATGTATTACAATTATACTTCATAATATGGATCAAATAAATCAATGCATATAAATGGCTTACAACTGTGCACATAGTAAGTACTCCATAAGGATTAGCTGTAAAAACTCAAAATAACATAAATCATACCATGTCACTCCTCTCTAAAAAGTTTCCAATGTCTTTGTGTAATCATGAGAATTAAAAATTCACACGAGGTGCCGTGGCTCATGCCTATAATCCCAGCACTTTGGGAGGCCGAGGTGGGCGGATCACGAGGTCAGGAGTTCGAGACCAGCCTGACCAACATGGTGAAACTCTGTCTCTACTAAAAATACAAAAATTAGCCAGGCATAGTGGCGTATGCCTATAATCCCAGCTACTCAGGAGGCTGAGGTAGGAGAATTGCTTGAACCCAGGAGGCAGAGGTTGCGGTGAGCTGAGATCATGCCACTTCACTCCAGCCTGGACGACAGAGTGAGACTCCTTCTCAAAAAAATAAAATAAAATAAAATAAAAACTAATACTGTTCACCATAGCCTCCAAGGCTCAGCATAGCTTGTTGTGTTCCCACAATCCTCTCCCACTTTACCTCTTGCTACCTGGGTTTCTTTCAGTTTCTCGAATGTGCCATGTTTTGTTGTATTTTGCTCTAAGTGGCATTGCTCCTGTTATTCCTTCTCCGAGGAAAGCTCCTTCTCTCCTCTTTGTTTGGAAGGCATCTACTGCTAGGGAACTGAAATTTTTTTCTATAAAGGAACAAATGCAAAGATTTTCTAAATTATAGGCTGTACATCCTCTGTTGCAACTACTCAACTGGGCTGTGTAGTGCAAAACATCTATAAACAATACATGAATGATGGGTGTGGCTGTGTTTTAACAAAACTTTATTTAGAAAAACAGGCAGTGGGCAAGACTTGACCAGAGGGTTGTATATAATTTGCCTTACCACTCTAATCTGTTTCTTCACTGCCAAATTTAAATGTCATCCCTCAGAGAGAACGTTACTGATTCTGCTATTATTCTAGATCTCAGCCCTGAGATTGTTTTTATAGCACTTATCACAGTGTATAATCATTTGATTTATTACCTTGTTTACTGTTCCTTGTGAGACCCTTCCATACACAGTGAGCAGTAAGCATTTAGCACAATGATTATTGCTTGGAAGGCATGCAATAAAATACTTTTTGAATGAACAAATACTATTTGACTTTGAAACAAATAAGTAGAACATTGCTGAAAGAGCTATATAGATTATCAACCGTGGGAATGTATCC
Organism: Macaca thibetana thibetana; assembly: GCF_024542745.1. Classification (NCBI taxonomy): domain Eukaryota; kingdom Metazoa; phylum Chordata; class Mammalia; order Primates; family Cercopithecidae; genus Macaca; species Macaca thibetana. Next base: position 61,630,908 of record NC_065581.1, on the reverse strand, counting down.
TTTATAAGGAATCTTTGAAATAAGTCATATTATCGAATTTAGAAAATTTCTCTCTTGCAGTTTAGAGCTCATGAGATGCTGGAATGTTGATAGCTCTTACATTTCTGTCTGTTGCTTAGGGATTGCCTAGGGATTAGAGATAAACATGGTCTCTTTTTTGTTGAATATGTATGTTATGAGAATTAGAACTGAACAGGCCATCTGAGGGATAATATCTTCCTTTAGCATAGTTGATTTCATAGTATATATGTGAACGATATTCATTTCATGGAGAAAATTAAGACGTCATAGCAATCAAAGTGTGCTCCATTTTAGAAAGTTCATGGTATGCTTTAAGGCTAAATATTCACAGCATGCATTTTAAAGATGCAATTAGGGGCAATGATGCACAAAATTGCATGTGCAATGAAAATATTATTTTTAGAAATGCAATTGAAACATCCAAAGGAGCTAAAAATAAAAGATTGTACTGCTCAGGTAAAAACGTGTAACAATGTAATAAGCTATGTACACCGCAGAAGCTACTGTTATATTGGAGAAAGTTGTCTTCTGTGAAGCTTTTTAGATGTCCCAAGCTCAACAGCCTTTGACCTAGGTAGACAGATCTCATGTCTAGGAGACTCAAGATTGTAGATGACATTGGCAAAATGTTTAGATGCCAATTTTCATGATTAAATATATTCGTTAAATTTCTGATGTTATATTCCATATCCCTTGTTAAAATTATTGCAAAATATCAAGATGTTTTTTTGAGATACAATTCTTTGCTGAGTTTAAACTTTCTAATTATCTTTCTATATAATAAGTAAACTGTGGTGACCTCTGTGCTCTCATTGATGGTCAAGGTTCCTTGAAACAATTTCAAAACTCTCTGGATCTGATAACCTGAGATACTTTTCTTTGCTTTTCCTTTGGGTGTGTTGCCCCAGATACATCTGTTTTTTAGTGTATTGATTTTTAAACTGTTCTTTCTATGTCTTGAGCCATAAGTATAACTTACATTATTTTCAAAAGCTTGTGAATTACATTTTCAACAGAAGCAATTACTTTACATCAAGACAAGTGAATGTGAAAATTTTTATAAATTTTAGTCTCTCAAAATAATGGGAACATGGAGAAATCATTTTGAACACAATATAAAACAAATCTGTAGAGAAAAGAAATAACCTAGCTTGTATTAATATTAGACAGCAATAAAAGGGAGAAAATCTGGCCCAACTAAAGCTGAACCTTTGGTTAAAAGTATCTTTCAATGAAAAGTAAATTTCACAGCTTACCTTCCTATAATGTTTAGATGATTGTAAGTCATTGTAGCTATTGTAGAGCAGTTACTACCATTTGAAAAGTCACTTAGTCTAGGAATTATACCCATACAATACTGTTCAAGTAAATTAGTGAGATTTTTTTTCCTTCCATGTAACTAATGTTGAATCTGTATTTAAGCTTTCAGAAACCTAGATACAAACAAGACACATGATATATTATTCAGGTTACAGATTGCATTTATAAAGTGATGTAGTTTACCAAAGTTTTAAAAGTTGCATGTTCCTAGTGAAAGACAGATTAAATATTTCAAATAAATATTTGCCTTTCAGAGTTAGACTTTAATTTTATTTAAGAATACTTCCAGAAAGTTGTTCCCTTGTTATGCTAGGTCAGCTGAGCATATCATAGTCATCATCTCTAACCCATAACTATGCTACAGAGTCTATGTCTTACCAGAGCCTAGAATAGGCACTGGACTAGGCACCTGGAATAGACCACTCTATGTATTTGAATACATACATATATGTATATGTGTGTATATATATTTAAATATATGTGTATACATATTTTTAATATATGTAAATATAAACATGCAATTATTACCATCAGTTGTTTCTGGGATTTAGAAATGAAACTATATATAGGTATTGACAAGGATCTAAATGACTGCAGGAAGACAGTGAAGAGGGGACTTGAACTGCTCTTTGAAAGATAAGCAATTAAGGAGGGGAAGTGTGAAGAAGCTGATAGAGCTGGTCAGGAAGAAAGAGACTTTAAAAACATGATATGCAGAACATGATGTTTTGATGGAAGCACCATCAGACCATGTAAGGCTGACCCATGCATGGGAACCTTCCGTCTAACTCCATCCACTAACCACCAGAAAAGCCAAGCCATTCTCTTTTCCCTGCACTCTCAAGATATTTTGGACCCACTTGAAAGGCCTGCCTTGTTATCCCCAGAAAGCCCGGTTATATGCATAATAAACATGTCATTACTCTGAGAGACAGAGAGAGAGAGAAAGCGAGAGAGAGAGAGAGAGAGAGAGAGAGAGAGAGAGAGAGAGAGCATATGTGTGTGTGTGTGTGTGTGTGTGTGTGTGTGTGTGTTTAGCATCATCAGAAAAAAATTGGGAGTCGGGATCTATCTTGCTTGTGCAGAGTGGCCACAGAAATATATTCCAAACTATATTTAAATTTTGATCAGAACTTTTGTCTTTGTTCAATGTGGGATGACATTAATCACTTTCTGGAAGAAAGGAATTTTTACATGGGACTATCTCATCCTTCAGTGACAAAGTTATTTTCATCCACTAGGCACAAACTCAAATACTACTCAGGTCTGAGGTTAAATCCACTCTATCGCCTTTTGCACATCTTTTTCTTTCATTTCCTCTGCCCTCGCTTCTCCCAACTCCCTTTTGGATAATGTCATGCTGACTTGAATTTCTGATTATGTTTGATTATTTGAAGAGTTTTATTTATGTGATACAATGATTAGGGTTCTTCCAACATGCCAGTAATCAAGAAATTTGCTTCATTGATGCAGCTTCTAGAAACACCTAACACAAGAAAAATTTTGGCCGTGCTTTACAACAAGCTGCTGAAATAATTCGTAAATCATGGTCTAGGGGGAGCCTAGGATATTTTCAAAATTATATATGGCATAAACATTTGTCTTCCACTGAACTGCAGTAACTCCAATATCAAATGTTGTGTTAAAATTCTGGCCTGTAGAAATGATCACTCAGTCAACAAATATTCGGTTCACATCCCACAGAGGTCAGATCCATATGTTATACTAGATGCTTAGAGCAATATATTTAACACTTCTCAGGGAAAACTTACTTTTCATTTGTTTCTAGCCAGCTTTCCAAAACTTTCCCCTAGAGAGAAGATAAAGTAGATGGGAGTTAGGAGTATCCAAGCATAAAGAAAAGGCCAGAATGTGGAGCGGAGAGAGTAAGAAGAATCTCATGTTATCAGTATGCTTCTTGTACTTATTTTGAGTAAAAATAAAAACCAGTGAGATATTTCTAACCTGCCAAAACAAAGTGAATCTTTGCTCCTGGCTACAGCTTTCAAATGAAAATAAGATGCTACGATAATCCTTGCTTTAAACATCTTTTATAGCAGTACACTTTTCCCTGCCTTTTCTTTATATTGTTCCGTGGGGTTTGCTATTTTATACATCATTTTTATTTTCTTTAAGCCAGCAAAATCCTGGTTTGGATGTTTCGCCTTCCAGTGACCCAGCTGCCTTATCATTTTATCTAATAGTTGTAAAATTAGAACGCTCTGACAAATCCCTTATGGATGTACTGAGCCCAAGGAAAGAATTTTCAGTGGAGCCTGGAAATGGGAACTCTGCAAAGAAACTTTGCTGCTGGTAACTTTTAAACCAAAGGCACAATCTTTGAATGGGGATCTTGAGACTAAAATAACTCTGTAATGTAATTGTATCAATTTTAATTTTGTATTTATATCTCATTGTTTGTTTCTGCCAGGCCCTAAAGGGGACATTTGTGGCTGCCATCTCACTCTGTTTCCCAGTATATTTCCCAGAACAGAACTCCATAGAATTTATGACCCAATTTTTGCCTTTTGATTTAATCTGAAAAATATCCAACTCACACCAAGTACAGAGCTGGCAGTTAGGAACGATAAAGCTGTCTTTCTCCAAAACCAAGGTTGCTAAAAGGTGCAGATCAAGGCTGTGTCTCACCTCCTGTGCTGCCGTCTTTCTTATGCACAAACAGATTTGCTTTTATTTTCCAGTGTTCATTTACCCATGCTTGTTTAGAGAAATTAAATTACCTAGACAAAATTCTTAAAAAATACGTCAACTAAAAAAAATCAATTTAAGAAATTTGCTCCCAGATGAAAATTTGACCTCATATGGGAAAATTAATAATATAAAATAAGCGATAACATAGTTTTTTAAATATAATATTAGTAACTGTATGAGGCCTTATTTTCTCTATTTAAAAATGCTTTGTAAGCATTTCTGTTATTTATCCGGAGTAATTTATTAACAATTTCTAAATTACTATTCGCATCACAAATCTAATGTTTTAAATAAACATTTTTAAAGATCCCAATACTACAACTATATTTGCATAGTCTAGAAAGAATTAATCTTTACAATATCTTAAATATTCTGCTAATTTATTTGTTTAGCAGTGATAAGGTACAAGTTCCCAAATTCTTTGAAATATTAATTCATTTCATTCTTTTAACATATTAAGGAGATAAATGCTGTTAATATTCTTTGTTAGAAATAAGAAAATCAAGACTCGGATTGGTGAAGCATCTTATCAAAGGTCACACAACTAATCAATGGAGACAAAGGGATAAAAACTCAGGCAATCTGGCTCCAGGCTCCACAGTCTTAACCACTCCCCGGTCCTCTTTCTTAATGCCGTAAAATGTTCATTCATATTAGCTATATTTATTCACATCAGTGAATAGTAACCTTAGAAAAATCTTTGTGGGTATATTTCCTCAGAAATCTGGAGCTAGAAAGCGTATCTAATGAGTTACTTTACTGACTCATATCCATAAGCAATAAAAAGGTAGTATTCTTCCAGGAAAGATCTCATGCTATGCTATGAATGTGGTTCTTATATATTTAATAGCAATTTAATACTTAAAATGTATTTTCCAATCTCAGTTTGGTGGCAACAATTCTACAATTCATTTTTATTTACTAATTTTTCACCACTGGATCCTAAGTCTATAGGTAAATTAAATGCACTTCAAATGCTACTTCAAGCAAAGTTAAGCTGTGCATATTTGCAGCATTTGGAAAACAGCTAATCTATTTATGAAATGACTAAAAAAAGGTGCTTACCCAAAAATAATGGCAAATCATACATTATCATTATGAAATATAATGCCAATAGTAATAAAACAAACAGATGAAAGTATTCTTAATATTTCAAATTAAGAAGTAAAAGCATTGGTTACTGACTAGCCCTGAGTACCAAGCAAAAACAGGTGTGTTGACTAAGCCTTATCTATAGATGAGCTCCTGATGGGTGCTGGGATAGCAGCCCTTTATTAGTCCATAATGCTGCAAAGTAGAAAAAGTCATAAAGATGGCAATTCAGGCAAGAAAAATGGTGTTGCATCTAGCAGAAATTGGGACTTTAAGAACGGTAATTTCTTGAAATTGGTTTTGGATGAGTCAAATTTGAGCTAGGTCATAAAATTAGAAAATTGCAGAAGATTTTAAGAGCTAGAGACTATAGCTCAAGCAAGTCCTCAAGATTACAGAGATAAATTTAAGTCTTCTGTATAGACAAGTGAATGGAAACTAAGAAAGTGGATTAACTATATTAAGAGTAATTTAATTTCTGTACCATTAGGCCACAAGATGATATTAAACATAATGGTTATGAGTCCTAGCTTTTAAATTAGACAGCTGTTAGCTCTGCCACATATTGGCCATATCAATCTAGGCAAATCAATTACTAAACCTTTCTAAGTCCTAATCTTCTAATCTGTAAAATGGAAATAATATGTACATCACTGTGGTCAGCAGTATCCTGAAATACTTCTACAATTTTCTGCTCCCTGGAACTCCTGTTCCACATCATTATCTCCCTTTGAATGTGGGTTAACCTATGAATGTAGTAAGATGGTTATTCCTTAATTAGGTTAAGTTATGTGGCAAAAGATCATGGCCTGCTCACCCACATGATTATGCTAATTTTCATCAGACTGGGTCATAGTTGACCAGAGGGAGAAGGTGGAGAGACGCATTCCTTCTTGAAGGAGAGCAAACATCCACTGATGTTGTAAATTGTCAATGGGGGAGAGGGGCACATGGCAAAGAACTGCAGGTGACCTCTAGGAACTGAGGGTGGTCCCTAGCTGACAGTCATCAAAACAAAACACAAACAAGCAAACAAACAAAGACTTCTCTCCTACAGATGCAAGGAAATGAATTTGCCAATAATCAGTGAGCTTGGAAGTAGATTGTGAGTCTCCAACCCACACCTTGATTTCATCCCAGTGAAACCTAGATAATGGGGCTAGATAATGGAAACTGTGAAATAAATTTGTGTCGTTTTAAGTCACTAAGTCTATGGTAATTTGTTATGCAGCAACAGAAAACTAATGTACTCACAGACTTGTATACCTAAATATAATAATAATTAAAAACTACCTATAATAGTATGTTGCTATAAGCACCATCCCATAATTGGACCTTGGTAGCATTGTTACATATCCTTCTGACTCCCAATCTATTTCTAGATTTGAAAATAAGTATTAATTTATATTCAGGGGCTTAAAGAAACCTATCAGAAAGCCATAATTCAATGACATTCATATCTCAAATCTAAATAATTCTGATCTGTTACCTTTTTCTTTTCTATTTGATTTCATTAAAATTTAACTAGAGGAAGATCTCAGAAAGTAGTTTGAATAGGCCACCATTAGCAAGATTTGTATTATCACTGTTTTGGTTGTCATTTGCTTTGTCATCTAAAAAGATATGTTTTTCTAAAATGACTTAAAAATACAATAATACTGGTAAATTTGTTTAGGTCCAAATGTAATGTTAAAACACTAATGAGTTTTTTTTTTTTAATATTGTGTAATATATTTTGGAAACTAAGTTCAAAGTAAATTTAAACATAAATAAGTTAATCATGGAAAAAGAACTGATTTTTTAAGGATCCAAAAAGTAGGGCTAAGAAAATGCCATGGAAAATAAGGTGCACTTTAATCTCTTCAGGATAGCTGTCCTGTGCATCTTCACACACCTCTGTGATTTGCATCTGTGCCCTCTACGTCAAATGCCCTTTATAATCAATTTCACCTCTGTGCAGTCTTTTCTCTTACAAATAAAAAAATTGAATAAAAATATCTATCTATATCCTTAGCTATATTAAGTTTTGCTACATAATTTCTTCAGAGAAAGTATTTTTTTAAAATTACTTATTACTGGAAATGGGTATGAACACACTAAATGTTAATTAAACACAACTGAATTGATAAAACATTACTCACAAATTTAACATGCTTAAATATTTGTTTGACAAATGAAGTCAAATGTTAACTTATTGTATTATCTAAATATCCTTCTATTAATATCTTCTAGAAAGTTGAATATAGTCTTGAGAGCATTTTTGTAGGTGACTTTTAGTGATTATACTTATGCCATATCAAAATGGCCATCAGGAATTTGCATGAAATTCAATCAAGTGGTATATCTATCGTAAGTCAAAAATATTTCAAATGTGTCGACAAAGTTTTCTGGTTAAACTAATTATTTTAATATTATGTAAAAATACTCAATAAAATGGTTATTTCAGTGAAAACAGTCTTTAAATAAGATTTGGCATTATATAAATGAGAAACCCATCACTGAACAGTTTAACATTTCTACTATATCTGAAGATATGAATCAAATGATTATGGAAATCAGTTCAGTAACATAAAAGTGAATTCAATCACTCAAATTAAAAAACAAAATTTAATTTACAGAATGCACATGATATAATTACCAGTATTTATTTTTTATCTTTTTGTTAATAGTCATTCTAACTGGGGAAGAATGATATCTCATTGTGGTTTTAATTTGCATTTCCCTGACTAGTGATGTTGAACATTTTTTCATATATCTCTTGGCTATTCCTATGTCTTCTTTTCAGAAATGTCTATTCAGATCATTTGCCCATTTTAAAATTAGGTTATTATTATATGTTTTTCTTTTTGTTTCCTGTTGAGTTTTTTTTTTTTTTTTTTTTTTTTTAAGTTTCTTGTATATTCTGGATAATTACCCCTTGGCAGATGAATAACTTGCAAATATTTTCTCTCCTTCTACAGGTTTCTGTCCATTTTGTTGATTGCTCCTTTGTCACACAGGCACTTTTTAGTTTGACATAATCCTATTTGTCTATTTTTGCTTTTGTTGCCTGTGCTTTTGAGATATTCTCCATTAAAATCTTTGCCCAAACCAATGCTCTGAAGTGTTTCACCTGTTTTTATAGTAGTTTAGTAGCTTTGAGTCTTACATATAATTATTTCATTCATTTTGAGTTCAATTTTGTATATGGTGAGAGATAGGGATCTAATTTCATTTTTCTGGATATGGATACCTAGTTTTCCCACCACCATCTGTTGAAGAGACTGTCCTTTCCCCAGTTTATATTCTTGAAACTGCCATCAAAAATCAGCTGGCTGTAGATACATGGATTTATTTCTGCATTTTATATTCTACATCATTGGCCTATGTGTCTGTTTTTATGTCAATGCCATGCTGTTTTGGTTACTATAGCTCTGTAGTGTATTTTGAGGTAAATCATGTGATGCCTCCAGCTTTGTTTTATGCACAGAATTGCTCTGACTATTCAAGATGGCTTGTGGCCTTATGTAAATTTTTAGTATAGTTTTAACTATTTCTGTCAAGAATGTCATTTATATTTTGATAGAGATTGCAAGGAATCTGTAGGTCGCCTTGTGAAATGCAGTCATTTTAACAATATTCATTCTTCTAATCTATGAACATGGGATAGCCTTCCATCTCTTTGTGTCCCTTTCCATTTTTTTCATCAGTGTTTTATAGTTTTCATTGCAAAGATCTTTCACTTTCTTGCTTAAATTTGTTCTTAGGTATTTTCATAGCTATTGTAAATGGAATTGCATTCTTGAAATTTTTTCAGCTAGTTCATTATCAGTATACTGAAATGCTACTTATTTTTGTATGGTGATTGTATATCCCAAAACTTTACCGCATTTATCATTGTCAGTTCTAAGAGGTTTTGGTGAAGTGTTTAGATTTTTTAAATATATTAGATCATGTTATCTGCAAACAGGGATAATCTTACTTCCTTCTTTCTAATTTGTATGCTCTCTATTTTTTTCTGTTATGCAGTTGCTCTGGCTAGGACCTCTAGTACTATGTTGAATAAGAATTTTTTTTTACTATACATTCTTGGTAGATTGTATCTAGGATATTTTCATTTTTCTAGGGTATCCAATTTGTTGACATATAATTGTTTATAATAGTCTTCTGTAATTGTTCTTCTAATTTATCTCACATTATTGTCATGTATTTTTTTCATTTCTGATTTTAGTTAGTTGAATATTCTTTTTTCTTAATTAGTCTAGCTAAAGATTTCTTAATTTTGTTGATATTTTCAAAAAACCAATTCTTACTTTCATTGATCTTTTTATTGTTCATCTAGTTTCTATTTCCTTAATTTCTGCTCTGGTCTTTGTTATTTCCTTCTACTAATTTGGGGGAGGGGGTTGTTCCTCTCTTTCTAGTTCCTTGAGGTACAAAGTTATGATACTTAAATCTGCCACATATTTGAGAATTTTCTAGTTTTCCCTCTGTAATTGATTTCCAGTTTTATAACACTGTGCTCAGAAAATACACTTCTTAAGTTTGTCAAGACTTGTTTTGTAGCCTAAAATACAATCTATGCTGGAGAATGTTCTGTGTGTGCTTGAGGAAGATGTGTTTTGTTCAACTGTTGTATGCAATATTCAGTATATCTCTATTAGGTACAGTTGGTCTCAATTGTAATTCAATTCTGATTTTTCCTTATTGATTTTCTGGTGGGGGGATGATCTATCCAATGCTGAAAGTGAGGTATTAAATTATTCTACTATTTTTATATTACTGTTTGTCTCTCCCCTCAGATCTTTCGCTTTATATATTTATGTGTTCTGATGTTTAGTACTTAATAAATTTACAACTGGCATATCCTCTTAATAAAGTGACCCCTTTATCATTATACAGTGACCTTCTTTGTCTCTCTTTAATTTTTGACTTAACTAATTTTAATTAATTAAGTCTATTTTGTCTGATACAAGTGTAAACACTTCTACTCTCTTTTACTTTCCATTACATTGAATGTTTTTATTCATCCCTGCACTTTCAGTCTATGTTCCTGCACTTTCAGTCCATGTTGTCTTTAAAACTGAAGTTGGTATCTCAGTCCTTAAAGACATTTCAGCTTTCAGTCCTTCAAGCTGAAGTGAGTAAGCAGCATATATTTGAGTGTTCTCTTCTTATCCATTCATCCACTGTGTGTCTTTTGATTGGAGAATGTAACCTATTTACATTCAAGGTAATTGTTGATTGGTAATAACTTACTATTGCCATTTTGTTAATACTTTGTCAATCCTTTGTCCCTTTATTTCTCATTCTTTGTGATTTGATGATGTTCTATAGTATTATGCTATGATTCTTTTATCATTTTCTTTTGTGTATCTACTATAGGTTTTTACTTTGTGGTTACTATGAGACTTACATAAAATAACTTATTAGTATAACGGTCCATTTTAAGCTGATAACCATGTATCTTTGATTCCATGCCGCCCTTTAGGTGGTATATTTTTGAGTTTAGAAAGGCATTATGAAGAATAAAGCTAATAAAAGCAACAATGAACACCAGAAATAAAATTTTAAAATAAAAAGTATAATGGATAGCAAATAATAGAAGACAAAAATACCAGGAAATATTTCAACAATTATAACTTCCTTAGTAAATTCTAGAATTTTGCACCTTATATCAATGTTTTTTCAAATCTAGCTCATAATATTGTCTAGAGAAATTTTTTTCAATCTGTTTACCACTTTTTTCCTCATAGCTTTCATGGTTTAAATCAAGTAGAACAAAGGCTGGTAAGTTTTTTCTGTAAAGAGCCAGGTAGTAAATTATTTTAGGTTTTGCACATCATATAGTCTCTGACACAACCAGTCAGTTCCACCAATGTACTGTGACAGCAGCCATCGACAATATGTAAATGAATGGGCATGGTTCCAATAAAATTTTACTTACAAAAACAGGAAGCATGCTGGATTTAACCTGCTTGCCAACCCGTGATGTAGACTGATGTTAGCAACTTTCATAGCTGTTTAAACAAGACAATAAGAAACACTCTTCACAGTTACTAGTTGATATATAAAAGAATATAGTCATTATAACATTTAAAATGCAGTACCAAAACTATATGTGATGCATCTATAGATGCTTCGCATGGTAAAGTTTATTATTAAAACTAACTCCATTCAGAAAAAGAGAACAGAACTGCCAATTCCTCACTCCCTAGTCCTGCCGTAACCCAGGCTGACCTAGAAACCTTTTACACAATGGAGGGTTCTCTCTTGCTAAAACACTGTCAAGGAATTTTTGCTCCCTTCTTTCTTATTCTATGGTACAAAACTCATATCTGTTATTCAAGGAGTAAATACTGTAAACTAGAGATTGTTCTTTATACTTTATAGACAAATGTAGTTATTTAATTCTCACAACCTAATGAGGCAGGTAATATGCTTCTCATTTTACATACCAGTGAACTGAAGCTAAAAAGATTACATAATATTCAACAGCAACTATCATATAACAGATCTGAGATTCAAATGCCAGTATCACTGTTCAAAGCCTGTGTTATAGTACTGCAGTGATTAAATGTGAAAACATTCTTTTTATTATTATTATTATTATACTTTAAGTTCTAGGGTACATGTGCACAACGTGCAGGTTTGTTACATATGTATACATGTGCCATGTTGCTGTGCTACACTCATTAACTCATCATTTGCATTAGGTATGTCTCCTAATGCTATCCCTCCCCCACCTCCCACAATAGGACCCAGTATGTAATGATCCCCTTCCTGTCTCCAAGTGATCTCATTGTTCAGTTCCCACCTATGAGTGAGACCATGCGGTATTTGGTTTTCTGTTCTTGTGATAGTTTGCTGAGAATGATGGTTTCCCAATTTGGAACAAATAAAAGACATTTACTCTTATAAAAGTTTATAACTTAGTATAACCCTAATTATAATATTTACAGGTTGAAAAATAGTTTCAAATGGACTTGTATATTATATGACAGTCTGAATTTTGTCTATGATAAACTTTTTGTTTATCAACTGGTAACTGCAAAACTAGTTTTAAGTTTTCAATCAACATAACCTTAAAGAACATATAGAATGAAAATTTAATTTATAATTACAGAACTCTACATTGTTGTAATTGCATTTTCATTGTTACGATGCCAGTGTAATATCTCCTGACTACGATATTGGGGGATAGATGATATTAATGCAACTACTCCCGAGACCTCATTCACAGTAACATTTGTAACTAAAACAACACTAAAAAGTGGAGAATCAAATTTCCTGAACATATACAGAAAGAGATATAGATACAGACATTATAGATATATAAGATATGTATTTATTCTATATATATGATACCTATTTATTCTAGATATATAGAAGATATATATAATAAAAATTAAGTAATTTTTTATTCTTTAATTCATAGAAAATAAAAATTTATTTAATATGTCAAAAAACATTTGAAAGTAAAAAGAACTTGTTTCATGTGATAGAAAAAACTAGTGTATAAAAAACCACCAATTCCAGAACTGTTTGTCCATGTATAATGTTGTAGTTAGGAGGAATAAATGATAAGTATTTGAGATGATGGATATGTTAACTAACTTGATTTAAAAATTTCACATTGTGTGTGTATATATTTTATAGATACTATAATGTCACTTTGTACTCCATAAATATATACATTATAATTTGTCAATATACAATTAAAAAATAAAAAATACGTATATACAAACTCAGTCTGTTGTTGAACCTCCACCACCTAGTCGCTGACTTTGGGGAAAAAACAATTTAACTTCTTGACAACAGCTTTCTCAGCTGTGAAAAAAATGGATGGAATCGGGGTATGGAATAGTTATAAAATTTTGTGATTCTATCACTGGGAAAATTATTGAAATCCCCATATCTAAGAATTTGGATTAAACTGGTTAAAACAACATATTAGAGGGTTATATAATTAGCCTTCTCTCGTTCAAATTTTTCATTAGTAATTTGGATTAGATATTATCTGTTTATCATATTTTCAGGTGAAATAAAGCCTGAAAGAAAAGTAATGTAAGGGATGACAAAATCAAAGCCAAAAAATGTTAACCAGCTGCATGGAATAACAGAGCAACTCAATTAAAATGAAATATATAGTAGGGATAAATATCTGTCCTTAAGAGCAGACACTAATGACTCAAGTACACCTGGGATTTTATACAATAACATTAGTCAATGGCAGTATGTGACTATGAGAATGTATTTGGTATTTATGCATCCATAATATATTTCTTTCTAATATCTTTAAATTTTCATTCTTCTCTACCATTTCACAGGACTTTCAACCAGAATTTAAATCTGGAGAAGTCTGGGTATCTGTCATCTCCATGTCATCACCCAGGCTTCTTATTACTCTTTAAAAATAAAGTCATCTAGCTGGGAAGATTGGTACTACTATAAATTCACTTTACACTGAAACTTCCACACAGCTCATAAATATTATGTCATTTTTCTCAGCCTTCTCTCCCTATCTCCACAATGACTAGTTTAAATCTTTTCCACATTTTCAAACCTCAGACATTCACTATTGCCTTCAGTCTCAATTTGTGTCCTACTTTTCTGAGAAAAAAATTGTTGCCCTCAGATGGCATCTTTCAAAACTTTCAGATCATCACCCATTTGCTTTTTCTTATTTCCACTGCCATGGAGACAATTTCTGAACTGCTAACTAAAGCCAATTATTCCATCCATGCTTGACTCCTGTAGCATCTTTTTCTCCTACGGTGGGTGCCTATCATCTTTATTATGCCCTTTCTATATTTTTAAAAAATATCTTGCTATGAGATTTGCCTCTACAACATAACCCCTGCCTTGTAAGGCAGACATAAACATATGACAGTCTCAGCCAATGAGACTCTATTTTATTTAAAACTATTTTATTTGGCTTAAACTAGTAGAGTGAATTTTGCTTTTTGTAATTAAGACCCTAAGTAATTCAGATCATAGTCCCCCCCTCTCTGTTACAGGAACTATGAAATGTTCACTCTCATTCCTATATCTACAACTTCTTTTGTTCTACTAGGCCCTTGTGACAGCATTTAAACTCCTCTAGTCCTTCCCATTCAATGAAATTCCTCCAAAAATCTACTACTGTGCAGCTACTGTCCTATGACTCTTCTCCTTTTTTCAAACATTCATTTATAGGTTCTAATTCAGTACTGCCAATTCCTTACTCCCTAGTCCTGCTGTAACATAGGCTGATCTAGAAACTTCACACAATGGAGGGTTCTCTCTTGCTAAAACACTGTCTCCTTTCAGCTTCTCTGATGCCATACTTCCTTGTGGTGCCTGCCTCTCTGGCTGCCTTTTTTAGACTCCTTTGCTATATCCTCTCACTGTTTACAGTTCCTTAGGTCTTAATATCAAACCTCAGTTTCTTCCTTATCTTCCCATATTCTCTAAATAAATCCCTTACACCTAAAATAAAATAAAATAAAAAATGTGGCATGTATACATATATAAAATAAATCTCTCCCACACCCATTGCTCAGCTTCAATTATTAAAATTCCCTTAATTCTAAAATTTGCTTCTTCAGAATAAATCATGCCTGTAAACTTCAGACCCATATAGCCATAGCCAACAAACACCATAGAGTCATCTTCACTCAGATGTCTCTTTAGGTATCAAAGTTAATATTCAAAACTGATCTTCTGATCTACAAACACACACACACACACACAGTCATCCACCAATATTTTTTATAACATGGTATATCCATCCCCTCAGTGCCTAATGCAAGAAATCTGAGAATCATTAAAGGTCAATGTGGAGTAATCTGAGAGTAGGTGCAAGCTATACATACATACATACACACACACACACACACATACACACACACATATATATATAATTCTATTTCATTCTTTACCCCAATGTCTATATTATTGATATGAAGTAGAATGTAGAAAGAGGTAGTAAGAAAGCCTTTAAATTTCCTCCATGCTTACCTTTAAAAAAAAAAAAAGATTCTTTAGATTCTATGTGAACAAAATACCATTAATCACCAGGTTCATACTGTGTAGCACTTTACAATGTATTTTTATCCTTAATCCAACAGAAGCCTATATTCTGCTATAGAAAAAAAGACAGGGAGCCTACCAGCCAAACAATATGTTTGCAATCTCTAGCTGTGATTTCTAAGAGGTTTCTTTGGAAGCACTCTTCTATCCCACTAGTTTTTAATAGAATAGAGAAAATTGGTTTACAATATGAACTTTTAAACTTTCCCTTATTTTCATACCAATTGCTTGCCCCACACTTGAACCCAACAACTTCCCATATATTCAAGTGTTTTTGTACTCATGGTTTTTAAGCAAAATCAAAGCAGTTTTATTGAATGAGACTGTGCTGTCATATGGGCTACAGATAAAAAGTGGTAGCAATTCATGGACTTTCTAATGTATTTTTCCCATTGAACTGAACTACTGAACCTTTTTAGGTTTATGTCTGAATTTTGACCTTCATCTATCCAAGTTCTCCTTGCATGTGAGGCATTTCAAATAGCGAAATAGTATGCTCATGTGGTTATAGTTATAATCCCTTACAGTTGGTAGTCACTTATTCATTAACTTTTTCAGAGTTCGTGATTATTTCCAGTGCATGAGATAACTTGATAATTATATAATTGGCATTTCACTTGTGATCTCAAAATAGATATAGCAAACTAAAAATTATTTTATGTTACATAGAAATATAACTATTTAAAATGCCCTTCACGGGTTTCAAAGAAATGAAAGAAATAATACAAAGGACAAATGAATGGGATAAAGAATGGAATAATGAAGAAAATAGGAAGTTTGAAGAAAGTAAAAAACAGTGTGATGCATTAGAGTGAGGGAAAAAATAAAATGTTTAAAAACCTATTATATGCATAAAATTGGGAGGAAAGATATAATAATAGAGTAATAATTAATATTTACAGAGTTAGCTACTTCATATTGCAAAATGGTAAAATACAAAAATACACTTTATTATCCAAACACATAAGGCAACTGATGTAAATGTTCTACTGAATGCAATAGCAGTAATATATAGAGGAAGGTCTCCGAAGTTATAGCATATAGGTTGACATCTCCTAACAACATGTTCTTGAGAAAGTCACTTGAACTTTACTTGTTCCTGAGCATGTTGCTTGACCTTTCCAGGCCCCTGATTTCTCCTTTGTAAAAGGGGGTAACTATAGAGTTGTATTTAAGGTCAAAATAGATTTTCCAAGTAAAAATCATATTTAGCTCTCACCAAATGAGAGTTCAAAACATGTTAGACAATATCATCGTTAGAGTAATGTGGAAGGAATATTATGGGGATCATGAGGTCCAATAACAAAGTCTTCAAGGCAACAGGGTTAGTGAGGAGGAGAGATCAGGTGGAAAGTGGGAACCATGGCAGTCAGGAATAGAACCTCTGTGTGGGAGTCATTCTTCCATAACCTTTTCAGAGTCAGGCAACATTTTAAGATTCTCAATTTTAGAATTAATAAGCAGCAGAATTAGTCTGCAAAGGCAAGTGTTTCTAACTGCAACATTCAAAATATTGCTTTCCTTTTAGGAAGGCTTCAAGATTCAGCTATCTTCAAAAAAAAAAAAAAAAAAAAAAAAAAAAAAGGCAGTAGTGGACTTCTGATTTCCAGTCCATTATGTAAGGAGTTTGGAAGTCACCATTCTGTCATAACAAGTAAAAAGCTGAACAATCTAAAAAAAAAAAAAAAAAAAAAAAAAAAAAAAAAAAAAAAAAAGCTTTAATGTGCTCCATTCAGAGAAGTAATGTCACAAGGCAAACAGCAGCCCTCAACATTGGAAAAACAGTGGTGTAGACAAGTCTGAGAAAATTACAAGGGGACACAGACATAGGAGGGTCCTCACACTTCTTTGAGTTCCCCCTCTGCAATCCTATCAGGTCCTCACAGTGAATGTCAGAGAAAAATTCCTTCATGCTTCCAGCAAGAGGAAAAGGAAAGAATCATTTTGAAATATGGCAGAGAATTCTTTTCTTCTTAACAAGGCCTACCCTCAGGAGAAACTGTTTTATCAGACCCTAACCTTCTGGGGTTTTATCAGAGCCTAACCTACCTCAGGAAAGGGAAATACACAACTCCTGCTCACTCCAACTATCCTTTCCCACCTAAGAGTGGGGAAAGGGAATTAAGAAGTACTGGTAATTTCCTAGTCTGAGGACACAGGCTATCCAAAAGATTGAGGCCCTAATCATAGCTATATTACTCTTCCCCTCACCCTACACCTTACCACTACATTACAAAAGGCCTATTTACAGCAGTTCCTTTTACCCAATACATTATGACTACCTTTCAACAAAAAAAAAATATGGGGAATACTATGAGGCAAAAGACACTGTGATGGTTAATACCGAGTGTCAACTTGATTATATTTAAGGATACAAAGTATTGATCCTGGGTGTGTCTGTGAACCTGCTGCCAAAGGAGATTAACATTTGAGTCAGTGGGCTGGGGAGAGCAGATCCACCCTTTATCTGGTGGACACAATCTAATCAGTTGCTAGCACATATAAAGCAGGCAGAAAAATGTGAGAAAGAGACTGGCCTAGCTTCCCAGCTACATCTTTCTTCCGTGCTGGATGCTTCCTGCCCTCAAGCATCAGACTCCAGGTTCTTCAGTTTTGGGACGTGGACTGGCTCTCCTTGCTCTTCAGCTTGCACACAGCCTACTATGGGACCTTGTGATCATTTAAGTTAGTACTTTATAAACTACCATATATATATATATATATATATATATATATGGTACTATACACATACATACATATATATGGTACTATACATATACATATATATGCACACATATATATATGGTACTATATATCCTACTAGTTCTGTTCCTCTAGAGAACCCTAACTCATACACTGTTTGAAGGGACTGAACAAACGTCAGAACCAGAGTCAGATATAACAGGCATGTTGAAAGTATCAGGTCAGGAATTTTTAAAAACTATGATTAACATGCTGAAGGCTTCAGTGGAAAAAAGTTGACAATATGCAAAGGCAGGCAGTAATGTAAGCAGAGAGATGAAAATTCTAAGAAATAAAAAGGAATGTTAGAGACCAAAAATACTATAACAAAAATGAAAGATTCCATTATGGGCTCAGTAGACTGGGCATTGCTGAGAAAAGAATCTTTGAGCTTGAGGATATGTCAATAGAAAATCCTAAAACTGAAAAACAAAGAAAAAAAAACAAAGACTGAGAAAAAAGAACAGAATACCCAAGAACTGTGAGACAACTACAAAAGGTGTAACACATACGTAATGAGAATATAAGAAACAGGAGAGAATGGAAAAAAGAAATATTTGAAGCAATAATGGCTGAGTTTCCTCAAATTAATGTTGGACATCAAATCACAAACACAGGAAGCTCAAAGAACACCAAGCAGGATAAACGCCAAAACACACACACACACACACACAAAACAACTACATGAAGTTACATTGTATGCAAAATGCAGAAAATAAAAGACAAAAAAAATTCTGAGAAGCCAGAGGAAAAAACACCTTCCCTGTGGAGGAGCAAAGAATTGCATTTGACTTCTCAGACACCATGCAAACAAAAACAGAATGGAATGAAATATTTAAAGTGTTGAGAAAAAAACACTACCTATAATTTTGTATCTGCAAAATTATTCTTCAAAAGATCTGTTCATATTTTTTCTATTTTATCTGCAAAATTATTCTTCAAAAGATTTTTTTCAGGCAAGCAAAAATTGAGGACATTTGTTGCCAGGGAGTACTTTGAAAGTACTTAAATTAGTTCTAAATTAGTTATATTGCAAACTCTAGTGCAACCACTAAAAAAGTTTTTTTTTTTTTTAAAGTTCAATCGATGTACTAAGAAATGAAAGAAAATGAAATCATATGAAATACTCCATTAAAACCACAAATGGCATAAAAATATAGAAGACAAACATAGGAACAAAGAACAAAGGCAACAAATAGAAAACACTAACAAATATGGTAGCTGTTAATCCAATTATATAAATAATTACTTTAATCATCAATAGTCCAAATATACCAACAAAAGACAGATTCTCAGAATGTATCAAAAACAAGACCCAACTATATGTTGTCTAAAAGAAGCCCACTTCAAATATGAAGACACATATAGATTAAAAGTAAGGAGATGGAGACAGATATACCAGGCTAACACTAATCAAATGAAAGCTGGAGTAGCTATATTCATTGTAGATAAAGCAGACTTCGAAGCAAGAAAAGTTAATAAACTGTGGTAGATTCAGACAGTGGAATATTATGCAGTGCTAAAAAGAAATGAGCTATCATGTCATGAAAGAACGTGGAGGAATTTAAATGTTATTAAATGGAAGAAGTCAATCTGAAAAGTCTACCTATTGTACAAATTCAACTGGCTGGCATTATGGGAAAGGCAAAACTATAGCAAGAGTGAAAAGATTAGGAGTTGCCAGGGGATGAGAGAGAGGGAGGGATGAATAGGCTGAACAGAAGACTTTTAGGGTGTGAAAATATTCTATGTGATACTACAATGATAGATACGTCTTTTTTCCATTCTCTCCTTTTTCTTATATTCTCATTACGTATGTGTTACACCTTTTGTAGTTGTCTCACAGTTCTTGGGTATTCTGTTCTTTTTTCTCAGTCTTTGTTTTTTTTCTTTGTTTTTAAGTTTTAGGATTTTCTATTGACATATCCTCAATGATAGATATTGTTAAAACCCATAGAATGTACAATACCAAGAGTGAACTCTAATGTAAACTGTAGACGTTGAGTGATAATGATGTTTCAATATAGGTTCATGAATTGTAACAAACATACCTCTGGGCGACATGTCATTAGTGGAGAAGGTTGTGCATGTGTGGGAACAGGGAGTATATGCAAACTCTGTACTTTTCTCTCTAGTTTTTTGTGAGCCTAATACACTAGTAAATAAAGTTTATTAATTTTTTAAAAACAGAGATAATAGTGCTGTTGAGAGTATTGCCTGGCACATAGTGATGTTCAATAAAAGCTAACCAGTACTAAGATGTAGATTCTGATGATTCTGCTTTCTCACACTTTCAATTTTCTTTCCTCTTACTCCTCCTTCTCCTTCTCATCCTCTTCCCCTGCTCTCTTTCATCTTCTCTTTCCCTGTCCCTTCTTCCTCATTCATTTATCTCCTTATTTCTCAGTGTCTGCCTCAGAAACATAAAATTATCTGTACTAGTTGAACTGAATATGATGCTGTTCATACTTTACTCCCAAGACACACAAATAGTAGTCAATGTGTACAGCTTATAAAGAGAATTGACTTTTTTAAAAGACTATTGATGGTCATGATTACCAAAATAAGATGTTGTAACAGTTTTAAGACTGAACAGGATTAGTGGGAATGCTGCAAAATAACAAGTTTGGAAACTACTGTATATTTCTTTAGGAAAAAAAAAAAGCTTGCCAGAAGAGAGAGATTATGAGTTTTGCCCAGAACATCTTCATTTTCATAGAGACATTACCATCTTTTGAAAGAGTAAAAAGTGGCTGACTTCTAAGCTCTTTTAAAATCCAGAGGCTTTGAACTGACTACTATAGTAAGACACCCCTTAGAGGTCCAACAAAGTAAACTGCTATCACTAAATTCAGTTCATCCCCATATTCAAGGCATCTACAACCTGAGGCAAGATTTTAGCTAATGACTAAAGCAGTAAAATAGAAAATGAGAGTGATTTCTTATTTCCTTCTCTGTATTTACTTGGGTCCATCCTTGCTAAACAGTTTTGTGCTTGCTAGCTATTGCACATGTACACACACACACACACACACACACACATTCTCCTTCCTAGTACCAGCTAATTCTCCTTCCTGATAATTCTCCCTCCATCAGATTTCACTGTAATAGGCCTTCTTATTTCCTGCCTTCCTGATCTCTCCTTCTCCATCTCCTCTTTATCACAGCAATTCAAAATATATTCTTATTTTTACCCAACTTGTTATCGGATTCCTAGAAGGCTATCATTCCATCTTTGTGGTTAGCTTTTCAGCTTTAATGTCCAGCTCTCATTTCTTCCATTTTTGTAACCAGCTACTGATTATTTCTACATAAATACCCAACAAAATTAAAATGTACATACTGGTTCCATTACTCTCCCACTGCTCTTCATTCTGGGTTTCCCATTTTCATTTCTGTCTCTATCATTATCCAGGTCACTCAGACTTTAAAACTTTGCTGTTTCACCTTGAGATCTCACTTCACCTTAACCCACAACATACTCATTGCCAAGTCCTGTCTCTGCTAGCTCAGAAAGTCTTTCCAATCTCTTCCCTCTTTTTTGCTATTACCCCCATTCTTAATTTGATCTCGACTTCCTCTCATCTGTACTATTGTTAAAGCTTTTTAAAAAACACTTCTTGTTCTTCCTAATTCAAGCTGCTTGTACATTGCTGAGAGCTTAGTGTTACTGATGTGCAATTCTAATTTTGCTGCTTCCCTGCTCATAGATGTTTAATGTTCCTGACTGCAGAATGAAAGTCAATTTCTTTATTCTGGCACACCAGCCATCTATGATCCTCCTCCTACCTCTCTTTCCAGCTCTATTTCCTGTTAGTCTCCACACAGTTTGTGCTCCTGGCCAGCTGAACTTCAGACTTTTCTCAATGTACATTCCAGGTTACTCCATTGCTCCCCTTGCTCATGTTCTTGCCTCTTTCCCCTGGTATGAGCAGCTAATTATATGCTGCCTGAAGTAGTTAATTGACTAATTCCCCAATTAGAGTGGAAATTCATTGAATTAAGGGTGTACTTCTAGTGTATCTCCGATCCTCCCTTACACTTTGAGCAAAGTTCATTTGAAATATTTTTATAATGAATAAGTGTTTGTTTCCTTATTTCATAATATCTTCTGGCTTTTTCATGATGGAATTCATGTCAATTTATAACATTTTTCTTTTGCTGGTAAGTTATTTATCTAGTTTACAATTCTTCCATAGATGGAATTCATGTCAATTTATAACATTTTTCTTTTGCTGGTAAGTTATTTATCTAGTTTACAATTCTTCCATAGATGGAATTCATGTCAATTTATAACATTTTTCTTTTGCTGGTAAGGTATTTATCTAGTTTACAATTCTTCCATTGAGTGGGTAGGAAAGATTTTCCTCCCATAACCACCATCTTGCAGCATATTCTTCCTCTAGAATTTTGATTCAAACCATCTTGTCCAGGCTTTAAACTGTTTCTATTGTAAAGGCATCATGTGGGGCATCTTTTTCCTCTGCCTATCATATTCCCTTTCTTCTACACCATGTTTCAAATGTTGTCTGTTAAGTAAGGATTTTTTTTATTATTATTACATGTGAATGTTCTGCCCTCTACTAAGCTAGAAAGTTGTAAGTTGGGAAAAAAATCACTACAGATATTTGAAGTCCATGACAAAAAGATATGTTTGTATTTCTGAAAGATATGTTGATGACTAAAAAAAGAACTTACCATTAATTATGTGGATCCATGTAATAAATATCAAGTTATATTACAATATGCAACTATTATTTTACTTTGGTAATGTCACTTTTACAATCAAAATAATCATGATCATCAAAATATGAATCAAATATGCAAGAATTTTTGAAATATTTTAAAAATCATTATGTAAAACTTTAGATTTTTCTTTGCTTATAATCTATCCTAAAATAAAAAATACTAAATCCATTTTGATACAAATACTTGATGTCATAATTATATTTTGAAAAATATTCTCTTCATTCAACTGCAGTTTATCACAAGCAGCGGGTATTTTTAAATGGTCTGGAGTATTTGACATAATCAAGATTTTCTGATTGGCAGCTTAATCATCTTGGTTTTGCCTTATGGGAAGGGTTTCTTTTTATTATTTAAGATACTCTTATGAATTAATGTTGTCAATATTCATCATTTTAATAGTCGGAAAAGTCTGCCAAAATGCATTCTTGAAATGATAGCTATTGACTTTTCAAAAATTTACTTTTCAAAAAATCTTCTAAGCTTTTTCTTAAGTGTGTTTCAATATTTTTCTGGCAAATTTCTATGTATTTTACCCACACTTTGAAATACTTAGCAACTTAATATTATATTTAAAAGTCATTATTTCAAAAACATAAAGAATATTGTGCTACACATTCAATTCTTTAAATTATCAACAAATGGCATAGACCAGGGGTTCCTAGCCCCTGGGCCACGGTATCAGTCTGGAGTGTTAGGAACAGGGCCACACAGCAGGAGGACAGTGGTGATTGATCCATAGAAGCTTCATCGGTATTTACAGCTACTCCCCATCACTCTCATTACCTCCTGAGCTCCACCCCCTGTCAGATAAGCAGTGGCATTAGATTCTCCTAGGAGGACAAACCCTATCGGGAACTGCGCATATGAAGGATCTAGGTTGCGCGCTCCCTATGACAATCTAATACATCACCACCAGATGGAACCATCTAGTTGCAGGAAAACAAGCTCAGGGCTCCCACTGATTCTATGTTATGGTGAGTTATATAATTATTTCATTATATATCACAATTTAATAATAATAGAAGTAAAGTACACAACAAACGTAATGAGCTTGAATCATCCCAAAACCATTCCCCCACCCCACCCCAGTCTTCGCAGAATGTCTTCCATGAAACCAGTCTCTGGTGCCAAAACAACTGGGGACTAGACTATTAGAGTATTACTCTACATTTTTCATATTTGTAGAGACATAACCGATAAACATAAGAAACAAAATCATCTTTTCTTGTTGTCAAGTTTGTGGTTTCTGTTTTGTTCTGGTATTTTATTTTTTGTTTTTGTTCTGGGGTTTTTATCTCATTTTGTTTTGCTTTTATGTGCATACATGCATGATGAATATACATGAATAAGAAATAATGAATAAATCATTATTTATTCTATAAGTTATTAGACTTTTTATTCGTCTATCCTCTTAAGGAAACTTTTCCTGTTTGGTCTCCAGGCAAGTCTAATTGAGACAGATGATGCTGTTACTTGGGTTTCAAATAATTTACACAATCTTAAAAATATAGCACTGGGCTTCTACTTTTGACAGTTGGCACAGAAGATAGTCTGAAAGCCTTCCCACTAAAAATCGATTAAAATTTTGGACAAAATAAAATAAACATTCTTTTGAATTTGTAGTTGAGTTCAGAATGTCATTCCCACAGTTCCAAAATAAGGGAATGCAGTAAGAGCCAAAAAACTGAGAGGAATCCCTTTTTAAAAGTATGATAGACAGTGATACCCACAACATTTGCTGGTTTTAGCTACTTAAGATACAGGGTTTTAAGGCCAGTGTGAGACACATAAAAAAAGATCTTTGTGCCTGAACAAAATCAAGAGTTGAACCTGAAAACTCCTAATAAATGAAGTTTAGAACTCCAAGGAACTTCAGATTCAATGACAATTAGCAGATGGAGGAGGGGGAGTGCCTAACAGCAAACAAAAGCAACAAGAAAACTACTGGTGCTCAGCCATGTTAGGTAGAGTTGGGTAAGTAACCACCCCCTACCCTAAGAATTCTTTAATGACCCTTCACCCTTCTCTAATATAAGTTCAGGGTTCTAATGCACTCTACAAATGTGGTTGAAGAAGTTCTCAACTAGAAATTAATATACAAAGTGCCACTATGAAAGTGTCAGGATATTTGGAGAAGCAAATGTAAGTTTACTTTTGCAAATTCTACAAATTAGGTTACTATTGATTCTTACCAATAAATATCAATCAAAAACAACCACATAATAAAAAAGGGAATACTAGCTAAAACAGATGAGCTCCCCAAGCAAAATGCTGTGGAAAAAAAAATAAACAGCAGCATTATATTCTGAAGGATTTTGGCTATGAGATTCATTAAACTCAAAAATAAAATTAATATATGTCAAATACTCAGGAAAATGCCATAGGTAATTGAAAAACAAGCAGGACAAAAGAAAAACTATCACAAAATTCCAGGCAATGTAATAAAATACATCACTGAAATGTTAAAAGGTGAATTAAATAGCAGATTAGATATAGCTAAGAAAAGAATTAAAGAACAGGAAGTTAGGTCTGAATAATGTAGCAGAGAGAGACAAAGCAAATATGCAAGATAAGTTAAAAATGACTGACAGAAAGTGTAGTATATTTATTCTAGCATATATATAATTATTTTAAAGCAAAAGCAAAATAATATCTTCAAATTTCACAGAGAAACTAAATATCAGTCTAGAAGTATCTGCACAGGTAAACCTTCATTAGACAATAAGGTCCAAATAAATATATCCTCAGAAAAACAACAAACTGAGAGGGTTTAGCATCTTGAAAAGGAAGTTTTTCAGAATAAGAAAAACTATTTCAGAATTACAGTCTCAAATAATCGAAAAGGAAAAGATTATCCATATAAAACAATAATTTAAATATATTTCTTGAGTTGAAACAAAATCATATAGAAAAAGATACAATGTTTTTCAAATTCTCTGTGATGTTATTCTTAGTGTGCCAGTTGTCCTCAGCATGCTCTTTTATGGTTGTAGTTAACTCACCAGCTAGCAGTAACTTGTTCTGTTTGGAAAGGGATATTTTAGGTGAAAGGAATGTTCTAGCTGAAAGGACCCATAAAGCTTTCCTGTCAGCCTCCTTAATTTTCATGAGATTTATCCTCCATGCTTAAGTACTCACGTATTTTATTAAGGCATCTAGATACTGTCTATTTCTGTGTCCGATCACCAGATATTATCAGCAAGATATCATCAACATGGTAGATCAAACAGAATGCTTGGCAAACCAGTTCCTCATAGATTGAATTGTGATACAGTGTTGGAGAGTTGATACAAACTTGAGACAAGACTGTGAAGGTATAATTTTATCCTTGCTAGGCAAAGGCAAACTAATTCTAAAGTTCCCCTCTTTTCAGAATAGAAAAAAAAAAAAAAAAAAAAAACGGCTTTGCTGAATATTTACATACTAGGTAAAGAAAACATTATTCATTTGGTTTAATAAAGTGATCACATCTGAAACGGGGGCTTATATTGTAACTGTGCTTAATTAAGCTTACTACTTACTAATTACTATTCATTGTCATTCTCAAACACTCATTTCCAAAGACTTTCCATACTAGCCATACCAAAGGGGAAAAAATGGGCCTAAAATATGAATTACTATGCCTGTATTTTCAAATCTTAATATGACATTGAATTCAATGATAATTTTAGTGACAGTTGTTTCATTGGAATGATGAGGACAGAAGATAAATTAGAAGGATTGAGGCATTAGAATATCTCACTGTGGCCTTATGTGTTCTCTAATTTTCTGTGTGCTAATTTCTATAATTACCAATGACTT
This sequence comes from Macaca thibetana thibetana, assembly GCF_024542745.1. Classification (NCBI taxonomy): domain Eukaryota; kingdom Metazoa; phylum Chordata; class Mammalia; order Primates; family Cercopithecidae; genus Macaca; species Macaca thibetana. Next base: position 61,604,418 of record NC_065581.1, on the reverse strand, counting down.
TATAATTTGTCTTGCATAAAGATATTAAGAATAATGAATGTAACAATAATGTGTATACCCACTACCTAGTATAAGAAATAAAACATTACGGGAGGACGTGGTGGCTCACGCCTGCAATCCCAGCACTTTGGGAGGCCGAGGTGAGTGGATCACGAGGTCAGGAGTTCGAGACCAGCCTGACTGACATAGTGAAACCCCGCATCTCTACTAAAAATACAAAAAGTTAGCTGGGCATGGTGGCACGTGCCTGTAGTCCCAGCTACCTGGGAGGCTGAGGCAGGAGAATTACTTGAATCCCCCGGAGGCAGAGGTTGCAGTGAGCCAAGATGGCGCCACTGCACTCCAGTCTGGATGACAGAGTAAGACTTCATCTCAAAAAAAAAAAAGGAAAAAAATATTGCTAACACATTTGAAGCCTTTGCATAACCCTACCACCACCTCCAGAATAAACAGTACCCTGAATTATCTTTATCATTCATGTGTTTATTTGTATTCTTACTATATATCACTAATATAGTTATTTTTTCTAAAAATTTATGTAAATAACATGTATGTATTGTTTTGCAGCTTGCTCCTTTTGCTCAATATGCTCTAGAAATTTATCCATAATATAAATTGATCCGTTTATATTTGTAGAAGTTATTTCACTGCTCCATAGTATGCTTTTCTATACCTGTATCATAATTTATACTTTCGATAACCTATTAATGGAAATTTAGTCTTTTTCTCTTATTTTATAGTACAAAATATACTATTCTGGATATTCTTACATATGCTTCCTTGAGTACATTTGCAAGAGATCTAGAAATATCTAGGAAAACAATTGATTGAGAGTGTATGTACTTCTTAATTATTACTGGATACTGCCAAATAGTTTTCCAAGGTGTTGTACAAAATGTTTACTGGACCCAGTAATGTGTAACAGTTTCGACTAATTCACATCTTCACCAACTCCTGCAATTACGAGATTTTTACCAGTCTGAAAGATATAAAATTATGATACCTAATAGTGATTGAAATTTGTATTTTCCTAGTATTCATGAGGTAGAGTATTCTTTAACACATTTCACTTTTTATAACATTTTTTGCCAAAATGTCTCTTTTTGTGATTTCTCCAATTCTTTGTGTTCTGGTTTTCATTATTACCAATGACTTACTAATTATCATTTTCTTCCATATTCTCCTCCTTCCATTAGCATGGCTGTAGGATACAATATGATAATCATAACAATGTCAGTATCCCAAGCTGTATTAAAATGACATATTTTAAGAATAAATTAGCATCTAGTTTCAATCACATGGTCATGTTTAAATGGCATGTGTCATATTCTCAGTGCCTGATCCACCCAGCCATGATGGGAAGAAGTCTGGGGACCACCATCAAAGTAGAGGGCTGGGTCATAGCATGCAGCAGTTTAATTGTAGCTTCGCTTGTGAAGTTCTGCATGCCCTTTCTTAGTAAAACTTTGCAAACATATTTTGCAAAATATTACCCATGAACCCTCAATAAAAAAACAGAACAGAGTGGAACACTTTTAATTAAAGCATCACAGCAGCCCAGACCCTTGCTGGCTTTCTCTGTCTCCGGGAAAGGTTAAACTGAGGATGAGGGAAGAAATTTTAGAACAATAGAGATAAAATAAGGACATAACCATTGATAAAGTATTCATTAAAAGTATTATATTCTATATATAAATCAACGGCAATGTGTCTGAAGACTTCTCTGAAAGGGATAAATGTTTTCAAAACATAAAATTACTGAAATGATTTAAGAGGAAATAAAGACCAACAAACTTTAAGCATATTAATGGAATCATTAATGTATGTTGTTAATTACAATATTACAAATTTATTAATTTCAAAATTAATGAATGTTCAAAGTGCAGAGTAGTAGAGTATGGCTATCATATGGGGTAATTAGGGAATCAGGCAGTCTTGGAAGATGAGTTAAGAATAGTCTTCTATGCCAAACTTAAAGGTTACTGCTACTATTTGCTGCCAATGAAGGACCAGGGAAGACTCTTTAAACAGAATAATAAATTCAAATTTGTGTTTAAATATCATAAATTTCACAGTAATTAACAAAGGAGATATGAAAGTAATGAAGACAAGTTAGGAAGTATTCAAACAGTACAGGCAGAAGATGATAGCATTACAAGTGAAGAGGAACCATTTGAATTAAATAACATAAAATATAAAATGAATGATGTGAGTAGGAGGATGGGATGAGGAACAAAGGAAGAAGTTTGGATAACTATGATAACATTGTTATTTGAATAACTTGGTAGATGGAAATTCTAAAATCAAATGCAAGACAGAAATTAGAGGCATGTTTTTTCAGCCATCAAACATTGAGTATTTGCCAAAAATGTGTTATTTTCTGGGGACACACAAAACAAAATTAAGCCATTCTGCCTGCATTTAAGGAACTCACAGCTGTCACATGGTGAGTCATACCAAAAAAAAAAATGGGCTATGCAGTTGAATAAGAGCTGCAATAGAAGTATATATTTGTGTTGATAACAAGAAAGGTGTTATCAATTCGATATTGAAAAAAATTACATTTCAAAGAAGAAAAATAATAAAATAGGTTTAAATATTTTGAGTTTAGGTTACCTATATTTTTCCAAGTGAATCTGTCCATTAAGCAGATGAATGTGTTAGGTCAGGTGCTATCTGTGTTAAAGATTAAAATCTGACAGTTTTCAGAAATTAGAAAGTAGCTAAAGTTATAGAAACAAATGAGATCACTCAGGGAGAATTTCTAAACTAGAAAAGAAGATTTAAGAATAGACTAGAGAGAGAACGGTAGCTATTATGACCAAGTACAGTGAGAAATATTGATAGTTTTTCATACCTTTCTTGTCCTTGTTTTATTTTTCCTGCATTGAAGATATTGTTGGTGTGCTAAACAATGTTTTATTTAATAAGAGAAAGGAAGTGGGGTCAGAGCTTTGGGGCCTCAGATTTTTGACAGTATCAAATAGCAAATCATGATGATCAACTGTTCTTTAACAGAGAAATCAGGGATGAAAAAGTAATGCTAGATTGGACGTGACAGTGAAGGATGAGAAAGACTATTCTAAAACATTGTTTCCTTGTGCATTGCTTTGGTCAGATGTAGAGCAGTTCTTTTCATGCTTTAAATGAAGGAATGAAGTGGGTACAATCAAAAGGAGAAATGTTAATTCTGTTGCTTTTTAGAAGTTCTTTTCTGTAGTGGAAAATAGATGTAGCACAAATAACAGCTGTACTAACAGCAACAATAGAGTAGTCAATAATTTTTATCAGTACTTAACAAATTTATCAGTGTTTATGGATTAATAGAAATGTGAATGTCTAATGTGAAGAAATTATTCAAGTAAAAGTAATAGTCTATGAAACTCAAGTCATCTAAATCTAATTTTTTAAATTATAAAATAAGCAAAAAATGTATAATGTGGTAAAAAAAGTTTAGTGGAATTTATATATACTATATTATAGTATATTCAGTATTATATTTACAGTATTTGTACTATATGTAAATATTTAAGATATTGATAGTCATAATCATAATCATTTTAATTATAGTCACTGAAAATTATAAATTGATTATTCTTATTTGTATATAGTATTTAAAATTTCATGCATCTTTAGATTTTACAATACTGTAATAATGTAGATAATTATAGTTTCTAAACTTTTAATATTATTAGTTAGATTCATTTTTTAAGAATGCTTCTTTGGGAAAGGAGATACATGAACTTATAAACTGGTGATATTCATTTAAATCACAGATTTTAATAAAATTAGACTCATAAATGGAAAATGCAGTATTTTAAAATTAAAATAATTGCATCATATCAGTCACCTTTTTTATAAACAGTCAGAGTTTGTATGATGTTCTTTCTGGGGAAGGTGAAAAACTACTCAACAAAAACATGTCAGTAGTATTAATTTTTAATTTCTATTGAGTAAATCAAATTTACTTCCATTATAGCAAAGAAATAGAAACAATATTCTGTTTCTTCTGCTACCAAGAAATACAATAAACTTGTATATGAATAATTTTTGACCCATTGTATTTGTAGCTTTATGTGTATTAGTGTGTCAGACTCTGAGATTAGCTCATAGAAGGCCTTTATAGAAGGCTAAGGGGATTTGTGCTGTAGACAAAAGAGCACCATTTCTATTCAGAATCAATAACTTTTATTCTGCTAAGTTGTATTGTGTTCGGGGTAAAGATACTCATCTCTTTTGTGTTTTCTTTATAATATTCTGTTGTACTCTCTTGGATAAAATTTCAATGAGTTGTTATTGATAGTGGCCCTGATTCATACTATAGAACTATGCTTGGTAAAAAAAATAAAAATAAAAATAATAATCCATACTTTTAGCATAAGTTACCTCAAACTCACTACTGTGCTTTCGTAGCTTCCTTTGCCAATTTGAGATGGTGTTTTTTTTTTTTTTTTTTTTTTTTTTTTTTTTTTGAGACGGAGTCTTGCTCTGTCGCCCAGGCTGGAGTACAGTGGCCGGATCTCAGCTCACTGCAAGCTCCGCCTCCCGGGTTTACACCATTCTCCTGCCTCAGCCTCCCGAGTAGCTGGAACTACAGGCGCCCGCCACCTCGCCTGGCTAGTTTTTTGTATTTTTTTTTTTTAGTAGAGACGGGGTTTCACCGTGTTAGCCAGGATGGTCTCGATCTCCTGACCTCGTGATCCGCCCGTCTCGGCCTCCCAAAGTGCTGGGATTACAGGCTTGAGCCACCGCGCCCGGCCGGTGTTTTTTTCTTTAAACATAATTTAGGAACTTAAAAGATTCTCCTTCTTGATTTATTAGATGTTTCCATGACTCAGAATTAACTTTATTTTGTGAATCATATCAAAGTTAATATAATTAGTTTGATAAATCTATATGATCTTTTAAGACATTCAAACATTGCAGAGTATATTTTAGATGTTATTTTGTAATCAGAACCCAGTAACTCAATACTATATAACATATTTTGTAAGATGTTTAATATGTTTCATATAAAGACCTTGTTGGTTTTTTTATTTATAATTGGAAGAGAAATAAATGTGGAGTGTGTTCAAATAGCATTGCCTGAAGAGGCTTTTGGAAGCAGCAGGAAAACACTCTGCCTAACCCCAATTAGTCTTGTTTTCCATATTCAGGGCAGTTCTGTTTTTCAACATATCCACTAAACATGGTGATAATGAAAATTAATATGGTTAGAAAGCAATTCAATAGCAAATGTTTATTGCTTATAATTGTTGTTTCCTGTCATAATTTTCATAAAACCTGTCAACACTGAAAAAAGGTTCAAAGAGTGTGTGAGCCAGAAAGTAGGCAGGTGCACCTGAATCATATAATAGATGTGCTCCTGCAAAGCAACATGGAAGTCATTTTTTAGCAAATTGAATTATATTTTTATTGCACTTTGTGAGTTCATTGCTTCTCAGAATAAGTAAAACCTAATTATAAAATCAAGTAATTTAATTCATACATAAACCCATATATAAAGACTATCCTTTCTCAAACATTTTCTGGTAGACTTATCAATAGTGTGAAAAGCCCTAACAACAAGAAAAATGCTGGAATCTCATCATTACCTTTCTCATCTCATTTTATTTATAAAAATATTTTCTGATTTTTGTTTTCAAACTACCACAGATGACCACTTTAGTTGCATTTGTGTAAGAATATAGCATTTGCCTAACATGTGCAAAATTGGACATGCCATAGGGGGATCAAAGGTGGATCAAACACAGATCTTTTCTTCGGAGAATGTATAGTATAGGAGGATAGAGGAGATAGGCTTATGGACTTTCCTTTTTATCTAGTCTTACATCTCACATTAGTTTCAATGCTCCTGCTGACAGCAAATGTCAGGAAAAATGGTCAATGTACCATGACACATTTGTCCAGGACCTCCCCAAAACATCTACAACTCCTAACTTGGAGTTTCCTTCTGTGAAGCTAAAATTTAAGCTTCATTAGGGTAATCTTTATATATTTGCTCAACACTGTATTCCTTGATGAGTTCTTGGGATGTAGTAGTCACTTGATAGATGTTTGTTGAATGCGTTGAATTCATTAGTGACTTCCAGTAGGATAGGCAAAAATAACATGAAGAAACAGTGTCTAAAACCATATCTATGGTAGAATCAACAGATATGCAACATCCAAATAGTTTCCAAGTTATATGCTAAGGATCCTACTTATTTACAAGCCAAGTCCATCTCTTTGTAAACTTAACCATTTTCCTTTACTAATGGCATCCAAATTAATATCCAAACTTCATCTAGTGTCCAGCTAGCTATACTGCATCTTAACTTGATTGGCATATGGCTTTTCTTCTTATATCATTAAAAATTGATGCATGTGCAGTTCAGCATCTGCAAAGCTTCTGTTCCATCAGTGACATTCCAACTATGTTATAATCTTTTCTGGTCACAAGAAAGGAAACTTACCTCCTTAACTCATATTTTCCCCAGTGTCTTCTTAGAATTCACACGCTTAGTACATTCTGTTTCTAACAATTAAAGTCACTTCACTGCCTTCATCCAAATTATTAGGTTTACTATATTACCAATTCTATAGTTATGCCAACAATTGTAACGTAGGATAAAAAACAATATGTAGACTAAAAAAAAGCTGTGGATACAATGCTTTGAGGAGTTCAAATTTGGGAGAATATTCAAATAGGCCTTGAATTAAGGGAGAAAGTTTATACCTAGGATTTGAGGAAGGATGTTCCACAAAGATAGAACAATGTGAACACAAGTAGAGCAACAAAAGAAAGTTGGTTCAACCTTACCAGGAGATATGTATGTGTAGAAGCACTAGAAAGTAAGACCACGGAGGGCCTGGCTTACTTGATAATTATACTGCAGTCACTGAAGTTTTTGACCAAAGGCCTGAGGTAATTATGATTGAATAAAATTGACATGGCAGCAATGACAACTAATAGACACTGTAGGAAGGAAAGCAAGTTAGAAAGAAGCCACTGAAACAATTTAGTTGAAACAATGAGAACTTAAACAAGGGTTGTGGTAGCAGAAGGAAAGATACAAGGTCTGATCTAAGCAAGAAGTGTCAGGATCTAGAAACTAGTTTGGGAAGAGATGAGTAGATAATGATGCTGAGTTTCTAAGCTTGGAACACTAAGTACTGTGAGTTAGAAACTGAAGGAGCAGCAGATGTACAAAAGTCAGAAATGATTAGAGGACTCAAGACAGAGGACAGAGCCTTGGAAATGTGTGTTTTAAAGTCGTTAAAGGAACAGTCTGCAAAAGGTAGGTAAGAAGACAGCCAAAGTACGGAACAGTGTCATGAAAGACAAGGAAAGAGAAAGTTTTAATAAAAATAAGGGCTTAGTATTATGGAGATTTCTAGGCATCAGTGTTCATAAGCACTGATGAAGGATTTGCCAACAAGGCTTTAATAACCTTTGAAAAGATTCAATAAAATGCAGAACGACGTAGGTAAATTTCAAAGAGTAAAAGATTGTGTATAGAGGCCAAGAAATGGTAACTTTTGTGATACCATATAACTTAAGTCAAGCAGTTTAATAATACATAAGTTGTATTGTTTATACCTGATTCTCACAAGTAATCTTCACAAGTTATAGGCATAAACAGGATGTTAAAAATAAACTTTCTTTTGCACAACAGGATATAACACTGTAAACAAATAAGGTGCCATACCTAAAAGCAAGATTTAACTAGAAAGTATTCTTGATTTAAAATGGGTTTGTATTTAGACGAGAGGATTTTAAGAGATAATTTTGAGAAAATGTTTTTGAAGAAGGCTGTCTTATGGACCTCACTCCCCACCCTCTTCCACCCATCGTATCTGACAATGTGTTTGGGGATAGCTACAGCTGGATCACTTGGAAAGTAGCACCATGGACTGTTGACCTATGGACTCATACATTGATAGCTGAGCTAAAGCAGCACTGTGTGTGTACGTGTGTGTGTGTGTCTGGAAGGAGAAGGAGGGGGAGAGAGAAAGACAGAGAAAGGGCTGGGTGGGATGGCTCGCGCCTATAATCCCAGCACTTTGGGAGGCCAAGGCAGGTGGATCACTTGAGGTCAGGAGTTCAAGACCAGTCTGGCCAACACAGCGAAACCCTGTCACTACTAAAAATACAAAAATTAGGCAAGCATGATGGTGTATGCCTGAAATCCCAGCTACTCAGGAGGCAGGAGTTGCAGTGAGCAGAGACTGCACCACCGTGTTCAAGCCTGTGCAAAAGAACAAGACTGTCTCAGAAATAAAAATAATAATTAAAAAAAAAAAACAGAGAGACAGAGCTTGGTTGGAAATTAACTATATCCCACATACAGTAGGACAGGAGATGATAGGGAATTTAAGAGTCTTTACCACGTACTAGATATGTACGCCTCAGGAAAAGCAACTGGCCTGAAAGTCATTTTATGTTCTTCCCAAATGCTCCTTGTTAAGTTACTAAGATGACCTTAACACTCTTCTTAGCTTAACTAAACTTTAGAAAGGATTCTTCCTGACTCTAGGTCCCTGGTCTCCCTTTTCTTGGAGCATTTACTTTAGAAAATTTTCCATATTAAATTATTTCTCTGTTACCTTTGAAACACAAATCTTTTAAATATCTTCTTGTCAGTTTTACCAGCCAGGAATTTCTTTCTTAAGGTTCTTGGAACCACTGTTCCCCTGAAATGTAATCGTAAAAGAAGACAGCACCCCATCTGTCCACCTCTAGGGGAGGGTATAAGACTAACTTCAATGGGTGCCTTGATCCCAGTTGTAAAACTATGTCCTGATACAAAGATAACAGAAAGTTTACTTATCCTTTGAGTAAAGCCAATTAGCAAACACGGATGGCCTGTATTCTCTCTCACTCCAGCTCTTAAAAACTCTCCCACCCTTTATTACAAAGGAGTTGAGTTCAGACTGAGTTCTAGCCTCTCCCTTACTGCAACAGCCTTGACAAAAGTCATCCTTGCCTATTCAACTTAATCCGTGCAGTGTTTACACTGACACAGGCAAGTCATTGTCAACAACAAGAGTTTGAAAAATCAGAGCAAGACCAAGATAGAAGTGACCAGCCAAAGAAGGCAGGGTATGACTGCAAATCCTAGGTGTGGCAGTTGACAAAGAGTTTCCAAAGATTGAATAAACGTTCATGAGTCTTAGTGTTACCAGATTTAGCAACTAAAAATACAGGATTCTTAAATTTAAATTTCAACTAAACAGCATTATTTTTAGTATATTTCATGTGATGTTTGAGACATACTAAAAATTTATGGGGGCTGGGCACAGTGGCTCACGTCTCTAATCCCAGCACTTTGGGAGACTGAGGCGGGTGGATCCCCTGAGGTCAGGGGTTCGAGAGTAGCCTGGCCAACATGGTGAAACCCCATCTCTACTAAAAATACAAAAATTAGCCGGGCATGGTGGCACATGCCTGTAATCCCAGCTATTCAGGAGGCTGAGGCAGAAGAATCGCTTGGAGCTGGGAGGTGGAGGTTGCAGTGAACCAAGATCGGGCCATTGCACTACAACCTGGGCAATAGAGCAAGACTGTCTCAAAAAAAAAAAAAAAAAAAAAAGGAAAAGAAAAGAAAGAAAACACAACAACAAAAAACTTATTTGTTATTTAACTGAGCATCCTGTATTTTATCTGGCATGCCTACCATGAAAGAAACAATCAGTTTCAAACATGTTCCCTTCCTAAAGAACAAGATGCCTGGTTACAACAGTACAATTGCCAGTTCTAACAGCTCTTCTTTACTGTGTCATCTTTCCTTTCCATCCCACCTTGCCTTCTCCCATTCAAAGCTGGAAGGGTCAGAAACAGCAGCTAATCTGAAGGAGAGGTGATAAAATGAGAAAAAGAACAGAAACCAGGGTTACTTCTGCCCCTCAAGGAAGACAGCAGGTGTCAGGCCACCTAGAGATAGGCTGGTGAAGGAGGATAGGAGAAATCATGTCTCTGACGGAAGATTTAAATGTTACTAAATTTCTTAGACTGGATATTAGCTTCTCACTCACTGTATGACTTAGAGAGATGGTAAGAATCATCAGAAATACTAAATGTCCATCCAGTGGCAGAGAAAACTCCCCCCATTGTGAGAAAGACAAAAAAGAAAGTTGGCTGGGCACGGTGGCTCACGTCTGTAATTCCAGCACTTTGGGAGGCCGAGGTGGGCAGATTGCTTGAACTCAGGACTTCAAGACCATCCTGGGCAACATGGTGAAACCCCATCTCTACTAAAAATGCAAGTTAGCCAGGCATGGTGGCACATGCCTGTAGTTCCAATTACTTCGGAAGCTGAGGCAGATGGATCACCTGAGCCTGAGAGGTTGAGGCTGAAGTGAGTCGAGATTGCTCCATTGCACTTCAGCTGGGCTGACAAAGTGAGACACCATCTCAAAAAAAAAAAAAAAAAAAAGGTTGCATTTTCAACATCCTATGTGTTGCACTTGTTCAATGTACCAATTATATTTTAATAGATGTGAATATAGATCTATATCAATGAAATGTTTCAAATTTTATGTGCATCAAGATTTTGTGAGATTAGTTATTTAAAATAAAAATAATTCTGTAAGTCTAAAACTAATAACCTTGCATATTATAGTAATACTACTTATAAAATACCTAAATATTATTGAAAAGCACTAAATATTAATGAACATTAATAAAACTCCTGAGTGTGACAGTTCTCTAACCTTTGTGTCACAATATTTTTCACTTTATTGGCATAATTACATCAAATAAAATTTATCAATTTTAAGTGTATAACTCGATATTTGATTGTTTGTAACCCAAAGGATAAATGCTTGAGGTGATGGATACTCCATTTACCCTGATGTGATTATTATACATTGTATTCCTGAATCAAAATATCTCATGAAACTCATAAATATATATACCTACAATGTGACCACAAAAATTAAAAATTAAAAAATGCAACCTTTGCATCACAAAATATCGCAAAAGAATCTGGTGAAGAACTATGATTTCACAATGCAAGTACACAGATTTTTTCAGACAATTTCAGGGTGTTTGTTACTTCTTAAAACCCATCCATGAACATCAGATTATAACTCTTATTCAGTCTTTTCCTCTATACTGGTAGTTAATTATTTGAGGCAATAAATATAAATTTATTATACTTCATATCTAAAGTTCTTAAAATTGGACCTAATGTTTTAAATATTAGTGTTACCTTTTTAAATGAATGCTAACTATAAATGCTAAGCTTTTATCTATTTGAGTAGCAATATAATGCTATCAGAACATATTAATACGATTTTCTTTTTTAGATGCAGGTTTATTTTTTCCATCTTTCAGTGGGAATTCCTATTTAGAACTGCCCTTTTTGAACTTTGTCCTGGAGAAGGAACATAACAGAACTGTTACCATCTACTTGACTATAAAAACAAACAGTTTAAATGGAACTATTCTTTACAGTGAGTATTAAATGTTTGACTTTTTATATGTCATGTTTCTTTCTCAAACGTTAATCTATTGAATCATTGATTTATTCATTTAAATATTGGGAGAGTACTTTTTCAGACCAGTGCATGAAGCATTACCAAAGATAAATTTTAGTTCTTTGTAATTTCTCTAAAAGTTTAATTTATGAGTCATTCAATGGAACGTGACTTACAAACAGGCTCTGAGCTGACAAGACAGAATTTAGCAAGCATATGAATTTGACAGCATATGGCTAAAGCAGTAAAACATAAATGCTGCAAATGTTTCAGAGTATATTTTTATGATATAAATCACTAAATATGAATTATATTCAATACTTGATAACTTGGGAAAAGGCATTCCAAAGCTGGGGTTCATTTCACAATCAAATAAATTCCTACCACTCTTTTAACATCTATTATCTTGATATAAGCTGTTTTCTTCAAGTAGTATTAACAGTATTTGCTTAAGGAAATGTCTTTATATCCAGAGTTCTCTGCAATATGCAATTTGCTCATAAAGGTCTCTATAAGCAGAATTTAATGGGCCTCTTCTCTGAATGAACATCACTAAGCTATATTAGCAGCAGTATTCAAAATTTGACAGTTGTTTTCTCTTTTGAAATAAATGCACAATCGTTTTAACAATTCCTCATATTGGAGGTGTAATGTCTTTAGTATGTTAACAGATTATCCCCTTTGGGGCAACTGATTTCCCAAATGATTTGCTCCTCTACTTTGAAACAGTTTGCTAAATTGATTCATCATTCTGTACTTTCTAAACAAAATATAAAAGGTTTTATTATTTGACAATGAGTAAAATGCCTAAAAGAAGCATTTGGGGAAGCCGGGTGAACTTAGTAGTTTTTAACATTAAATTAAACTAAGAATTTATGTTATATTTTAGAAAGAAAACAACTGGTCAGGGTAGGCCAGTATTATTTATTCCCCAGGAGCAGAGGCACCCATGTTTAAATGTTAGCTTAAGAGTGTCTGATTGATTTATGTTAAAAGAGAGAAGAAAATACAGAAAAAAACTTGTTTTTGTATACAAAATCTAAGTGCTGGTACATGCCCATGAAATTTGGAAGTAATAGCGCATTGCAGCGTAAAGAAAACAAGAACAGAACAAAAGACACAAACAGAATAATTGAAAGACACAAGGAAAAGTGATTTTCTGGCTTTGCAATTTTTTAAGTTATATAGAATTAGAAGGTGTTTTCTTGGGGAAAATGTATTTCTACCAACTAAAAACAGCTCATAGTTAAAGCAGCACCCAATCACTGGGAATTCTCCTGCTCTGGGTTCATGCTCCTGGCTCATGTCCATACCGACACTTGGATGTGTTATTTTTGAAGGCCAGAGAAATACAGGCCAAGCGTATATACACTCCATTCAAGTTTGTACTTTAATTTAAATCCAATAAAAGTCAAGCTGATGATGGTGCCATAGGATCATTTCTGCCTTCCTTACTCAATGACCTACAAAAACAATCAAACTAGAAATTATTAGTAAGAAAATAATGTCACTGTAATGATTATCCATTTCTGCCCTTATATAATTGTTATTGTTATAGTACCAGATTCATCAAATCTGTTTACTCTAGAGAGTTTTAGAGCCCATGAAGGGAGAAAATATTTTTGTTTGTAAAGCATTCTTTCTGTTCATTTGTAAGGTGGTAATTTAATCCTACACTGTTGGGAATACCTCAGCAGAATGTTTCCTGGGGTTGTTACTTTCTATCCTCTTAGATTTGTCAGCCTCATAAAAAGCCTCACAACAGATAAGCACAAAGATTTTTGCAATTCAGTTAGATACCGGTAATTTAAAAGGCGTGTCCCTTAACTTATGGGATAATTGCATTTGTTTTGAAATCAGTATATTATGTGTAGGAGCAATTAAAAGTAGTGAGAAAATTAAAACAGATGTTTCACTTCAAATTTTAGGTGTTGATTTTGTTTGAGTTGCTTTGTTTTTAATTTTGCCATTTTTTTTTACTCCTAGACATTTCAGTTCAACTCAATTCCATTTCACAAACATTTTTTGAACATTTGTATTTTATATCAAATCAAATATTTAAGGGACAAGTATAGAGAACTGTCAGGCTGGTAAACCACTGTCAGCTTTGAATTATATTCCTGGTTCAAAACTGCACATTTATTTTGTCTCAGTTTGCCTCACCAACTAATTGATGTTGAAAAGGAACAAAAGGAAGATAAAACTTGAATCCTTATGGGTTACAGTAAAAATCCTTAGAAAGGATAGCTTAAAAAAGAACCCTCTGTGGGAGAGAGACAGCTCCGAGAGCAGCAGTCAAGATGAAAAGAAAGTTTTTTGTATCTGCCACTGAACCAATTCAGAATTCTGGAACCCAGTCAAAGGAGCTACTAATAGGTCACGAGAGAAAGGATGAGACCACACAAAATTCTTTAGGTGCACTTTCAGAAAATGAGCTCTATTATACAAGCAGTATCAATCAGGAGGTTTCGTCATGGGATATATTACCATGCAGTTGGATACATTCTGTGCTGCTTCTTTGAAAAGAAATAAGCATGCCATGTGGAAGTATGTGATCTTTGAGAATTAGGAGCAGACATCTGACCAAGTCCCAGGAGGCAAATTACATGAGCAACTCCATTGGGAGGAGAGGATTCAGAAGCAATCGTTATATTACTTAATGTTTGTATTTAAAATAGGAAGCAAAAGAAGGTCCAGTCTTAGATAAGGGTAGTTGACAGGCTAGTGGAATTATTAGGGCCTCTTTATTTGCATTTATGGAGGACTAACAGATTTCTGATACTCCTGGAGAAAACAAATTAAATCTGAAGAGTCATAACACCTGCCTTTCTCTATAAAATGATTTCCAGCAGAATATACAATATCTTCATTACATACTTATTGTATTTCATTCCAATGATGTGGCAAAGCCAGAGAAATCCCACAGCATTCTCTGGCATCATATTAGATAGCATCTTCTTTTTTTCTTCTAAGTAAAAAGAATGCTCAGTTGTTTCAATCAATTGTGGGCACCATAAAATTCTTTGAATATCTTTTTGCCTCCTTGATGGGTCCCAATAGAGCTAACGCCAGACAGATATGGGAAGGAGTAGGTTGCAAACATGGATGGCTGAATTCATGCATTGTCATTCATGAGAAACTGCTATTCATTGTTATTTCATATTTTTTATGACAGCAAAGACAAATTCAACAAATTCTGAGTGCCTGAAAAGTACATAGCTTTCTTTGGGCAATGTGAGGGATACAAAGTTGAATAAGTGATGGTCTATATATCCCTAGTTTCTCACCTTTTCATAGATAGGTACATAATTCTTTGGGCAACCTGGTTGTGACATATCTTAAATTAGAAGTATGAATTAAGAACTGGCACAGAGTTAAGAGATTCATTTTACCTGGAGTCTGTGCTTATATCTCCTCACTAAATAGAAAATACCTCTGTATTAGTCTGTTTTTACACTGCTAATATAGACATACCCAAGACTGGGTAAATAATAAAGAAGAGGTTTAATGGACTCACAGTTCCACGTGGCTGGGGAGGCCTCACAATCATGACAGCAGGCAAAAGACACATCTTACATGACAGCAGGCAAGACAGAATGAGAGCCAAGTGAAAGGGGAAACTCCTTATAAAACCATGAGATCTCATGAGACCAGAATAGTATGGGGGAAAATGCCCCCATGATTCAATTATCTCCCACCGGGTCCCTCCCACAATATGTGGGAATTATGGGAGCTACAATTCAAGATGAAATTTGGGTAAGGATGCAGCCAAACCATATTAACCTCTTAATCTGAAACTGCATTTTGTAATTCCCTATTCCCCCCACCTCCTCAGAACCTCCTCGAGTGACTTGTGTAGGGTACATACTTGGCTAGAATAGTTCTTAAGTTTTGTTTGTGAGTTACTCAACCTTGATAGTTGTGATAAAAAATAAGTAGATACTGAATCTTTAGGAAATTCTCCCATTGAACATTGTTATAATTTCTTCCTCTGATAGAAACAAACACACAAATTTCAATGGTTTAGTCAAAATGTAGCTTGAAACAATTTTTTCATGCATTTACTTAAAAAAATCAGGAATATAGCAGGAGTTGGCAAGTTTTTCTATAACCATTAGAAATAAGTATTTGAAGTAGATATGTTTGCAAGCTGCACAGTTCAACTCTGCCATAGTAGCCTGAAAGCAGCCATGGAAAATATATAAATGAATGAGTGTGGCTATGTTTCAATGAAGCTTTATTTGCAAAATCAGACAGTGTTGGAATTTGGTCCACGGACCATAGATTGCCAATCCTTGACCTAGAATTATGTGATTCATTAAACTTCACCTAAAATAGAACAATTATATTCTACTTATACAATTGAAATTTATGAAGAAATAAGTCAATGAAAGATACATTTAACCTGCTTAAAACAGGGCTTGGCAAATGGCAGGCCGGAAATAAGTGACTTATTGAGATGATGCTTTAACTCCTTTCCTCTTATACCTTGTCTAGGGAATTAAGGTCTTAGGACGCAAGATTTTTGTCTAAGAGGTGTTATGACTGTTATATCCATTTAACAGCCATGTTCATCCTAGCAACAAATAGACTAAAAATCGTGGCACCAAAAACGGGAGAGCAGGAAAACAAACAATTGGTGAAATTTGGAGTTTTCATTTTTATTCATTTCACCCAAAGGAAGAGGACCCATTTCCTCTAAGAGTTGTGTATTACTAGTGATTTTTACTGGTTAAGCACAATTAGCAGACTTGAAAAAATTAAAATAGCCTGTCTATAAATTTCAGAAATTGGCCCAAAGCCAATCTCCAATAGCATGTAATAAACATGGGTGTAATCATTAATTATGTACCGGGCTACTGCCATGATCCTTCAGTTCTCCCCAGAGCTTCTCTGTCTGCCATCTTCCCACTGAAAAACTAGCTTATCCTAACACTGGTTATTATCAGCCCATGTCATCATTGTTGCTGTAAGCTGTCTTAAATCATGAGCAACTGCTGCTGAGGTTGCTACTGGAATTACTGCTGTATACAAATCCAAACCTTTAGGGGAAACCAGAAAAGGGGAATTCTAAAACTACAGAAGAAACATATATGTTCCAACAGAGATCTCAATGCAAGATAACCAAACAGTCTTTATCATATGTCATGAAGGCAGCACCAGGGATAAAGAGATCATCTGACTGCTCCCACAGGTAGCCCTGATTGAAATGTCAGATAACCAAGGATAGATTTGAACCCAAGTCACTGTGAGCTACTGTACATATAGGGGACATCTATTCATCTTTCTATATCTTAGTTTGACTACAAGTTATACAGATATGTTTATATTACCAAACTTCACAAGGTTTGAAATGTATATCTATATAAGTGTTTTGAAAAATACAAAACACCATAAAAATGTAAGGTATTTTTCTGTTAAGGTAGATGATAGAAATCCATGTCACTTTATGGAAATTTCCAGATTTAATAATCTAGGTACCTGATTTAATAGTGCATTATCTGTACTGATAACTATTAATTTTTCTATAAGGAATGGTGTTAGATTTTAATTCAAATCAATAACCAATGAACTTCTTCTGAATGTTTATAAATGATCTCAATTCAAATTGTTGATATTTGGAGCATTATTACAATAGCTTAATTAGAGAAGAATACCCGTGTTTAATGGGAGTGGTACCATATAAACAATGAATATCTTCAATATTTCAATAAAGTGATAAAATATCCATGCTTAGAAAATTCCAGATCCACAATTCAACTAATATCTAAGCAAACTAAAGTTGTAAAAAAGTTGACTAGAATATCACTTTTTCTCCATGTGATATTTATTATTTCTTTTTATGAGACTAATTATATATATATTTTTTATATATCAAATTCAAACTTGTTAGAATTATCTCTCTAAAAGCTATGAGATTTAGATACTAGAATCTGTTTTGAGAGGAATACTGTTATTATTCATTGTTCTAAGCGCACTTTTATGCTTAACAAATCTTAAATTAGCAGACAATCATTTTATTAGGATAAATAAAAATTGAGAACTAGAGATTTTGTAAAGTTTTGAAATGTAATCTGGATAAAACATTCCGGAAAAAAAAATCGATAAATAATTCATTTTAAAACTTTACTACAAAGCCTAAAAGCATGAAGAACTGTTACTGCATTACTTCTGCACCAACTTAATATTTCAAGAAAAGGATAGGTTCACACTTCTCTAATGGATCATCAAGCATCTTTTCAGTGAAACAACAGAATGACTTTCTTTCAATGGCTTAATAGTAAATTCTTCTAGAGCTTTCAAGTCCTGCCTGAAGGTAGCACCAATTAGAACATTATGGGGAAAATGTTCTAAACACTGCCTTTAAACATTTGCCCTATATATATTTGCAAACATACATATATGTATATATTTCTAAATATATATATATATTTAGAAAGATTCACCTTTGCTTGATGTCTAGATTCAATGAGCAATGTTGAACTAAATTTAATATGACATATGGATTACTCAATTCATAAGGTTTAATGTAAAAATACATACATTTATCTAAGAATAGTCATTACTTACAATTTTCTTCAGTAGTTCTATTTTGGAAATTCAAGTTTCTTTCTCTTTTCCTAATTGCCACTAATTTTTCCATTCTAAAAATCAAATAATTTTTATCATAACTGTGTTTGAAAAATTGTCTTTAATACTGTTTGGAAAAACCAGAGTTCCTCCTGAATGTGTTTATTCATAGCTTTTCTCTACTTATAGAATCCTAGGGTTACATGATACAAAACGAATTGATTTGAAGGTCAGAAAAGTCAAATGATATGTCTTTTCTTCCCTAAAGTGATTCATTTGCTATAGAATCATGGAAGCACATCAGTAGCATCAGACCCTCCCTTTCCCACCTACCATCATATGTTATTTGCAAAACACTTTGAACTTTGTAAAAAGTATTATATAAAACCAAATTGCTTGTTAATGGAATAAATCAATATGATAAATTAAAACCTATTAATATATAGCGGACTGTAAAGATAACTAAGCTTCATTGTTCATTTTTATTCCCATTACATTAAAGCAGTCTTATTTTATACTGTACAATAAAGCAGCTACAGTCCATAGGATGCTAGTATACTTGAATAAGACTATTCATTTCTGTCATTGATGTTAGTGGCTGACCTTTGTTTAAAAATAACTCATTCTTGCATAGTACTACATACATCTTGTTGAATGTGTATAGTCAATCTTTAAAATTCAGTTTTTGAAGTTTTGAAAAACAAATGTTGTGCATATGGCACAACAGCTTGACCTAAATGCTCAGCTGTTCTGTTCTACCCTATGCTATATATCCTATTTTTAAGTCTTATCTCAAAAATATGAGTCTGAAATGGTAACATAAAGCAGTTTATTAAAAATATTAAGCAATAGAAAACTTCTGAGTAGAAATGATAGAATGGAGCAGGATAACAGACTGTCCTTTAGTGCATAACACCCTCCCCACTCACAAAACGATGGAAGTGGAGAACAAGTCAACAATTCAAGAAAGAACCACCTTATGCCATTTTATAGTATAACATTTTACAGATCCAAGGAGAAAAACACAAGTGCTGGTGCAGTTTTGTGTTTCTAAATATGCTCCATCTCTCAACCACCACCTCACCTCCACTCCAGAAAAAAAGAAGTCAAGAATACAAAAAGTTGTTAATTATACTCTCAAATTCAGATAAAAGCAGCCTGATCAACTGAATAGGAAGCCATGGGAAAAAAATAAGAAAAAATACTAAAGAGTAGAAGCAAAAAAAAAAAAAAAAAAAAAAAAAAAAAAAAAAAAAAAACCTGCTAATGGATCTCAGAAGATGCAGAAAAGATGGAGCTGCATTGCCCTTTGCCACACAGTGGGCTAATTTGCTCATTGTACAGCTGAAGTCCTCAGAAGTGATAAAAACCCATATGGGTTAAGTGGATCCTAAAATAGGACATTTAGAAGGATCTCAAATGAGTGATTTTCAACCATATGCCTTTTTGTTATTCTAACTTATTAAATCTTTTAATGCTGTTATTTTATCTATTTTCTTACTTCTGCAATATTGACTTAATCTATTTTTATTATTATGGATTACTTTGTGTTGCTCTCAAACTGAATTTATATTATCAATAAATTCTATAGCTTGAAGCACTAATGGGAAACGTACTTCTGTGCTTTGGATTTTTTATGTACCCCCCCCATCTATTTCTTCAACCATGTTTTGAATTATTCCTTCCTTCCCCAACTTTGTCATCCTCAGTGTGTGCATCTTTGTCCAGTGCGAGAGTACAATGTTCCCTAGTATCAGGGACCCCATTTGCACTGTTTTTATGCAAATTTTACTCATTGGAGTTGGTTTTGGTTTTGTTTTGATATAATACAAATCATTCCCCCTTATATGTATTGTAACATCAAAAATTAGAATTAGCTGATTTTTCTTTATTAAATAATTTTTAAAAGGGTATATAAAATCAACACATGTCAAAGATTTTATGTACTTATTAATTTATGTAGTAACTAGTGGGATATTACAATAAATTTAAGAAACAATTCAAGGGGTGGAAACGTATAAAAACTAAGGAATTCTGAAGTAAATTTACAAGTAGATGAAAAATAGGTCTCCCCATGGGGTAATAATTTCACTTCATCAGAAAATTAATATGCATTTGTATCATCAGGAATCATTTGAATTATTAGTTTTCTGCAACTTACAGTGTTGGGAAATAGCTCAGAGACAAGGAAAGGGTCAGAGAACCAGGATGAGTAAGCTAAATATTAAATTATTTTCTCATTTCAAAGTCTTTCATAATTTTTCCAGATACCTTTCTCCGAACCCTTCTTTGAGACCTGACTGTTGCTTTTAATCCACTCTTCTAGAGCCCGAGGCAGGGGTAACAGATAACCCAGGTTTCTACACATTCTTGCTGAATTGTTAAAGAAACACTTATTAATGTTGAGCAGTAAGTCTAGTTTCATTCTGGCTTCTGGTTTTTCCTTTTAAGCGGAGGTAAGCTCTAACACAGGGATACTCCGAGTGTATCCATAGACTCCTGAGGGATCCACGAGACTTTCAAGCATCCACAAGGTCAAAATCACTGTGTTGACATTTTCACTCAGGGTGTAAAAGTCACAATAAAACTATTAACACCTTAATATTAAGGCAGCAGCACCAAATCGTACCAGCAGTCATTGTATTCTTTTCCACTGTCCACTCAAAATGGACGCTTAAAAAATGTCCTTAGACATGCAATAAAATTCATTAATCCTGTTCAATCTCAACACTTGAGTATACAAATTTTAATATTCTGTGTGTAGAATTGGAAGTACACATTAAGAAAGCTGGCTACATACTAAAGTATAACAGTTGCCTTGAGACAAGTTGCCAGTTTATCTCGACACTATGAAAACACTCAAAAAATGACTAGCAGATAATGTGTGGTTATTCAAACATGACTATTTGGCAGCTATTTTCTGAAAAAGTAATAAAGTAAGCCTATTACCTCAAGGAAAACAGCTAATAGTATATTTGCCAATGATAAAACTCAAGCTGTCAAAGAAAAATTAGAATTTTGGAAAAATCTACATTCCCCATAACAAACTTGAGAACTTTCTAACATGTTCTGATTATCTCAGTGGTAATATTAATGAATTTGATTATACAATAAATGTGTCATATCTGAGAACTCTGCACAACTCTGAACCAATATTTTTCAAATGATCAATTAGTGATGTTATAAAATTATGAATGAGTAAAACATTCATTCAAAGTGCAAGAAAGACTAATGACATTTTAATGTAACAAAGTATGTGAAGTTCATTAATACACTTTTAAATTCCACACTGCAACTAAACTTTAAGGAACTGTCATTTGTCCAGTTTGTATGTATTTGAAAAAGTTATTAAAATGTTTCTCCTCTTCCAACTACATTTTGTGTGAGGCTGAACTTCCTGTACTTCAGCCAAAGAAACAAATCACAACAGATTGAATACAGAAGTAGATATAATAATCCAGCTGTCTCCTATTAAGGTTCAAAATAAAGATATTTGTGAAAGTATAGAATAATTCTCTTACTGTTTCTTATTTGAAAAAATATAATTACTTTTCACAAAATATGTTATTTAGGTTAACATGTAATGGGATTTTTAAATTAATAAATATTTGACAATTTTCATGGTTTTAAATGGTAATTCAGTAAATCAAAAGATGCGAACCATGTAAACAAAAGCTCTTTAGAGTTTTCTCTAGATTTTAAGTGTGTAAAGGGCTCCTTAGATCAAAGGGTTTGAGAACTGCTCATTTCATATAATTCTTTTTTAAATACTTTATAGTGTGATCCTGCTATTTTAAGAAATTCTACGTATCTATCCATGTGTCAATCTTTGTATCTACAGATGTTCACTGAATATTAATGCTGGCCATTTCTGAAGGTTGTAATTTTGGAGAGATTTAAGACACTTATTGGTCCATGTTTCTATTGCTTGAGTACAAAAACAATGTCATTATCATAAAATACATATACTGATATATATATATATATCACGTGTATATATACTGATATATATATCACGTGTATATATACTGATATATATATCACGTGTATATATACTGATATATATATCACGTGTATATATACTGATATATATATCACATGTATATATACTGATATATATACACACACACACACACACACACACATATATATACTGATAAAAACAATAGAAGAAAAGTAGGGAATGGGGAAACTCAAAACTAGTAATATATATATATTCCACAAATAAATATCTGAAAATTCAATATTTACATCATAAGATTTACTTTGATGATTTTGGATCAATTAGAAATCAAAATGGAAAATTAAAAAATGACTCCTGCATTATTTTGTATTGCTGCTATGCCAAGTTACCACTAAAACAATAGAAACTTATTCTCTTACAGTTCTGGAGGTCAGAAGTCTGAAATGAGTCTTATGGGGCTAAAGTCAAGCTGTCAGCAGGACTGGTTCCCTCTGGAGGCTCCAGAAAACCCATTCCTTGCCTCTTCCAGCTTCTGGTGGCTGTTGGCATTCTGTGGCTTGTGGCTGCATCACTCCAGTCTCTGTTTCTGTAGTCACATGGCCTTCTCCTCATCTGCCATCCAGTCTGCCTCTTCCTCCCTTTTATAAGGACACTTGTGTCTACTTTTAAGGCCCACCGAGATAATATAGGATAATCTCTCCATTTCAAGCTTCTTAATTTAATCACATCTGCAAAGTCTCTTTGGCAGTATCAGATCACACTCACAGATTCCACCAATTAGTACACGGGTGTCTTTGGGCATGATAATTCAGCTTATCACAACTCCATACTTTACATTACACAGAAAAATTTATTCTAGGCAGAACTGAAGTAAACCTTACAGAAGCTAATGTAGAATAACTTTATGACTTTGGGGAAGGCAAAGAAATCTTAAACATGACATGAAAGTACTAATCATAACTCTGAAGGAAACAATACATAAATTTACACAAAAATTAAAAATATACACTCATCAAAACTCACCCTTGAGATTGGCAAGTCAATCTGCAAAACTGAAGAAGACATTTACAACTTATGTAGTTGACAAAGAACTTGTATTCAATAAGAAAAAAACAAACAACTAAATATAAATATGAGCAAGAAACACAAAGTGACATTTTCCAAGAGTATATCAAAATAGTCAGTAAACATGAGGATATGTTCAACTTCACCAATATCAACAAAGTAAAATTAAAGTTACAATAATCAGAATAGGTAAAATCTACAAAGTGACTACACCAAGTGATAAGGCTATGGATCAGCTGGAATTCTTGTACGCTGCTGGTAAAGCATTAAATATAAACAATTATTTTGGAAAACTGGCAATACTTACTAAAGTTAATCCTATTTATACTTTCTTACAGAGCTATTCAACTCCTAGATATATACACAACAAATGTATGCAATTTAACTGAAAGACATATATAAAATGGTCATAGCAGCATTATTCACAGTAACCAAAACCTAGGGGGAAAATGTCTATCTACACTAGAAACAGTAAATGAATTTTAAATATTAATTTAATGGAATATTACAAAATAATGATAATGCATTAACTGTGGCATAATGCTATCTCTCAAACATAACATTGAGCCGAAACAAATGCAGTAGTCCCTCGTTAATTGCAAGGGATACATTCCAAGATCCACTGGAAACTATGGCTAGTACTGAACCCTATCAATATTATGATTTTTTCCTATACATCCCTGCCAATGATAAAGTTTAATCTGTAAATTAGTAACAGTAGGACATTAATACCAACATATAATAGAATGATTATAACTATATCCTGTAATAAAAATGTGAATATGGTCTCAAGATATTTTATTGTACTGTAATTATCTGTTTTGGGACTGTCATAAAGGGAGCACTACTTTAGACAAAGAATCCATACAATATGACTCTACTAATATGAAGATTAAAATCAAGTAAAACTATAGTTGTTAAATATCAAGATGGTGGTTACTTTTGATGAAGAGTAGAAAAGAATAGTGATTGGTAGGACTTCTGACAATGCAGATAATGATCTTTTCCTTAACTTGGGTGATGTTTGGGTGAGCAGGTTCACTTTGTGATTACTTACTGAGCTTTATGCTTATAATTTCTGTGATTTTTCTGTATAAGTTACACTTCAATTAGGAAAGTTAAAAAGAGAGATTCCAGGGACAGATGTCCAAATTTTAAGTAAAAAGAGAAAGATGAATGAAGCCATTTGTGAATTTATGAATAAAGTACGATCTCATTTTTAAAAATAAAATTGGGATATGTAAATATTTGTATATGGGGAGATAGGTGGTAGAAAAGAACATTTCAAAGTGGGGATGAATAATGAGATTAGGGGAAAAGAAACATTTATCTTTTTTTCTCTATATATTTCTCTGTTATTTTGAATTTTATAGAAAATGCATATTGGCCGGGCGTGGTGGCTCAAGCCTGTAATCCCAGCACTTTGGGAGGCCGAGACGGGCGGATCACGAGGTCAGGAAATCGAGACCATCCTGGCGAACACAGTGAAACCCCGTCTCTACTAAAAAAATACAAAAAAAACTAGCCGGGCAAGGTGGCGGGCGCCTGTAGTCCCAGCTACTCGGGAGGCTGAGGCAGGAGAATGGCGTAAACCCGGGAGGCGGAGCTTGCAGTGAGCTGAGATCTGGCCACTGCACTCCAGCCTGGGCGACAGAGCGAGACTCCGTCTCGAAAAAAAAAAAAAAAAAAAAAAGAAAATGCATATTGCTTTGTAATTAAAATACAAATAAGCATAAGAAATTAGAAATCAAAAATCAAATTTAAACATTAGATTCAATAATGATAATGCAAGTTATTAAAAACTCAACATGGCACTTTTCACTTACTATTTTATTTAATTATCACAGGAGTTCTAATACTCACAGTAGTTACTCTCACTACCCCATTTTAACATATGGGGAAACAGGTTTAAAATAGTTAAGGACATCTAGCTACTAGGTAACAGAATCAGAAGTTAAAACTCAGGTCAGGTTAATGCTGTTAATACCATGCTATCTGTCAGCCTGTGGACAATAATGTATGTTTCTAATATGGTACTTACTACAGTGAATAATTATCTCATAGCACTCCTACAAACCCCGTAAATTAGTCTTTGATGGCAAATATTGTGTTTAATTATCACTAATCGACAAAATATAAATCTACATCAATTACTAATATATTGTTTTTTCTTAAAGGTAATGGGAATAATTTTGGAAAGCAGTTTCTTCATTTATTTCTTGTGGAAGGAAAGCCATCAGTTAAATATGGATGTGGAAATTCTCAAAATATTTTGACTGTTTCTGCTAACTACAGCATTAACACAAATGCATTCACCCCTATCACAGTACGGTAAGTACTGTACTCCACAGTAGTTCTTTTGTGGTGAACTTTTGTTTGTTTGTTTGTTTTGAGATGGAGTCTTGCTCTGTCACCCAGTCTGGAGTGCAGTGGTGTGATCTCAGCTCACTGCAACCTCCGCCTCCCAGGTTCAAGCGATTCTCCTGCCTCAGCCTCTCCAAGTAGTTGGGACTACAGGTGTACACCACTTTGCCTGGCTAGTTTTGTTGTTGTTTGTTTTAGTAGAGATAGGGTTTCACCGTTTTCGTAGAGATGGGGTTTCACCATGCTGGCCAGGCTGGTCTCGAACTCCTGACCTCGTGATTCATCCTCCTAGGCCTCCCAAAGTCCTGGGATTACAGGCATGAGCCACCATGCCTGGCCTGAACTCTATTTTTTAAATGTTATTTACATGTGTAATAGCCACCCAAAAACGAAACGAATTTTAAAAGTTCATCTGAAAATTGTTTTGTTTACCTTTTAATTTTTGCTTTTGTTTTACTTGTTTATTTTTACAGTTTGGTGAAATGAACTACAAATTGAACTAAGCCATAATTTAATACTATCCTATGGCAATCAAATTGCACACAGAGTAAATCAATTTTATTTGAAAATATTATGGTACAAGCAAATAAATTAATGCATCAAGTTGTTCAGTTAAAACTAACATCCAGTTTAATTGTTCAACAAAATATCTACGGAGTACAGCTGCTAGAAATTGGTTAGTGGGAGCCCTTGACTACACAAAAAAAGAAAACTCAGTAGAAAACAAAGACCAAACAGAATACTAAATGGAAATGTCTTTCTGGATTATACAAATTTTTGGAAAGCAGTCTTTGAATTCATTTATGCTTCAAAATTACAAAATATCAGAAAAGAGAAATTGCTAAATGATGGTCACATCTCAGGGGCATTACTAAACAAAACTTACACGCAGCAACTAAGAATTTAAAACTTTTCATCAGTACAGCTCAAATTTTTCATCTAGTAATAATGGTCTCCAAAGTTACTCTATGTCATTGAAAAATATTCTGTGACTGAGTTCGTCTTTAAAATGACAATTAGGTAAGTTAGTCTGATCAGCAGGACTCTTGGCTAACCTATGAAGGTTATATAAATTAAATAAACTTTCTCAGAAACTGCATCAGTCTGAAAATAACATCAACAAAATTGACACCAATATGAAAATGAAGCTTCTTACAGGCAGGGATGGTTTCTTACTCATTTTTAATGCACTTAATAGGACATCTGACAAATAGGAGATACTCAGTAAATGTCTGAATGAATGAAGAAACGAGGGTGTCTGGGCTGGGCAATTCATTTGATTATAACAAGAAGGCAATGAAATTACTAAGGTAATGAAATTATCATTTGTAAATTAGATATACCCTTTGGAACGCCGAGTTCTATACAGACAAAACAAACTCCTTCAGATCAACGGACAAATATTTCAACCATTTCTGTTATAAGTGTTTGCTGTTGATCACTAAAAAGAACCAGATGAGAAGCTAAATAACAGAAAACTGTTTAAAAGGTGTTTCTATTAATAAGATCATCATTTTATACAGTATCAACAATTTATACAAACAATAGCACTTTCAGTTATACATGAAATAATTGCTATTCGAGGTCAAGTTCTTAGAGAAATTATTTTCTTCTTTACTTTTAAGTTGTAACCTAACAGAGCAGTCCTCAAACCACTCAGATTCTGAGATAGCCTCAGGAAAAAAATAATCTGTAAAATAAATATTGATGCTTCCAGTAAAACTGAAAAGGACTTTCCAAGTGTTTAATTTTATCAAAATTTAAGTAAAAAGGAGATATTACATTACTATGAATGTAAAAATGCAAATCTGCTTTGTGTTATAGGCAATTGCCTACAAGAGCTCAAAGTGACAATAGGCTGACCCTAGGACTACATATTACATATTATATATCATTCATGTAAAACTTTTGAGTGCTCATCTGCTAAGCATGCTCTCAATGCCTTAATATTTGCATCTCATTTTTGTGGTTTTCCTTGTTTTATTCTATATTTAGTTTCATATATTCATTTAACAAATGTTTCTTACTCTATTTGTAGTGCTATACTAAGCTACTAGAATTCAATGGTAAGCCTAAACAGAAAAAATCCAAATTCTTATGTGTATACAGTTTAGTGAGGGTGACTGACAAGTAGACACACTAATGAAGGAATAATTTGAGATGTGTTGTAAATGGAAGAAACATGATGCAGGAAGAACAAGTTAAAAAAGTAACCTAGCCTGTGCTAGAGAGACCAAAGAGCTTTAACAATGAATAGAAGTAAACTTGGTAAAACAAAAACAGGCAAAGCAGTGGTTATGAGTTTCAGGCAGAGGGAAGAGTATGTGAAAAAACCCTTTGGGAGGCGGCTGGGTCACCTGAGGTCAGGAGTTCGAGACCAGCCTGGCCAACATGGTGAAACCCCATCTCTACTAAAAACACAAAAAAATTAGCCAGGTATGGTGGCACATGCCTATAATCCCAGCTACTCAGAAGGCTAAGGCGGGAGAATCGCTTGAACCCAGGAGGTGGAGGTTGCAGTGAGCCGAGATCCTTCCACTGCACTCCAGCCTGGAGAACAGAGCAAGACTCAATCAATCGATCAGTAAAACAAAACCCTATGCTAGAAAAAAACATGGCATATTCAGATTCGGAGACCCCAAAGAACAGTGTGTTTTGAACTGAGAAGCAGAAGAGGGTGGCTTAGTAACGGAAGATGAAGTTTGAAAGGTAGACAGTTTGCAAATGCTGTCTGGCCTTGCGGCTATATTAAGGAATAATTGCAGGAACCAGTTAGATGGTTACTGTATATCCAAGTAAGATATGACGGTGACTTGGACTAGACTAGTGTCAGAGATAAAGTGACATAATTAGGAGCAAAATTGTGACTTATTAAATACTAGGAGTAAAAATAGAGCTGTCAAAAACTAATACTCATTTCTTATGTGCAATTGGATAGCAGATTTTATCAGACACTGAGATAATAATAAACAATGCAAGAAGAGCAGGTTAGATTGAGAAGATCCTGGGTTTAAGCTTGAACATGCTGAGATTAAGATGTCTCTGAAACACAAAGTGGAATTTTCAATTGAATATATTGAAGTAAAGGTCAGAGAAGGGATCTGGATGGAAAATATGAATTTATGAGTCATCACTGTGTAGATGATAATTGAAACCATGGGAATGGATGAGAGTATATAGTAGAAAAAACTGCCTCGAGTGACTCTTGAGGAGCTAACATTTAATGACTGTATACTGGAAGTTGAAATCATTAAAGAGTCTGACAAGGAGTAAGTAGGAACTAACAGCCAAAAAAGGAGTAGAGTGTCATGGAAGGCAATGGCAAAGCTTATCAAATGCTCCAGTCCACTGGACTGCCCACATGATTCCATGACCTGAAGACTTCAGTGTATCAGGATAGAAGAAGCCCGATTAGAGAAAAAAATCAAGATAATATGTTTATACAACTCCTTGAAGTTTTAATGTGAAAGTATAAAAAGAGGTAAGATGATAACTAGAGGAAGGTGAGGAATCAAGACAAAAAAAGATGAAAGAAATTTGAGTATGTTTAATTAATTGGAATTTCTAGTTGAATAGAAATTGTTAATACACAGAAAACTAATGAAAAAGGGAGAATATAAGTTTTGTTTTTTGTTTTTTGTTTTTTCTTGAGACGGAGTTCTGCTTTTGTCACCCAGACTGGAGTGCAATGGCGCGATCTCAGCTCACTGCGACCTCCGCCTCCAGGGTTCAAGCGATTCTCTGGCCTCAGCCTCCTGAGTAGCTGGGATTACAGGTGCCCACCACGACGCCTGGTTTTGCCATGTTGGCCAGGCTGGTCTTGATCTCCTGACCCCAGGTGATCTTCCCACCTCAGCCTCCCAAAGTGTTGGGATTACAGGCGTGAGCCACCACACCTGGCCGAGTACATAAGTTTCTTAAAAGTTTAGGCCAGTAACATACAATGTACATGAGAGAAGATTTCTGCCCGAGGGCAGGGAAAATAGAGCTACATAGCCTGAGGCTTCTGATTTCTGTCATTGTAGATGTCCCTGGATTTATGATTGCCTTTATCTGTCCAGTGGTTTATATCACCTCTGGCTGTCTCATCTGTTTAGTCTTACTTCTCCATCATTAACTGGGTAAAATATAGAATTTAAGGGTCTTTTGGGATGGCTTTTTCCAACTTAATTCTCACTAACAAAACTCTCACTATGCAAATGCAGGGTAAATTTCTCCCAAAAAAGCATGTGAATTAGGTTCCTTTTTCATCATATGAATGTTGACGGTATTTCTTCAATATTAAAGAATTTCTTGACAATAAAAAAATATAGCATGATTGCTAAAAACTTTTTTTTGAAACAGAGTCTTGCTCTGTTGCCCACGGTCCCACTGCAACCTCCAACTTCCGGGTTCAAGCTATTCTCCTGCCTCAACAGGCACGCATCCCCACACCTGGCTAACTTCTGTATTTTTAGTAGAGACCAGATTTCTGTATGTTGGCCAGGCTGGTCTCGAACTCCTGACCTCAGGTGATCCACTCCCCCACCGGGCCTCCCAAAGGGCTGGGAATAAAGGCATGATCCACCATGCCCAGCCTAATAAAAACTTATTTTCAAAAATTAATGGAATAAAGATAAGCTCAATGTGTAAAATATGACTTTTTGATTTGTTATTAGCTATTATTTTTTATTTTGTTATCAGCCAGTAGTTCCTCCAACTAAATCCATCTTACATCTGTAGGACAGGGAGAAGTAGAACAAACTTGAATAAGCCACTTGTAGTGATTGAGGTCAATTCAGTATCAAGATAGAAGTTCTTCTTAAATGAAATGGAGCAGAGATCACAGTTCTACAGATACATTGTAATTCATACTCATGCACAGTTTGTCTTTCATTTCAACAAATTTTGAAAGGGATCACATAGAGAGAGCTATTGGTTTTCACAAGGGTTATTCTCTTTTGGGGAAGTTCAGAAAAATTGTCTTACTATATATATACACTTTTTTAAGTTTCTGAAGTTTAAAATTTTCTGGCACCTTTAGTGTCTGTTTTACACTAAAGCTAACTTTTACCCAGTATTTCGTTCTCTAAAAAAGCCCTGTGTCCTTTCTTGTAGGTGATTTACTGTGTTATCTGCATGTTTTAAAGGCACATAACCTATTTCCCCTTCCTTAGATGCTACTATCTAACACTCCTGAGAACATTTCCTCAAAGATTTATCCAGAGGTATAAAGTTATCCATGTCTATTGAAGGTATACCCTAATACCTAATAATTTATTTTGGTTAGCAACTCTTAGGGTAGCCAAAGTGGGATGCTGGCCAAGAATTGCATTACTGCCAGAGCAACACAACTCCAATAGCCACTTTTTTACAGGTCAGTATAAAGAAATGCATGGTTTAAGATCATCTGCACAGAGGCTGGAAAAGTTTCTAGTAGTTTCTAGACAGCAAGAACCCTTATTAGTATTTGCTAAAACCCAAACATATATCAAAAGAAATCAATGTAGACATATTTATCACATTACCTTTGATAATATTTGGTTCAGAAAACAAAATAAAAACTGCTGAGTTTTATAAATGGCCAAATTTTTATCTCCTATTGACCTTTCCATGTTTATGAGATAAAACCTCATACATATTATATATGTATATTGGTACAGATTTTGTAAAATTCATTTTAATTAGCTCATTTCTCACAGTTGTTTAAGAAAGATAGAAATTTATTGTAATGCAAAATCCACATTAACTTCACAAAACGGGAAGAATGATTCTGAGTAGGACTGATTTTGGTCATATCAAATTAAGATACTAGAAAGTAATTTATAGAAAAATATCAAAGGAAAAGATGACTTCTTATAATACCCACATTTAATTTGTTAAAGGCTCTCAGACACTTCTACTCAACATCAGATTACAGTTATGTACCCTTTCCCCACATATATCCTCTGCATTGCAGCTTGCTTGACCAGATGGTATTGATCTATAACTCAATATGGCGAATGAGCGAGAGACCATTCCATTTCATGTAAGAAAAAAAGAATATCCATACTCTATTATCTATAATTTTGACAGTAACTAAAAATGTTACCTATGTTTCTAATTTTCTAAAATATACAAAAGCTTTTCACATATTCCTGATAGTTTATATAATATAAGCTATGGATTTCATGCTGGTAGTCTTACAGCCAGGAAACTATGTGAGAGCCTCCACTTCTTGAAACAGATGGTGACTTTTGAACTGCACTAAATCTATAAGATATTAGATTTATTCATAAAATGTTGCTATGTCAATATGGAAATTTTGGCAAGATTTTCACATTAAAAAGGTCAAACTTCATCACTTCAATATTAATTTGTGTATCTTTTTATCAGCTCTTCCATCTGGTATTTCTTAGAGAAAATGAAGGAAAACTCAAGCTCAATATGGGAAATATAGGTAATACTTTATCATTATATTGGCATATATGTAAACATATAAAGCTAAACATTACTCCTGCACCTTTATCCACGCATAGCCTGTTCTTACATAACATACATAAAAACTAGCTGGATAGCAAGTTACAATGCAGTTTATTTGTATTAATTTGTGGAGATCTACTGTAAAACCAAAATTTCTTTTATTACATAAGCTTAAGAAAATCTTTAAAAAAGATCTATGAATCTGCAAGTTGGTAATTTTAGTACTATTTCAGATTATTGGATAGAATGTTCTACTATATAAAGTTGTCTCCAAAATTTGCATACTTCTAGAGAAACGTGGAAGTATTAGTTTGGTGCTTATTGATTGAAAAATAAATAAAGTGAAGCAACTCAGTCTGAATGTGAACCCGAGTCTACAGACCATCTTTATGGAATAATATGCCAGTGGACTCTCGCAGCCAGTTTGACATTTAAAAAGCATATTTGAAGTGATTTGATTCTGTAATCACATTTGTGCCTTTTAATTGTGCAATTCACTTCAAATTTTCAAAACAGAATGGCAATTAGCAAAATTTTAAAAGTCAAGACTGAGGGCCCAAATCCTCATCTTACGGAATGCGGAGAAGAAAAGACAGAGAACTGGTTGACCTTCAAGTCCTGAGAGCAACCACAAAGACCCTACTGAAGAGAAAGGGACTATATCTATAATATGAAATGAAAAATGAACTCCATTTTGAAGATTAGAAATTTATCAGGGTACAGCAGATGAAAGAGGATCTGCAAAGATATCAAGGTATAGATAATAACATGCTCATGGAAGAAAATGTATGATGAGAACAAGAAGTTCCAGGTGAAAGGATGTTTAGCTCTTTAGCAAGTCACCATTAAACACTGTCATTTCTAATGCAGAGTGTAACAATCAATAAAAATAAAAGGCAAGAAGTGTTTTGAGCACTAGCAATGTATGCTGAGGAAGACTCCAGATTTTCTTCATCCTTTAAAGTTAGTGGTAAATTTCTACCACTGTCAGAAAAGACTACTGGAGAAGTTTAAATTATTTTTGTGCAGTGGCAGAGTATACAACAAAATAAACTTCAATTCTTAAAAGTCTTCTAATTCTAAAATGTGTATAGTTTATCACTTTCAAGACAAGATTTTGACAGTTATATGAGAACATAATATGAAACAAATGAAGACTTGGGGAAAATCAAATTGATAAAAATCAGGGCAGAATAGCAGTAATTGATGGGGGTCAGTGAACACTCTGGCATATAGCACAGTTTAATAGGATTTAACATGTTGAAAAGTAAGATTCAGGGGAAACATCAAGAGATTTGTTAATTAAGTGATGAAGTGGAGATTTAACAATATATTTATATTTTGTGTATTTTTCCTCCCACTTCTATAGTCCCCCTAGCTCTCCTTAATTGGAATTTATCATTATAGTTAGAGAATATTTGATTACTTCCTTAAAATGACTATCTGGAAAGAGACTTTACTGTGAAAAATTTTTGAAGCCTGTTCTTAGTGGTAGAGCTCAATCCTTGAAAACATTTCTCTCAATTAACTTTAGAATAATTCTCACTGAATTCACTCAAAATATAGACCATTCTATTAAAAAAAAATTTACTTTATAAATGAAGCTAAAGGAAGCTATGCCAACTTCCTCCTCAACAAATTGCTCATGACTTCATCAATGTATGAATAAAATGTAGATATATGTTGATATAAATTGTTTTACAATTTAACATCTGAACTCTTTTCCACCCAACACTATTCAGTTAAGAATAATTTAATGCTTTTTAAAAAATTTACTAATTTTCTTTAAAATTGAAAGCTGGTTCCAGAGACAGGTACTGGTATTCAGCCAAAGTGTTTGAACTCAATAAATATAGAACAAAGAATTTTAATATCTCTTCAGATAATTTATTCTAATGCCATCATAAGACACAGTAAATTTCTGTTTTATGGTATTTGAAATAGAATTCTGTCCTGGTTCCTCTTACTTTTTAACTTTGTAATAGCTGGCCTAATTCTAATGGCCAGTAATATCAGAACTCCATCCTGCCCTTCAAAGACAATGTTACAAAGTTAAAAAGAAGGAGACTGCAGGACAAAGCCCTATACCAATTACCATAAAACAGGAATTTATTGTGCCTCCTGATGACATTATGTTCACAGTACCCAGTGGCATCTGCTGAGCCACAGAGGGGCTGGTTAGACACCTAAGTACAGCTCCCATCATTTGAAATGCAAAAATTTCCAGTCAAATGACTCAACCATGCCCTGGGAATCCCTTCCCCTCTACCCAAAGAATAAAACACCAAAGGAACATTCTCCTGTTTGCATGGTAATAGCAGTGTCACTCATCCCTTTCACTAGGGTGCAGTAGCAGAAATTAGGGTGAAGGAGAATCCCAATTCCTCTGGCACCTCAGCCTCAGGGAAAGTGATAGAAACACAGTTCCAGTTTGGCGTAGCCTCTTAGAATAGGAATATATGGAATTCTTAGAATAGAAAATGTAGGAATGTAATAGGGATGTCTTCTTAGAATAGGAAAAAGTGAAGTCTTGGATTGATGATGCACAGTAATCACCAACAAGCGAGTCTGATACTTGGCACACATGGACAAGCAAGTCCTGGGAATTTCTAAAAATATTTGGAGAGGGAGAGTCTATAATAGATTGTAATTCCTGCAGTTAAGAGTGTGTATTCTCAGTCACTGAAGCTTAATAACTGCATCTTAGGTCAGATTCCTTGGAAACCGTCTGTGTGCCATGGAGATTTGCATGCACAAAGTTTATTAGAGAATGCTCTTAGGAACAAACACTTGGAAAACAGTGAGGGAAACAGGGTTGAACAGAGGCAGAAGTTGAATTGCAAAGTAGTTGCAGCAGAGACCTCAGCTGTCTATAAGGGAGTCTGGACTTGAGATGTTCATACTTTCCTGAATTTAGTCAAGAGGATCAGGCCTTTGCATCCCCTCTCATCCCCAGGGGCCTCTGGGCAGCACACCATAGCATTCACTGTAGCTGACTGAGGCTGCTGGCTATAAGCAGCACTTACTGGCTGAAGAAGCCTGAGACACTTGGGTTTGACTTACACCTAAGCAAGCCAAGGTTGTTTTTAGATAAACTAGGCATATATTCCCACACCTGCTATCACCCCATCAGGGAGCTAAATTCCCCGTGTTAGCGACTGGTTCTACTGTTTCTTATGAGGAGTGACCCAAAGAAACAGTGACGCTTCAGAAGAACAGCTAAATATTCATCATACCAAAACCATAAAATGCTAATTGTATAGATGTGCATCAGTATGGACACATGTAACTCCAAATAAAGTCACTCACTGATATACCATTAGAACATACAGCACAGCCCAAGTAGGGTATACCTGAGTATAGAACAAAAGAAGGAATCTTTATAGATTCGTTCTGCTTCAAAATGGCGGCACAGGACATGTAAAAGGCAGAATCCCGCAAGTGGGGAAGTGAGGAAGCAAAGCACTCTTTGTATAACTACAAAGGATCTTACCTATTTCTTTTTTGAAACAAAGAAAAATAACACTCATTTTTCTGCTATATACATGTGAATATCATGTATATGAAAGCTCTTTCAAAAACATCAAGTATCCCTCAAACGAAAGTGTTATTGTTATGGTTTGTTACACACACATATACCTATTTCTCCTATTGCTGCCGTAGGACTAGAAAAAAAAATGCTGCCTTTTATTTTACAGCATCATATTAAAAACACTTCATAATTAGGCAGTTAGCACAGCGACTAATCCACTATCCTCCGGGGCAAATGTCTTTGAAGGTTCTTGCTTTTTAGGCTTGTCTTCCTTTGCAGTTTCATAAATGGGAAGGTGATAGTCCTGGAGCCACAAGAGGCCAAGCTCCGGGAGGGTCATGGAGTGAGCACGTGCCTCTTCTTATCTGTATTACAGTAAGCAGATCTATTTCCTTGACAATAGGAAAGAAAACTGTCCTGATGATTGTGAGGAGGATAAGTAAATGTCTGTTAAGTTTTGGCCCTGTTATGTTTAAAGGATAGGCGGAAAACTTCACTTGCATTACAGTAATCTCATTTAGTCATTTCTTCATGTCGATTAATAGCTATGTAATACATATTTATTTTGCACTTATGTGACAGCCACCATGATAAATATTTTTATACACCATCTCATTTATTCTTTATAATATCTTTAAGGGGTAGTTATTTTTCTGATACTCATTTAAGAATTAAGGAAACTGGGACTTAAGGAAATTAGGTAATTATCTGAAGTCATGCAACTATAAGTAATTGTAACAGGGTTCCTATGTAGACCATTTTACTCTACATGCCTTATATTTAACCACGCTATACAACTCATTCCTGAAATATTATTTAAATGAGGTCACTCTCAAATCAAATCACCAATAGAAAACTTTCCCTTTCTCCATCATTTATCATTTCATGAACAAATCATGTGTCTTATAATCAAGCTTTTTTCTCAGCTCCTTCCATCTTTATCTTCCTCTAATACCCAAGTCTTACGGACTTGCCACTCCATTGAAGCCATAATCTCTACTGTCCCAAACACAGTCCTACATTTTCCTACCACATGCATCGTAGCTAGTACTACAATTCCTTCCTAAATATTTTGGGTTTTTTTCTATGAAATTGTACCTTATTCTTTCTGCAAGTCATTCACCTTCTAAAAGCTAGGCGAGACCTGTCCCAACTCATACTCAACTCCTTTGCTGTCAATTCCAAGCATGCTCATGTCTTGTAAAGGATTTTTCTATTGATCTTTTGTTATCTCATCTCCAAAATCAAACAATAAATGGTACAGGATCTCTTCCTTTTGTCACATGTAAACTACTATAAGAATGCTAGGAATACAGTATGTATTTATTAGAGATAATCCTTAAGACTGCATGTGAAACCAAATCAACACAATGTAAACAAGTATGTAAGGGTTGAAATGTTACAGTCAGAAGAAAATCAATTATACAGACTTTACCATAGGAATCTTATTAAAGGGGATTAGTTAAGTATGTAAAGGCCATGGAAATTTAGCTTTATAGAGAGATTATTCGCAGTAGGTTTACCATATGCAAATATACAAATAAAATGCTCATATGAGACATTAGGAAATTGACTAGAACCTAATGAGAACTCTAAAAGTTGCAAAAAAGGAAATGGCATTAATAGAGGGCCTTCAGGTTAAATGGAGAGGCTGATGATTCTAACTTTTTTCTTAAAGAAAATGTCTAAATTATGTTAATGATAAAATAGCTATCACTAATTAAGCTCTTACTGTTTTCTAAGCCTAGTTCTTGGTCTTCACCTGTAGTTAATTATTTACACCTGTATTTAATTATTTCTAATATCCACCCAGTGAGTTACTATTATACTTATTTTAAAGACAACAATATTGAGGCACATAAAGCCAGAGGACACTGAAAAAAGGACACAGAAGTTTTCAAAGTAAAGAAATTTGAATCCACAGTCTAACTCTAATCACTACTCAATATTGCATGGTCTATATTACAGGCAATAAATGAAGTTAAAATCTCTTATACTTTACATTTCATGAAAACCTTAAGAAATATTCAAAATTCTCTATTTTTAATTCTAAAATATGCTTTATAAAATTAGTGAACATAATTTTGGAAGCTCAACTGTAATAAAAATTAAAAATGTACAAAATCTAAAACTTTTATTTTCTATTTTCACTTACCTGACTACCGTTTTTCTATTAGAAATTTCACACAATAAAATTTAGCAAAAGTTTTATTCTCATTGTGATAATATATTGAAAGAAACATGGAATTGGTATACCATTTATAAACTCTGGAATTTCAAAAAAAAGGGGTAGAAAAAGTTGCTTTTACTTATCCTACAAAATACATATGTATACATTTAAACATAATTTAAAGGTGTTTATAAATTATTATATGCTGCTATACTTATTATACATCAAAAACTTTAATGTATTTGTTATTATGAAAAAAGCTATGTATTAGTCTGTTCTCACACTGCTATGAAGAAATACCTGCAACTGGGTAATTTATAAAGAACAGAGGTTTAATTGACTCACAGTTTGGCATGGCTGGGGAGGCCTCAGGAAACTTATAATCATGGCAGAAGGCACCTCTTCGCAGGGTGGCAGAAGAGAAAATGAATGCAAGCAGGGAAATGCCAGATGCTTATAAAACCATCAGACCTCGTGAGACTCACTCACTATCAGAGAACAACACAGGAGAAAGCACCTCCATGATTCAATTACCTCCACCTGGTCCCTCCCTTAACACATGAGGATTATTACAATTCAGGATGAGATTTAGGTGGGGACGCAGAGCCAAACCATATCAAGCCATAACATTCTATTACTTAAAATTTGTTAGGCTATAATTGGTAAATACTGTTTTAAAAAGTTTTTAGAAAATTTTTTTTATCTTAGAAAATTACATGGATCAATTATAGTTCTATTGTAGACACATGTTTTTAATTCCATAAATGCAGGAAAGTTTAGCACATTCCCCTTCTATCTAATACGAGGAGGTATGTTATACTAAAATGAATATTTATTTCTAATTAAAGACTGATGCAAATTGATATGCCATTTTTCAGATTTTTCTCAGCCAAGATTACTGATTATTATTTGAGAGAACAGTTGCTTTAAAATACCACATGTGAGTTGTTCAAAAGCATGTCTAAGTGCTTAATTAAAAAGTATTCATTGCTGGGTTTATTCCTAGGCTCAGGAATAAAAGGAGTGATTTTTTTTTTTATTACATTTGATGACTCTAACTGATCCACTGAGAAAATAGCAAATTTTATTTCTATATTATTTTAATGGTCCAAAATAATTAAGTGTTCTCACAAAATATGTTTACTTTTTTCTAAAATATTTAGATTAAGATTGAAAAGGTACATTAACAATAATGTAGTTCAATCCCCTCATTTTTCTGATGAAGAAACTTCATCCTGAGAAGAAAGGAGACTTGCATGGAGCCACATGACTCAAGGACAAAATGGGAAAGTTAGAACAACTAGATGCACATTTGGCACTTTTCCCTGCACCCATCTTTTGTATCTATTATTATAGGTAACATACTGCTACCTTTTTCTTTCCCCTCTCTGTGACCTATGTTTTACTTCCTACTATATATAAAGAAAAGAGATATCAGTTTTTTGTTCATTATGCCAGGCCTACAGAACACTTGACTCCTTTCTTTGTGAGAGGATCAAGAAGTCCAAATCCAATAACTCCTCTTTTTCAAATCTGACCTGGAAAACTTCTGTTTATAAGAACAATCATGTTCATTTCTCTGGTCATCATAAGCGAAAATTAGTGATCTCGATTAACACAAAAATCACAGAACCTTAATTTTAAAAAACTATGGGCAAGTATCTATTCTTATCCCTAATGCATATAGGATTTATCTAAAACCACCTTAAAGCTTGATAGTATTAGCTAAATGTTAACAATAATAGGAAATTGCTATTCTAGAAAGCATCCTATTCCTTTCCACGTTTATAGACTCTGTACATGTTAGGGACTTGTTTACATAAAGGAAATGTATTTTTCCTTGCAATTTTATGTGCATTAGTCCTCTACCTGTTCTTTTAAGAAAAAAAGAAAGGACACACATAACTCCATAAATTTATCTTCCTGTTTCTACTTAACTGCCCTTAACTATTTCCTAATCATGAAATATAAACTCTATACAAGCAGGACTACTGTTTTTAATGACTATTTCTCCACAGCACTTCATGTAGCGCTAGTATACAGTATGTGTTCAATAGGTATTTCTCAAATGAATGAAGCAAGTTTTCTTATCTTCCCTGTGTTTTTTTCTATAAACAAAATGCTCCCAGCTCCTAACCCATTTTCAACAACATGACTTGGGAAATGCTCACCATCCTAACTATTCCCTACATTCATCATTCAATGTATCAGTTACTAGATAATCTGTCAGAGACAATGGAATTCAGTATTCCCCTTATAATATAAAAATGCATAACAAAAGTGAGATTATAATACGTTCAAACAAGAATGAATTCACTTTTCTCAATTTTCAGATCATTCAGATTGTGATTTTAGCCAGCTAAGTCCCTACGTCTGCTTAACATAAACTGCCTGAAATTATTTAAGTTGCTTAGTCATACTGCCAGATTTTACCACTCTCATAATATGTAAACATCCTCAGGAGATTTAACACATTAAGCAAAGTTCTCAATCATTCACAGCTTGTGGTCAATTTCTTCCATCAGATATAATTTTCTCCTAACCCCTAGCTGAGAGAGCAGCATGCGGAAGGAATGGAAGTTTGCGGAGATAGAGTGGATGATTTTGTAACTTGTGGCACTGCCCAGAAAGTCAAGTTTGAGCACAGCCCCCAGTCAAGGAGCCAGGGTATATAAAAGTACTAGGAAAGGAAGAAAGAAAAGAGCCAGGGTGAGAGTTTAACACAGTAAGGGCATTTAGGATAACAGTGAAACAATTTTTTTCCCTATTCGTGTATTTTCAGTATACATGATTCAGTACATTTTAATTAGGAGTCTACTATGAGTCAGGTACTGTAAGACCCTCTAGTTACAGAGGAGAAGGGAAAAAATGTGTTTCTGACATTATGAAATTTTAGCCTACTAAGACAAATGTAAGAAACAAGTAAACAAGTCTATAGTTAGTCATTTTGAAAAATGTTCCAGGTAAAATAGAATTCAGAGATACAACATAATGACAGGGGGTAGGAGGGATTCAATAAAAGAGTCAGGAGAGAATTCCAAAGAGGGGATTATCAGAGATACTTGGATGAAAAGAAGCCTGTCATTTGAGGAATGAAGGAATGTATGTGGATGTGGATATGGATATAAATATATCTCTGTTAAAGAAAGAAGGCAGGGTGAATAATGACTGCTATAATAACATGTTTTAAAAAGTGTTACCAAATCTGAGAAGTACTGTGACTTTCTTTCCCCTAATAAGATGTCAGAAACTCACTGCCTACACAGGTTCAGGAGAGCAGCCTCCTTGCAAATCCATCGTCTGCCTGGGCCCAAATTGTCTACCTGGAGTGTGTGCTGGCTCTGTAAGGAGTTGAATTTCCACCCACCTGGGTGCAATGGAACAGGCTGTCACAAGCTGCTGCACATGAACCCCGTTTTTATGACTATTTTATAACCTCATTTCTATCTATCTTCAGAAAAAGTAGAATATCCATCTGTTATTTCTGCAATATCAATGTTCTTAGTATTTTAGTCAATCGGACGGTGGCCCGTCTAGTTTCTCAGCCAAGTGCCTCCTTAGACTTCGCCTGAACATACTCCTAGGATATGTTTGAGAGGTCACAAGTTGGGCTAATACAAGCTACATACGGGGATGTCTTTTCCAAAAGTCTGTAAAACACACCCACCTCTAGCTGCCTCTGAGTCTCCAGAGACCACTTATCTGGGCTTAAACACCTTTAGTTTCTAATGCTTTTCAAAGTGGTACCTAAATTCAATCCAGTGGGAAAGAATTGAACATCTATTATGTGGTTAGTACTCTGCTGGGTGCTATGGAGGGTAGAAAAGTTAATCACCAAATTATAAAAAATACTGACTGTAGTGATAAGCATGCTAGAGTATGCCTTAGCATATGGTGAAATGCGCTCGTCTCTGCAACTTATTTTGCAATTTAAACAAAAAATAAGGTGAAATGATGCATGAATAAAGGGATATATATGTGACAGTGCAAATATAGCAAAATGTTAATCAAATACAGCAAAATGTTAATTGTAGGATCTAGGTAGGTATATGACTGTTTATACTGTGAAATCGCTTTAACTTTTCCATATGTTTAAAATGTTTGATAATAAAATATTGGGGAAAAACAACTGATCACTGTTTATGTGAACTTTACCATTCAGATAAATACTCACATAAAATAACTACTATACTGTGAAGTACTGATTGTAAGTGCTATGGGAATTCAGAGAGAAATCAACATAAATTGACATGTGAGGAAGTAAGGCCACTTGAGATTTGAAGACGGTATAGGATTTTCAAAGATAAAGTGGGTGAGAAAGAGCATTTCAAGTGGGAGAAACAGCATGAACAAATATCTAGAGGGGAGAACAGAATGGCAGAACAACTACTGAACCTGGGAGAGAATAGTCAGAATAACTGGAAAACCTAGTGAAGCTACATATGACAGGTCACGGTGGGTAGGAAAAAAACATGGTCCCTTCTTTTAAGAAGCTGATAATGTTTAGTATTAATCAGAGGAAATAGAAACCGGATTTCCAAAAGAGTGGTCACATAGTCATATAAAAATGAACAAAGAAAGTGACTAGATGAACGTGGGCCTTTAATAATACTTCAGACCTCTAGGTCATCACGAATCTGATGATGTAAAAGAATTAGATGAAAAACATTTGAGCCCACCTTTATCACCACGATTTTATTGTTCTAGAGAAGTTAGGTGCCATGTTTGTACTGGGGCCATCTGAATCCCTCCTTTCCCATGACCAAGGTTTCTACAACTTTAGCTTTTCCTAGGCCAGCTCAGGTCACAGCACAGATGACTATGACAAGGCACTGTCATTTTCCTCCATCATATACCAGATCCCCTCACCCAAGCACAGAGCCATAAAGAACCAAAGTCACAATGAAAACAACTGAATGGAAAGTTATGGAGTAGCTCAAGGATCAAAATAAATTCTCCAGAATCACATTCAGAAACCACAGAAATCGGGGTGTGTCCCTGAGATCCAGGTCATTCTCTAGAGGGACACATTCCAACAGTTGTCATTACCACTTAAAATTCAAAATTAAGGTCAGGTGCGGTGGCTCACACCTGTAATCCCAGCACTTTGGGAGGCTGAGATGGGCAGATCACCTGAGGTCAGGAGTTTGAGATCAGCCTGACCAACATGGCAAAACCCCGTTTCTACTAAAAATATAAAAATTAGCCAGGCACGGTGGCACGCATCTGCAATCCCAGCTACCTGGGAGGCTGAGGCAGGAGACTCACTTGAACCTGGGAGGCAGAGGTTGCAGTGAGCCAAGATTGTGCCACTGCACTTCAGCCTAAGCAACAGAATAAGAGTCTGTCTCAAAACAAATAAATAAAATAAAATAAAATTCAAAATCAAGGGAAAGTACATCTGAGAAGACCAGCCTCTGCTGCAGCCCAGCCCTTGGCCAGAGGATGGTTACCTCAATGATAGTTCCCCCCAATGCAATATTCAGTAGGGACACGTAGTTTGTCCAAGCAAGTGACTTAACCTTCTGAGATGCACCTGAAAGGGGAATAATAGCAGTATGCACCTCGTAGAATTAAGCAAGGACAAACTGAGATAAAAATAATAGAAGGGAACCAATATGGTGCTTATTATGTGACAAACACTCTTCTGAATATTTTGCAAATACTAAATCACCTAATTCTATAAACAACTATTTGAGACTTATCTGATTACACTTTGTAACTCACATTTTAAAATTTAACTCAAAATTAACATGAAACAATTTTCATTCTGTCAGGCATTTCTATGCCTGAGTTCTGAACGCCCATCAAGTATATGTCTCTAAAAGCATCCACTTGAAAATTTGAGCCTGTTTATTCATTTCTCATTTTTGTAGATTCTGTCACACTTAACTCTTTTCCCTACAGCACGTTGATATAATCAGTTTTTGTGTTTCTGTTTTTTTTGTTGTTGTTGATGATGGTCCCATTTGTTTCTCTCTCTCTGCCTGCAGACCATTTTTAATAACAACCTCTGGTCTCCTAAGTAGAGTGACTGAATTATTACTTCTCCTCACCAAAATAGCTTATAATATAATTACCACAATTTTATCTTGTTTTTTTTTAACCTAATGACACACTTTAAAATTAGAGATGGGAACTGAAAAACATCTTTACCTGGGGAAAAAGGTGCCTAATTTTAATACTTGGTTAATTTCAAATATAGAATAATGAGAGGGGGAAAAAGCCATTAGGTGAAATATTCTTGGTGCCCCATGTTATCATTAACACTTAGCACAGCATATTATGAGAATAAAGGGAATTTGCAGTGACTAGCAAGCTAAGCCGGACCTCTGCTCTACAACCTTCAAAGAGGAGAGAGAATGTAAAGCTAAGCCTGACCTCTGTCCTACAAACTTCAAAGAGAATGGAAAATGTATAGAGTCACAGAAATTATGACCTACTGACAGACTATACCTCATTTCTGGGGGAGGATCTGGAGGTAGTAAATACGGAAACAATTTTTCAGGCAAAGAAATATTCTGATGGCAAGAAATATAAAACATAATCAAATGTGAATATCAGTGTGTGATATGCTGACTGTCTGGATGAAGTTTATTTAGAGAAAAGGCAGCACTTACTATTCAGTTGTCCTCTTGTTTTTACAGACACTTAGGCAGCTTTTGAAAATACTACTCCCCTACCAGGACACTGTTTCTCCCTCAGTAAAAAGGAAGGAAATAAATTCTATTGTGTTTCTGGTTGAAAAAAAAAAAAGAATAAAGCTTGAGCCTCCTTTCAGGTCAAATTCATGCTTCAGAATTAAGTTAAGATGTAGGGATGATAGGCACAAGCCAGCGTGTGTCCTCCCGACTCACAGCAAGACGGTCATAAAGATGGTCTTTTTCATACCCTGGTGAATCCAAATAGACGGACAAATGGAAAGAGAGAGAGAGAGAAACAGACAGATAAATCAATAGATAGATATGGACAGGAGACATTTTAAATGTTCTTCCCCTTAGATTTCT
Source organism: Macaca thibetana thibetana (assembly GCF_024542745.1). NCBI lineage: Eukaryota > Metazoa > Chordata > Mammalia > Primates > Cercopithecidae > Macaca > Macaca thibetana. Next base: position 61,559,842 of record NC_065581.1, on the reverse strand, counting down.
TTTTGTATTTTAGGTCTGAAATTGATCCCTTCAAATTGTCACTGCTTACTGGTTAGGCAGGCAAGATTCAGGTCTGATCTCAAACCTCAAGAAGCTAATGTTCTCAAGTATATTAAAAATCTCTAAAATATATTAGATATATATTTTATATAATTTTTAAATATTATAAAATATAATTACATGTATTTTATATATGTAAAATATATATGTAATGTATTTAAATATATTACATGTGTAATTATATGTAAATACATGTAACATATATATAAAATGTAATACATATGCATTATATATTACATATATAAAATGTATGGTACATATGTGTGTATTACATGACACATATCTATGCATGTATACATATATATCTATGTACACATACATATATATAATATTACATATTGCATAATATTTAATTGTTGTTAATAATTTGTTTTAGGCCAAGCATGGTGGCTAACGCCTGTAATCCCAGCACTTTGGGAGGCCGAGGCAGGCAGATCATCTGAGGTCAGGAGTTTGAGACCAGCCTAGCCAACATGGTGAAACCCCATCTCTACTAAAAATACAAAAAATTAGCCGGGCGTGATGGCACGTGCCTGTAATCATAGCTACTCAGGAGGCTGAGGCAGGAGAATCACTTGAACCCGGGAAGTGGAGGTTGCAGTGAGCCAAGATCACGCCATTACACTCCAGCCTGGGCAATAAGAGCAAAACCCTGTCTCAAAAAATAAAATAAAATAAAATAACTTGTTTCACCCAAACATTAAAAAATGAATTACTCTTAGGGAAAAATACAGAAATAATAGCAGTATCCACCTCAATAAAAACATTTGTCGGCCGGGCGCGGTGGCTCAAGCCTGTAATTCCAGCACTTTGGGAGGCCGGGGCGGGCGGATCACGAGGTCAGGAAATCGAGACCATCCTGGCGAACACGGTGAAACCCTGTCTCTACTAAAAAATACAAAAAAACTAGCCGGGTGAGGTGGCGGGTGCCTGTAGTCCCAGCTACTCGGGAGGCTGAGGCAGGAGAATGGCGTGAACCCGGGAGGTGGAGCTTGCAGTGAGACGAGATCCGGCCACTGCACTCCAGCTTGGGCGACAGAGCCAGACTCCATCTCCAAAAAAAAAAAAAAAAAAATTTGTCAACAAACTTAAAATATTTACATTCACCTTTTTAAAGTATTCCTGAAAAACTTTTTCATTATTAAAAAAAAAAAAGTAAACGTTAGGCAGAATTTTCATTATCTGATGGCAAGTGCCTGTAGCCAAAGGATGCACACATAGTCATAGAGATGACTCACTCTGACCCTAATAGCTGCTGGCTGAAAACAATGTTTGTTCTATGAATGGCCTCTGTGCTCACAGAGAAAGATGGCTGAGTAAGGGGTGTCCTTTTCCACTGGATTGATTACAATGAGACAATATTTTTTCTGCCAAAGATTATCTCAATGTTCTATATGCAATGTTCTCCATACAGCTAATTCCCAAGGGAATTAGGTCTAAATTTAATTTTAACCACTGCATTTCATATTTTTCAGCAGTTATATTTGTCATTTGGTTCATAATATCTACTATCTGATCTAAACTATTCACTTCTGCCTTTTATTTTCGTGCTCATCTGGAAGCTAAATCAACAAAACAGCCTGGTATAGTAAATCATATGTTCTCACCATAAAGTTTTATCATATTTTTAAAGTAAAAAAAACACTCAAAACATTCTATAATCAACAGTAAAAAAGAAAAAGTAAAATTTTCCCTGAAAAGAACAGAAACAATGTTAAGCATTCTAAGAGATGTGTGGGGAATGTCGAAGACCAAAGTTCAAATACATTTTCATAACTACATTAAGTAACCAATGGAGCTGCACAGAATTATTCAGCTAAAATTCAAGCTGAGTTGAACACCAGGGTACAGCCACTCACCTTACATGAGTGCTTTACCTTATAAGCGAACTTACGTTCCACCTGAAGTGTTCCCCGGCTCTCTGCCATTTTGATTTTAGCCATCATTACATTTTAACCAGAAAACCTTTGCTTTGAATCATCTTGAGGTAATACTGATGGGCAGAAAGCCAGTAATGCAAGGGCTGTAGCAAATCTAGATGTGAACAAAAGCAGATAAATCACAATTATTTAACCAGTGATCAAGGCTCTCTATTAATTAATGGAATTATTTTGAAACAAACTTTCCATTCAATGTAGGACCTGCAACAGCATAAAACAGAAGACGGAAAATATGTGTTTTCCAATAAACTGTTGTAAAAAGGAAGTAAATTTTTTGCTGAAAAGACCGCTGAACATATTTGGAATCCTATTAGAAATATGACATATTCACATGCACAAGGATCCACAAACAAAGCTAACTGAACATGTGCCTCATCAGCATAATTAATGAAACCACTCCCCAGGTCCAGGAGTTACAGGGTAAGGAAGGTTTTCATGAAAAGTTCCTCAAGTTATGTGTGGAGTTTAAAATAACAATGAACAAGAAGTTGACTTAGTATATTTCCCTTCATGTTTTAAGGGAAACAATAATGGTAGGATATTAAATCACTGTCTTTTCATTTCATCTTTAAATCTGCTTTAATCAACCGTATCCAAAGCTGAGGCTTCTCACCCAGGAAGTTACCACACAGAACAAAGCATCTTAGCTTTGACCTCCAAATGACTTTCTTGAATCTGCAGCAAAACAGTGTTAGAGAGTATTATAAGGATGTTTGGAGTAGATCAGTGAAGTGATTGCCAGGATCTTCTTCCTCTATACCCTCAAGGACCTACCCAGCCCTTGAGAAAAGGAGGTGATTCTATAGGACTATCCAAAGGAAAATGAGGAACTAGAAAGTAATGGGCATATTCGTGGCAGAACCTCTAGGTGTTCAAGAGGACTCTAACTTTGAACTCAGCATTGGCTCCAATATGATGCATGTGTGATGGCACAGAAGTAATGGTGGGAAGTGGCTGAAGAGTGATCAAGTAGCAGTCCTGGTTCCTCATGACCTGCGTGTGACACACATGCAATCCAGATGTCCCCACACTCTTCAGTAAGGCACGCAATAAATATTCATCCTGTTGTTATAAACATTCCAGAATGATGCTTACCTACATATGGAGTACTGAGCCTTGTGGTGCATTTCATATTGTACATGAAGGCTGTACCAATTATACTCCTGCCAGCAGTGCCCACTTACCCACCAGCGCTAGATATTTTCAATCGTTTATAAAATTGACAAATTATTAGGTGAAAATGGTGTTTTATCATTAGTTTAAAAAATTTCTATTCAGTACCTATGTCATACATTTCCATGGGACCCAAGTTAAATAAAAACAAAGTTCTTAAGATGATTAACATTTAATAATCATAACCACTCTATAAGAAAAATATTACTATCATCTCCTTTTTATAGAAGAGGAAACAGAGCACAGAGATATTAAATAATTTGTCCAAGGTCAACCAGCTAACTAGAATTCAAACCCAAGCAACCAGACCCCAGAACCTGCACTCTATGTTATGATGGAAGCAATTTTAGAAAAGTATGTGACATGAGGAAAGTGGAGTGGGAGTCCTTAAAGATGGCGGATTCGGAGACAAAGGAAAATGTTAATTGACTAGAGGCAAGTCAGCTGAGACCAGCCTAAAAGTACATGGTCTACTCCTGATCTTTGAATCAGGAAGAGTATCTTAAGTGTCCAGAGAACAAAAAGATATAGAAAATCACAAAGTCCTGGAAGAAAAAGCAAAAAGCCACTACATTGAACTCAGGTCATATAAAGACTGTGGTTTCCAGTCAGTCACAAGAAGTGAATCTGGAGAGGTAAAGAGGGAAATGTGTGCACAAAATGGACAAAGAGCTTTCTTCCCAGGGCACCGCCTGGGATATTCATGAAAGGTCTGTTGTTCGCAGTCTTCTGAACACTGCAGAGAAACATGCACTTCTTATTTGTATGAGCATTTAATAGAAATTGTCCTGACTCTACCATGAAAAGTAACCCCAAAGTCAAATGCTTTTGGAATAGAGCGGGGCGTGCTTATTCCCCATTTTCCAGTCACTAGCTATATGTTTCCCTAAAGTGGTTTACAAAATAGTTAAGTTCTGTTACTAACAGAGAAGTAAGGCATTGCATGCACGTTTATGTAAAGATTGTAAAGATTCAGAAGAAACTTTAATAATCATGGAATTAATTCTTTCCTGATCCTGACCTGTACTCCAAATTAATTCTACAAATGACTCCAAGTCCAGTCCATCAGTAACCAAAAATATGACCCGCTGCCTTATAATTCTTACTTTTTTAAGTATAAAGAAATTGCTCTCATTCATCATTAACATGTTCTCTTGCGTGTTAGTGAACTTTCTAAAGGATAGAGATTTTTCTAACAGCTTTTTAACCTTTTCTCACGTACACTGGTATTTTAGAAACTAAAAGAGAACTATGAAGAGGTGAGTTTCAAATGCATGAAAAGCAAAGGCAGGTAACACATGAAGACAGTGAAAAGAATCTAAAATGCTTTCAACATTTTAAAAAATGATTATATTTACTTTGGATTCCAACTGAGACACAGACCCATATTTGTTTTCTTTCTGCCTCAGATACCAACTTACAGCTAGATCTATTAAGATTTCCAATTAACATGTGGACAGCAAAAATTTCAAAATAAGGAAAATGAAAGAGGCAAAGACAGTTTTATTCCTATTCAGTATTTTCTCTCATAGTTTCTCCAATTTCCATCCCACATAGGGAAATTGGTATGTACTGAAGATTGTTATTGCCTTCTGAACATGTAAGAGCTTTGATGCAAAAGGAACTTTGGAGCTTTATGATTTATTGCTTTATCATTTTTAGTGCCATCTCTGTTCATCCTCAAATCCAGGGCAGGCTACAGGACATATTAAAAGGGCAATATTTTCTGGATTCCCTTTTTAAAGGGCAAAGCACTTACCATTTTCTACACAGAAAGTACTTATCTTTTGGCTCAGTGTTGTCAATGAGCAACATTGAAGACTGCATTTTAGACCTCTTTAATACCAGAAAATTTATTTTTCCCATATCCAACCAACTTGTAAATTTTTATGTACCATGATTCTTATTTTTCTGAACACTGCAACTATTTTAGTCTACTTTAGTTCTACTTTTAAGAGAATTGTTTTTTTTTCATACACACTATACACACCACACACACACACACGTGCAGATCTATGATGGAATTGATTCCAAACTGTGAGGGTCCATGTGATCCTTTCTGTCAGAATCAGCAGAGTCTATCACCCCACTATCTAAAGAGGCAAAGCCCTACTACCACCTCCACCTCAAAGGGACAGAAATCTTAAAGGTACAGGTCATCTAAAATTACAAACACACTACCCATGCTTAGTAAATGACCGCGGTTAAACTTAAAATGTAACCAGATACCTTCTCTTGAGTGCATTCTAACTTTTAAAATTGTCTTTTCCATGAACGAAAATCTGGTTGCAGATTTTGAAATGAATACCTCTATTTAAACACAGGTTGCATTTGCTTCCCCCTTATACTAGTGCCCTTAATTATTATTCTTCATGGGCAATTGTAAAGCTCAGCTCCAGCTTCTTAGGAGCTCGAGGATAAGGAGCTGACAAACACTTCTTCTAAAGTGCCAGATAATGAATATTGTAGCCTTCACAGGCCATACCATCTATGCTGAACTACACGACTTTGTCACTGCAGCTCTAGAGCAGCCATAGACAATGTGTAAATGAATGGATATGGCTGTGTTCCAACAAAATGTTAAGTGTGCTGTATTTGACTCTTTGTCCTTAGTTTTTGAATCTTGGGTCTAGGTTATAAACTAATAGTTTTTATCTTAGTTGTGTACCACATTAAAATTTCCAAAACCAATTTAAAATGTCAGAAAATAAAATCGAACTAACATTTGAAAATCAATAGGTATGTGTTCCAAATAATACAAAATTTAAAATTCTACCTAAATGTTTACATAGAACAGTTTTTAAAAGCTCATTAACTTTCACAAGATTGACTATTTTCAGAAGCAATGAGTTATCAAATACACATAATTAAATGGAAGTGCATTCCAACTACAATTCCAAATTACACTTAAGTAATTTTTGTCCTGCTCCCACCACCCCCCCCCCATAGCATTACAAGTAACTCTGAGGCGTCTTCCATATATCACCACATTACCACAAGCACAAAAGACAGAAACAAAGGTTTAGTGCCAAAATGTTTGCTGGATTTAAACATAGTAGGTTCAAACTCCCAATTTACACAGTATGGAAGTGCAGAGATAAGAATTATTTAAAAAGGATACCTCTACAGAAGAACTGAAAACATTTTTTCAGTTCTAACTTGGAACCGATTAAGTTACTGCTAATTAAGAAAACTTAACTTTGCAAGTTCTATCTTGCCATATGGACACATTGCCATTCAAGAATTTCTTATTTCCATCTATTTTAGTCCCAGTGCTATGAGGTTATCTTTCTAAGAACAAATTTAAGTATGCAATGTGGAAATCAAAGATTTAGAAATAATTCCTATATTATTAACATTAAGTTTAATTCTGCACATCAAAATTCTTAAAATTGTTGATGATAGCAAAATAATAAAATATGTACAAATAAAAGAGAAAGGAAAGTATTAGAATTTTCTAAAGATTGCAGATAATCCAAAAATAATAAAATGTGTAGCTTTCTAACTTTCTACCTTGTCACCTAAATTCCTGCCTCTCAAGCTACAACCACACATTCATGTCATAAATAAATTTCATGGAAACATTTTTTTTTTTTTTGCCATTAAAACAACATCAACCTTATATTCCCATTTAAATAAATTTTAAGACTGCAAAACATATTTTATTCCAGTTAGTAACCAGTATATTTGCAAAATTTCAGACTTTCAAACCTGGAATATCTTGCCAGGGATCTATTTAAAAGTAGAATTACTCATAGATAAAAACTTTAATTTGGAAAGAGCTTCTACTTTTATTTATCCCTCTAAGATGCTTATTGAAGTCAAATTTCCCAAGTGTACTCTTACTGTACCATTTCTAATATTTTTAACATGTATTTCCATGCTTTGCAATACTTTGTCTCAGAAATTTTACTCTCCTTTAAGCAGCTGACTTGAATGAGATTCTTGTCCAAGAGTTCAGTATTCTTCTTTAGTAACTATCACAATAATACTTACCTAAATAATTCTTATCTGAAGTAAAAATTCAATGTCTGAATGAATGATCTATTAAGAAATATTCTTAATATTTCTTATATAAGAAATATCAATTAATGAATTATTATATTAATTATTACTTAATAATATAGAAATTAATTTCTATATTTTGTCATAGAAACAAAATCTATTATTTTGTGTAGACCGAAGTATCTGATACACTGATTTCTACATTTGTCAGTCAGGTATTTGAAAATTGGATAGAATAGGCCAGGCATGGTGACTCACACCTGTAATCCCAGCACTTTGAGAGTCTGAGGCGGGCAGATCATCTGAGGTCAGGAGTTCAAGACCAGCCTGGCCAACATGGTGAAACCCCGTCTCCACTAAAAATACAAAAATTAGCCATACACAGTGGTAGGTGCCTGTGGTTCCAGCTACTCAGGAGAGTGAGGCTGGAGAATCACTTGAACCTAGGAGGCAGAGGTTGCAGTGAGCCGAGATCGCGCCACTGCACTCCAGCCTGGACTACAGAGCAAGACTCTATCTCAAGAAAAAAAAGAAAGAAAGAAAGAAAACAAAAGTAAAAAGAAAATTAGGTAGAATAAAGTAAATAAATCACTAAAAAATGTTCTACTTTGTGAAGACATCTTCATGAATAAGAATTAGTCTCATGTCACTAAATAAAAATGGAGGAAAAAATTAACTGCCCGTAATATTTTATGCACATAACATTTTTTAGTTAATTTTATAAGACATGTCTATATATACTAATATTGCACAATGAAGTACTGGATTTTGATAGTCAATTAGGAATGTGGATAGTAAAGTGACAAAACCTCAGTTCTAAAAGATAAGATTTTTATTTTAATGTATTGTTTATTTTAAGACAGGTAAAATTATATATATTTATCATGTACAACATGATGTCTTGAAGTACACATACATTGTAGAATGGTTAAAATACAGCTAATTAACATATGTATTACCTCACACAGTTATCATTTTCATGGTAAGAATATTTAGTAGGCATTCTCTTAGCATTTTTCAAGAATATAATATATCATCACTAACTGTAGTCACTATGCTGTGAAATAGACCCCCTGAACAGATTCATCCTATCTAAGTGTAAGTTTGTATCTTTTAACCAACATCTCCCCAATCCACATCCCCCAATCCACATCCCCACTTAACCCCCAGCCTCAACCACCCCAGCCTCTGGTAACCACCATTCTACTCTTTATTTTTATAAGAGAAATTGCACCTGATTAATTTTGCATAGGGAGATTTTAAACTACCACTAATCAGAAAAAGTCTATTTGATCTAAAATGTGTTTTAGTTCATTTTGCATGTTTATTCAATTGTATTCAGATAAATTGAAACTTTACCCAGTGCCTAAATTATAATTTAAGTATCTATATGATTGATGTTTCCACAGTTCTAGAAAATGAAATGCCACATTTCAACTCATCTAAACTAATGAAATATCATTCAATAAATTAAACCCTTATGTGTTTTGAGGCAGGCATAAAATTCACAGTGACTCTTTGTACCCTATTAATGATTTTAGGAGGAGGTGAAAAATCAGAAATAATGACAGATGGGAATTTCTAGTAAATCCATAGCAACCTAGCATCTCATCTGCATGTGGTGTTTATTCATTGTTTCATAGTTTACTAATGATTCATATACATTGAATATGATCTTGTTAAGATGCTGCCAAGGGGAGTACTTTATTCAAAACCTCATTCCCTCATTGGGAAATCTATCATATTTCTCATAATCTTTGCCTATCTTTTTTCCATGAATGTTTCACATTTTACATTTTTAAGTGACTATAGCAATCTATCTTGTTTGAAAACAGCAATTCCATAAAAGAATGAATTGCACATTTTGTGATACAAACTCAAATACATTTGTCTGATTTTCTATTAATATTCATGAAATTTTTTGCACTATTTGTTTTCTAGATTGTATTTAATTCAGTTTCCACTTTTGTACTAAATGTGGTTGAATACAAAGCCCAGATTGCTATTTTGTGAAGTGTACTGAAGTGTTAACGTATAATGTGGTTAAAAATGACTAACGAAAAAGTTAATAGAACCTTCTTCCACAGTCTACTTCCCAATACGTTCTGGAACAATTTTCCATTATCACTGGTCTTTTTAGATTTGGGAAAAATATAAAAATATTTGCCACTGTAATCATTATAAAATCCAATAAGCTGGAATGTAAAGTGGCAGGGTAGTATATAACCAAATTTGAAAATTCCACTTAGTTGCCTATTATATGATCTACCTTTGTGTTCCATAGCCATCTGAGGCTCAACATTTCCAAAACATAATGCAGTATTTTATCTCACACCCCAGATATTCTCTTCATCCTGTAATATTCATTCTAGTTACTAAGAATAGTTGAAATCATGTGCTTTGGAGTTAGATGGTCCTGAGTTCAAATCCTAGCATTGCCACTATCCTCAGTGTGGTCTAGAGCAAGTTATTTAAGCCAAGTGTTCTCATCTGTAGAAGGTAGATAACATTTATTACATCATAGATTAAAAGAGAAGATACAGGTAAAGTATTTAGCCGCATCCTAAATCAGTAATGTATGAGTCTTACTTAGTCTCCTTTTTATCACACACTTTACAGCCAATCCAGGCTCAAGTTTTTGTTACTCCTTAAATGTCTCAGTAGCTCAAACTACCCTTTTCTCTTCATCCCCACTGTGACAGTCTTAGTGTAGGCCCTCATTGTTCAGCTGCATGATGTCTGTAGCTACTCAATGGTCTCCTTACTTAAACACTAACCCTCTCTCATCCATCTTCCACAAGATTAAGATTAGAATCGTTCCACATTATTCCAGAATAATAACTCTTCCATAGTATTCCAGATTAATGTCACTAATGTCTGGAATAATGTCATTACATTACAAATCTCATTATTTTACCTTTCCAAGTTAACTTTTCAATATTCCATACCTAAAATTATTTGTATGATTATTAAGGCCATCCATGATCTGAGACATAGCTCCTACATTAGCTCTCACTACTTACTCCCATTCTACACCCAAACTCCATCACCCTTAGCAGTCCTATCGTAGTTTTTTTTCTATTATACTTTAAGTTCTATCATCTTTACATGCTTTCTATCATCTTTACATGCTATTTCCTAGTCTGGAATAGCAGACAAGCAACAAATACTTCTCCAGCTAGATCTAAGTTGTCACTGTACATTACTGTATTATACAACAAAATTTGCTGTATAAGATCTCTTAGAAGATTACTACTTTGGGTATTACAGAAAGAACAAGGGTAAATGAGAATTCTAGTTCAAAATCTTTTCAGTCATACAGCACTACTCTTTAGCGCTAACACAAACTAATGCCTTCAACAAGATCAGAAGTACAGCTTTCCAAACCAAAACTTCAGAGCTAAGCTCAGAATCCAATTTTAATAGGATATGCTAGAGTGAATCTCTGAGAACTTATAATCAGATTTTCTCATAATCACTTTCTTATATAAGGTTAAATGTAATAGAATTTAGAAAGATAAAAATTAAAAATTTTTAAAGCGCTGCAGTGAAAAATGTTTTAAAAGAAAAAAAGCATTTAGGATGTCATGAAAATACAATTAGTATGCAATAAGAAAAGATAAGATGCATCACTTTGAAGGTTATCCTCTTACTGTTATTACTTTCAGTAATGTGTCAAATTTCCCCTGCACATTTTCAGGGATGTAGTTGCATCTTACATGATTCTTTACTCTGGTTAAATAGAAGGTGTATTACTTCTTCATAGGCAGGTGAAACTGAACATCATCTAGGCTTCAAAGAACCAACATCAGCATATTTGCATGACCTGGCTCTGGTCTTCTCATTCAGTGGTCTGGACATGTTTGAGATGTCCATTCCATATCTAGCCCTGCCCTACCTAGTTTCCTTCTCCTCCCTATAAGTCATAGATTTTGAAGGCTGTAACTGCATTTACCCTCATGTCCAAAGAATTTTCTAGCCATGAATGTACAGTTTCTAGGAATTCAATGGTTGTTGTAATTATTCTAATACAGTCACATAAATCTATCACGCTTTTTGAGTAAACACAAATTAACCATAATCCTAGATGAAGAAAAATTGAATACACTTAACCTCTTTACTGTCTGTGTAATTAAAATGAAATAGCCGTTAGTAAAGAGTTTCTCATACTGGACACTATTGACACTAAGGACCAGATAAGTCTTTGCTGTGAGGCCTGTCATGTACACTGCCATGTGTTCAGCAGTATCCCTGGCCTCTCTATGCTACATGTCAGTAGCCTCCACCCCACCCCTCAGTTGTGACAATCTCCAGACGTTGACGTATAGCTATTCTCTGTTTATGAACATAATACCACTTTCAATTCCAAATAGAAATCAGATGCCTTATTCCTTAAAATGCTCATCACCACATGTTGCTTTGGTAAGATACTAAAACTAGAAATATATAATTTCATCTTGCTGCAGCTTAGACTCTTTTTTTTCCTTTAGTTGTAAGAGAACGCCTCGTGTTGCTTGTCACTATTCACTGTATGCTTAAGATTGTCCATTATTCCTCTTAATGCCATAGATGGATTATTTCCTGGGCTTATTAACTCTAGTTCCTTCGACCTCTACAACTTTAAGACAGCATGGCATAGTACAGAGATTCCCAAACTTGGCCACACATTGGAATCACCTAGGAAGCTTCAAGAACCCTTGGCATCTATGTCCCACTCCTACAGTAGGGAGTTAATTGGTCTGGGACATGGCCTGAGAACTGTTATTTTTTAAGTCCCTCCAGGATATTCCCATGTGGAGATGGTGTTGGGGACTACTGGGATAAGTGTTAAGTGTGCAGACTCAGGGCCAGGCTGCTTGGGGCCCCATCTGGCTCTGCTCCTTGACAGTGTGTGCAAGTCACTAGGATTCCTGTGTTTTGATTACCTTATCTGTAAAACAAATACTGTAAGATAACATTGCCTACATCTGGAGGTTATGAGCTAATATATGTAGTACGTATATAAAAGTACTTGGTCTCTGGCATTTGGCAAGTATTATTCAATTGTAAGCTAGTCGTGGTGGTAGTAGTAGTAGTGGTGGTGTTAACAAGTATCATGTATTATCACTTTTTATTGCCCCCCTCAGTCATTCTCTCTTCAACTTTATTTTGGGTTGTTTGTTTTAATTTTAACTTAATACTTACTGGACCCTAGATTTGGCCTACCATTTAATTTGACTGCATTGCTAATACAGGCAGTCAAATTAAAAAAACCATTACCCAATACAGGCATGACCAATAACAATATATTAGGAATCTAGATCCATTTTTACTTCCCTTTGTTTTGTTGAATTTATGCTGATTAAATCAGTGTTCCTGACAAATTAGACTATACTGTAAAAATGTTCAAGATACTACTGCTTTCTGATTTTTTTCTTAGCTACTCCACACCTGAATATTTAAGGCCAAATTGTTTAGATTATATGTATGTTTTAACAATGTAAGTACACTCACAATTTAATATATATATATTCTAGTTACATTGTAATGATTGAATTTATGTATATACAACATTATCAACATAACTATTTTGAATAGGGAAATTCTAGAAAACAACAATTCTAATTTTTCTAATAATTTTAAATTTGTTTTTGTTTCAACCGTATCTGATCTGAATATAATTAACCTGTTAAATATTTTAAATGTAAATTTAAATAGATAAAAAATTTTGACAATAAGGTGTTATAATTTTGACAATAAGGTGTCCAAGTTTACATAATTTATTTAAAAATATTTGTAGCAGGACTTCTGACCTATTTTAGACAGTAATTAACCTTATTATTATAGTTATCATTGCTTGCTTAGAAATTTATTCATTAGTACTCTTTTTCAGGTTCAGAGATGAAAATTATTTATTGAATTTAGCTAAAACATTTTAGGGAATAAATCTTTGATATGTTTCCCTTTCATCTTTATCCTCTTGAAAAAGCCTTTTCAGAATTTACCAGAAAACCACATTTAATAGCTACGTGCCTATTAGAGTAAAAGGAGCCTATCTTCTCTAAAGAAAGTAGACTTGTGATGAGTAGGTGAAAAATTATATGAGAAGTGTTTTGACTCACTGTATGAGAAGTAGAAACAATAATAAGACAAATAATCTAATTAAAAATGAGCAAACACTTGACTAGACATTTTTTCAGAATAGACATATAGACAGCTGTTACATAATTAGAAATTTAAATTTGGTGTCTGTCTCCAGCTCCTGGCAGAGCTTCTAAATTCCTTGTAACCTCCTGAGTGATAGGAGCATCTTCTGTTACAATATTTGGTCTTGGCCCCTGCTTCCTGAAAAAAGAACTTCTAAGACTCTTGGAAGCTGCTCCAGAGAGGAGAGAGTGGCTGGGGAGTGAGTTAATCACCATTGGCCAATGATTTACTCAATCATGCATTTGCAGTGGAACCTCCATAACAACGTTAAAACAATGCAGTTCAGAGAACGTCTGGATTGGCGAAGAAATTGAGATGCTAGAAGGGTGGCATGGCTGGAGAGGACATGAAAGCTCTGTACTCCTCCCTCATAAACAGCCTCATGCATCTCTTCCATTTGGCTATGCTTGGGTTGTAGCCTTTATAATAAACCAGATTTAGTAAGAAAAGTGTTTTCCTGAGTTCAGTGAGCCAAATTAGCAAATTATTAACATCAAGGGTGGGCTGTGTGTATCCCCAATTTATAGCCAAGTCAGACAAATGTGTAGGTAACCTAGAGACCCACTACTTACTTCAGATTAACATCTGAAGTAAGGATTAGTCTTGTGGGACTGAGCCCTTAACCTGTAGGGTCTGTGCTAACTCCAGATAGTGTCAGAAGTAACTGAGTTAAATTGTAGGATGATCAGTTTGTGTCCACGGACACATGGTGTAGAAAACCCACACATTTAGTGTCAGGAATGTTGTAAGTATATAAACAGTTTTTTCCCTTTAATGGCCAAAAAACACACAAAGAAGTGCTCAAAATCATTTGTCATTAGGGAACTGCAAATCAAAACCACATAAGATACCACTTCACATCTACTACAATGGCCAAAACTTTTTATTTAAAAAATGAAAAATAACAAGTGTTGGTGAAGCTGTGGAGAAATCGAGATCGTACCATTTTACTCAGTACCACATAAAGTGTAAAACGTAAGTGTACATTTTACCATGTACAGTGTAAAATGGTACACAACAAATGGTAGAAACAGTTTAATGGTTGCTCTAAAAGTTAAACACAGATTTACCATATGACCCCACAATTCCACCCTAGACGCATATGCAAAAGAATTGAAAACAGGGATTCAAACAGATACTTATATGTCAATGTTCATAGCAGAATTGTTCACAACCCAAATGGACAAGTATAGATTAACAGAGAAATAGATTTTAAAATAAGCTATATGCATACAATGAAATGCTATTCAGACCTAAGAAGAAATGAAGTTCTGATACTTGCTACAGCATGAATTAATCTTGAAAACTTTATGCTAAGTGCAATAATCCAGACACAAAAAGACAAGTATTATATGATTCCACTTATGTGAAATATACTATATAGAATGGGCAAATTCATAGAGACAGAAATCAATGAAAGGTTACCAGTGGCTAGAGAAGGGCAGAATGGGGAATTATTGCTTAATGGTTTGTTGAAGTCAAGTAAAAAAATAAAGACAAATCTCTAAATATAAAACGTTTGATTTGGGAAGCAAGAATTTCATTTCAGGGCATACACACAGACGGGGTGATCTTCGCCATGTCCAAAGAACAAAGAGAAGGTTGGAGGTTTTATAAAAAGGAGAAATATTATGTATTGTTCTTCAGGAAAATTCATTGGCACTAGTTTCAGGGAGCTGGTAAGCTCTGAATGATAAGTGATGGGCATGGGTAAAACTACTCTTAGAGTCACAGCAGCCTGTTTCAGTAGATATTGAATGAAACTGGTTTCAGCTTGGAGCAGGCAGTTTCAGCAGCCATACTTGCAGAGAATTACATTATTGAAGAAATGTGCCCTGGATGCTTTTTCATTTCTGACTTCTGAACTCTGTTTTAGTTGGGTATGACAAGAATGACCAAATTCTTTCAGCTTTTACAGATTACAGTTTCTTTTCGTTGTGATGAAATAATTTAGAAATAGCCAATAATGATATTTGCATAACATTATAAAAGTGCTTAATGCCAATGAATTGTACACTTAATAATTGTGAAAATGGTAAATTTTATGTTATATATTTTAGCACACTAAAAACAGATTAGAAAAAAAATATCTCCCACGAATAGATTCTGGATACCTGAGCACTGAGAATATTTTAGACACAAAATATTGTATTATGTGTCTGCCTCTTATTTATTCTCATGTTTTGATGAAAAGAATGAGAAAAAATCTTTTAAAATTATAAAGTTATCCGAACTCCTTTATATATATATATATATATATATTGCCAGTGAGAATTGAAACGGATTCAACTTCAATGGAGAGTGATTTGGGCAACATCTGATAAAAATTACAAGAACAGATTTGCTTATTTGGCAATTCTGTTTGTAGGACTTCAACTCACAGATAAAGATATTCATTGATCAGTGTCTGTAACAGAAAAAAAAGTGGAAATAATCTAAATATCCATAGAGAGGGGAATGGTTACACGAAATAGAAAACATGCATACAATGTACAATGCAATACTCTGCCATCTTAAAAAGAAATAATGAGGAAACACTTTGTATCATGATAGAAAACAATCTCCAAAATGAATTAAGTAACAAAAGCACAATGCAAAGAATATGTATAGTATGTTTCTGTGCATGCATATAATTTCTTACAGAGGCCTAGAGAACTTTTAGGTAACTAAATAAGAGATTACTAACACTGTTTCCTCCAGGGAGGGAACTTGGGTGAACCAGGGATGGGGTGGGAGGGAGACTTGGACTATAACTGCTTGAGTATCTTTTGAATCTTGGACCATGTGAATGTAGTGAATGTATTCCCTATAAATAGAAAAATGTTATAACATATAATAATCTTTTCAATTCATCCATTGTAGAAAAACCCATTTTTCCTCCTACTTATAACAAGACCTACCATTTATTTAGCTGATGAACAATCACTCAGCTTTTACTTTGAAACATTTTTCTCAAGATGTGCATTGTTGACAATTTAGGGCTGTATCTTTCCTTATTATTCCAGGCAGTCCTGTGCATTGTAGGATGTTTGCCAGCATCCCTGACCTCTACCTACCAGATGTCAGTAGCATCCTCATTCCTTGTTGTGATAAAGAAACATGTCTCTAGGCATTGTCAAATGTGCCCTAGGAAGCAAATTCCCCCTAGTCTAGCACTGCTGCCTTGAGACAGATCATGTGTGATGTTGAATCCAGTACCTGGCTTAAGAAAATGCTCAATAAAGGGTAATTGTGATGGAAAGAAAAAGAACGGCTTTTGCAAAAAACAGCAGCAGAGCTATTAAGCAATAAAGAAAAAGCTTTTTTTTTTCCTTTGAAAACTATCACTTCAAGGAATTTTAGTCTCTGGATAAGATACAGACAAAATGAGAACCATTTCTCAATTCAGAAAATGCTTTTGGGTAGAAAAGATTATTAGGAAGTCTATGGTAACAATGATAAGGTTTCCTCATTTGTGGACACTTCTTGGTTCTTCCCCTAACATTTTCACAATATAATGTAGAGAACCTTCTGCAGTCATCATAATTCTTGGATTCCCAGGAAATCTTTTAACACAAAAATAGGGTTTCTCTATCTGTCTATAGCACCACTATTGAGATCTTTCTTTGGTATTAATAATATATTATTTTAATATTTATAATATTCTCCCCAAGATTAGGGCATTATCTAGCATACCAGATGATTCAAAGTTAAATGTAACCCGCCATGGAAAAGTTTGCTACATTGACTGTCTATCAATAAAATATAGTTGGTAAAACTCTGGAATAGCAATATTTCTTTTCATCATAAGTAGTAAAAATAATCCCTCCCCAAAAATCACCCAAAATAATCAAGTGGGGATGTTTTAGATTCTAAAATATCACATGTGAAAGAAATGGAAATTGTTGGATAATTTTTACCATTTCTTTTCCAGTTACTACCACATCTATATTCACCCCATGGAGCCCTTGGTATCAGGAATAATAGTGAACATAATCTACCTTATACTTTACAGAGGTCTGTTAGAATGTTTTCATGACTTGGTTTGGTGTTTTATTAGTTAAATAAACAAATGTGTATGTTATGTAATTTGGATGAAAACATTTCATCAACATTTTTAAAGGAAAGGTTTTTTGATATATTACATGTATACATATTTATGTGTACGTGTAAAATTTTGTACATGCATTGGATGTGTAATAATCAAGTCAGTACACTTAGGGTATTCACCACCATAGTATTTGTCATTTCTATGTGTTGGCTGCATTTCAGGTCCTCTCGTCTAGCTATTTTGAAAAATGCAATGCATTGTTGTTAACTATAGTCACCCTACTCTGCGATCAAACAAGAATTCATTCCTTCTACCTAACTGTTATTACTCTATTTGAATTGCAATAAACGTAGATACTAGATTTTAGATGTTTGTAATAGAGTTACGTTGATTATATCAGTGTTTCTTGTCACTGATTACTCTGCGAAAATGTTAAGAGGAGATACACTATTGCTTTCTGATCTATTTCATAGCCTCTACACAGCTGAGATATTTGTTAAACCCAAAGCATTTAGATTATCTGTATATCTTAATAGAATGTCCACTTACAATTCAATATATATACATTCTAATCTTATTCATCTCCAAATTCAATTTTAACTATTGAACACTCTTAGTATTCAAACCTTTGCTTCTTATTTTTAACACTGCTTCATTTAAAAAAGAAAGAAAGAGGCTGAGCGTGGTGGCTCATGCCTGTGATCCCAGCACTTTGAGAGGCCGAAGCAGGCAGATCACAAGGTCAGGAGTTCGAGACCAGCCTGAAAAATATGGTGAAACCCCGTCTCTACTAAAATTGCAAAAATTAGCCACTAAGGCAGGAGAATCGCTTGAACCCAGGAGGCAGAAGATGTAGTGAGCCGATATCATGCCACTTAACTCTAGCCTGGGAGACAGAGTGAGACTCCGTCTTAAAAAAAAAAAAAAAAAAAAAAAAAAAAAAAGGAAAGAAAGAAAATCTCTTGCCCTGTATTTGTTTCTTGTAGCTACTATAAGAAATTGACACAAACTTGGTGGCCTAAAACAACAGAAACTTATTATCTCACAGTTCTGGAAACCAGACGTCTGAAATCAAGATGTTAGGTAGGCAGGTTGCACTCTCTCCAGAAGTCCTGAGGGAAAATCCATTTCTGCCTCTTCCAGCGTCTGCCAGCTGAAGGCATTCCTTGGTGTTCCTTGGCTTGTGGTTGCATCATTCCAGGTTTTGTTGCTATCTTCACATTACCATTTCCGCTGAGTCTCCAATCATTCATTCTCTCTGTTTCTCCCTTATAAGAACATTTGTGGACCGGGCACAGTGGCTCACACCTGTAATCCCAGCACTTTGGGAGGCCAAGGTGGGCAGATCACTTGAGGTCAGGAGTTCAAGACCAGTCTGGCCAAAATGGCGACACCTCGTCTCTACTAAAAATACAAAAATTAACCAGGCATGGTGGGGTGCATATGTAATACCAGCTACTCAGGAGGCTGAGGCAGGAGAATTGCTTGAACCCCGGAAGCAGAGGCTGCAGTGAGCTGAGACTGTGCCACTGCACTCCAGCCTGGGCAACAGAGCGAGACTCCATCTCGACAAAAAAAAAAAAAAAAATTTGTGATGACATTCAGGACACTCCCAGATAACTCAGGATGATCTATTCATCTCAAAAAACTTTAACTTAATCGCCTTTGCAAAGATCCTTTTCCAAATAAAGTAACATTTACAGATTCTAAGAATTAGGATATAGAAATACCTTTGAGGGGGCCATTTTTCTACCATATGCTAGACATCAGCATATGAAAACCAAAAATGTTACCAAAATCAAATTTCAATTGAGACACCACAAAAAATTTTTTGCTATTCAGCTGTATAATTGCAAAACCTATAAGTATTAGTTTATTCTTACTCAATGTGCAAGTCAAAACATATTCTTAATGCAGATATTTAAAAAGTTTAGATTTGATGAGAAAGCAAAAAGAAACATCCAAACAACAGCAATTAAAAAAAAACCCTAAATATGGAAAAGAGATCATTTTCCTGAGGTATGTTATGATGAATCCAATCTGAGCTTTATACTATGTCTAGGTCACAACTATTTCTTTACCTACTTTCCAAAGGAAACTGTGTTAATTTATGTTTTCAAATGAAATATCCCATCATAGTATATTTTTCAAATATATCTTGACTCCTGAATTCAGCTTCAATTTACATATTTATATATGTACATATATATGTGTGTGTGTGTGTGTGTGTGTATGTGTGTGTGTATTCCACGTCTTTTCTCAGGACTAAGTAGGAATACATTTGACACCAAGGTTTACACATAAGACACAGTTATAAATAAAATGGGGATAGAAATGCTACTGCATGGATCTCTGATTTCCCAACATATTATTTCTTATGCAAAATAATTGAACATTGGACAAGAATATAAGGGTTTAGAAGGGCAATGAAAATGTGTAAGCTCCTTTATGTATCAGGAAACACAAAGAGATTTAAGTAACTTGCACAGAGTCACATAGACAGCTAGTTAGGGTGAGAGTTGGGTCTATCATTACAAGCATATTGACTGTTCTCACCACTTCATATTAATGAGCAGATGTGCTAAAGGATGAACCTTTCACACAGGAAGAGCAGATAGAATTGTCACTGGGCTGTGGGTAGAGCAGACAGTGGGTAACGAAAAATGGTTTGTCTAAGAAACAGTTCCACTGGCCTGTTCGGTCCCACATCACGCAAGTTCACTGGCTTCAGGTCAGCATATGTGCATTGTGTGCATTATGCATCAAGTACTGTACTTACAGCTGAGGCTATCGGAGGAACCTGAGGAACAGAAGGCCAGAGAGAAAAACAGACACAAAACCAACAGCTATGGAATAATACAACATTACCTCCTTTTTACGAGACCTCACCAGACCATGGAAACAAATGAAATCTCATATTGTAGTAATACAGCTTCTTGAACATCTTCAGTACCCACAAATCCCCCAACCCCCAGGATGCAGAGAGTCCCATAATTGTAGATCACAGATGTTCCCAAATAAATCCACTCCCACAGCCCTGTCAGGCACTGTAGTTCTCTTCCAGGTACCCTGCCAGGAACCTGCCACCAACACTACAGAGTGTGGTAGTATGCCTCCCTCTCCTTCCTGTTACTTGCTATTAACAAGGTCCAGAAAGGAGTGTTTGTGGGGTCTCAATAGATTTTGCTTTCAGCTCTCCCTCCCTGCTTTTGCACTCATCTAAGAGTTCAGTCCTAGTGATGGATATGACAGCAGCCTAGGAAGGTTCAGGCAGAGGACAGGAATTAGAGGAAAAAAGACCAAGGACATGCGGAGTGCAACTGATGGAAAGATTATGATTAAAGGAGACAGAAGAAGGGAGTCCTCCATCTTAAGAGAACAGGGTGGGTGGTAGAGACAAGGATACCTTCAGAAGTAAAGGAATTGAAAAGTTTTCCTGTCTCGTTTAAGCTAAATAATTAGTCATTTGCTGCTAATCAGAGACAGATTAGAGAATAAGAGATGAATAAGAAATGTACAATACCCTCATTAGAAATCAAAAAGAGGCCAAGCGTGGTGGCTCACACCTGTAATCCTAGCACTGTGGGAGGCCAACATGGGCAGATAGCTTGAGCACGGTAGTTTGAGGCCAGCCTGGGCAACATAGTGAGAACCTGTCTCTACAGAAAATACAAAAATTAGCCGGGCATGGTGATGCACACCTGTAGTCCCAGCTACTTGGGAGTCTGAGGCAGGAGGATTGCCTGTGACCAGGAGATTGAGGCTGCAGTGAGCTGTACTCCAGGCTGGGTGATGGAGCAAGACCCTATCTCAAAAAAAAAAAAAAAAAAAAAAAAATCAAAAAGGTATCACACAGCAGCCAACAACAGATTCTGGAGCTAGAACATACAGGTTTATAACCCAGCGCTGTCATTTATGAACTTTGTGACCTTGAGCAAATTAACCCCTACGTGCCTCAATTTCCTCATCTATAAATGGGAAAAATGTTTCCATGTACCTCAGAGGGTGGCTGCTGTGTAATATTTTAAAGTACTTGAGATAATGCCTGGTCCATAATAAATGCCATAGAAATGTTTATTAAATAAAGTAAATAATTCAATTGTACAGTATTTGATTATAAGAAGTCATTGCTAATATTAAAAACATACCCCTGTGAAGGTCTCTGTTCCTTTGAAACATGTTATTCCAGTGTGTACTGATTGGTTGTTTTGCTTTTAATAGGAGGTAGGATAGAGCAGCCCAAAGGTACCAGGTGGTGAAATGGAAATGGAATTTGTTAAAGAAGAGGAACAAAAAAGCCAAAAATAGGAGAAAACATAGTTCCTTTGTTTGTTTGTTTATTTCCTAGAAGCAACAAAGCTCAGCACTCAGAATTCCTTACTTTCCTTTTTGCCTCATAAGTCTGGAAATCAAGAAGTCCCAGCTTGTGTTCTATGTGTAAACTCATCCTGGCATTACTTGCTGTCTCTATTTGAATGCAGCCTTGAAGCTGGTGCACAAACCCGTCAGCTCTCATTAACACTAACCTATACTGCTGATGTGGGTGCCCTGGCTATGCTTCCTCTGGTTCCAGTGAAAACTGACCTCTCAGAGAATGACAATGTCTTTCCTCCTTACCCTCTGTGAGGACCTTCAGATTACAACGGTTTTATTCACCTTCACCTCACCATCACCTACCACCTATATTTCTTATATCATAGGCATTTGATCATTTGTCTGTTGAATCAATAGTTCTCTTTTCATTTGTATTTTAAATGATTTCCCTGAAAACTAATTTATTTTATCCTTTATTGTGTTATCAAATTTTTCTTTTTTCTTCTATTGTTTACTATTTTACCTATGTTAAAAGTTACCTTAAATCATTATTGGATTGAGACTTTATAAATAAAATTAGCAGAGATTATAGATTTTAGAGTTTATTAAATTTGTTTGTGGTCTTGAGCCTATGAGCCCTGCAATATTTAGTTTGCTATTTGTATAAAACATTCAAGTACAAAACATTCAAACCATTGTCTCTAACCATCAGTGATTTTTTCTTCATATGACATGATGTGGATTTTGGTTCCACTCGGAGAATTTTATGTATCATCTTCTGGAAAAACTCCAAAACGTTTAGTGTAATTGTTTTTTATCAGAAACAACTCCAGGAATGTGTTGTCTCTATTGTAAGAGTGCAAAACAAAGCAATATTTTTCATCATCATGATTACTTATTCAATTAAATTTTTCTCAATCTTTAAATTGAAAGTGCCCTTGTGGAAGCTATTTATAAGAAATTGACTTAGAGAAGGGCTGGTAACTCTTCTTTCAATCATTAAGCCTAGATTACAGATATTCATCAGTTCTTCCTATTTTTATATTGGTTGAATTTCTAAAAGTTTACATGTCTGGGTTATCTCCAAATTGAAAGTTGGCTTGGGGTAAGATTTTAACTGTTCTTCTCTCCCTATAGAAAATTTTAAAGATGGGAGAGTCATGTTTTACAAAGGGTATAGAAAGGATAGTTAGAAGGGGAAGTGGTGTACACAAAACCTCAGAAACCCAAAAAAAAAAAAAAAAAAGACTAAGCCAAGCAAAAGGATATTTAGACCATGTGTTAGCTGGTAGAGAAACAAGAAACCAAAGAGTTATTGATTCAAGACTGAATTCAATGGGTCACACGATAGCCTTTTTACACTTAGAGTGGTAAGTTTATTTACAACTTTGGCTCAGGGAGCACTTCAGAAATTTAAATGTTTTACATCTCTATTCATCTACTCACTCTTCATATTTTTAATAAAAATGTGAAACTAGGATTATTACTGACTTCACTGGATCAAACATAATACAGTATAAATACCTTAACATTAAAATATTTTCTGTTTCTTCATAAATCTCAGTAAAATGCACTGCCAGGAAAATTATGTACTGCAAATAGTACCAACCACTTGGAAACTGTAGTATTTACAAAACAAAAAACTACACACTTAATTCAAGGCAATTTTATAAAAAGAATCCCTCACTGTATCATATCTTTGTAAAAAAAAAAAAAAAAAAAGGCAGGGACACACATGACCTTTTCATTTACCACCTAATGGAAGTGAATCTCCACCTACCAATTTCATCTGAATTACTTTTTGTCTAAATTTTGGTAAAGTGATCTGCTTGTTACCTAATTGAATTTTTCCATATGGTCTTTTAACTAAAAAAAAAAACTTCACTCTCTCAAAATATGTGTGTGTGTGAGTTCAAATGTTTGAGATGAAAGGATCAGAAATCAATGTTTTCAGTCCTGAGTTTTGATTGATTACTCAGAGGAGTGAATGCCCCTAAAACTACTAAAACCAAATACATTTAGCACATAATAAGTATTGGAAGTGGAGAATAAAATTAAATACTATCTGGTATTTGTAAACTGAACATGTGTAGGTTTTAGGGTAATATTCTTAGAACTTACATTCACCATCAGAGTGAATTAGCCCAATCTAGAACTGTGAAATATCACCAAAAAAAAAAAAGAATTTTTTTACTGAAATCTCAGACGAAATGGCAACAGTGAAGTTGAGCTTTTCAGCTTTCTTAATGCCCTTGTTCTAAGTGAATACTTAAATGCTACTAAAAAATGTTCAAGAAACTCAGCAGCATGCTGGTTTTTAAGAATCATCTCTCAGGGCGGGGTGGGGGGGGGCGGGAAAAAACGATTGGAGGGTGATTTGTAGCATTTGCCACTTTCCCTGGAATAAATACTTTCACCATGGCCTATATTTCAAGCTAACAATATGAATTCACTGAATATAGTGTTTGGGAAAGATATGCAAAATTAGCTCTCACAAGCTAGTGCCAGCCTGCTCCAGCATCCCATTGACACTCCTTATCATCATGTTCAGAGAGGTTAGAAATGGATGTCAGGTCAAAAAAACAGGAAGCTTTCTGGATGCAAATTTATATTTGTGTAATTGTAATTGTTATGTGAGTGCTTTTACTGGGTAAAGAAAACAAGAGAATTCTGGGCATTTACATATTTAAAGGCGCTACCAGGAGACCATGAAGTCTAGAGAATATGCTGCAAGTCCCATTGCACATGAATTGGATAGTGTAGTCGGAAGGAAAATCACAGTTCTTGGAAAATTTCCAGTATCTCCTGATGGCTGGTTGTGTGTTCCCTTGACGATTGCTCTGGTTAATCAAGGGTGTAAGTGAAGCTCCTGCTTCAGTGGTCCTCAGGAATCATCACAGATCCTTTTTTTAATATCAGTACATCACAGGAAAATGGCTTGGTTTTCTCTGTAATTTATTATAAAGTGTATTTGGGCTGTTTTGTTAGAGAGGAATCTAACTAATATAATCTAAAACTAGTGACTGCCATATGACTATCATCCAGAGGCAGGAAGTGCTCAGAACAATCACTTATTTGAGGTCATGGAGTGCTTTTTATACAAGCTGTTTGTATGGTCGGGCTGGCCAACTCTGTGATGATCTAAACAAAAACAGGATGCTTTTTAAAAACAGTGTGTTTATATTGCTTTTGTTAGACATAAGTCTTGACACTGTGGCTTTTATGCCTGATCCTGTTTTTATACTGTTTAACATTTATTTTGTGCTGAGTTGCACGGACAACCTCAAGAAATATGGCTGTGTTGATAGGGCTGTATGAAAACCATCCCACTTTTAGGAAACAGCATTTCCTTAAATTTGCTTACCCAGCCATGACAATCACACTGGATAAGTGAAGTGGTAAGGAAAGCTGTATGTCTCTGGACAGTTTCACCCATACTGCCTAATGTCTAATCTCTGAAATATATTTTCCATGTTTCCCTGTTACAAACAGGGAGCTAAAACAATAACACTATCAATTAGATCTTAAGTTAGCCTTTGCAGGGACCAGATTCCTTTTAGTACCTCCGTCTCTGCCATGTACCTTTACTGCCATCTGCTGATACTGTCTCTGGGCTCCCAGTCTCCCATCCCAGCTATTCTCATGTAGAGCTGTCACTAGTCAGCTAAAACTTCTGGCTGAGCATGGAGATCATAGCTGCTAACAATTGAACCTACCCTCTTTCTATCCTAAATGTAGCCTAAGAAGATTATTTTAAATAAAAGTTCAGAGTTAATGCTTAATTCATAGGCTACCATTCGCTTCAGAGCAATAGACTTACATTTATTCGGTATACATTAAAGCAAATTATTATTGGTCAGAAATTCAACAGTTATTAATCTGGAAATAATTAAATCTGGAATATAGACATTTTTGCATTCATTTTTAATATTTAACTGAGAAAAGGAAAGAAAAGAAAAGAAAGGAGGGGGAAGGGGTAGAAGCAGGAGAGGAGAGGCGAGGAGAGGAGAAGAGAGGAGAGGAGAGGAAAAACTTATTAGTAATGTTAATGCATGCCCAAAATCTAAAATAAACAAGCCAGTGTTATTGTTGGGTAATTGCCAAGCCTAAAGACAAGAGAAAAGAACATTTATGTTTTGCACCTGTGAAAGCTTTCAGTATCATCATCAATTTTGCAATATTCCCTGGAAGCAGTTGGTGCTGTTCAGTTTTGTTACTGTTATATCACGGTTTCATGCTGCAATTATACATGAACTATGTTTTGCACACCTTCAGCCCAGCACCGAGATACTGCTTTAAAGCATTTAATTTCATTATGATTTGATGCCAGTAACTCATATAACCACCAGATTTGACAAATAAAACATAGGTACCTTAAAAAGAAAAAAAAAATACGTTCTATTTCTCTCTGGGGGAAAAAAAAAGACTTTACTTATGTGCTTTTGAAATATGCCACTGGAAAAAAAAAAAAATGTGAGACAGATGCATTCAAAGGCCTATAGCACAAAACAAACCTGAGATAGAAAAGCCAAAGAAATTAGTCCTTCCAAATTTAAAGACTGCAAAATTATGAAGGCACTTCCAAATGGCTTGGTTAACTATTTTTCATCCTGCCTCTCACAAATTAAAGATGAGTTTCTATTTACACGTCCCTTCAAAGGCTAGAACTTAGACTGATCTTTCATTTTTGTGTTTTCTTATAATAAAAAAAGAAAATGTGGGATTTCGGGTCAAGATGACTCTGTAATTTCACACTTTTATGTTCTAGTAGTGATGGAAAAAATAAAGAGAAGAAAACTGAAAACATAAGGGCAAATTCAAAAACAAGACAAACATATCTTTAGACAAGAAATAGACAAATACGCAAAGCAGAGAAAAAGATAAGAGTGTATACTTGCTAAGATATAAATCTGGAAATAGAAAAGCTTATCTCCTGTACAGTAAAAGGAACTAAAACTATTTGCTCAAAAAGATTTGTGAAAGGTCTGTTATAGACATAGGTTTATAAACATAAATAAAATATATAAGGGAATTTACATATATACACACACACACACACACACACTCAGAAAAAGAGAAAGGCTGCCATCTGGAATTCTGACTTTTAGCAAGCTGCCAGCCCACTAAGAGAACAGAATGCAATCAAAGTATCATGACCTGAATTATGCCAAGCAGTCTGTCAGCTCTGTGAATGGACCTGTGAATATTTCCAGTATCATTGTAGGACAGAACTACCAAATATATTTTAGCCAAGATTCCGGTTTCAGTGTCAAAAGATCAGGTACGGTTCTCATTCAGCAGATAGGGTTGGGCACAGCAGAAGAGCACAGCACATGAAGAATGGGAGTACACAAAAAGAGAGAAAAAGAAACGTAAGTCCCATTCAAAATGGGCCTGCACAGTACACTATCAGAACCCATTATACTATTGGAAAAGGAACCAAGCAAACCAACAATGGAACAGGAATCATTCTAGATAAAACAATTTTTATGAAAGGGCCTGAAAAATGCTAAAGTATTTTTAAAACACGAGAAAGCATAAATGAAGTAATAATTTTACTATTTAAAAAGGGAAATTACAGTCCACAGCACTGTCCCCCTTCTCTCCTCACCGCCCCCCACCCCAACAACAACACACACACACACACAGCCAATGCCACCAGTGCAAATGTACACATGGAGGCTGGAAGCCCTGCACCTGCAAGCACCTTGCCCCTGCCACACCACCACCACTGTCAGAGCAGGAGCACCTCATCCCCACTCCCGCCAGTACTCTGCCCCAGCCTATGTGCATGCACTCTACTGCTCTGCCATGGTCCAGGCATGGGCAACTGAGCACAGATCCTGCTGCTGCCACCCCGATGCAGTGCTTTGGCCAGCTCCCCTTCATCAGAGGTTCTGGCGAGCAGACTGGAAATCTCAGCCCCCCCAGCACAGCAGGTTCATAACCTCAAGGGGCCAGAGAGAAAAAGCTAGGAGTCTGGTACCAGCCCCACCCCCAGAGCTAGAGCACACAGCCCAGGAGTGCTGAGCTGAGCACTGGCCCCCTAAAATCTTCCAGAAATGAAGCCAGTTGACTGAACCCACTTTACACCACATTCAAACCCCCAAGGAAATCGAAGAAGATAAAAGCAAAAACAAACAAACAAACAAAAAACACATCCAAAGGATAGCAACTTCAAAGACTGAAAGAATATCAGCCAACACAGATGAGAAAGAACAAGTGTAAGAACTCTGGTAACTCAAAAACACAGAGTGTCTTTTTATCTCCAAACAACTGAACTAGTTCTCCAGCAATGGTACTTAATCAGGCCAAAATGGCTGAAATGACAAAATTGAATTTAGAATACAGATAGGAACGAAGATCATCAAGATTCAGGACAAAGTCAAAAATCTAAGGAATCTAAGGAGTACAATAAAAAGATACAGGAGATGAAAGATGAAATGGTCATTTTAAGAAAGAACCAAGCTGGCTGGGAGTGGTGGTATACGCTTGTAATCCCAGCACTTTGGAGGCCGAGGCAGGCAGATCACGAGGTCAGGAGATCAAGACCATTCTGGCTAACCCAGTGCAACCCCATCACTACTAAAAATACAAAAAATTAGCCAGGCGTGGTGGCAGGCACCTGTATCCCAGCTACTCGGGAGGCTGAGGCAGGAGAATGGTGTGAACCCGGAAGGGGGAGCTTGCAGTGAGCCAAGATGGCGCCACTGCACTCCAGCCTGGGCAACAGAGTGAGACTCCCTCTCAAAAAAAAAAAAAAAAAAAATTGAAAATTTCCTAACACAAACAGCAGAAAAAAAATATTTGAGAATTTCCTAACACAAACTAGCAGCAGAATTTACCAAGCGGAGGAAAGAATCTCAGAGCTCGAAGGCCAGTTCTCCAAAATAACTCAGTCAGACAAAAATAAAGAAAAATGAATAAATGAATAAAACCTCCAAGAAATGAGATTAGGTAGAGACCAAATCTATAACCCATTGGCATCGCTGAAAGAACAGGAGAGAAAGCAAGCAACATGCAAAACATTTCAGGATATTATCCATAAAAATTTCCTCAACCTCACTACAGAGGCCAACATTCAAATTCAGGAAATGCAGAGAACACCTGTTAGATACTATACAAGATGACCATGCCCAAAACACATAGTCATCAGATTCTCTAAGGTTGAAATAAATTAAAAATGTGTTAAAGACAGCTAAAGAGAAGGCGCAGGTTACCTACAAAGGGAATCCTATCAGGTTAACAGTAGACCTTTCAACAGAAACCCTACAAGAAGAGATTGAGGGCCTATATTCACCATTCTTAAAGAAAAGAAATTCCAGCCATGAATTTCATACTCAGTTAAACTAAGTTTAAAAAGCAAAGAAGAAATAAGATCCTTTTCAGACAAGCAAATGCTAAGAGACTTCATTACCACCAGACATGCCTTGCAAGAAATCCGTAAGGAAGTGCTAAATATGGAAAGGAAAGACTACCACCAGCCACTACAAAAACACAATTAAGCACATAGACCATTGACACCATAAAACAACCACACAATCAAGTCTACATGATAATCAACAACATGACAGGATCAAATCTGCACATATCAATATTAATCTTGAATGTAAACAGGCTAAATGCCTCAATTAAAGGGCACACAGTAGCAAGTTGGATAAAGAAACAAGAACCAAATATTCAAGACACCCACCTTATATGCAATGATACTCATAAGCTTAGAGTAAAGAGAGAGGGAAAAATCTACTAAGCAAATAGAAAAAGGAAAAAAGCAGGAGTAACTATTCTAATTTCAGACAAAACAGACTTCAAACCAATAATGATCAAAAAAGATAAATAAACATTACATAATGGTAAAGGGTTCAATTCCAAAAGAAGACCTAATCATTCTAAATATATATGCACCCATCACAGGACCCAGATTCATCAAGCAAGTTCTTAGAGACCTATGAAGAATTTTAGATAACCATACAACAATAGTGGGAGATTTAAACGCCCCACTGAGAGTATTAGACAGATCACTGAGGCAGAAAACTGACAAAGATATTCAGGACCTGAACTTGACACTTGACCAAATGGACCTAACAAGTATCTCCACCCAAAAACAACAGAATATACATTCTTCTCATCTGTGCATGGTGCCTACTCTAAAATAAATGACAAAATTTGCCATAAAACAATCCTCAGCAAATTTAAACAACCAAAACCATACCAACCATACTATTGGACCACAGTGCAATAAAAATAGAAATCGATGCTAAGAAAATCATACAATCACATGGAAATTAAACAATCTGATCCTGAATGACTTTTGGGTAAACAATGAAATTAAGGCAGAAATCAATAAATTCTTTGAAAATATGAATAAAGATACAACATATAAGAATTCTTGGGGCACAGCTAAAGCAGTGATAAGAGGGAAAGTTATAGTGCTAAATGCCCACATCAAAAAGTTAGATAGACCTCAAATTAGCAACCTAACACTACATCTAGAGGAACTGGAGAAATAAGAGCAAACCAACCGCAAATCTAGCAGAAGACAAGAAATAACCAAAATCAGAACTGAACTGAAGGAAATTGAGATGTAAAAAGCCACACTAAAGATCAAAAAACCTATGTGTTTCTTTTTTAAAAGAATAAATAAGATTGACAGACTGCTAGGTATGCTAATTAAAAAAAAGAAAAAGAAAGACTCAAACATAATCAGAGATAACAAAGGGAACATTACCACCAACCCCACAGAAAAACAAAAACCCTCAGAGACTACTTCAAACACCACTATGCACACAAACTAGAAAACCTAGAAGAAATAAATAAATTCTTGGATACACATATCTCACAAGATTGGACCAAGAAAAAATTGAATCCCTGAACAGACCAATGAGTTTCAAAGTTGAATCAGTAATAGAAAGCCTAAAACCAGAAAAAGCCCAGTACCAGATAGATTCACAAACAAATTATATCAGAAATATAAAGAAGAGCTGGTACTGTTCCTACTGAAACTATTACAAAAAGTTGAGGACAACGGACTCCTCCTTAATCCGTTCTATGAGGTAAGCATCATCCTGGTATCAAAACCTGGCAAATACACAGCAACAAAAACAGAAAACTTCAGATCAAAATCTTTGATGAACATCAGTGCAAAAATTCTCAACAAAATATGGGCAAACTGAATCCAGCAGCACATCACAAAGCTTATCCACCATGACGGAGTAGGCTCTATCCTTGGGATGCAATATTTGCATAAACATATGCAAATCAATAAAAGGGATTTATCACATAGAACTAAAGACAAGAACCACACGATTATCTCAATAGATGCAGAAAAGGCTTTTGATAAAATTCAACATCACTACATGTCAAAACCCCTCAATAAACTAGGCATTGAGAAAACATACTTCAAAATAGTAAGAGTCGTTAATAACAAACCCACAGCCAACATCATACTGAATAGGCAATGGATGGAAGCATTCCTCTTGAGAACTAGAACAAGAAAAGGATGTCCACTCTTACCACTGCCATCCAACATAGTACTGGAAGTCTTAGCCAGAGCAATCCGGCAAGAGAAAGAAATAAAATTCATCCAAGTAACAATAGAGAAAGTCAAACTATTTCTCTCTGCAGACAATTGATTCTATACCTAGAAAACCTCATAGTCTCTGCCCAAAAGATCTGCTCCTAGGAGTCTCTGCTTCTAGATCTGATAAACAATTTCTGCAGTTTCAGGATAAAAAAAATTCCACATAAAAAAATCAGTAGCATTTCTATACACCAAAAACATCCAAGATGAAAGCCAAATCAATAATGCAATCCTATTCACAAGACCCACAAAAAGAGTAATATCTAAGAATACAGCTAACCAGGGAGGTAAAAGATCTCTACAGGGAGAATTACAAACACACAAACACTGTTGAAAGGAATTGGGAATGACCCAAACTAATGGAAAAATCATTCCATGCTCATGATTAAGAAGAGTCAATATTGCTAATATGACCATACTGCCCAAAGAAATTTATAGATTCAATTCCATTTCTATCAAACTACAAATGACATTCTTCACAGAATTAGAAAAAAACTATTTTAAAATTCATATAGAACCAATAAAGAACCAAGATAACCATGGCAATCCAAAGCAAAAAGAGCAAAGCTGGAAGCTTTATGTTACTCAACTTCAAACTATACTACAAGCCTACAGTAACCAAAACAGCATGGTACTTGTACAAAAAAAACAGACACACAGACCAATGGAACAGAATAGAGAGCTCAGAAATAATGCTGTACACCTACAACTATCTGATATTCAATAAAGTTGACAAAAAAAGTGATGGGAAAGGACTGCCTATTCAATAAATGGTGCAGGGATAACTGGCTAGCCATATGCAGAAGATTGAAACTAGACCCCTTTCTTATACTGTATATAAAAGTCAACTGAAGATGGATTAAAGACTTAAATGTAAAACCCAAAACTATAAAAACTCTGGAAGATAATTTAGGAAATACCATTCTAAATATAGGCCCTGGCAAAGATTTCATGACAAAGACAACAAAAGCAATAGCATCAAAAACAAAAGTTGACAAATAAGACCTAATTAAACCAAAGAGCTTCTGCAAAGCAAAAGAAACTATCAACAGAGTAAACAGACAACCTATAAGATAGAAGAAAATATTTCAAACTATGCATCTGACAAAGATCTAATATACAGATTCAGTAAGGAACTTAACAAGTGAAAAACAAAAAACCTCACTAAAAAGTGGGCAAAGAACTTAACCAAACTTAACAGACATTTTTCAAAAGAAGACATACATGTGGCCAAAAGCATATAAAACAAAGTTCATCATCACTAATTATTATAGAAATGCAAATCAAAATCACAATGAGATACCATCTCACACTAGTCAGAATGGTTATTATTAAAAAGTCAAAAAATAACAGATGTTGGCAAAGTTGTGGAGAAACAGGAACTCTTATACACTGCTGCAGGGAATATAAGTTAGTTCAGCCATTGTGGAAAGAAGTTTGACAATTTCCCAAAGAACTTGAAACAGAATTACCATTTGACCCAGTAATCCCATTATTGGGTACATCCCCAAAGGAATATAGATTGTTCTGCCAAAAAGACATATGCACACATATGTTCATCACAGCACTATTCACAATAGGAAAGGCATGGAATCAACCTAAATGCCTATCAGCGGTAGACTGAATAAATTAAATGTGGTAAATATATACCATGGAATACTACACAACCAGAAAAAGAGGAGATCATGTCTTTTTCAACAAAATGGTTGGAGTTGGAGGACATTATCCTAAGTGGACTAATGCAGGAACAGAAAACCAAATACCACATGATCTCACTTACAAGTGGGAGCTAAACATTAAGTGCTTAGCTCAAAAGGAACACAAAGAAGGAAACAACAGACACTGGAGCCTACTTGAGGGTAGAGGATGGGAGGATGATGAGAGTCAAAAAGACTACCTAACAGTACTATGCTTACTATCCGGGCAATGAAATAATCTATACACCATGACACACAATTTACCTATATAACAAACTGCAACATGTACCCCGAACCTAAAATAAAAGTTAAAAAAAAAAGTGATTCAAACTTTGATAACACTTATTGTTCCTCATTTAAAGAGTGGAAACTGAATTCCAATATTTTCAATTAAAAATAACATTTTACAAGAAAGTATACTAAAATAGTAGTTAAAATAGGGGAAAAGTTATAAAAGCATAACAAGCAGAAATTAAACACAAAAAAAGAAATATATTCAAAATCTTGAGAATAAAAAAATCATAGACATTTAAAACTCAGTAGATAGGATAAACTCTAGTCTAAAAACAGTTGAAGAAAAAAATGACACCTAAGAAGAAAGTCAGACAGAAAAATTAAGAGAATTTTTTTTTAAGAGTAAAAGCAAGATTAAGAAGTTTAGAGGACTGCTTAACAGCTTTCCAAAAAATGTCTAACATAAGTTCTACGAATAGAGATTTCAGTGTTCAGTGTATTAGTCCATTCTCATGTTGCTATAAAGGACTGTCCCAGACTAGCTAATTTATAAAGGAAAGAGGTTTAATTGACTCACAGTTCCACATGACTGGGGAGGCCTCAGGAAATTTAAAATTATGGCAGAAGGGGAAGCAAACATGTCCTTCTTCATGTGATGGCAAGAAGGAAAAGTGTAGAGTAAAGAGGGGGAAAAGCTCCTTATAAACCATCAGATCTCATGAGAACTGACTCACTATCACAAGAACAGCATGGAAGTAACCACCTCCATGATTCAATTACCTCCTACTGGTTTTCTCTCATGACATATGGGGATTATGGGAACTACAATTCAAGATGGGATTTGGGTGGAAACACAGCCAAACCATATCATTCAGAGAATACCAAGAAGCAATATTCAAGATGATTCAGGTAAAAATTTTCCAAAGTTTGAGGAATTTTTTTTTAAATTTTTAAGTTTTGAGGGTCCATAGTGGTTGTCTGTATTTATGGGATATATGGGATGTTTTGACACAAATACACAATGTGTAAATCACATCAGTTTAAAATGGGGTATCCATCAACACAAGCATTCATCCTTTGTGTTACAAATAATCCAATTGTGTTTTTTATTTTAAAGCATACAGTTATTATTGACTATAGTCACCCTGTTGTGCTATCAAGTAGTAGATCTTATTCTAACTGTATTTTTGTACCCAGTAACAATCTTTCCAGCTCCTCAGACCCCTACTATACTTCCCAGCCTATGGTAACCATTCTACTATCTATCTTCATGAGTTCAATTGTTCTAATTTTTAGTTCCCACAAACAAGTGAGAAAGTTTGTCTTTCTATGCCTGGTTTATTTTACCTAACATAATGACCTCCAGTTCCATCCATGTTGTTCCAAATGACAGGATCTCATTCTATTTTATGGCTGAACAGTACTCCATTGTGTGTATATGTACCACATTTTCTTGATCTATTCATCTATTGTTGAACACTTAAGTTACTTTCAAATCTTGGCTATTATGTACATAGGTGTACCTGGAAGGAAGGAATGGAATCCAGGAAACAACAGAAAAACGTTGGAAAATTCTTTAATTATTGTTTTGTTAATAAAAGCTGAATTCCTTAAGAGATAAGATTGAAAAACATATGTTCAGTGTCCAAAATTTAGAAAATACAAATAAGCAAAAGACACAATTTAAAAATCATCCTCTGGCCAGGCACAGAGGCTCATGCCTACAATCCCAGCTCTTTGGGAGGCAAAGGCAGAAGGATCACTTAAGCCCAGGAGTTCAAGACCTGCCTGGGCAACATAGTGGGACCCTATCTCTACACACACACATACACAAAAAAATCATCTTCATTCCCAGTGAAACAGGAAAGTTCCCCGATTCCCCTCACAGGACGTGTGACAAGGATATGGCTCCCCTGTTTGGTCACCTTGCAGCTCAAATCCCTAGAAGTAGCATGCAGATAGGCAGGTACAGAGGCCAGGGCGAGTGCTCTGGGCTCTCGGCCCCGTGGTAGCATCTAGGGGTGGGTGTCTGTGACTCCCAAAACCCAAGTGGACATGTGTTACAGTGTGCTCCTTTAGCTTTGTTCTCTGTGGGTGGCTTACGTGTTAATCAGCTCAACGGACCCTCTGCCCTATTGCAAGGGCAGGGGGCCAGTGTGACAGCCTTCTGTATCCTGAGCTCTTGCCCAGTGTCCCAGAAGAATCAGATCATATACAGGCTCAAAGGAAGAGTGCAAGGTTTTACTGAGTGCTGGAGGTGGCTCTCAGCAAGATGGAAGGGAGCTGGAAGTGGGGATGGAGTGGGAAGATGGTCTTCCCCTGGAGTCGGGCCACCCAGGGGCTGGACTCTTCTCTGACAGCCCTCAGCCAAACTCCGCTTGGCATCCAGACATCAGTACTATTCTCTCTTTCTCTGCTACATTGTTCCACCATGGCTGGTCTGCTAGTCTATTGGTCTCGACATTCAGCTGCTTCTGTGTGTGCCTGCTAAGGTCTCAGGTTTATGTGGGCACAGGATAGGCGGTATGGTGGGCCAGAGTGGTCTTGGAAAATGCAACATTTGTGCATGAAAATAGGAGTGTCTGTTCTCATTTAGGTTCGTGGGCATAGGCCCAAGGGTGGAGCCCTTGCCAGGAACCCTGCCCTTCTCTACCCAGCATTTCCCTGCCTGCCTCCCATATCACGAGGATACAGAGATAGCCACTGTTAATATTAGTAGAAGTAGCTCTGGTATTATCCTCTGCATATTTTTATTAAAATTATCTTATGTAATTCAAATTACATGTATCTCTTTTTCTATTTCACACAAATGTCTTTCTGTGTTATTATTATTCTATTGTTTAAGAGCTGGATAAATTATTTAAATTACTTGATTTAATTAATTAAGAAATGAACTCTTCTTTTTTTTACCTTTTTGCAGCCCTTTCATGTGTTTTAGATAACCTGAACTTCCATTTGGGCAGGTCTTCTAAAAATCTACAAATAAATTGTCTTTTCCAAATCAGAATGTTTCCACCAATATTGCTAAGTATACCTAAAAATTGTAAATCTAAAGTGCAAAAATGTTAAGGACACTGAAAAAAAAGTCCGTTTCATCGAATTTTAGTTTTTAAAATAATGCAACTTGAGTATTTGATTTTGAATTCCATTATGAGCAATATTAGTAGAAATGGATGAACACTTCAACTTGACTGTGTAATTTATTTTTACAAAAATCTCTTTAGAGATCCCTGTCCAGTCAGCAAATAATTGCTTTAACTTGGATTTTAATATTAACACTGAATGATTTATGTACATTAAATAATGTGATTCTCACTAACCATTTATGAGCTTAGAATGATTATCTCCCTTCCGTGCATAATCACACTTCAGGGAAGAAAGGTTAAGTGGTTTGCCTAAGATCACTCAGCCAGTCAACAGATTATCTCAAAATATGATCCTTAAGTCTTTAAATCATTAGACTCAGCAATACTTGAGAGGCATAAGGGATATGCTCTTAGGCTTTTCCTGAAATGATTTATGTGGCATAATATCTCATTTGTTTATAGGGTTTTTTGTTTCTTATGACACAATTTGGTCTATAAGCAAGCATGAGACATCATAAAAGTGAACATAAGAATCAACATGTGGAAAAAATTCTGGGAGACTTAGCATATCAATTTCCAACATAGTTCATAAACCAGGGAGATAATATAAACCATCATTTGTGGAAGGGTCAGGGGGAGAAAAGAAGGAATAACAGAAAGCAAATAGAGTGAATAGCTTACTTTGGTGGAGCTTCAGTTCCAAGTTAGATTTCAACAAGCTCTGAATGAGAAAAGCAGAGATCTTGTGCATTTCCTGAGAGCAATTCTCTCCATCTCCAGTATAAAAGCCTCCATACATATCAACCTGGCCATATCCACACTGATGGCAAATATGCTTCATATATTTTTACAGTACAAAATTCACACTAAGTGGGAAATTCTTAGAATTCAAGAATTTTTAACAGTGATCTCATCAGAATTAGAAATGACCTTGGTAAACTAAAGTGGAAGCCAAAAAGGTAGTGGAATGATTTATTGGAAGGATCATATCAGATTCTTATTACCTAGTAGGCGAGGAGAAGGAACCAGCCCACAGCTGTGCCTTTAAGAGGGGTAAGAGAAAGAGGAAACTTAGGGGTTATTTTTTTGTTTTTTAATTCAATTAAGTCGACAAAGTTATTTTAAGAAAAATTATTACTATTTAACCAATAATTGTTTAATAAAATTGACTTTTTGTTTGAAAAATAAAATGACCAGCTTCTCCAGGTCTGCCAGAAACTTCTCTGGTTTTAAAACTGAAAGTCCTGCAGGGCACGGTGGCTTACACCTGTAATCCCAGCACTTTGGGAGGCCGAGGCGGGTGGATCACGAGGTCAGGAGATCGAGACCATCCTAGCTCACGCAGTGAAACCCCGTCTCTACTAAAAATACAAAAAAATTAGCCAGGCGTGATGGTGGGCACCTGTAGTCCCAGTTACTCCGGAGGCTGAGGCAGGACAATGGCGTGAACCCGGGAGGCGGAGCTTGCAGTGAGCGAGCCGAGATCTCGCTACCGCACTCCAGCCTGGGCGACTGAGCAAGACTCTGTCTCAAAAAAAAAAAAAAGAAAAAACTGGAAGTCCCATGTCCTGGGAAATGCCTCAGGCCCAGGCAAACAAGAAAGTCTGGTCAAAATAAAAAGTAAAAAAAAAAGTGTGATCATTGTCCAAAATTTAAAAAATACAAATAAGCAAGAATGAGAAATGAAATCATCCACACTCTCAGTATGCAGAAATAGCCACTGTTAATATCAGTGAACGTATTTGTATTATCTCTATGAAATAAACTTTATAACAATGCAAGTTACTATTGTTACAACAGGTGCCGGGGTAATATTGTTTGAAATTTTTTTAAAACTCTAAATAAACTGTTTAAAAAGTATGCCAAGTACCTTAGTATATGTACCTTTTCATATGATTGCATCATTCTATAAACTGTGATAAATTTTCAGTTGCGTATTGACCATTTCTGCTATTCATTCTACAAACTCCCTTAACCTTATACTTTTCTTTATCTCTGAGATACAGTACCAGCCGGTACATTAGCAGCATGCTTTCTGAGTTCTGATAACTGTATCACAGTGTAATCTCACTACTCAGGGGTATGCAGCCTTTCATTTCTTATTCCATTTCAATTTCCCTGTAGGCCAGGGAGGGGAAATTTTTACCTAGGGAGTTTAGCATCATTTAACATTGATGTTACTTGTCCAACAATCTCCTACATGAGTGAGACCATATGTCAACCCCAGTTAGCACTTAAAATTTATCAATATCTACTTATATACATGAAGTTCTTTTTATTCTGTGGGAGGTTTAACTTTCTGAAAGTATTCCATGTCCAGTTTTAAAGTCAGTAGGAGAGAAGGAAAATAAAACGCAGTGTTAGAAAAGAAATACATCCTTTATCTACTTGAAAATGTCCACACTTGGCTGGGGCCATATTTCAGGATTGTTGTGATCCAGAAAGTACCTCTCTCAATGAAGAAGCACTTACTATCCACGTGTGAAGTTACCCCTTTCTTGCCAATAACACATATCATAATGGCCTCTTCTGTTTTAGGTTTAGCCACACAATGCCTATTGGCAGCCCTGGAGTTGTTTGTATGATTGAAATGACTGCAGATGGAAAACCTCCAGTACAGAAGAAAGACACAGAGATTTCCCATGCCTCTCAGGTAGGTATGCAAATATCTAGTTCCAAACACTTAACTGTGCCCTCAGTATTTCAGATAAGTATTTTTTACATTACTAAGTAGTAATCCTATTTCTTAATTGAACAGATTCCTTGTAAAAACTCTCAACAAAGCACCAGGAAATTCAACTCATACTTTAGGGATGATTAAATCTATTTAATGTTGCCTGTCACTATAAAAGTTTTATCAAATTTAACAATAAACTTATTTTCCTTTCCCACTTTGAATTTAATATATTGTGCTTGACTCTAAAAAAAAAAAAAAAAGACAGCTCCAGAGTGGAGAAAGATTAGCAAAATATGCCAATTTTTTAAAACTTGTGTTTTTATAACATATGATAGTACTTACACTACTTAAAAAGGCCGTTCCCAGTCTTACAGATTTGCATTGGCCAGAAAATTTCTCTTAGAAACATTGAATGAGTCTAAATTAAAAGAAGAGAGAATGTCTGTCCCTCCAGAGACCAGGCAATTTGCTGAATTCTTTCAGTTTTAATGATGTGGTTGGTTACATTCTTCTTAGTGTAACTTTATCGCAATACATTTATGGTAAAAATTCCTAGTTCGTTTGATCATCATGGAGAATTAATCTGTATAATTAGAGCTCTAATTTTGGTAGACATTAAAGCTGCCACTATGCACTGCCTTAATGATTGGAAATTTCATTTTATTTTCATTTCTTCTATATAGTCTCTTGAATATATATAGGCATCCAAAAGAAACACATAATCACATCTAACATTTGTATAAGCACATTATATTTTCCAAACGATGGCCTTAAATATTATCTCATTTAATATCTGCAAGAACGCTGAAAAGGTAGAATGATTCTCTCTTTTCTACAGCTGAGGAACACTGAGTATCTTTTCTGACCAGAATTGTATAGTGATAAGAAAGGAGACTCTACCTCAGGCTCTGTTTCCCAGCGCTTTTGTGTTCCTTTATAATGCCCTGTACTGCTCTTCATTTGCTACTGCAGCTGACTTAAAATTGTTCAAGTGGGTTGTTAGGGTAGGAATAAAATTGTTTTTAGGTTTTAAAACGTCATTCTAGATCCCGAGAGGGCCACACATTTAGATGTAAGACATGGAATATTCAAGCAGTGGAAAATATATGAGTCACTCGTAATGAAAAATGGAAAGCATTCAGTATGACTACATCTTTATTCACTCCTTATAGTTGCCCATTTTTTATATTGAAAGATCTGTATTTTCTTTTTTTTTTTTTTTTTTTTGAGACCGAGTCTCACGCTGTTGCCCAGGCTGGAGTGCAGTGGCGTGATCTCGGCTCACTGCAAGCTCCGCCTCCCGGGTTCCCGCCATTCTCCTGCCTCAGCCTCCTGAGTACCTGGGACTACAGGCGCCCGCCACCGCGCCCGGCTCATTTTTTGTATTTTTAGTAGAGACGGGGTTTCACTGTGGTCTCGATCTTCTGACCTTGTGATCCGCCCGCCTCGGCCTCCCAAAGTGCTGGGATTACAGGCTTGAGCCACCGCGCCCGGCCAATGAATAGCAAAAAATATGCTACTAACTTCTACATTAATGAATCACATATTTAACAAATAGAATCCAGTAAATGCTCAATAAATACCTTTTTGTTAATACAAAAAAAAAAAAAAAAAAAAAAAAAAACTAGCCGGACGAGGTGGCCGGCGCCTGTAGTCCTAGTTGCTCAGGAGGCTGAGGCAGGAGAATGGCGTAAACCCGGGAGGCGAAGCTTGCAGTGAGGCGAGATCCGGCCACTGCGCTCCAGCTTGGGCGACAGAGCGAGACTCCGTCTCAAAAAAAAAATAAAATAAAATAAATAAATATATATATATATCCTTTTGTTGTTGAAAATGTTAAATAGGACATATTTATAGCCTCTTTGACAAATCAGTTACCTTGCCCTTTAGGCTGACCAAATGAAATACCGATCAGAATGCTGCAAGCAATGCGCATGCACATGCAGAGACTAACACAGGGGAGTAGAATTTACTATATCAATGGAAAATAATCCGGATAATTTTAGGGTGGTAAAGAGAGAATGAATGTAGGCACTCTAAAGCCTCAATGGCTGTTCCCTGCTGCCACTACAGGAGCTGTCACATGCTTTTATAGCTCTCTGCCTCCTTAAGTTTAGCCCAACTCAAGTGCTCCTAAGCCTGGGTGAATCACTGCTGCCTTCTAACTTGTGTTAACCCCAAAGCTCAATTTGGTCACTCTTATGGAGGCTATATGTGGTGAGATTCTCTCAGATAGACTTCAGTCCTAGAGTTATGGTATATTACAGCCTCTAAGGGCCAACCTCTATGGCACAGGCCCTTTCTCTCCAAGTTCTGGCAGGATCTTGTCTGAGAAAGAACACCTAAAGGTGGCTTCCAACTGTGAGTTATACCTTTTCTACTGCCTTTTCCTCTTACAGTGGGAGAATGATGGAGGTTTGTGGAATAAAGATACAAGAACTGAAAATTTTGCGAGCTGAAGCTATTTAATTTTAAGAGTCATGGACTTTGGCACAAAATGTCAAAATAGGTTCCAGCACTGCCTCTACTCATTATAATTTAGTAGGGATTGTTAAGTATATTCAAAGAATCATTATGTACAAGATAGTATTTTTCAGTACATAAACCCAAAACAAAGCCAGATTGACACCGAAGGGTCTGAAATCTGAAATGTGATATTC
The DNA here is from genome assembly GCF_024542745.1 of Macaca thibetana thibetana. Taxonomy (NCBI): domain Eukaryota; kingdom Metazoa; phylum Chordata; class Mammalia; order Primates; family Cercopithecidae; genus Macaca; species Macaca thibetana. Next base: position 61,518,203 of record NC_065581.1, on the reverse strand, counting down.
TAGATTGGATAAGAAAAAACACCTATAATAATTTGGAGGGTTTTTTGGTAATTTTGAAAGTAAAAAGTAAAAATTTATTCTTAATTCTGAAAATAATAGCCAAAATATATGTTCCAGATACCGTTCTAAGCACTGTTCATATTTTAAATTATTTATTTAAATTATATAAAAAATACGAAGTAAATACTATTATTATCTCCAAATACAGAGAAGGAAAATAAGGCACAAAGGGGATGAGTTTCCTGCCCAATATCACACCGCTATTTGGGGATTCAAATCCAGACATTCTCACTAGATAGTGCATGCTTTTAACCAAAACTATGTGGTCTCACAACATTTTATATGATATTTACTTTTTTTTATTTCTAATGTGATTTATTGTTTTCTTTTGTTTTTAAGTTCTGGGATACACGTCCTGAATGTGACATATGATGTTTTCCTTTATTCTATTGCAACTATTACTAAGCAACAAAATTTTATGTGTACAGTACATTACTGTTAATTACATATGCATTATTATAGAACAGTTCTCTAGAACTTTTTCATCTTATCTGAAACTTTATACTCATTGAAGAGCAACTTTTCATTTATCTCTCCCTGCAACCTCTGACTACTTTCTGCTTCTATGAGTTTACTTTTTGTACCTTATTTAAGTGGAATCATGCAGAATTTGTACTCTGTGGCTGGCTTATTTCATTTATCATAAAGTCCTCAAGGTTCATCTATGTTGTACCATATGACAAAATTTCCTTCTTTTATAAAATTAAATATTCCATAATATCTACATATATATATCGTTTTCCTTTATTGTATTTTTAATTGACAGATAATAGTATATATTTATCAGGTACAATGTAGTGTTTTGATACATGTATACATTGTGGAATGATCACATTAGACAAATTAGCATATCTATTACCTCAAATATTTATCATTTCTTTGTGGTAAGAAATCGAAAATCTTCTCATTTAGTTGTTTTTAAAAATGTTATTATTAACTGTAGTCACCATGCTATGCAATAGATCACCAGAATTTATTCCTCTTATCAAATTGTAAGTTTGTACCCTTTGACCAATGTTTTTCTTTTTTCTGTCTATCCCCATTCCTGACCAGTCTCTGGCAATCACCATTGTACTTTCTATTTCTATGAATTCAACATTTTTAGATTCTACATATAAGTGAGCTCATACTATACCATATTTTCTTTATTCATTTATCAATTAAAGGACATTTATGTTGTTTCTATCTATTGAATGATGTGAATAATGCAAATAATACTACAATGAACATCCAAGTGCAAATAATCTCTTCAATATCCTATTTCCAATTCTTTTGGATAAATACTGAGAAGTGGTATTGCTAGATCAGATGGTAGTTCTATTTTTAATTTTTTGAGAAACCCCCATACTATTTTCTATAGTGGCTGTATCATCTTACATCCTGACCAACAGTGCTCATAAATTTCCATTTCTCCACATCCTCACCAAGACTTGTTATTTTCTGGTTTGGGTAATAGCCATCCTAACAAGTATAATGTGATATCTCATTGTGGTTTTATTTGCATTTCCCTGATGGTAAGCATCTTTTCATATACCTGTTGGCCATTTGTATGTCTTATTTGGAAAAATGTCTATTCAAGTCTTTTGCCTATTTTTTAATCAGGTTGTATTGGGGTTTTGCTTGTCTGTTTTGTGTGTTTGTTCATTGCTATTGAGTTATAGAAATTCCTTGTATGTTTTGGATATTAATTCCTTATCAAACATACGGTTTGTAAATATTTTCTCCCATTCTGTAGTTTTCCTTTTCACTCTGTTAATTGTTTTATTTGCTGCATAGAGGCTTTTTAGTTTGACATAGTCCCACTTGTCTATTTTTGCTTTTGTTGTGTGTGCTTTTGGTGTCATATCCAAGAAATCATTGTCAAAACTAATGAAGTATTTTTCCCATGTTTTCCTCTAGGGGTTTTATGGTTTGGGTGTTAAGTCTTTAATCAACTTTGAGTAGATTTTTATGTGTAGTGTAAGATAAAGATCCAATTTTATTTTTTCAGTTTTCTAAATCCTTGCTTTTTAAATTATACCATTACTTTCTCATACAATAAAGGGATTTCAGAAGAAACAAAGGAAAATTTATTATTGATTGTCTTACTGATTCAGTGAAAACATTATCGTAGAGCTGAACAAATTGATTCCTGATGATGAGTAGGGGTTACCTTCTTGAAAATAGTTTCCTGTGTGGAAAATATTGTGGAAAGTGGTCCAGAGTCTTCCTTAGAATGTGAACTTGTCTTCATTCTTTTGTTATTATAGTCAATATAACGGTCAGTAGAATGTTTGCAATCCAAGATGTTGCTGAAGCTCTACTGTCAGGAACTGCCTTAGTGAAAACTAAAGGAATTCAAGGCCTTTCAGGGTCTCTCAGTTACTAGTGAAAGATAATTTACTTGTGACTAACAGGGAATTCCTGGGGCATTCTTAAAATGATGAGAATCCTTGGGAACATGCACTATTTCCTACTCCCATTAGAGTAATTGTTGCATAAGCAGATTTAACATATTTATCTGTTCCTACTTACGGTTTGCCACTAGACTGATGTATCAGAATTTTAATGCCATATAATTATATATTGTAAGTTAAAGCAGTGTAGCATACTGGTTGAGAATAGAATATTTTACATTTTATGATATCTTCAGTGACTGTACCTCAGCTAAGTTCTGAATTTTCTACTACCTCAAGACATCTTTCAGATATATGCCAAATGCTTGCTCATTATAAAATGACACTCTTTTGCATGTGAATACCCAGTTTTCTAAAGACCATTTGTTGAAGATTATTTTCCACACGCACCCTTTTCAAAGATCATTTGACCATGTGTGCATGCGATTTTTTCATAGCCTTATTATGTTTCATCAGTTTATACATGCCTTTATGCCAGCACCATACACTTTTGATTACTATAGCTTTGTACTATACTGTGAAATCAGGAAGTGAGAACCTCTGCCATTTTGTATTCTTTCTCAAGATTGTTTTGGCTATTTGGCATCCTTTGGTGCCATACGAATTCCAGCATTGTTTTTTCAATTTTTGTAAAAATATCTTTGGAATTTTGGTAGGGATTGTATTGAATCTGTAGACTACTTTGGATAGTATGGACATTTTATTGATGTTCCATGAATGTAAAATGTCTTTCTTATTTATTTGTGCCTTTTTTCTCTTTCAAGAATGTTTTATAGTTTTAAGTTACATGTTTTTTGCCCTCTTAAGTTTATTCTTATGCTATTTTATCCTTTTTTGTGTATTATAGATAAAATTGTGTTCTTAATTTATTTATGATAGTTAATAATTAGTCCATAGAAGTGTAATTAATTTTTTGCTGATTTTTGTATCCTGAAATTTTGCTAAATTTGTTAGTTCTAACAGTTTTGTGTGTGTGCATATATGTCAGAGACATTAAGGTTTTCTATATATATTATAGTGTCATCTGTGAACAAAGATAATTTTACTTCTTTATTTCTTTTTTTTTTTTTTTTGAGACGGAGTCTCGCTCTGTCACCCAGGCTGGAGTGCAGTGGCCAGATCTCAGCTCACTGCAAGCTCCGCCTCCCGGGTTCACGCCATTCTCCTGCCTCAGCCTCCCGAGTAGCTGGGACTACAGGCGCCTGCCACCTCGCCCGGCTAAGTTTTTTTTGTATTTTTAGTAGAGACGGGGTTTCACTGTGTTAGCCAGGATGGTCTCGATCTCCTGACCTCGTGATCCGCCCGTCTCGGCCTCCCAAAGTGCTGGGATTACAGGCTTGAGCCACCGCGCCCGGCACTTCTTTATTTCTTATTTGGATGCATTTTCTTCCTTTTTTTTTTCTTTTGCCTAACTGCTCCAGCCAAGACTTCTAGGACTATGCTCAATAAAAGCAGTGAGTGGGCATCCTTATCTTGTTCTTCAACTTGAAGGAAAAGCTTTAGGTGTTCACCATTGAGTATGATATGTATTCTGTTGAATTAATTTCCTCCTAATCCTAATTTGCTGAGTATTTTTTCATGAAAGAGTTCTAATTTTGTAAAATGACTTCGCATTTATTGAGATGATCCTGTAATTGTTATCTTCCCGTTTGTTAATGTAACATATTATTACATTCTCCTTCCTGTCTTACAAGACGGCAGGAAGGAGAATGAACACAAGAGGAACTACCAAACACTTATAAAACCATCAGATCTCAAGAGAACTGCCACTTTCACAAGAACAGCATGGGAAAACTATCCCCACGATTAAATTACCTTGATCTGGTCTTTCCCTTGACATGTGGGGATTATGGGGATTTAGGGGATTACAATTTAAGATGAGACTTTGGGTGGGGACACAAATCCTAACAATATGAGCATGGAATATATTTTTCCATACTTTCACTTTCTGATTGTATGTATCCTTAAATCTAAAGTGAATCTCTTGCAGGACAAGTTTTCTTGAACCTCCTTTCCTTTCTTGCTTTCTTCCTTTTTGACTTTTTAGTGACATAACTTGATTTTATTTTTTGTTTTTTTGTATCTTCTATGGGTATTTTTTATGGTTACCATGAAGCTTACACAAAATATTTTATAGCTATATTAGTATATTTTAACCTAATAATAACTTCAATAACGTACTAAAACTCTATTCCTTTATTGCTCCTACACACACACACACACACACATACTTTATGTTATTAATCATAAAAATAACTTCATTTTATATTGTGTACATGTTAACATATTTTATAATTATAGTTATTTTATACTTTTGCCCTTAATTTCTAAATTCCTAAAGTTAGCATGCAATATACCCATGTAACAAACCTGCACATGTACCCTTTGTATCTAAAATAAGTTGATATCTTTCAAAAGAAAATATTCCAGAATAAAAACCATAAAAATAACAATACAACTATAAAAAATAATGCAAACTAAAAATAAATAAATTCCAAAATTTATTTACATACCATGATTACAGTATTACAATATTCTATATTTGTATACACATTTACCTTTATTAGCAAGTTTTATACTTTCATAAGTTTTTGTGCTGTTGTCTAGTATCCTTCTATTTCAACTTGAAAAACTTCCTTTAGCATTTCTTGTAAGGAAGATCTAATGATTAAATCCCTCAGTTTTTGTTTATGGGGAAAGTCTTTATGTCTTCTTCATTCTTGAAGGACAGTTTTGGCAGATACAGTATTCTTGGTTTGCAGGTTCCTTTAAAAAATGTTTAGCACTTTAAATATATCACCCTTTTCCCTCCTGATGTGCAAGGTTTCTGTAGAAAAAATCTACTGATAGTCTTGTGGGAGCTCCCATTTGCATGAAAAGTTGCCTTTTTTGTGTGTCTTTTAAAATTCTGTTTTGGGCTATAATATGTCTCAGAGTGGACTTTTTTATGTTCATTTCTGTTGGACTACTTCAGCTTCTTGATTCTGGGTGTCCATTTTCTTCCCCATATTTATGAAGTTTTCATTCATTATTTCTATGAATAAGCTTTTTCTTGTTTCTTTCTCTCTTCTCCTTTTGTGACATCCAAGTGATCTGTCTTTGAATTTTATGATTCTTTCTTCTGCTTGACCAAGACTGCTGTTGAACTTCTGTAATGAATTTTTAAATTCAGGCATTACAGTTTTCAGCTCCAAAATTTTTGGTCGGTCCTCTTTCATATTTTCTCTCATTTTTGATATTTTCATTTTGTTCAGCATCACTTTTCTGTCTTCATTGAACATTTTCAAAATGGTTACTTTGAATTTTTTGTCAGGTAATTCATGTAGATCTCTTTTTAAAGGGTTGTCTCGTAGAGATTTATTTTGTTCCTTTGATTATGCCATGCTTTCCTCTGTCTTCCTTTGCTTTCTAACTTTGTGGTGGAATCCACACATTTGATAAAACATCCACTTCTTCTAGTCTTTTTGGACTGGCGTTTTGCACAGGGAAAGACCTTTAACCATCAGTCTGCAGTCCTCTCAAATGTTTCCTATGGATGTGTCTTCTCTGAACTTGTGCATGCAGACTCCAAATTAAAGTGATTTTCCAGTTTCTTTTTTCAGGAGCTCATAATCTCTTGCTCCCTTTACCTTCTGTATATGGTACTATAGGTTCTCTGGATATGCTACAAGCTGCCCATCTCTCTTAGTCTCAGAAGCCCTCAGACTTCTAGAGTATGCCAAGTCCCATTAGCACTCTCAATCAAACAAGATAGAAATTAGTCTCTTGCAGCCTTCTGAAAACCAGAACATTGGGTACATGATCCACTCTTTTACCCACTCTCTCCTGAGGGAGAGGTCACCAAGCTATGCCAGCCTCTGTCTTCTCTACCCTGGGTCCTTTGAAGCAGGAATAAGCCTCCAAACACCCTTCTTTTCTCAGTAGTCCCCAGATATTGAGAGTAAGCCAGGTCCCATCAGCATTCTGAGACAAGTGAGACAGAAACTAGTGAGACAGAAGCCCCCCAAAAGCCATAACACTGGATGCATGCCCTAATTCTTTACTTTACCTCCCTGGTGAGAAGCTGGAAGGTGAGAATTTTCTCTGATCCCATGCTAAGCCGGGACAAGAGACTGTGGTGAATGAGTGCATATTAGTCCAAACCATCACCTTTGCTCTTAGTGATCTCCAGTGTGGTACCCTTTCCGGAGTCAGAAAAGGCAAAAGCCAGTCACTCAGACAGCTCCCCAAAGAGTCTGAATGCTGGACATGTTTAAGTCTTCTGTTTCCCTTCCCAAGTCAAAACTGGGAGCAAGGAGTTTTCTCTTCATTATGCCATGCGATGTTAGGGAGTGGACTTGTAATGAATGAATGCCATAAATTTTCCTTACAGCTTTGATATAGCTGGCTTCACAATCACCTGACATGTGGGACCCTCTTAACTGTTTTCTAAATCCTCACAAAGGGAATCGGTCCATGTATTTTTGTTGCATCTGTGTCTCCACAGGGGAAGGAGGATCTGGGGCTTCCTATTCTGCCATCTTGCTGACCTATATGCTATTATTTTGCAACAATTTTTTTATTATTTCATTCTCTAAATTATATTTAATTTCTTTATGGACAAGAGTAATCCCACATACTTCTATTTACACTTCCCTAGATCAATGTGTTCACAAAGTAGCAACTCAGTTTATCATTGTTTCTCTAAAGTTTAGTTGTCCCTTCAACAAGGTGAGGAGATACTATTTTGAGAACATTTCCTAGCCTAGAAAGCCTTAAGAATCAAATATTAACTGTGCATTATTGATCATAACATCAATAATAACTTCACTCATATTTATCAAATTTTTAAAGAAATAAACTTGTGTGAGCTACTGTCCTATGCACTATGCCATATATATATTAAATATAGAAGGGTATATTAGAATAATAATATAACATTTATTCTGAGTGGGATCTTACAACGACATCCCATGTGCTGAATCTAGCAAAATATCGAGATTCTAAGGCAGCAAAACACAGGGAAAGAGGCCTAAAGACAACTAAGAGACTGAGGAAAAGCAGGATTGGATTTCATGAAACAGGGTCATTTGTAAAAAACGTGCATGAAACTTCCTATTTTCAAGGCACTTCGATGGACGCCCAGAATCCCAAGATAATCAGGGCGAAGGCTCTGTCCTAAAAATAAATATAAATTAACATAGAAGATATCATATGCTCACAGATTATTATACTTTAGGGCAAAGTAAGAGAAAGAGAGGGAGAGAGCAATCCTTTAACTGCAAAAGAATGGGAATTTTGATAAATATTGCTTGTGTTATTTTTTATCCCTTTTCACTTATTTCATTTAAATAATTTTTAAGAATTTAAGCTTTTTTAGCATGTGAAAAGTTACTTCAATAAATCCTTCTGAAACACTTTATCCAACATTTCTTATCCATCTTTATTCCAAAACTTAATGTTTCTGATTTTAAATTTGTTTCTATACAATTCAAATAATGTTAAAAACCAAAAATGGTAATGACTCTTAAATAAAAGCCAGTTTGTTTCCATTGTAAGTCATCATATTCTTAAAGACAAGTGTAAGTGATAATTAATTTTAACCAAAAAGTATTTTATAATCATCTCCCCATATTTTGTTAACACAAGTCCTTTAACTTCAGACACAGAATTGAGAATGTAAAATAAAAGTAAACATTGAATCAGGATATTAATACAGAAAGATATGCAGTACTCCAACATCTAAATTTAAATTAAAACAAAACAAAAAAATAAATAGGACAGCTTCTTATCTACCCTCTCTCCTGCCTGCTGGATTTTAGAATTTTACTTCCCCTTTGCCTATTTTCTTATTTTATTCGTATGTATTATAAAAGAATAAATATATTCTTCCTTTAAAAAGAAACTCTGAAAGGAAAGGAAGTGTTCGTTTCACTCCTGTCAGATATGGAGTCCTTTTCCCTCAGTTATCATTGATATTTTTTATTATTTTCATAATTCTTTTTTTTTTTTTTTTTTTTTTTTTTTTGAGATGGAGTCTTGCTCTGTCGCCCAGGCTGGGGTGCAGTGGCCGGATCTCAGCTCACTGCAAGCTCCACCTCCCGGGTTTACGCCATTCTCCTGCCTCAGCCTCCTGAGTAGCTGGGACTACAGGCGCCCGCCACCCTCGCCCGGCTAGTTTTTTGTATTTTTTAGTAGAGATGGGGTTTCACCGTGTTAGCCAGGATGGTCTCGATCTCCTGACCTCGTGATCCACCCGTCTCGGCCTCCCAAAGTGCTGGGATTACAGGCTTGAGCCACCGCGCCCGGCCTATTTTCATAATTCTTTCTTGATTGTCCATGTCTGTTCTCTGTGCTTTTATCTTGTAACATCATATCTTGATGTCAGACTTTACTCTTCAGAGTCTGATTCACAAGGAATTATTAGAAAAGACTTATTTTAAAGATCCATCTCCTTAGGAATAATTATACACACAAAAGTCATCTCTTGTATAATTGAAAGTCTGAGAATAGAAGAAGTCGACCATTTTAATGGTTATGTATGTGTAGCCAACAGCATCTGCTTTTTTAGACATTTCAGGACTCCAACTAAGCATGAGTCTCACATCAGAAAAAATACAAGAGCCATCTACTTCCATTGTTTGGGTGTTTTTTAATGGTCTAATAAATCATTGATAGCTCTATAGACTTTCCTTCATACCTTCCTACTACCGACAGAAAAGGAGAGTATTCTTCCATTCTCTACCAGTTTTGTGCTAAAACAGCACACTTGTCAAAACAGTGAAAGCTTCACTGTTCCAGGTGTGTGATCAATACACAAAGATGTCAGAGATCCACGGTAAGAGGAAGGTCATCCTTTGGATGCAGTCTGAAAGTTCATGATAGTTCCCAGTTGCATTAACAGTGGATCACTTACCTTAGCTGATAGACAGGTCTGCTAATAGTTTATAGAATGTGAAAACAAACAGAAATACACCTATGCTATGTGACAGTTCTATTGATACACCTTGAAAGTTTTAGCTTCCACCATAACATCCCCAAAGATAGTCACCCTCTGGGATCCAAATAAGAAGAAATACTCAGGAAAAAAAAAGAACTAAAGACGCCCTTAGGAGCAGAGACTCAGTCTTTTAAAAATAACCAGATCTCAAATACAGAGTTAGTTTGACTTGTTATGGGTCATGGAGATGCTTTGCTCTTCCTAGAATTAAACATGCTTCTGCTCTCTAAAAGTACATCCGCATGAAAACAGCACGTATTAGTATAAACGTAAAGCAATATTGCTGGGCATCTCTCATACTCTCCTCCCGCCAGACCCCTAACTTAATGATTTGGCTTTAGTTTTTTTAATTCTGGCAATGACAGTGTTCCATTTTATTGTATCTGTAATACCAATTTAAATACTTTTCAGATGTCAGCTTGAGGTATGAATGTGTGTTTTGGGAATTGGGATATCAGAGATGTTTCCCACACAAATGTTGCTGCATCTACTTGCCATATGCCTAACAGCCCTGAAGAGCAGGGTCTTATTTCCAGATTATTTAGACTTCAATTGTAGCTCATAAATTCTTACAGAGAGGATCTGCATTTCATGTACATCTAAATTATGAGAATTCAATTATATATGTTGCTGAGGGTAGGAAAGTAGAAATCAAGTAGCAACTTAAATCATGTATGGTGATTTTAACATCATTCTGGTCAATGCGCATAAGCTCTGCAATGGACATCAGATGTGAGAAGTTAATTTATTGTACTCAGTATCAGTTTCCTCTTGTGTCTGACAGTGGTACATCTCACCACACACTGGGGGGTTCTAGGGTTTTTATACAACATGACATGAAATACCAGCTTCATCTACAGCTGCACTGAAAAAACAGCAAGCTATTCCAAAGCTGGAGGAAATATGTAGCTGTGTTGGAATCATCTGGAGAAAGCATGTTAGTCTCCAATGTGGTGACTAAAGGATTTCCAAAGACAATTTACCTTCTACGAAATATTCATATTATTTGCCATCTTTAGAACTAACTCCCTTGTAAGATGTGGCCCTGATGTATTGATCAAATAAAGGTAGATCAACACCCTAATTTTACAGAGTCTCTGTATTCTACTAATTTTCTATAAATGGCTTGGTTGCCTTTAAGATGGTGTGACTTCTTTTTTTTGTTTTTTAACTTTTAGGTTTGGGGGTACATGTGAAGGTTTGTTACATGGATAAACCACGTCATGATGTTTTGTTGTACAGATTATTTCATCACCTAGGAATTAAGCCTAGCACTCAATAGTTATTTTTTTCTGCTCCCCTCTCTCCTCCTACCCTTCACCCTCAAGTAGACCCCAGTGTCTGTTGTTTCCTTCTTTGTGTTCATAATTTCCCATCATTTGGCTCCCACTTATAAATGAAAATCATGTAGTATTTGGTTTTCTGTTCCTGCATTAGTTTGCTGAGGGTAATGGCTTCCAGCTCCATCTATGTTGCCACAAAAGACATGATCTCGTTCTTTTTTATGGCTGCATATTATTCCATCCATGGTGTATATGTACCACATTTTCTTTATCCAATCTGTCATTGATGGGCATTTAGGTTGATTCCATACCTTTGCTATTATGAATAGTGCTGAAATGAACATTCAGGTGCATGTTTCTTTATGGTAGAATGATTTCTATTCCTTTGGGTATATATCCAATAATGGAATTACTGGGCCAAATGGTAGTTTTGCCTTTAACTCTGAGGAATCACCATACTGCTTTCCACAATAGCTAAACCAATTTACACTCCCACCAGCAGTGTGTAAGTGTTCCTTTTTCTCTGCAACCCAGCCAGCATCTGTTATTTTTTTACTTTTTAATAGTAACCCTTCTGACTGGTGTGAGATGGTATCTCATTGTGGTTTTGATTTGCATTTCTCTAATGATCAGTGATATTGAACTTTTTTTCATATGCTTCTTGGCCGCATGTATATCTTCTTTTGAAAAGCATCTGTTCATGTCCTTTGCTCACTTTTAAATGGGGTTGCTTTTCTCTTGTAAATTTGTATGCATTCCTTATAGATATTAGACCTTTGTAAGATGCATAGTTTGCAAAATTTTTCTCGCATTCTTTAGATTGTCTGTTTACTCTGCTGACAATTTCTTTCGCTGTGCAGAAGCTCTTAAGTTTAATTAGATCCCACTAGTCAATTATGGCTTTTGTTGCAATTGCTTTCGGTGTCTTTGTCATGAAATCTTTACCTGTTCGTATGTCCAGGATGCTATTGCCTAGATTGCCTTCCAGGGTTTTTATAGTTTTGGGTTTTACATTTAGGTATTTAATCCATTTTGTGTTGCTTTTTGTATATGGTGTAAGAAGGGGACCAGTTTCAGTTTTCTGCATATGGCTAGCCAGTAATCCCAATAAGATGATGTGATGTTTTTGTGTCTTCTCAAAGCACGAGTCTTTTCTTGATCTGATTTTGGAATAAAATGTGAATTAAGGAAGTGAATATTACTCAAGCAAAGTTCTACTTCTCATGCGTATTATGTTCAAATTTTGGAGAAAGGAAACGGTAACATTTTCAATTTTCCAAGCACTATTTGCAAGCACCATACATTTTGCTCATATTTTAGGATATTTATAATATATTGTGATTACCTTAGTTTGTCAGGGTTGCCATAACAAAGCACCACAAACTGGGTGGCTTAAACCACAGAGATGTCTTACAGTTCTTACAGCTTTGGAAACTAGAAACTCAAGAACTGTAGGGTTCTTTCTATATGATGACTTGAGAAAGATCTGTTTAATGCCCCTCAACTCATTTTTGGTAAGGTGTTGGCAATATTTGATGTTCCTTAGCCCATAGATGCATCACCCTGATCTCTGCCTTTTTGTTCACATGGCAATCTCCCTGTGTGCCAGTTGGTCTGTATCCAGCCTTCTTTATAAAAGTCCTAAAAAAGACTATTGTCCTTATAAAAGTCCTTATAAATGTCCAAAAGATCCTATGGATTATAGGTTTGTCTTATTCCAGTATTGACCTCATACTAACGAATTACATCTGCAATGACACTATTTTTAATTAAAGTCACACTCTGAGGTACTAGGGATTAGAACTTCAATATATGAATTTTGAGGGAAAACAATTCAACCCCTAACAACAATTAGTTAACATGGCTTTATTTTCTTATTTAGTTATTATTTGGGAATGTTCACACTAAAATGCAAACACATCAGCTCGAAAAATCATTTCAAAGTAATCAATCAGTGAGTTTTACTGAGTGTCTAATTTTCTGCTAAATATTATTAGATATTGTTAGAGATAAAAAAAGAGATATAAAAAGAACCATTTTCTAAAACAGTCTATCTCCCCACCTAGTAGAAGTGACAAAACTAACCAACAGCAGCAACCTGTTTTACACTGAATAACACGTTAAAACACATCTAATTACAGAATCAAACATCCTACATCTTTTCCACATAATCTGACAACACCCTATTTTTTGTTGTTACTTTTTCTACAGGTATATTTTGAATCAATGTTCCTTGGTCATATTCCTGAAAATGTTCAAATTCATAAGAAAGCAGGTTCTGTTTATGGATTCAGGGGCTGCATTCTAGACCTTCAAATAAACAACAAAGAATTCTTTATCATCGATGAAGCACGAGGTGGAAAGAATATCGAGAACTGCCATGTCCCTTGGTGTGCTCATCATCTGTGCCGCAACAATGGCACCTGCCTCAGGTCAGTACTAGACTCCTGATTCCCAACCTACACTGCATGACTCCAAATTCTTAAAACAATAAGAGCCAGCAGCATTGTCCTCTGAGAGAGGGAAAAGACAAGTCCAGGACTCTCAAGTTTTTCTATGTATCACCTAGACTATGCACACATGTGGTATATTCTTGTTTTTCCAAAGAAATGTACATATTGTAACTCAAGTGACAAGAGATTCTCAGACTCTGACAATAACTAGGTAACTAGACCTGGTTTTGGCAATTTCAAATGCATCCACATTTTTATCTAGGTGTTCCAGCTTTTTATAAATATGAATGAAAGGCTATTATTCATTGGTGATGATTTTGATATATTTATTAATTTTTATATTTGTTTTTTATTCATCTGCCAAAAAAGAATCTGCTTAGATTGCTAAGATTAGAGATGAAGAAAAAATTATATCTGTTTTCTCTTTTTATTTGCAATCCTATATCTTTTTGCTTCTTGAAGCAGATTTATCATGCTTATAAACTTAAGAAGATTTTAATTAAAATTAATTTTGCTCCACTTAAATGTCTTAACTGAATCAACCCTGAGGGAGTCTCATTTGAACAGTGTAAAACATATTCCCAATTTTCTTCTGTCATCTGAGAATTCTTTATTTTGGGGCTACAAATAATTACAGAATGGAAGCTGAAACAGATACAACTTACAATAATTCAAGTCAAGGAAAAATTGACCAAATCACACAGGAAATATTTTAATTAATTAACCTCAGTATTTTCAAGGGGCAAGTTATCAAGCAGTCAATAATGACTCCATAAAAGTAAATATCTCCACACATAGTGTAGAAAAGAGAGAAATTTTATCAATAAAAACAGGATTAAAAAATGGTAGACAGAAACAAGCTCTGATAGTGATCGCTAGAATAGAAAATTTTAAAAAAGAGGGAGAGAGAAAGAACCAAATCGCAAAGACAAGAAACAGAGGACTGGACAGGTATGATAAAATCAAGGTGATGTATTTACCAATCGCAGAATGACAGTAATAAATTTGGAAAAAAAAAAAAAAAAGCATGGTTAGTGGAAGAGAGAGTTTCTTAGAGTGTCTAGAAATTTGGCTTCTGATTCACCGTGTAAGTATGCGACTTACACAGTGAATTTATACAGATTTATACATTGGTACAATAACAACAGCAACATAGACCTATTGAACATAAGTACCACAGATACAGATTTAAAGAACTAAAAGAGAGTAAATCTGGGGGCTGAGAGTGAAGATATCTCCTTGACTATCATCACTTTCCTCAAGGCTTTACTCAACAAGTATTTTGCTTTATAATGGACCCACTAATACCCAATTGTTTTTCAAAATCTAATAATGCAAAAATAATTTAGCAAGGCAACCTTCAGAATCCTGCAAAAGGACTTGCAATTCTGTTGAATTAAGCAAAACAGAAACAAGAAAAAACTTCTCTACTGACGTTGCTAATGTCTGAAATATTTGTGTCATTCAACCTAAGTAAATATTTTCCATGAGGCTTTATTACTGATGAAATTACAGAAGTGACGAGAACTGTGTTTTCTCCCTCCCTATATGTGGTGAACACACTCTCCTATGGCCCTGCAGTCCCCCTCCTGTTGTTCATGCCTTTGTGTGATCTTCCCTCCTTGACTGTGGATGAGACCTGTGACTTGCTTTTAACCAACAGACTATCCAATAAACTAAGGTGATGAGATGTCACTTCCAGGATTAGACTACATAGAAGTGTAAGCTGTAAGTTACAAAGAGATTATCTCTTTTGCTGCCTTTGAGGAAGCAAACAGCAGTTTGGGGAAGGCCCACATGACAAGGCACTGAGGCAGCCTCCAGCCAATAAGAAGCAAGGAGTTGAGGGTGTCCCTTGGCTGACAACCAGCAAATATTGAATCCCTCATTCTTACAACTGTGAAGAATTGAATTTTACCACCAACCACATGAGCTTGACAATGGGCCCTTTCCCCAATCAAGACTTGAGATAAGACCCCCAACCTAGCCAATACCTTTACTGCAATGTGAGATTCTTATGCAGAAGACCCAGTGAATCCATGCCCAAACTTGGCTCTTGGAAACTGTGAGTTAACTGTTAGTATGTTCTTTTAAGCTGCTAAGTTGGTGTTAATATTGTTATTCAGGAATAGAAAACTAATACACTCTCATTTCCTGGAAAAGTGTCTAACATTACCAACTCAGAAAAATTGGTAAAGATAAGGTTTATTTTAGAACATTAACTTTCTGATATTTTGTAAGCCAAGTACATGTTAAATAAAGTAAACCTCTTATCTGCATGAATTAAAGAACATCACATTAATTCCAATCTCAGTTATTTAATATGTATTTGAAAATAACAATAAAGATAATCATCCTAACAGGATATATATAAGCAGTCCTAGATTTATTTATACTTTATATATTGATTCTCTTAGACTTATTCCAACAAACACTGCCTGAGAGCCAACTAAGAGCCAAGGTATATGTAAATCAAAGACGTATATTCAAAAAACATAAAGAGTTTTTATTCTAGTGTGGAAGCTCTATCAGCTCTTCAGGACTTAAGGTAAATTTTCCCACAAAACAAATTGTATCTGTCAGTCTTCATCATGTACATTATCTCGCCTTCCATACTCATTTCTAAATCTTTCAACCTCTCAACCACAACTCCAGAGAAATCTACTGGAATGTCAACTGATTAGGCATGCACTATTTAAAGACTTGCAGATCTGTATGTCCCTTTATATTGCTGGCCAAATGGAGATGTAGCAGTTGTGTATCATTAAGTATAACACTTATTCACATCTTATGAACAACATGCTTTCTATCTTGATTGCCAGTGCTCAACTCCTGTAAACTACTACTTACACCGTTGCATATAGGACATGCTGCTCCATAGCAGCTATGACTTATATTCCCACAATCACCTTGTGTACTCCAACACATGATACACTGGAGTTGGCCAGTTCCAGAATAACAATTTTTTTTTTTTTACCTCTTGAAAATATCCAAAAAGAGATGCCTATAGTATATCAGAAGTTTAATATAAGAGAACAGACAGCTATAGGACCACGGAGGAGATTACCAGAATAAGAATACTGTCTTCCCACCAATACCCAACCCTACAGCTAGCACTCCGGCAGTCTGTGCAGTAATCCAAAAAGGAGAACCAGAAAATGTACTGAAGAGGAACGTAGACTCCCAATGAGACCATAAGCAGTTTCAGCTCATTAAGAAGAACACGTTTCAAAGAGGTAGGACACAGAGGGCTGTCACCATGACTAACTTTCTCCCTCAACAGATGCATACTCACACTTGGCATACACAGAGCAGTGTAGAGTCTTCCAAGAAAGAAATTCAGAGAAACCCTGTGCTACTGAGTGAGCCCATTCTGATTTTGACAAAATGGATCTGAACTGACTTCATGATTTTGGTAACTCACTTCCTGTCTATGTTGTTAGCCAAAGCCAAAGGTTCTTTTTCTTTCTGCTGCCACATCATAAAGTGGATTTCTCCAAAATCTTCTAAACTCTCTTCCAGTCCTTCTCACCCTTTGGCTTTGTTTTTTTCCCCTCAGTCCATGCCATGTGACCTGATCTCACTCCTGAGCCCATCTAGGCAGAGTTCTAAACTGCCCTTGTCTTTCCTCCTATTTTCTCAGAAGAGAAAATTGGATGCAAGACAGCTTTCAAAATAGCAGATCAATTTCAATAAGATGTGTTAATATTCAGCCTTTCTGGATTCAGGGAGGATGGACAAGATGGCCTGATGAAATTGTTCATAGGCTTATACGTTATATTACTTTACTTTCAAAGTAATAGACTGTTTATGTTCAGAATAAAAGAATGATTATTACAGAGACAGGAAGAAAACCTTTTACCTCTCTGCTTGCTCCTCTCAAAATACGCAGATACTGATGTTTTAATACTGTAGCATGTATGCATAAAGTTTTTACTTTGAAATACACATAACAACTCCTCATCACAATTTAATCGTTCTGGGCCAGGACTCTAATCGAAAGGTTGGGGAATGTTTCCTAATGGGGTATATGAGAACCTTAAGAAAGAGAGATTTTTCAACACACACACACACACACACACACACACACACACGGGCATTCTAATCTGTATCTCCTGAAAACACACGCCTGTTTTCCCCGATAAGTAAAGAATAATAGTGTTACAATATGAGATAACCCCTAAAGAAACCAGCTCTCTACGCAAGAGTGGGGTAGTGAATGAACAGAGTTTCAGAGCCATAGAGTTAGACCTTAGGGTTCACAAAATGAAATGCTGTTACAATGGATATTTGTAAGCAAAATCATCACTAATTTTTGTACCTTGGTTGATCTAATTTACTGCCGTAAAGTGCTGTTCCTACACTGTCTACAAATGTAATCTGCTTAGAAGAAGACAAATTTCATGATGAAAAGTATTAAGGAAAGTAACACTTCAGCAGCTTTACTGAGCAAATGTCATTCTGCTTTGAGTACCATCACAAGTTTCTGGACAGTGTCCAATCTTTTTTCATTTTGTTATAAATCTGTACTAGAATTTTCAAACCCCTGTGGTTGCTCATTTCAGAGAAATCCAAATTGCATGTAGTGAAATTCAGTTTAGAAAGTGATACAGAAGGGTTATTCTGAGTATCCAAATCTCTATGGACTTAAAACAAGCTGTTTCCAAAAGGGCATAGGAAGGTTAGTAAATTAAACGATAATATTTAAATCACTTTCCCCTTTCTGAGCCATATGTTTTTAAATAAGTTAAACAGTAATTAAAAGGAACATCAGGTTTGGGAATATACCCTATATAACCACGACACTAGAAACTTACATCACTGACATTACAGTAAATAATTATTGAGACGTTAATTTTAAATTTATTCTTAATTTTACCAGGACCTAAGCACATATAAATGTATTTTATCATCATTGAAAGTCAATAATTTCCACATCTCAATGAATCTGCTTTCTATGCTTCTAACTGTTCTCATAGTTTTTATTCATCACTAACCAATGCTATCCTCCATGTTCCAAGGCAGAGGCTAGCAAACATGTTCTGTGATGGGCCAGATAGCAAATAACAGAATTTGTATTGCAATAACTTAACTCTCCTATTGTAGCAGGAATGCAGCCACTGACAAAATGTAAACAAATGGATATGACTGTGTTGTGACAAAATGTAAACAAATGTAAACAAATGCATATGACTGCAGTCACTGACAAAATGTAAACAAATGGATATGACTGTGTTATGTTCCAATAAAACTTTATTTACCAAAATAGGTGACTGGCAGGATTTAGCAAAAGGTCACCATTTGCATACCACTGCACTAGGGCAACAAATGGATAAATTAGTGTTATTCAACTAATTGAGCTAGACTAAAGAAATCAAACCCAATTCAAATGAATAATGTTTTCATATTAAGTAAGCTTCAAACAGGGTACGTATTTGTTTAGCATTCGGAAATTATTATTCTCAGTATCCCATGTGAACAGAGGTGAGTTTCTTTCCTTTATTCTTTACTTTTAATCCATCTTTCCCTATTATCTCATTTTGTAGACTTTTTTTAACATTAGTAGAAAGAAGGCAGTTTTTTTGTGATTACTGGGGTTTTTAGTTTCCAACTCATTTAGCGCTTCAAAATGAGGTAGGAGTCATAAATCGAATTTGAAATTGCAATAGTAAGAACTGATATCCGGTTAAAGACAGGATATCAGGTCTTAGCTTTTCCATTTGTTCTGTAATAAGTTGCAACCCCTCACAAAATTTTTGCTTGTCTTCATTGTCATTTCACAATGTCATGTAGCTAGGAATAACCTGCTGAGATCTTTTAGTTTTTACTCTGTATCTAGTCCAGATTACCCCTAATCTAGCTCAGCAGTCTACCCTATTCTTCTAAATACCACAGGAAAAAAGAGCCTATTTCAGATCAATTTCTTATCACACATTTAGACTAATGACATTTTCAAATATTTAACCCTTCTTCTTAACTGCTACACTTCTGTCTGTAGTCCATATCTTTGAAATTGTACATAGGATTTAAGTGTCCCTTGTACTAGAAGATTACTTTATATTTAGTTAGATTATTCTCAACTGTAAAAGTTTACCAGTGAACCTCCAAACATCTCCCACTCTAGGCAGCCGTTGTTGCTAGAGAAACAGTGGGGGGAAATGCTAACCAGGTTTTGGGTAAGAATTTAGAAGCATATATGATTTCATAGTTTTCGCTCTCTTTCTCATCGTGTTAACTAATTGAGTATTTAAAGTGTTTTCTACATAATTCATTCACTAAAATCAGTCTCTACGGTATCAAAAGAATGTTTTCTTCTTTCATTGATGGTGTACATACTCTGTAGGTCTCCACTTTATTTTCCCTTACTGGAATATCATGCAGGTTCCAGAGCCTTCTATGTTTGTTCACATATTAAATCATCTGGTTCAGACTGCACTAATTCAAAACTTCTATCTCATATCCAATATAGTGGTCATCAGCCCCATGTCAGGTTGGACAAACTTCAAGTTCCAGAATTTAGAGTGGGGAAGGAATGTAATGCATTCTTGATTTCTTTCTATCCCTCTTCTGTTTCTAGTTTCTCCAGTTTGGGGTCTGGCTTGGGGCAGGAGGGATTTGACTGAAAAATATTGAAAGGTTTTCTTATGAACTGGTGCCATTATGGTTCTGTATTGATTTTCTACTGCCTGACACACAAACTCAGTGCTGTATCTCTTGTCAGATACATGCAGGAGTCCTCATCAAGCCTTGCTCCAAGGGCCACTCTATGGTTGCCTGAGGGGAGAAATGTTCTCTGGTTTGTTTCTCTCCGCCTAGTCCTTCACAGCTCCTTGCCTGCTGACATCCCCTCACCCAGTAGCAGAGCTGGCTTACCTCGAAGCTAATGAAGTTTAAGAGGCCCTCAACCTTGCACATGTCTTTCTGAGACTGGGAGTTGCTAGGAATTGCAACAATTTCTCACAATTTCCTTTGGGAAGGGAAAGCAAGTTCAATCAGGAAACATCTCCATATAAGTTCTAGTATTTGATAGCACAAGAGTGTAAAAATATTAGTTATTGACAAATTATTCGTTATCAATAATTTATTGCATGTTTCAAAATAGCTAAAATATAAGATTTGGAATGTTCTCGACACAAATTATAAATGTTTGAAGTGATGGTTATTCCAAGTATGCTAATTTGATAATCACACATTGTATGCCTGTATCAAAATATCACATGTGCCTCATAAATATGTAAAATTATTGTTGTACATAATCTGTATTATATATAGATTACTGTATATGTACAGTAATATATAGTAATATTTAGCCCTTTACATAATTGTGTATCCATTTTTAAAACTATAGTACAATAGGAAGCTAAATTGAGTAATAATAAAACTCTGGTCTCCTAAAAAAAAAAAAAAAAAAAAAAAACTATAGTACAATTAAAAAGAGAGTTCAGAGAAAGAGACCTGAATCTCCAAATACTAATGTAATTTGCTGTTATTTTCTTATTCTAAGTAAATAGTAACTTTTATGTATAATTTTTCATTTGAATCTGTAAAAATTTTTTGGTTGTAAAAGATCATAAAATTATATGAGCTTCAGGCCCAACAAAATCTAAACTCCCCTTTACAATTCTCTAAGACAGGATTCCAGCAAGATAATTCAAGCCCAATGTCAAAGTTTAATTTTCAAAAAGTTATAAACATGATTTTTATACAATTGTATAAACCACATACCAAAGATTCATTTAGCTCCTATACAAAGCAACCAGCATGAAGGTAAAATTGGTTCAAGAAGAATTCAAGAGGCTAAGCTTTTATAGGCACTGAAAGGATGCTAAAATAAAATTGCCAGATTTAGAGACAAAACTAGTTAATATTCCACAGGGCAATAAAATGTAATTTTGTGATATTTTCTACCAGTCTGTATTCATTTGTGTCTCCATCAAACCACAACCTACAAGTTAGCATGTAACTTCACAGAGTCCTGGTCTAATTAATAGTATTAATAACGCTAATGCACTTCATAACAATGTTTCAGTCAACGACAGACCAAATAGATGATGGTGGTCTCATAGGATTGCAATGGAGCTGAAAAGTTCCTATTTTCTGGTGATGTTGTGGCTATTATAGCATCATAGCACAGTTACTTTTGTTTTTATAAATTTAGTGTAGACTAAGTGCATGGTATTGATAAAGTTTGTGGTAATATACAGTAGTATTTTAGCCTTTTACATTCATTCACCACTCACTCACTGATTCACCCAGGGCAACCTCCAGTCCTGTAAGCTCCTTTCTTGATAAGTACCCTATATAGGCATACTATTTTTCTTTTCTTTTATACTGTATTTTTACACATCTTTTATATGTTTAGATACACAAATACCACTGTGTTACAATTGCCTACAGTATTCAGTACATGTTTTGGTACTACATGCTGTACAGAGCTGTATTACAGCTTAGGAGCAATAGGCCATACTGTATAGCCTAGGTGGATCGTAAGCTGTGCTATCTAGGTTTGTATAACGACACTCTATGATGCTTGCACAATGATGAAATCACCTAATAAGGCATTTCTCAGAAGTGTTATTGAGTGACATATAACTGTAAATAGTGAGCCAAATAAAAGTTCACCATCTAGAGAATTACATAATCCTTAAGCAGGCCCATTAGACAATGCTCTGGTGTGATATTACAAGAACACGCAACTCTGCTTTTGTATTATTACTAAGTTTTGAATCTTTTCTGAACACCAGACACTTTTTGCATTACCAGAAGATAGGAGTTCCAGCTGCTTCAGTGTAACCCTCTGCTGTCCTTAATGTTTAACAAGAAAAGGTCGTGATAAGCAAAAAAGTACCTATGCAAATATACACATACTATTAGAAAAGAAGAAAAGGAGAAACAGGCATGTTTTGGCTCACTGTTACTTAGACAAAAAGCAATGCATCGCAACAAAAAATGTTGGTAATTGTTTTCTGGTTTTTTCTTTTTTCTAGAACATCCATGTTTAGAAATTATTTTGATCTAAATCTGTCTGATTAAAATAGGATATGTGTCCTTAATACCATCAATCTGTCCCTTCTTTTATACTATGAGTGCTGTAGAGCCTCGTTTGTGTTAAGCAGTGTAATGATCATGCGATTCATAAACATAAATAAGACATGGAAACCTTTTCCACATATTACTTTGTTTATGATAATCTCAAGTTTGTAAAACATTAAGGCATGCAGAACAAATTGTGTTTTTCCATTTATACACATAAAGTGCAAGCTTAGGTTAAAACAGCCTAGGTTTCACAATTTCTATTGTTTATCTTTTTTTGTCTCATTTCTTTCCCCCATTCTACAAGTGCCAGGTCTTGTGAAAATGGATTGATGTGAGGTCATTTATTCTTGGTTGGAGAGTGTGACTGAAGCTGCAGGGTTTTTAGTTGCTTATAAAAGTGGATCACATATTTGGAAAGCATAACTCTTACCAATGTAAGTGTCACCAGCTCTTGGTAAAGTACAAATGCAGTTTAAATTGATTTTCTAACCACTTTTATTACTGCCATCCTTGAGTGTAGCAACAAGGGCTGGGCATTTGTTTTCACAGAGCAGAAGGCATTTATTAATAGATCCTCGGCAAATCAGAGTTGTATTAAAGTCATGATTACAATTGTATTTTAATAAGAACAAAGATTAAATATGAAGAAATTGTGTTTCTTATAACAAATTTGAAAAGCCTCAAAGAGTTAAAATTTCAAGGTTTGACCAATGGAAAAGACCACTATCAAATTGCACACATATTTTTATATCATATTTATGCAGCAAGGTCAAATAAGTAGCGGGAAAAAAAATTTCATCTTCAATTTTCTCTACCCTTAGGTAATAATACATGGAGAACTCATTTACCCTGATTGATCTTCCTGGGCATAAGAGACTTCTCTGGCTTAAATCCCATCTGAAAACCCTTTTCTCTCCTTTCTTAACGGAATGCTAATAGTATCTCTCCCTCACTCTCTTCTTCAAAGAACAAGCACGCCAAATGTGACTTGCTAATATTTTTTTTTGACTGTTTTGCTTTCCTTCAAAAACTATTTATTAATGAGTTTTTTTAAAGTAGGAAAAGATGTGTTAAAATCTGTTTATTTTGTAAGTAGAAGCATTTATTTTTGTTTTACCACTTACAGATTGAATTCATGCACCCAAAAAAAATGCATAAAGATGGCAAATTGTGTTAACCACTATGATTTTTACATATAATTAAACATGACACTGTTAAAATTGTGTGACAAGCTTGACAAACAAAATGAAAACAGAGCAAAGTCAAAGGTGGAACAAAATGTGAGATATTCAGAATCCGTTGGCTTTCGGTTTACAAAATGCTTAAAAACAAGTTTAAGTGATTAATTTAGAAAGAAAACAAACCAATCCTACTGGTTGAGTAGTAAACAAACTTCACAAGCCTTACATGTTTTTCCTGGCCCATTTGCTGGTAGATATTGTAGCTTAAGAAAACTGCTTAACCTTTTATTATAGAAAACTAAAGTAAAAATTGTTCCCACCTGCCTACCTAAACCTCCAGTGGTTTGAAGCCAAAAGTTAAAACTTGGTAAAGACTTGAGAGTATATACACTACATGGGAAAACACTGGAAAATAAATCTGGGTATTGTTTACTGACAGTAAAATGCAGTCATGGCTTTAAGCAAGTACTGACTAGATATGACCACCACTAACTGACATTGATCTAATAATTAGCAAGTGTTGTCTGTGCCGAGATATGCATAGTCACATTGTTCTCATACGAATTTATCTTAAAATGATGTTACTACTTAAAATATCTTTATAACATAGTTTTACATTTTTATTTCAAAAATGATAAAATGGAGTATAAATGAATTAAGAGATTGGTTCAAATTGACACTAATAATAAAGATAGGATAAATTCTAATTTTTTAGACTTTAATTCAATGCTCTCTATCTTAGGATCTGAAATATAAATCAAGCATTTATTTCATCACAAATAATAAAGGTTAGTTCTCTTCTTGTAAATTTGTTTAAATTCCTTGTAGATTCTGGGCACAAAAAAGACATTTATGCGGCCAACAAACATGTGAAAAAATGCTCATCATCACTGGTCATCAGAGAAATGCAAATCAAAACCACAATGAGATACCATCTCAAGCCAGTTAAAGTGTCGATCATTAAAAAGTCAGGAAACAACAGATACTGGAGAGGATGTGGAGAAATAGGAATGCTTTTACACTGTTGATGGGAGTGTAAATTACTTCAACCATTGTGGAAAACAGTGTAGTGATTCCTCAAGGATCTAGAACTAGAAATACCATTTGACCCAGCAATCCCATTTCTGGGTATATACCCAAAGGATTATAAATAGTAGCATGATTATAAATCTTGCTACTACATAGACACATGCACACATATGTTTATTGCAGCACTATTCACAATAGGAAAGACTTGGAACCAACCCAAATGCCCATCAATGATAGACTGGATAAAGAAAATGTGGCACATATACACCATGGAATACTAGGCACTCATAAAAAAGGATGAGTTCGTGTCCTTTTCAGGTACATGGATGAAGCTGGAAATCATCAGTCTCTAAACTAACACGGAACAGAAAACCAAAGACCACATGTTCTCACTCATAAGTGGAAGTTGAACAATGAGAACACATGAACACAGGGAGAGGAACAGCACACACTGGGGCCTGTTGGGGTGGTGGGCTAGGGGAGGGATAACATTAAGAGAAATACCAAATGTAGATGGCGGGCTGATGGATCCAGCAAACCACTATGGTGCGTGTATACCTATGTAACAAACCTGCACGTTCTGCACATGTATCCCAGAACTTAAAGTATAATAATAAAAAAAAAAGGTTAGTTCTCTAAACTAAATGATTTAGTAACTATTTTTAGCAGTGGGAATTACACATAAGGACTAGGCTACGTATAAAAATTATAGCTTCATCATTTTAGATTACTCTAACAGGCAAGAGGTCTGTGTTTTGCCCTTCCTCTTAAGTATGCCACTAACCATTTCTGAACCTCACTTTCATCATTTGTGTAGAGAGGGAATTAAACTAGACTGGGATTTTCAAAGCTATTTTTCAAGTATAGTAATCAGTATTCCTTGGGGAGAAAAAGGTAGGTAGGGAGAAATTTCTCTAAGACAAATTCATAAAATGTCACATATTCCTTTCTCTCTCTTGGAGTTTCAAAAGAAATCCTGTAAAAAAGAACCCATTCAAATCTGCTTAGAAGTAACTAAACTAATTTCACCGAGAAAAATAAAGTATTTTTCCAGGAATATCTATTAACATTACATAAAATATTCTCTTTCTCAGAAATAGAGTGGAGAAATGTTGTAACAAATGATATAAACAAGGCCCAACAAGTGAAATTTGTTTCTACTTTTAAAAGATTTCTATAGTGGAAGACTGTACAGCAACAATTGGGAAAGTCTTTGAGTTTAGTATGTTTCGATACCAAGAACCCTTTCTTGATATCTCACCTAACTTGCCATGTGCTTTAAGATATGTGGTTTTGTCTTTTCAGTCTGAGATTAATAGAACTTTTGACAAATACATTTGAAATGCAACAAAATTGGCAGAAAATCATGCCTAAAATACTTGAGTTCAGTCTTGAGGTAGGACATCATCTGGCTGTTAGACCTATGTGGTGGGATTGTGCCTGAATATCCACCCGACTAATTTCTTTCCCCTTTTATCTGTCACAAATTCTCTGGGCTTTTTTATTTCCTTCTCCAGTCTACCCATCCACTTAGAAACACAATTAAAGCCTCAAAAATGTTCTAGACCTAAATGTGAGCCACAAATATTTATATGCATGATTGCAGAATGAGATTTTCTTCTCCCACAGAGAAAACTGAAGATCACCAAGACCTGTCTAATCCTAAATATTTAAGAATCTTAGACTACTTCTAGAGCTATTTTCTATAATCTAGAGGTATATAATCTAATTGAAGTATTAAGAGAATGCATGCTGAATTAAATATATTGAGGATTATTTTCCTGTTTTATACTCTATCATTGGATGTATTAAACATCTATTACCACGCATATAGAGGGCTACTGAGAAAATCTTTTAACATGTTAGTCAGATTAAGTAAAAACCCAGATAATGCTAGGATGGAGCAAATCACACTGACAGGTAAATCCTCCTTAAGTTGAAATAGACAGAAGAGATTACTTAGATGCTCTCACAGTGCAGCTCTCCATTGCTGGGCTTGACTATCTATTGCCTATTCTACTTTACAACTTTGTAGGGCTGGAGGTTAACTTGTAGATTTTTGTCCAGTAGAAATGAGAATAACTTGTTTCTAACCAAAAGTACCCTAAATGGTACAATTTATGATCCTGTTGGACATTAACCATTTTTATATCCAACCCAGCAATCTTAATATTGCTTCTCAAATGTTCTTTAAATTACTGTTGGCATCTTACTATTTTCCTAATTATTGAGTTAAATAAAATTTTGACATGCATTCATATTGTGTTTGCATGAGTCATGATTTTACCATTATGAAATTATACTTTATCAAAATTGTCTTCTAGTTTCCTTCCTCTTACCATTTTTAAATAAAAGCAAGTGGATTAAAATGAAGACAAAGTGCACATTGAAGTAAGAAAACAGTCACAGAGGAGAAGGAGAAAGACAATGTCAACCCTCTTGCTTCAGGATTGGGGAGAGGATACCACTTCTCTGTCAGCAAGATGTGCTCCATCATCCCACAGATTTTTTCTTTCTTTTTTTTTTTTTTTTTTTTTTTTTTTTTTGAGACGGAGTCTCGCTGTGTCCCCCAGACTGGAGTGCAGTGGTGTGATCTTGGTTAACAGCAAGCTCCACCTCCCGTGTTCACACCATTCACCTGCCTCAGCCTCCCAAGTACCTGGGACTACAGGTGCCCGCCACCCAGCTAATTTTTTGTATTTTCAGTAGAGACAGGGTTTCACCGTGTTAATCAGAATGGTCTCAATCTCCTGATCTTGTGATCTGCCCCACTCAGACTCCCAAAGTGCTGGGATTACAGGCGTGAGCTACCACACCCAGCCCATCCCACAGATCTTCTATCTTGGGAACCACGGCCAGTTTCATGGACATGGGGCCAGTGCAGCAGCACAGGACACCTTGCTCACAAGGGCCTTCACTAGGAGTGTAATGCTGTGAAGTGGTCATCTGAAAATTCTTAACATAATATAGTCAATGTTAGCTTTTGTAAGTGAAGTAAGTTGGAACAATGGAGCATATGTCAGGGACCTGGAGGAACAGATTACGTTTAGTCTCACTCTCACCACCTCACCATGTCTCCAGGAAAAGTTCTCAGCTACCTACTTTTCCTCACCAACCCAATAACCACTGCCATCTCCTCTCATAGCAACGGTCTGGGTGTGGACACGGGGAGAGTCAGGGTTGGGTACATACACCACATGTACTCAACTCAGGGCAGGATCTCAGGTGCTGTGAAGTTCTGCTCTCACCCCATGAGTGTCCTCATGACTGAGGAAATGAGTGGCATTAAATAGCAAATAAAAAACGTGGTAACAGCTTGCAAGAGAGAGAGAGACTACAACAGAAAGTCAAAAGCTGTTCTACTGCTTTTTGAATTAGGGACTCTTCATTGTCATCATGAACTTATCCCCACAGATTATGTGGCTTGTCCTGTGGGGGATGAAGAACAGGGATTCTCAATGTTGCACTGATTGATGTGTCCAGTCCCCACAGACCCGGACTGGCCACTGCAAATATATCAAATTAATTTATCATTGATCTTCAAATCTTTGTTTAGTTTCAAATTTGTTTATCTTTATCCTAATGATATGTACTCAGAGAACAAAGTAAGTCCTAATAGTACTGCTTGAGGTTATTTAAGGATTCTATAATAATTACAGGGACTATACAGAATACTTACTCCCTATTAGTTAGTTTTAAACTAGTCTACAGAAATCCATCAGGCTATTCTCTCTGATTAGGATTTAAACACCGGAAATAAACAAAAATTCCTCATGCTCTTATTTAAATGCAAACTCATAAAAGCCAGGTTAGGAATACTTTAAATCTGGTTTCTAAGATTTTTACTGATGTTAACATCTGTATTGATTGTGTATTATGAAACTGTCCTTAGACAAAGAAGCATCCATACTCACGTCAGTTTTACAAGCACATCAGAAGAGAGCCTACTATGCTAGTCATTTTGCAAGGCATAAAAATAATGCAAATAATAAATCACAAACCTTATACTTAAGAAGCTTAAGGGGGAATGAAGATACCACAATATGACATATAAGTGATAAAATATATTGATGCTGTGTTGAAAAAGATACCACTGTGAACACACTCAGAATAAGAACAATAAAAACAGTGTATAAGTGGAATATATTATTGTACATCATCACAACAAGCTCAATTTTGATGTATTATGCTGTTAGGTAAAAATTACATATTACTTCTGTATAACCAAAAGTACACTTTGCGTAATATAGATCTACTTTTCACATATTCCTACCAAGTTCTTCTCCTTTTGGATTTGCATTACTGACTAAAACATCTAAAACTGCCTAGTAAGGAAAAATTCCGATGAAATTTCTGAGCTGCCTAGCATGGCTGACTAGAGACTTAATAGTGGTGAACATCATCCTTTTTGAGCTCATCTGGGGGAGCTTTTTACTGAAAGGAAGAGTGAAGTTTATCAAGGGTCATCTGGCAGGAGAGTCTTTTATTAGAGTTTTGAGACACCTCTGAAATATTCTGCCTTCACCTTTCGAGCCTTGTAGAACAGAGAACTGCAGATCTCATAGCTAATATTCAAACTGAAATTGGACCACATAGATATGAGAAATCAACTTGACACCAAAGGTTATCCGTCTTCCCACACTGCTTTTCTGACTCAAATCTCAATTTCACAGGTACTTTTATTTTTGAGTTCACTTTTTGGAGTAAGAAAAATAAAAAAACAGTTTCCACACATACCCCTGCATTTTTCCCCAATTAGATGCATCTTGCAAATCCAGCTGTGATTCTTTTGTTGTCTCTCAGATGCAGACATATAAGCCCATAACCAAGACTACAAAAATAAAGAATTGTATTTGCCCTGGAAATATTATAATGTAAGCTACCACATCTTTATTTTCATCTGAAGCTCTCTTCTAATATTTGCACTAATATTTTCTCTGATATCTGAGTCTTTTTCAGAGAATATTCCTAGAAAAAGCAGATAAATATCAAACTAAAATAGCCCCAAAGAGCACATATAAATATAGAAGACAAATATAAAAAGCATGCTACAAAGGTCTTTCTTTATTATAATTACTGAAAGCAGAAAAAAATCATAATGTGACAGAAATTCTAATGGTACTTGTGATAGTACAATCTCACATAACCTAAAACTAAGCTGCAAAAGCCAACCTTATCAAACACTGTTGAGTGATTTTTTTTTTTTTTTTTTTTTTTGAGACAGAGTCTCACTCTGTCCCCCAGGCTGGAGTGCAGTGGTGCGATCTCGGCTCACTACAAGCTCTGCCTCCCGGGTTCACGCCATTCTCCTGCCTCAGCCTCCTGAGTAGCTGGGACTATAGGCGCCCGCTACCACGCCCGGCTAATTTTTTTTTTTTTTTTTTTTTTTTTTGTATTTTTAGTAGAGACGAGGTTTCACCGTGGTCTCGATCTCCTGACCTTGTGATCCGCCTGCCTCGGCCTCCCAAAGTGCTGGGATTACAGGCGTGAGCCACCGCGCCCGGTCTGAGTGATTTTTTTTAACTTACTCTGCTGTTTAAAAGCTATGTGATTTGAGGCACATGGCTTCACCTCTCAAAACTTGTTTCTTTGTGAGGGAGGAGATTCCAATACCAGCTAGAATTACTCCCCAGGGCTGCAAGAAGTTGACATAAAACTGCATGTATGGAAATGTTTTCAACTGCAAAACATCATACAAATGCAAGGACATTTTATTATATCTGCACAGAATGTTGAAAAAGAGAGAATGTGAAGGTTGATTTGAACAAGCAGCCTCTGTTTTGCTTATGCGGATTAATTATGGATTTCCATGTTTCCAAAGTATTCACAAATTTGTTTAAATAGTGAGATTCAGAACCAAATGAAACGTGGTGAATTGATCAAAAGTCCAAAAATTTTTCCAAAGTTATCGTCACTTGTGTCAGGATCACATCCATGCTTTTGATGGGAATATTCAGACAGAAGTAAATTCCTCTTACAGTTGGGTAGCATTGCCAGTGTCATTAAGTACTGTCTCTCTCTCCTCCAGAAACATCATAATATGTGGCTATACCACAGTTTTTAAAATATATTCTATTGTCCATTAACGCCACACAGGCTACTTCTACACAGTAGTCCACCTTTATCCACAGTTTCACTTTCGGGGTTTCAGTTTCTGGCAGTCAACTGTAGTCCAAACATATTAAATAAAAAATTCCAGAAGTAAACAATAAGTTTTAAACTGGGGACACTCCTGGATAACATGATGAAGTTTCTGTTGTTCTGCTCTGTGGTATAACAATATACCAACTGTCACAATATCAAAGAACTCGTGTTCAAATGACCCTTATTTTACCTAATCATGGCCCCATACACAAGAATAGTGATTCTGGCATATTGTTGTAATTGTTCTATTGTATTGCTAGTTATTGTTGTTAATCTCCTACTTGCCTAATTTATTAAACTTTATCATAAGTGTGTACCAAAAGGGAAAAAATATATATATATATGTGTGTGTGTGTGTGTGTGTATACACATATGTAAAGGCCCTAGTACTGTCTACAGTCTTAAGCATCCACTGGGGGTCCTGGATTGTATCCCCCACAGATAAGGGGAAACAACTGTATTCTTGCCAGATAAACCCCTTGCAGGGGGAAGGTAATAATAAAAAAAAAAAGCTAACATCATTGATTGCTTACATGTATTAATTACTCTATATGTATTATCTCAGTTAATCCTTGTAACAATGCTATGCAGTTCAAGCTATGGTTATCTCCATTGTATAAATGGCAAAGCTAAGGTACAGAGAGGTTAAACAATCCATCCAAGGTCACAGCAATAGTAAAAGGGGCAGGGGTTAAACTTCAGGCAGTCAGCTTAGCCTCTGCTGTATACTCTCACCCTTTATTGCTTCCTATGGCATGTTCTACTGAAATGGCTCTTATGCTGTTGCTATTGCTTTGAACAGCTATCAGGTTTTTAAATTTTTTCCATAAGTTATTAGGGTACAGGTGGTATTTGGTTACATAAGTAAGTTCTTTAGCCATGATTCATGAGATATTGGTGCACTCATCACCTGAGCAGTATACACTGCACCATATTTGTAGTCTTTTATCCCTCACCCCCTCCCACTCTTCCCAAGTCCCCAAAGTCCTTTGTATCATTCTTATGCCTTTGCATCCTCATAGCTTAATTCCTATGTGTCGGTGAGAACATACAATGTTTGGTTTTCTATTCCTGAGTTACTTCTCCAATCTCATCCAGGTCGTTGCAAATGCTGTTAATTCATTTATTTTTATGGCTGAGTAGTATTCCATTGTGTGCATGTGTGTGTGTGTGTGTGTGTGTATATATATATACACATATATATATATATACTCATTAATTGATGGGCATCTACCAGTTTTTAAGTGCTTTGCAATGCTTCATGAAGGATAACTTCTTTAATTATCTCATTAGTGCACATTTTAAAAACAGACATTGCAACCCCTATGTTATAAAATAACGAAACTGAAGTTAAACAGTGTACTCACGTTCACAGAATAGGTGGCATAAGTACCTTAGCTGAGATTTTAGCCCAAATTTGTTTGAATTCTGCAGTTCATTTTCTTTCAACAATTGTATGGTAAAATGCCCATGATTCTTTTCACTGGTACTCATGATACTTACTATTACAGGCTCTGTTTTCTGGGTCTTACTTACTCGTACTTTCTAACTACTGGTTATAATGAGCTGTTCCCTCAGATCTTACAAATACCAAGGAAGGTCCAAAAGCCAAACCATGGTGCTGTTTATGTTTTTATTAAAATCAGGCAAATCAACCCAGTTGACACAGCCACCATTTTTTGGTTCCACAGAAAACGATTTACGCAAGTTTGAATTGAAATAGAAAAAGCTCTTTACTCATGAATAAGTTTTTATACATTGTCATGCAGACCTGTTACAGTACCAGATGACTCTTACAAGAGAAAGGAGGACAATTTGATACCTGGGTGCTTGTCAAAGGGTTATATTTTCCCAGCTCATCAAAAATGAAATGCACTTTGCACTTGTGAAATCCTCTGTTAAAATTGAAAACAAACCACTAAAAATAAAAATTACAACGGTGCAAACATGTTACCTATTAGGTTGAGAAAGCAGGGGCAGAAAATCTTAGGTTGGTATACATTAACATCATACGACCTTTTCTTCTGCCAGCTGCACAAAGATTAGAAAAAACAGAATACCTGCCTTCATGGCTCTTGTGAAGGAACAAAGCTTATTGATAGTATCTTCCACAAAGTAAGAATTATCGATCTTACGCAGAGTTAAGAATTCTACCCTATAAAGAGTAAATACATAAATAGAAAGGCCCCTTTGAGCCAAAAGCATTCTGTAAGCACAGGAAAGGTAGAAATGTTAAGCATATATCCCAAAGTTATTTTTTTAAATCGCCAACTTAATCTCTGTAGCCTGTGTTAAATTTTTTTAGAGAAATCAAAGAACAATATAAGTATAAGCTGGTTTACTGCAATAGGAAGAGTCCATAAAGCTAAACTAAGCAAACGTGCCAAGTATTCACCATGGTGAAGATTGTTTTTATTTTAGAAACCTGGCAGTATCTGTTGGCATAATATGACAGTAACTGCCTCCTCTTACTGGCTGTGTTTTTCTTTTTCTATGGCTCTGTCTACTGTAGCCTGAAATTGTCACTTTACTTTTCTAAGTGTTAAATCATAAGCAATAAAGGAAGTGATTGTTGTTTTAATTGTACTAACAAGAGGAGAAGTATGAGGGGAGAAATTCATGTTTCGCTCTATTTGCCTTACATTTTTGGATCCAGTGTTCTGATTTATACTGTGACTTAGGCTGCTTCAAGACTCAGAGCTAAATTATAAAGTCAGTTTTCAGCTTCAGCAAACTCTCTCTGGGTCCTGCTGTGTTTCCCTTAATGGCAAGGACTAGCAGATTCCATCTGTAAGCAAGCATGTTTTGCATATGAACTACCACAAGGCAAAAGACAAGGCAGAAAAGAATTGCAAATCAACAATTCCTTTTCCTGTTGTGTTTGGGGTTGTTTTTTGTTTCTTTTAAACACAGGCGGGAAATCAGCAAGTGATTTTGGAAGAAATCTTTTTTATTGTGGAATTGGAAGAACAATTATTTGATGTTTTGTATGCATATACTTGAAAGCAAAATGCCATCGCTTAATATAAATATAACAGTGGGCTTTAAAATCTGAGCTAATCTTGCTTAGATACGCAGCACAAGAAACAGTGGATTTCTTCAGCTGCTGACTTATACAGTACTCTTGCTTGTTGTTCTAGGTTTGTTTAGTCTGATGTGAACATAAGTTCACCCCAGCTAGTGGAGAGTCTACTGAGAATACATAAGTATTTCAATTTTACTTCAAATTAAAATGGAGGAAGGAATCAAACTTCCAGTGGAAAAAAAAAACAAAAACTGTTATTGCTCTTTATACTGGCCCAAAGGTAGAACAATATTCTTTTTATATTCTGTTTCTCTTAAACCAGATTTAATCTTCCTTCCACTGGGCAGAGTAACCAAAACATTAATAACTTACTGCCACCTACAGATGGAAGATAAGTCTTTGAAAATGCCTGCTACTAGCAAGAAAAATGAACCTGGAGTTCACACTAAAGACCCACAGGTCAAAGAACATAGATCTTATAGGTGTTCAGCGTGAGAAATGAATACTTCCCTACCATCAGTAATTAGACTGTGCTTGTAGTGTGAAATTTAAATGAAATTAAAACTACTGAAAAAATATTCTCCAATGCTATATTCCAGTCATTTTCTTCTCATAAAATTTCTTCCTAATGGCAGTGAGTTGTCAGTTACTACAGTCTAAGTTTTAAGGAGAGGGGGAAAAAAAAGAAAACCCATAGTCTGTGACAAGCTTGGTGCCAGTCAACATTTGCAATAAGCTGTCCCCTCGCC
This sequence comes from Macaca thibetana thibetana, assembly GCF_024542745.1. Taxonomy (NCBI): domain Eukaryota; kingdom Metazoa; phylum Chordata; class Mammalia; order Primates; family Cercopithecidae; genus Macaca; species Macaca thibetana. The sequence goes on along the minus strand of NC_065581.1, from coordinate 61,483,868 downwards.
CAGACCCAGGAATGCCACCTCTTGGTCCCTTGAGCAAGCCGTGCCAGGAGCAGAAAGCAATGCCCTCTTTGTGTTATTATTTCTTGAAACCACATACCAGCAGCTTTTCTTGGCACATGTCTGAAGCGTCTCAGATCTACTTCTTACATTTCTCAGTGTGCAATTAAATGAATATTTCTTTTCTCCCTGTATACAGTATTTGTGCACTTTTTTTAGTCCACATTTTTATTTTCTTTTATAAAGAGTTCATATGATGACATTGTTACATGATTGGGTTTTATTGCTTTTTCAAATTAGCATTTCTTACATTTTTCTAAATCTATAATGTAAATTTGGGAAAAAAAATAACAGAATATACAGGAAGATTCTCGAAGAAACATTGAAGATTGATTATGGTGTCCCATCAAAATGTATATGTTGGAATGTAATACCCATTGTGATAATACTTAGAAGTAGGACCTTTAGGGGGTGATTAGGTTATAAGGGCTCCACCCTCATGGATTCGATTAGTGCCCTTCGCTTATAAAAGAGACTTGAGGGGTCTGTTTGTCCCTTCTGTCACATGCCTCCCTGTGAAGAGACCAACAAACAGGCTTTGTGTGAGCAATAAAACTTTTTAATCATCTGGGTGCAGGCAGGCTGAGTCCGAAAAGAGAGTCAGCAAAGGGAGATAGGGGTGGGCTGTTTTATAGGATTCAGGTGGGTAGTGGAAAATTACAGTCAAAGGGGGTTTTCTCTTGCGGGCAGGGGCGGGGGGTCACACGGTGCTCAGTGTGGGAGCTTCTGAGCCAGGAGAAGGAATTTCACAAGGTTAATCCCTCAGTCAAGGTGGGGCAAGAACAAATCACAATGGTGGAATGTCATCAGTTAAGGCAGGAACTCGCCATTTTCACTTCTTTTGTGATTCTTCACTTGCTTCAGGCCATCTAGATGTATACATGCAGGTCACAGGGGATACGATGGCTTAGCTTGGGCTTAGAAGCCTGACACCTTCCACCATCTTTGAAGCGAGCCCTAACCAGATAATCTGCTGGCACCTTGATCTTGGACTTTGCAGCTTCTAGAACTGTGACCAATAAATTTATTTTGTTTATAAATTACCCAATCTATGCTATTTCGCTATAGCAGCAGGAGCAGACTAAGAGATAATCTAAGATGCAGTAAAAGGTAATGACTAAGAATAGATTCACATACAGGTAGGTAGGTGGTTGAATTTGGACCAGGTTATTTACAGACATACCTTAGAAACGTTGTGGATTTGGTTTCAGACCACTGCAATAAATCCAGCATCACAAAAGGTGAGCAGATGAAATTTTTGGTTTCTTAGTGCAATAAAATTATGTTTACACTCAACTATAGTATATTAAGTGTGCAAGAACATTATGTCTAAAACAAAATGCACAGACACTTCTCAAAAGAAGACATTTATGCAGCCAACAGACACATGAAAAAATGCTCATCATCACTGGCCATCAGAGAAATGCAAATTAAAACCAAAATAAGATACCATCTCACACCAGTTAGAATGGCAATCATTAAAAAGTCAGGAAACAACAGGTGCTGGAGAGGATGTGGAGAAATAGGAACACTTTTACACTGTTTGTGAGACTGTAAACTAGTTCAACCATTGTGGAAGACAGTGTGGGGATTCCTCAAGGATCTAGAACTAGAAATACCATTTGACCCAGCCATCCCATTACTGGGTATATACCCAAAGGATTATAAATCATGCTGCCATAAAGACACATGCACACATATGTTTATTGTGGCACTATTCACAATAGCAAAGACTTAGAACCAACCCAAATGTCCATCGATGATAGACTGGATTAAGAAAATGTGGCACATATACACCTTGGAATACTATGCAGCCATAAAAAAGAATGAGTTCATGTCCTTTGTAGGGACATGGATGAAGCTGGAAACCACCATTCTCAGCAAACTATTGCAAGGACAGAAAACCAAACATCACATGTTCTCACTCATAGGTGGGAATTGAACAATGAGAACACTTGGACACAGGAAGGAGAACATCACACACCAGGGCATGTCATGGGGTGGGAGGGGGGAGGGAGAGCATTAGGAGATATACCTAATGTAAATGACGAGTTAGTGGGTGCAGCACATCAACATGGCACATGTATACATATGTAACACACCTGCACGTTGTGCACATGTGCCCTAGAACTTAAAGTATAATTTAAAAAAAAAAAAAATGACACACACCAAAAAAAAAATGCACATACCTTAATTTAAAAATACTTTATTACTAAAAAATGCTAATGATCATTTAAGCCTTCAGCAAGTCCTAATCTTTTGCTGGTAGAGAGTCCGTCCTTGATATTGATCACTGCTGACTAATGAGAGTGGTGGTCACTGAAGGTTAGAATGGCTGTGGCACTAAGATAATAATAAAGTTTGTCACATTGATTGACTCTTCTTGTCATGAAAGATTTCTCTGTAGTATCCAAGGCTGTTTAATAGCATTTAACCCATAGCAGAACTTGTTTCAAATCCTGCCACTGCTTTATCAACAAAGTTTGTGTATACTCTAAATCCTTTGTCATCATTTCAATGATATTCACAGCATCTTCACTAGTAGATTCCATCTCAAGAAACCAATTTCTTTGCTCATTTATAAGAAGCAACTCCTCAAATTCAACTTTAATCATAAGATAATAGCAATTCAGTCATTTCTTCAGGCTCCACTTCTAATTCTAGTTCTCTTGCTTTTTCTGCCACATCTGCAATTATGTTTTCAACTGAAGTCCCGAACCCTCCAAGTCATCCACAAGGACTGTAATCAACTTCTTCCAAACTCCTCTTAATGTTGATATTTTGACCTTTTCCCATGAATCATGGATGTTTTTAATGGCATCGAGAATGGTGAATCTTTTCCAGTTTTTAATTAACTTTCCCTAGATCCATCAAAGGAATCACTATCTATGGCCTTACAAAACGTATTTCTTTTTTTTTTTTTTTTTTAATTTTACTTTAGGTTCCAGGATACATGTGGAGAACATGCAGGTTTGTTACACAGGTATACATGTGCCATGGTGGTTTGCTGCACCTATCAACTCATCATCTAGGTTTTAAGCCCCACATGCATTAGCTATTTGTCCTAATGCTTTCCCTTCCCTTACCCCCACCACCCCCCGACAGGCCCTGGTGTGTGTTGTTCCTCTGTGTCCATGTGTTCTCATTGTTCGACTCCCAGTTATGAGTGAGAACATGCGGTGTTGGTTTTCTGTTCCTGTGTTACTTTGCTGAGGATGATGGTTTCCAGCTTCATCCATGTCCCTGCAAAGGACATGATCACATTCCTTTTAATGGTTGCATAGTATTCCATGGTGTATATGTACCACATTTCCTTTATCCAATATATTATTGATGGACATTTGCGTTGGTTCCATGTCTTTGCTATTGTAAATAGTGCTGTAATAAACATACATGTGGATGTGTCCTTATAGTAGAATAATTTATATTCCTTTGGGTATATACCCAGTAATGGGATTGCTGGGTCAAATGGTAATTCTGGTTCTAAATCCTTGAATAATTGCCACACTGTCTTCCCCAATGGTTGAACTAATTTACATTCCCACCAACAGTGTAAAAGCATTCCTATTTTTCCACAGCCTCACCAGCATCTATTGTTTCTTGGCTTTTTAATAATCACCATTCTGACTGGCATGAGATGGTATCTCATTATGGTTTTGATTTGCATTTCCCTAATGATCAGTTGATCAGTTAATGAAAAGTGATGTTGAACTTTTTTTCATATGTTTGTTGGTTGCATAGATGTCTTCTTTTGAGAATTGTCTGTTCATATCCTTTGCCCACTTTTTGATGGGGTTGTTTTATTCTTGTAAATTTGTTTAAGTTCCTCGCATTCTGTATGATGCCTGTTCACTATGATGATTGTTTCTACAAAAAGTATTTCTTACATAATAAGACTTGAAAGTCAAAATACACCTTGACCCATAGGCTTCAGAATGGAAGATGTATCAGCAAGCATGAAAAAAACATTAGACTCCTTGTATATATCTATCAGAACTCTTGAGTGTCCAGATGCATCGTCAATGAGCAGTAATATTTCAAAGGGAATATTTTTTCTGAGCAATAGGTCTCAATAGTGGGCTGAACTTATTCAGTAAACCATGCTGTAGAGATTCTGTAATCCAGGCTTTCTTGCTCCATTTATAGAGCACAGACAGAGTAATTTTTGGAATAGTAAGTGAGCACTGACTTCGACTTAAAGTCATCAGCTGCATCAGTTTCTAACAAGAGGGTCAGCCTGTCCTTTGAAGTTTTGAAAACAGGCATTGACTTCTCTTCTCTACCTATGAAAGTCCTAGAGGGCATCTTCTTCCAATATAAGGCTGCTTTCACTACATTGAAAATTTGTTATTTAGTGTAGCCACTTCCACCGATGATCTTAGCTAGATCTTCTGAATAATTTGCTGTAGGTTGTACATCAGTACTTGCTGCTTCACCTTGCACTTTGATGTTATGAAGACAGGATTAAGTTTCTACATGAAAATTGTGGGGGCCACAAACATTCAAACCATAGCAAACCTCATGTAACATATGCCTCTTTCCTCCTCCGCTATGACCATTATTCTCTTCCATTGCCAGACTTTTCTTCCTCTATAGTTTACTTCATAATCTGTATATTACTTTTTCTCTTTTTCCACTTGTAGAGTGTATATCTGTTCAGATAGGCTGATAGTTTTCTTGGTATGGAACCATAGCTGTTCCATTCATAATTTATTTCCAACACCGAACATAGGTCTGGAACACTCTCAATAAATATTTGTTGACTCAAAATGAATTATATTAGTTGATTGTGATCATAGATTTGATTCCCCACATTAGCACATTAGCTTGACTATTAACCATGGTCATAGATTATGTAAACAACTATCTATAAACATCTTGAAAATTCTTGTTCTTGAATTAAGGAGGAACAAACTAGAGAATAAATACGGGTCAATTCAAAGTCTTTGCTTATTAAAAATCAACCCAAAGTTATGCCTCTCAGTAAGTTGCACTAAATTGTTTGTCTGTCATAATCAGATTTACAGAAAATGTATGTTGTCAATATGATGGCCTTCAACTGACCTTGTTTCTTTACTAAAAACAGAATTTTTTGATGGAATGTTTCAGTGTCAACTCTAGCTTTCATACATTTATTTTGTTGATAGTTCAGGAATTTTGGCAACAGAGAGAGCAATAATCTGGAGTTGCTAGTTGCTTTTTTTCCAGAGATAAGCACCACGTATATATACACCTTATATTTTTACAAACATAAAAAATGTTTAATATCATATAGAATTATAATTGATAGATTATGCCTTGGAGAAAGTACTTAAGATTATTGTAAGTAAGAATCTAATATACATGGTATCCAAACAAGATTTTTCTTTAACTTTCAGGCATTGTAGCATAAATGATTTTTCAAATTTATAGTTTGAATAAAGAATTTACTTCACTGAATATGTGAAATAGCTTTCAGCATAGCATGCAAGCTTCATTCTGTCAACAAACAGTTATTGAGCTTTTATTATTTAATAGAAGAAGAATACAATTACTCTTCATTTGTGAATTCCATATTTGAAAATTCACCTACTAAAATTTATTTGTAACCCCAAAATCAATACTGGTAGCATTTTTGCAATCATTTGAGGTCATTCACAGATATGCACAGAGCAAAAAATTTGAGTCATTTGAGAAGCAAGCTCTGAGTTGAGGCCAAACAAGGTTACACTCTGCCTTGTTGTTCCCGCTCTTGCACATAAACAAGTGTCCTTTCTGAGGTCTGTTCAGTGAAGCCACATTTTTTTTTTTTACATTTTCTGCTTTTTGTTGGTAATTTCACTGTTTAAAATAGCCCACAAATGTAGTGCGGAAGTGTTATTTAGTGTTCCTAAGAAGACAGTAATGTGTCTTTCAAAAAAATATTGTGTTACATAAGCTTCATTCAGGCATGAGTTATAATGCTATTGGCTATGAGTTCAGTGTTAATTGATCATCAATATAGTACATCCAGAAAAAGGAAGAGCAAATTTGTCAATCTGTGCAAAAGGATACTCCAGAAAATGCTAAAGTAACATCTGTAATGTGTGATGAAGCTATAGAAAAAGTGGAAAAGTAGTTAAATTTGTAGTTTCATGAGATAACCAATATTTAAAAGGTGTATTGGAGACCACTGTTGTAAGGCTAAAAGCCAAAAAAATATTTAGCCACATTATCCAGGGGCAGGAAAATGTTAAACTTTTTTGGCGAGTGCTGGGTAACTTGCACATTTCAAAAGGCAGTATGTGTGGGAAATACGTGTTAAACTTGCAGACAAGGCAAGTTTTGCAAATAAGGAGGCTATGGAAGATGAATATGGTAATTAGCTTGATTAAATAATTTCATATCTATATCAAAACATCACATTGTACTTGTGTCTTATAAAGACATGCAATTATTATTTGTCAATTAAAAACAAAATACATATAGAAAAGAATTTTTTAAACACCCACCAGATGTTCTATGGGAAAAAGTTTATGTGGAAAAGCAGTGTCACGCACTTTCATGTGAAGAGACCACCAAACAGGTTTGTGTGAGCAATAAAGCTTTTTAATCACCTGGGTGCAGGTGGGCTGAGTCCAAAAAGAGAGTCATGAAGGGACATAGGGGTGGGGCCGTTTTACAGGGTTTGGTAGTGGAAAATTACAGTCAAAGGGGGTTGTTCTCTGGCAGGCAGGGGCAGGGGTCACAAGGTGCTCAGTGGGGAGCGTCTAAGCCAGGAGAAGGAATTTCACAAGGTAATGTCATCAGTTAAGGCAGGAAATGGCCATTTTCACTTCTTTTGTGATTCTTTAGTTGCTTCAGGCCATCTGGATGTATATGTACAGGCTTGGGCTCAGAGGCCTGACATTCCTGTCTTCTTATATTAATAAAGAAAAATAAAATAGTGCTGAAGTGTTGGGGCAGTGAAAATTTTGGGGGGTGGTATTGAGAGATAATGGGCAATGTTTCTCAAGGCTGCTTCGAGTGAGATTAGGTCATCGTGGGAACCTAGAGTGGGAGAGATTAAGCTGAAGGAAGATTTTGTGGTAAGGGGTGATATTGTGGGGTTGTTAGAAGAAACATTTGTCATATAGAAATATTGATGATGGCCTGGATACAGTTTTGTATGACTTGAGAAACTAAACGGAAGACACAAGGTGTGAAAAAGGGAAGGAGAAAAACAGGTATTAAAGGACTAACAATTGGGAGGACCCAGGACATCCAATTAGAGAATGCCCAAGGGGGTTCAGTGTAATTACTTGCTTGGTTGGTAAGTTTTTTGGGCTCTATCATTGAGTTTTTTTATGTTGTCATATACCAGGCCAAATTGATTTAGGTAAAAACAGCACTCTTCATTTAAAAATATACAGAGTCCTCTTTTTTTAGCAGTGAGTAAGTCGAGGCCTCAATGATTTTGGAGGAAAGAGAAATGCAAATCCAGCAATTGTTTGTTAAAGAAGAATTAGAAATGGCTAGGAGAGAGTGAGTGAGATTGATAGTGTGGTGGAGATAGCTGGGGAGAGGTAAAGGGTGGCATAAGAATGGAAATGAGAATAAGAGTGAGTATAAAAGTAAAGAGTAGGACTTCAACGTGGTGAAAGTATTGGAGTGTACCTTGCCACTGAAGATCTTTTATCCACTTTAAGAGAGACTTAAGGGTGGCAGTTTGAGGTAAAACCAGGAGATGTCAGTTATGATGGTTTGGTGGGAAAGTGTAAGCCAGCAGTGCAAATAAGGGCAGGGCATTTACGAGTAGTTGAGAACGGTGAATAGGAGTATGACTAGACAGAAGATAGTAGGGATGAAAGTCAGTCTGTTATAGACTGTATAGAGGTGCGAAGGCCAAACTGAGGAATTATGTTTGACAGAAAGGAAGAAATGACTGCAGCAGCCTTCTCAGACCCTGTGGGAAAGGCCTCTACCAATCCAGTGAAAGTGTCAACCCAGACCAAGAGGTATTTTAGTTTTCTGACTCAGGACATGTGAGTAAAGTCAATTTGCCAGTCCTTCACAGGGGCAAATCCCCGAGTTTGATGTGTATGGAAGGGAAGGGGCCTGAACAATCCCTGAGGAGTAGTAGAATAGCAGATGGAACACTGAGAAGTGATTTTCTTGAGGACAGATTTCCACGATGGAAAGGAAACGAGGTTCTAAGAGGTGGGCTAGAGGTTTGTAACCTACGTGGAAGAGGTTATGAAATGACGACAGAATAGAATGGGCCTGTGAGGTTGGAAGGAGATATTTTCCTTGGTCTAAGAACCATTTACCTTGTGTGCAAAGAGACTGATAGGGGGAAGTTTCAGTGTGGGAGTAGGTGGGAGTGACCAATGAGAAGGAGAAAAACTGCTTTGAGGGATAGAAGTTGAAATGCTAGAGGCTTTTTTAGCTACCTTATCAGCATAAGCATTACCCTCAATGATGGAATCTGATGCCTTTTGATGGCCCTTGCTGTGAATGACTCCAGCTTCCTTTGGAAGTAAAGCGGACTTGAGAAGAGTTTTTATTAAAGAGGACTTAATGATAAGAGACCTTTTTGTAGGGAGGAAACCTTTTTCAGCCTATATAACAGCATGGTGGTGCAGGATATGGAAGGCATATTTTGAGTCAGTATAAATATTGATGCATAGTCCCTTTGCAAGAGTGAGGGCCTGAGTTAAGGCAATGAGTTGGGTTTGCTAAAAGGTAGTGGAGGGGGGTAGAGCAGTAGGCTCAATGATAGATGTAGAAGATACTATAGCATAGCCTGCCTTTGCTGGTGAGTGGAAATTAGGCCTGGTGGAATTGCCATCGATAAACCAAATGTGATCAAGGTGAGGAAGAGGAAAGAAGGAAATATGGGGAAATGGAGTGAATGTCAGGTGGATCAGAGAGATACAGTCATGGGGGTCAGGTGTGGTATCCAGAATAATGTGGGAGGCCGGATTGAAGTCTGGACCAGAAACAATGGTAATTGTGGGAGACTCAACAAAGAGTGAGTATAGCTGAAGGAGCTGGGGAGCAGAAAGTATATGCATCAGGTGTGAGGAAGAAAACAGATTTTTGAAGTTATGAGAACTGTAGAGACGGGGCTGAGCATAGTTTGTGATTTTGAGGGCCTCTAAAAGTACAAGGGCAGCAGCAGTCACCACACGCAGACAGGAGGACTAGGCTAAAACAGTAAGGTCAAGTTGTTTGGACAGAAAGGCTACAGGGTGCAGTCCCGGCTCTTATGTAAGAATTCTGACTGCACAGCCCTGTACTTTGGTTGTGTGTAATGAAAAGGGTTGGGATGAGTTAGGGAGAGCTAGTGTGGGAGCAGCTTTTAGGGTTGATTTTTAAGGAATGGAAAGGGGCATGGGGAAAGGATTTAGGACTTATGAGGTTGGCTAGGTTTTCTTTTGTGAGTTTATATAATGGTTTAGCCAGGATGGTAAAACTAGGTATTTAAAGGCAGAAGTATCCAACCATGCCAAAGAAGGAAAGGAAAGGAATTGTTGTTTTGTAGAAGGGGTTAGGGTTTTGGAGATTAGCTGGTCATGATTAGCAGGGAGAGCACATGTGTTTTCATGAAGAATTATGCCAAGATAGGTAACGGGCAAGGAAGAAATTTGGGCTTTGGAGGGGGATACGCGATCTCCTTTTGAGAATAGATGTTGGAGGAGCAGGAGGGTGTCCTGTTGGAAGGATTTATAGGAGGGCCTATAAAGTAGAAGGTTGTCAAAATATTTAATAAGCTGAGAAGCAGATGGATGGAAAGAAAGTAAATAATGAGAAAGGGCTTTATCGAAATAATGAGGACTGTCCCTGAAGCCTTGAGGCAGTACAGCCCAGGTAAACTGCTGGGACTGATGGGTATCAGGGTCAGTCCAGGTAAAAGCAAAGACAGGCTGGGACAAGGAGTGCAGGGGAATAGTGAAAAAAGCATCTTTAAGGTCAAGAACAGAATAGTGAGCTGTAGAGAAAGGTATTGAGGACAAAATAATGTATGGCTTTGGCACCACAGGGTGGATAGGCAAAACAATTTGGTTGATAAGGTGCAGATCCTGAACTAACCTGTAAGACTTGTCTGGTTTTTGGACAGGTAAAATGGGTGAATTGTAAGGAGAGTTTATAGGCTTTAAAAGGCCATGCTGTAACAGGTGAGTGATAATGGGCTTTAATCCTTCTAAAGCGTGCTGTGGGATGGGATATTGGCATTGAGTGGGGTAGGGGTGATTAGGTTTTAATGGGATGGTAAGGGGTACATGATCAGTCACCAAGGAGGGAGTAGAGTGTCCCATACCTGTGAATTAAAGTGGGGAGATACAAGAGGAGGATGCAAAGGAGGCTTTGAACTAGGGAAAATGGTGGCAATGAGGTGTGGCTGTAGCCTAGGAATAATCAGGGAAAGAGATAATTTAGTTAAAATGTCTCATCCTAATAAGGGAGCTGGGCAGGTGGGGATATCTAAAAAGGAGTGCATAAAAGAACGTTGTCCAAGTTGGCACCAGAGTTGGGGAGTTTTAAGAGGTTTAGAAGCCTGGCTGTCAATACCCACAACAGTTATGGAGGCAAGGGAAACAGGCCTTTGAAAAGAAGGTAATGTGGAGTGGGTAGCCCCCATATTGATTAAGAAGGGGATGGACTTACCCTCCACTGTAAGAGTTACCTAAAGCATCTGTGATGGTCCAGAGACTTCCGAGGCAATTGGGTGGCATCGGTCCTCAGCCGCTAAGCCAAGAAGATCTGGGAGTCAGTCAGAGAGCCTTGAGCCAGAGTTCCAGGGGCTCTGAGAGTGGCTGCTGGGCGAGTTGGACAGTCTGATTTCCAGTGGGATCCCGCACAGATAGGACACGGCTTAGGAGGAATCCCAGGCTGTGGGCATTCCTTGGCACAGTGTCCAGATTTTTGGCACTTGAAGCAACATCGTGATGGAGGAGGTCCTGTAGGAATGCTTGACTGCTGTGGTTTAGGAATTTTGAAGTTCTTGTGTGCTGGAGGTGTGGCTGGGTTTTGTCTCACAGCGGAGGCAAGTAATTGCAACTCTTCTCTATTATTGTACACCTTGAAGGCGAGGTGAATTAAGTCCTCTTGTGGGGTTTCAGGGCTGGAATCTAAATTTTGGAGCTTTATTTAATGTCAGGAATGGATTGGGTAATAAAATGCATATTGAGAATAAGACAGCCTTCTGACCTTTCAGGGTCTAGGGCTGCAAAGCGTCTCAGGGTTGCTGCCAAATGAGCCATGAACTGGGCTGGGTTTTTATATTTGATGAAAAGGAGTCTAAACGCTGACTGATTTAGGAGAGATTGGGTAAAGAAAAAGGAGCATTAACCTTGACTATGCCTTTAGCTCCAGCCACCTCTTTAAGAGGAAATTGTTGGGCAGGTGGGGGAGGGCTAGTCATGGAGCAAAACTGTAAGCCAGACTGGGTGTGAGGAGGGAGGTGATAAAAGGATTGTACGGTGGAGGAGCAGAAGCTAAAGAAGAATTGCAGCCTGATTCAGCCTGGTGGGCAGTGACCTGAGGAGGAGCAGTCTGGAGATGAGGGGAGAGGTCCGATGGGTTGGTAGACAAGGAAGATTGAAAAGACTCAGTGATGCTTGGGGTTGGCACTAAGGGGACAGGTGGGAGGGAAAGAAGGAGGATTTTGGATGAATTGCATTGGGAACAGAGACTAGGGAAGGACTGATGTGTAAAAGAAAGCCTGGATGTCAGGCATCTTAGACCATTTGTCCAATTTATGACAAGAATTATCTAGATCTTGTAGGATGGAGAAATTTACATGCCGTTTTTTTGCTATTTGGAACAATTGTCGAGTTTGTATTGGGGTCAAGCGGCATTGCAGAAGAAAATAAAGCATTTAGGTTTTAGGTCAGGTGTGAGTTGAAAAGGTTTTAATTTCTTGAGAACACAGGCTAAGTGAGAAGAAGAAGGAATGGAGGGTGAAAAGTTGCCCATAGTGAAGGCGGCAAGCCCAGAGAAAAGAGAGGGTAGAGACACGGAGAGAAGGGGTGGGGGATGCTTGCCCCCCAGGAAAGTGGTGCTTGCCACTAAGGGTGAAGGATCAAGGCAGCCATCGCCATGAGTTTCAGAGGTGATCAGACACCTCTGAAACGTGGGTGAATAATCAAGCAGGTATCCCCACAATGATTAAACACCAAGGGAAGACTATCTTCCCGAGTCCTTGACCAGTGCCGGAGTTTTGGGTTCACAGATAAAACGCTTCTCCTCTGTCTCTACCAGAAAAGGAAAGGAACTGAAATTAAAAGAAGGGAGAGATTGAAGGGTGGTGCCAAGATTGAAAGGAGAAAGAGGTTTAGGGATAGAGAGATTGGAGAAAAGAGTAAAAAGAGGCCGCTTACCTGACTTAAAATTAGTGAGATGTTCCTTGGGCTGGTTGGTCTGAGGACCAGAGGTCACAGGTGGATCTTTCTAACAGAGCAAAGAGCAGGAGGACAGGGGATTAATCTCCCAAGGGAGGTCCCCTGATCCGAGTCACGGCACCAAATGTCATGCGCACCCATGTGAAGAGAACACCAAATAGGTTTTGTGTGAGCAATAAAGCTTTTTAATCACCTGGGTGCAGGCAGGTTGAGTCTGAAAAGAGAGTCAGCGAAGGGAGATGGGGTGGGACCATTTTATAGGATTTGGGTAGGTAGTGGAAAATTACAGTCAAAGGGGGTTGTTCTCTGGCAGGCAGGGGCAGGGGTCACAAGGTGCTCAGTGGGGGAGCTTCTGAGCCAGGAGAAGGAATTTCACAAGGTAATGTCATCAGTTAAGGCAGGAAATGGCCGTTTTCACTTCTTTTGTGATTCTTCAGTTACTTTAGACCATCTGGATGTATATGTGTAGGCTTGGGCTCAGAGGCCTGAGAAGCAGGATATTTGTTTTGTTTTGTTTTGTTTGTTTGTTTTTTGTTTGTTTTGAGACAGAGTCTCATTCTGGTGCAATCTTGGCTCACTGCAACCTCCACCTCCTGGGTTCAAGGAATTCTCTGCCTCAGCCTCCTGAGTAGCTGGAATTACAGGCACCCGCCACCATGCTCGGCTAATTTTTTGTATTTTTAGTAGAGATGGGGTTTCACCATCTTGGTCAGACTAGTCTTGAACTCCTGACGTTGTGATCCACCTGCCTTGGCCTCCCAAAGTGCTGGGATTACAGGTGTGAGCCACGGCGCCCGGCTGAAAAGCAGTTTTTTAATGCTAATGAGACTGGTTTGTTTTATAAGGACATTGACAAATGAACCTACATAATGCATATGACATTTTGGTTGATGACAATGTTGTGACCAAAGGTTCTTAGGAATCCAACTTGTTATTTTAGGAGTAATAGTTCCATATTTGTTAATTTATTATTTATGCCAACTTTATAGAACATAATTCCCTGAAGAATGAGAATAACTGTATGTCTCTTAACTCAAGGAGGTCATAGTCTAGTGGATGAGAGGCACATCAGCAGTTACACAAATGGCATCTATTATGCACACAATATATATTTATTGAACGAATGAATAAATGAATGAATAAAAAGGGCAATGAAAGAAATATGTATAAGATATGAGCTTTAGGAGGCACCTAACCCAGCCTTGAGAACTGAAATTGAGAATACCTTCCCAGAGAAAGGGAACACTGAATTGAATATTTATGTAAAAAAAGCTACCCAGGCAAAGAGAGGAACCACATGTACAAAAGTGTGGAAGGAAGATAACCTAGAAAGTTTCAGAAATTCCAAGGAGATTAGTATGGCTAGAACACAGGACACTTGTAGGCTAGTGTAAGTGTTGAGATGGGCAAGGCATCTGGGGCTAGACTAATGAGTTTAAAATTTATGCCAAAGGGAGTGGGGAATAACAAAATATGTAAAGCATAGACCTTTGCTACCCTTATCTTTTCTTCTGACAGAATTATGTCTACCTGTGTCTGATTTTGAAGTGTCCATTGACGAGTCTTTAATTTTCTGTGTCAATTTCATTTTCTGTTAGTCTTTGAGCTGTATGGAATCTTCACTAGAAGTATAATTTAAAATGCTCTTTTTTGCATATTAAAAAATCTCAAAATATTATAGGTAGTACACTATAGTAATAAAACAATTCTGAAAATACAGAAATAACAAGAACACAGGAAAGATAAATATACCACACAAAGTAGAAGATAATATATATGAGAACATATCTATAGCACACTGTATATATAGCACATATTAGATGTATTGCATATTATATATATGGTATGTAAATAATTATGGAACAATACTTAAATGCCCAGATACACAATGCCCATTGCCTCTTTAGGCCAGTAAAGAACCTAAACCTAATTACTTGAACATTATGCACTTTTGTCCCTGGTTTGGAACTAAGTTAATAGAATACTCTTGATTGAAAACTTCATTCAAATAGTATTTTTTAGAAAACAAAATAAAACTGGTTCAGGAGAAGGAGAGAGAAAGAAAGAGAGAAAGGAAGGAGAAGGGAAATCAGGGAGAGAGAGAAAACTGTTCCTAAAATGGAAAAACAGGGCATTGCTTTCTTTCAAGCTGTCTGATCAGCACCTTGTTGGGGAGATACATCCTCGTGGTGTTTGTCACCAGCTTGCTACTGGAGGCAGGCATCAGTACAGCTGACATTGTAAAGAGCAGCTACATGATAGAGCAAAAGGCACTTGTCTCATATTTCTGAGAGACAAAGAAATGGAGAAGCATGTTCTCCTCTAGTGCACAAAAGGCAAAGATAAGTGCACATGCTATGAGGAAGCAATTGAGATTGAGGATTCATCTTTTGAGAGAAGAGGGAGAAAAAAGGCATATCCATCTTCACACAATGGCAGCTTCTACAAAGAAAGGACAGATCGCAAGTGTTCTGTGCAGCCAAGTATGATTAATAATGAAAGGAGAAGCCTAGAAGCTCTAAAACAATATAAAAACAAGATCTTTTTCATTTTCTTTTAGTCTTTGCGATGTGCATATGTGTTTAACATGTTTTGTTCAAATACTTGATGCATTTTTGCATCATTTAGTTCACTGTATTTTTACTCATGAGTTGTTAGTATTGTGTTTAATACTCCATCTTAGTAAAATCTCAGCAAAATGTAATGTGAGCAATGAAAGCACTTTCAAATGAACTTTATTCCTAAAACTTGTTACTAAAAACCTTGCTATATTGGCCTAAATAATGAATAGCATATGTCATAACCTTCAGTATGAAACAGCTCTGTTTTCACAACAATAATTCAATAGAAAAGAACCATTCAATCAATCATGAAACAGAAGAACTCCACATAAAACATAACCAATGACTGCTTTCTGTCAGGGGGCAGTTTCTTCCTAATTGCTTATTATGCTATTATGACAATATTCCTGCTTGCAGTAAACATTTAACATCTTTACCACTGACTTTGCTAGCATACAGGAAACAGTTGATTATAATAGTGAGAAAAGGCAAGAGCTAAGAACTTTGAAAAATATCAAGCAAATCTCAGAAACTGTTGGGGTGGGATTCACAAACCAATTATATATGTAAATTCCTAATAGTAGGTAAATTACAGATCTTTTCCTTTAACTAGAACAATCATTTGTTCTATAAAGAGTATTTCTTCTCCTTCAAATAATTCAAACAAAATACACCAAAATGTAGGCTAATAGCAGTAATTATTTGTAATTTTTAAGGAACAATAATATAAAATAATGTTCTATTTTTAATAAAAATCACTAATTTATTATGTCTTAGTACTTTTTAATACATGTGTTTAATTATCCCAACAACTCTTTGAGACAAAAACTCCTCATTATCTTCATATTTTTGGATGAAAAACCTGAGGTACAAAAAGACTGAATGCTTTTGCCAAGGTCACACAAGCGAGAAAATTTAAGAACTGGGATTTAAGCACAGTTTCACTCTACAGGCAAACTCTCAGCTACCAAAACACCAAAACATATAAATCTTATTATAACATTTTGTTCAAACTCAATATACTTTTCTTAAAAAGTATGTTGTTAACCACCATCACCCTCACTTTACAAAATAAGAATTTCCAAAATCATGAATTAATTTCATGATTTTAATAAAATACTACCTTTGAGGCATATTTGGTATTCCAACACAGATTTTTTTTTAATTCTTTATTTTTAATTTTTGTGGGTACATAGGTATATATATTTATGGGGTATATGAGATATTTTGATACATGCATACCATGAATAATAATCACATAAGGGCAAATGAGATATTCATCACTCCAAACATCCATCTTTTCATCACAGACATTTTTATCCAGAATTCTTAAAGGTCTGTTGCTTCAAAGTTTCTAAAAAGATATTTTATTCTGGAAAACAGGGACTGTCTTCGAACTCTTTCAGGTAGCCAAAAAAAAAAAAAAAAAAAAAAAAAAAAGATAATACATAAAACTAGACTCGATTCAGGATTTAATACAAAACTATTTATTCAATTTAATATATTTTACTCCGTTTACTATGTAACTGAGATGTAACATAGTTACACCTTGTGTTAACCAGTACACCTTACTTGATCTGTCAACTTAAAAACAAACAAGCTACACAAAATGGAGCCTAAGACCTCCTATTTAAAAGTGAACTTAATGAAAAGTGAATAGGATTACCAGAAAGAATTAGTATGACTTTCTACTAAAAAAATCTAAGAATCATTTGTATGAGTTAATACATATAAAATGCTCTTAATACTTAACAGAAATAAAACTCTATAAAGAGCTATTATTCTTCAATATTAACTTTTTAATTATTGAATATGACAATCCATTCAGATAATTTGAACATCTAGCACAGATTTATGATGTTATGCTGAGACACAATAACTTGCATAAAACCAAATCAATACAGTGAAAAGTCCCAAGTTGTGTGCAGAGCATCTGCATAATGGCTTTCCAATAAAAGCACTGAGCTGGGCCTCTGGGATGAGTGTCCAGGACCAGCTCTGCCACTTGAAACCTTGCATGTGTATGTCAGATACCTGAGCTTGAGTTTTCCTTTGTAGAACTAGTAAGTGAAATAGACATTTTAGAGTCCCTTCTAACTGTGGAATTCTACATTTATAGCATTTAGTGGCAGTAATCATAAAGAGAACCCTGAATTGTAAGTAGAGCGGTGAACTCAAAGTCAAAGCATTCAGGTTTTATTCCTAGGTTCAGGAAACAGAATAAGGAAAAGGCTGTTGGGACAAATACTTATGAAGCCATTCGAGAGTGATCTGATATGATAGTGTGAGTTATTGAGGTGGTGTTTATTCATAAACCAGTTCACCTTATTTGATGTGTTCATTCAAGAAATTCGTTTGGGTAAATACTTTGATGAAACAGAACTAACAAGCAAAAGAATCAAACCAATCTGGCATGTAAACAGACTGAGATATAAGGATTTCTTACACTGCCTGTTCAATTACATCCAAATTTCTTCGATTTCATTTCCCTTGATTTATTGACTATAAATTTGCACTTAACCCAGTAATAGTTGTTTTGTAATGTGCAATAATTGAGTATATTTGCATGTACTTTTGTGTATGTGTGGTAAGGGGGTAGAGGATGGTTTAAGGTCAGATGAATTACTCTGAATATTTTGTCATTAACCTCCCTAAACCTTTAATCTTTACCCCCTACCTGTATATATGGCTGATATGGTTTGGGTGTGTCCCCATCCAAATCTCATCTTGAATTGCAGTTCCCATAATCTCCACGTGTCGTGGGAGAGACCCGGTGGGAGGTAATTGGATCATGTGGCCAGTTTCCCCCATGCTATTCTCGAGGTGGTAACTTCTCACAAGATCTGATAGTTTGATAAGGGGCTTTCCCCTTTGCTGGTTTCTCATTCTTCTCCTTCCTGCCACCATGTGAAGAAGGTGTGTTCACTTCCCCTTCCACCACGAATGTAAGTTTTTTGAGGCCTCCCCAGTCATGCTGAACTGTGAGTCAATTAAACCTCTTTCCTTCTTAAATTACCCAGTCTTGGGTATTTCTTCAGAGCAGTGTGAGAAGGGACTAATACAATGGCTAAATCATATTGTTATTAAATAATTTATCAAAACAGTGATTTACCTCCATATAACCAAATATATGCCATTGACAATATTTTTTTACTAAAGTGATCAAGCTTTTGATGTGTAAATATACTTCTTTTATCTTTATTTGTATTTTTTTTTTTTTTTTTTGAGATGGAGTCATGCTCCCATCACACAGGCTGGAGTGCAGTGACACGATCTCGGCTCACTGCAATCTCCACCTCCAGGGTTCAAGTGATTCTCCTTCCTCAGCCTCCCTAGTAGCTGGGATTACAGGCGTGCGCCACCATGCCCAGCTAATTTTTTTATTTTTGATTTTTTAGTAGAGACAGGGTTTTGCCCTGTTGGCCAGGCTGGTCTGGAACTCCTGACCTCAGGTGATCCACCCACTTCAGCCTCCCAAAGTGCTAGGATTACAGGAATGAGCCACAACTCCTGGCCAGTATATTTCTTTTAAAGTCATTATTGTAATCTTGAAAAATGCTAAGAGTAGATGTAAAGTGTTCTCACCACAAAAATGATAACTATGTTAGGTAATGCATGTGTTAACTAGATTTAGTCATTTCACAGTATATATAGACTTTGAAACATGTTGTACATGAAAATACATTACAATTATCTGTCAATTTTTTAAATGTTTTTAATTTAGAAATTTAAATAAATGCAATTTTTAAAATTGGCAGACTAAAACATATTGTATACTTTTGTAAAATGTACTAACAGTCTCTATGTTTGAGATACATTAAGGCAAAAATTCTTATTTCTCTTTTATTATATATCTGAAAACACATAAAAAGCTCATTTTTGCCATATGTGGCTAAGAACTAGATGCACTGCCTTATATTTTGCTGTAAATTGTTTCCCTTTCAGCTTTTTCTATTGCTTATTTGTTGAATTAGCCAGGATTATTGTGGCTGTGAGGGACAGAAACCCAACGCAAACTAGCTTACAACAGAAAAAGAGTCATTGTCTCTTATTAGAAAGTCTAAGGCTTCAGGCAGGGTCAAGTCCTGCGCTCTGCATCTCTCTGTCTTTATTCTGCTTTTCTCTCTGGCTTTTTGTCCCAGCAGCTAGAAAAGAAGGCTGTTGGCATTCCAACTAGATGGTCTTCACAGCATATGATCCAGGACAAAGAAAAAGCCTCTCTCCCTGCATCCACTTATCAAATGTTAAGGAAGCCTCTTATTGAATATTATTATGGACAGGTATATCTGTTTGGTCAGCCTGGGTTGGTAGCTGCACAAACAAAGGAAACTAGGTAGGCAAAAGCAATGTACATAGTCCATCCATGGACAGAATAGTAATTTCTTCAGGTTACTATCTGGAGAACACAAAATGCTACAGAGAAACAAGGGCAATGCCTCTGATAACTAGCAGGGAAAAGCACTCTACCAAAATAGGAACAGTACAAGTTTGAATTGCCTTAAATCTATTTCTTTAAAACCAAACACCATTTTGGTTTAATGCATAGCTTTAATTAAATTTGAACTTTGAAATTAAATTATTCAAAATCAATAATTTGCACATATCTTCTTATCAAGAAAATATTTGCTTTAATTCATTTTTGTAATATTTACATTTATACAAATAAATATATATCTTCATGAATATCTTCATATTTTCATGCAGAATCAAGCTAGGCAAATTATTTTCTGAGTCTGACTCTTTAATGTAAACTACCTCACTTAGCATTTTTGCACATGATAAAAATCAAGCTAACCAACTCTGAGATTAAATAATCAAGTACCAAATGTATGGATAAGACCATTAATAGCCATCTAAGTAAGTTAACTCTGAGTTTGATATGATTTCTCCTTTTTATTTGGAGAGTCTTGTCTTTCTATTGTTTTTGTTGTATGGTTCAAATAATAAATACATCCAGACTTTTGGTTCTACAGTTGACATCTGAACAACACAGGGGTTGGGGCACCAACCCCCATGCAGTCAAAAATTCTCGACTTCTCAGAAGCATAACTACTAATAGCTTGCTGTTGACCAGAAACCACACCAATAACATAAACAGTTGATTAACACATATTTGATATGTTACATACATTATATACTGTATTCTTACAATAAAGCTAGAGAAAAGAAAACATTATTAAGAAAATCATAAGAAAATGTATTTACTATCCATTAAGTGGAAGTGATCGGAATAAAAGCCTTCATCCTCCTTGTCTCCACACTGAGTGGGCTGAGGAAGAGGATGAGGAGAAAGAAGAAGAGTGTTGCTGTCTCAGGGATAGCAGAGGCGGAAGAGGTAGAAGAGACAGAAGGGGAGGCGGAAGAGGTAGAAGAGATAGAAGGGGAGGCAGGAGAAACAGACATATTCAGTTAACTTTACAGAAATATGCATAATTTCTGTCTGATGTTTTTGCTTTTTATTTCTCTAAAATGTTTCTATATGGTACCAGTTATTCTTCCACTGTTCGCTTTAGTTTCAATGCCCATATCATGGAAGGGCCCATATCCTAAAAGAATTCAAAAGCAGTCCTGAGTAATCAGAACCCTTCTGCCAGATTGTTTCATGTCAATTTGTTTTCTGGCACTGCATCTTCTACATGTTCTTCCTCATCGTCTTCCACTGATTGGAAGCACACATCTCCACCAAGTCGTCTTCCATTCATTTTCTATTAATTAGAGACATCTTAATAGAGGTGTCTACTGAGCTGTTGAATTTCTCCAAGATCCTATATTGAAACCTTCACCTGCTGTTTTTTTTTTTTTTTTTTTGCCATATCCATAATCTCTTTTATGACTTCTTTGACTGGCTTTTTCATAAATCTTGTGAAGTCATGCCTATCTGGACACAGTTGTTTCTGCAGGAATTTGTTGTTTTAGGTTTAATGGCTTTCACAGCCTTCTCTATAACAATGATGACATTTTTAGTGGTCTAATGCATCCAGACTTTTACGTTATTCTCTCTACTGGGATTCTCTTGCATAGTGTTGACAATCCTGTCTGTAGAGTGCTGTGTGTAATCAGCCTTAAAGATCCTTATAACCCCCTGATCTAGAGGCTGAATTAGAGACATCATGTTTTCCTAAAAACTATGTAGACTACTTCAACACATGTAGACTACTGCAACACCTTTAGTGTTTAACTCATGGTACTCTAGGTGGCTAATGGCATTGTTCAAAGTCAAAAGAACTTTAAAAAACAGTCCCTTACAGGTATAGTACTTCCTGACTTCAGAGACAAAGCATTGATGGAACCAATTCAGAACAAGTGTTCTCATTGTCCAGGCTTTCCTGTTGCACAACCAAAAGACTGGCAGCTAGTGTTGATCTTTTCCCTTTTAGCCTAGTAGCTTAGCAACTTTATAGGTAAGGGCAGTCCTGATCATAAACACGACTGCATTTGCACAAACAGTAGCATTAGCTTATCCCTTTCTGCCTGAAATCCTAGTGCTTGCTTCTATTCCTTACTAATAAGTGTCCTTTGTGGCATTTTTTTTCCAAAATAGGGCACTTGTCTGAATTAAAAACCGATTCAGGGGCTAATATCCAGAATCTACAAAGAACTTAAACAAATTTACAAGAAAAAATCAAACAACCACATCAAAAAGTAGGTGAAGGATATGAACAGACACATCTCAAAAGAAGACATTTATGCAGCCAACAGACACATGAAAAAATGCTCATCATCACTGGCCATCAGAGAAATGCAAATCAAAACCACAATGAGATACCATCTCACACCAGTTAGAATGGCGACCATTAAAAAGTCAGGAAACAGGTGCTGGAGAGGATGTAGAGAAATAGGAACACTGTTACACTGTTGGTGGGACTATAAACTAGTTCAACCATTGTGGAAGACTGTGTGGGGATTCCTCAAGGATCTAGAACTAGAAATACCATTTGACCCAGCCATCCCATTACTGGCTATATACCCAAAGGATTATAAATCATGCTGCTATAAAGACACATGCACATGTATGTTTATTGTGGCACTATTCACAATAGCAAAGACCTGGAACCAACCCAAATGTCCATCGATGATAGTCTGGATTAAGAAAATGTGGCACATTCACACCATGGAATACTGTGCAGCCATAAAAAATGATGAGTTCATGTCGTTTGTAGGGACTTGGACGAAGCTGAAACTATCATTCTGAGCAAACTATCACAAGGACAGAAAACCAAACATCGCATGTTCTTACTCATAGGTGGGAAATTGAACCATGAGAACACTTGGACACAGGGCGGGGAACATCACACATGGGGGCCTGTCATGGGGGATGGGGAGGGAGGAGGGATAGCATTAGGAGAAATACCTAATGTAAATGATGAGTTAATGGGTGCAGCACACCAACATGGCACATGTGTACATACGTAACAAACCTACACATTGTACACATGAACGCTAGAACTTAAAGTATAATAAGAAAAAAAAAAAAGAGGAAAAAAAAACCTATTCAGGCAGATATCTTTTCTCCTCAATGATTTTCTTAATGGCATCTGTGAACTCATCTGAAGAAGCTGCTTCTCCTGTTATCATGATGTTTTTTAAGCCAAACTACATTCTAAATCACCAAACCATCCTTTGCTGGCATTGAGTTCTCCAGCTTTAGATCTATCACCTTCCTTTTGCTTCAAGTTGTCATATAGTGACTAAACTTCTCAAATCATAGCAATCCTACATCCACATAAAAGCTGAATTTTCAATATGAGATTAAAAGGTAGTTTGCAGAAACTACAAAGTTTTTATGCCTGCTGGCCTAGCTGCAGCAACAGTTTCACAAATTTCCTTTTCTTCTTTTTTTTTAACAATGGTTTCATGCTGTGTTCATTTATCTTGAAATAGCAGCAACCACAGCTACAGATTTCAATCTATGGTACATAGCAAGCAATTAGACTTTTTTTTGTAATGTCATGACTTTTCTCTGCTTCTTGGGAACACTTTCAGCATCACTAGTGGCACTTCATATGGGTCCCATAACATTATTCAAGATGCACTAAACAAGATGAAAAATATGCAAGAACCACAGAGGATCACTTTTTACTGCAATATGCAATTTACTGGAGAGATGAACTGCTCATGCGGCGATGGTTAGATCCCATCGCATTTTAAGTAGACATTCAAAACACTTGAGCTCACCTCAATAGCCACAAGAGGTGGCTAAAGAATTATTACAGTAGTACAGTATGTTCTGTTAATTTAATGCAGTTATGATTTAATACTTCATCTTTACATTGGTTTACATTTCTCTCAACTATTGATAGCACCATGTACAGTCTTTAAGTGTGAATGTAACTTTTGATAGATTTCAACATTTATAATAGATTTATGTATATTTTATGGTAATAGATAATAAAATAGATGTATCTACATATGTATTATGCATTTATGATATATCTTTTCCTTAGCTTTTTTTCAGTATTTCTGGGCTATATGGTTTGTGAGCTTTTTCAAACTGTTACAAACTTCAAAACATATTTCAATATATTTATTGAAGAAAATCCATTTATAAGTGGACTCATGTAGTTAAAACCTTTGTTGCTCAAGGGTCTCTATATTTTTATATTCAATGACATTAATTATGGAAAACAAACCTTATAAAAATATTTCTCATTAAAATTCCCTTTGTAAAACTCCTAAACCCATAAAAAAAAGCAATTTTGTTTCACGCTTTCTTTTGTCAAAACTGAATTTTGAAACACTTTCCCAACCCCGTTAACAGTGCCGTGCTTTCCAACTGGTATTTTACTTGTTTTATCGAAAACACTAAAGAAATTACTGGGGGGTGGGTGGGGATTTTTGTGCCTCTTTATCATGCCTATGAAAATTTTACAAACTTGGTATCCCTTTTAATCTCAATCCTCTAGTACCCCTTAAAGTGTAAGTTTGAAAGAGTAATTTTAGAGATACTGAGCTTGAAAGGACTTTTGAAATATTTCATTTCTGAACTGAGTCAAAAATAGGCATGTTTGTTTAAAAAAAAAAAAAAAAATTCCCCTCACAAAGAAGCTTGCCTGGGAAAAGCATTCTTCAAAACTGCGTTCAGAAAGCCTCTGTTCCAATTCATGGAACTTATTGTTCTGATCTCAGAGCTCAGTCCCCGCAGCTTGAATTTCTTTTCAAAATTGTTTAATGACTTTTAAGAATGTGTTTCTTGCTAAGTCTTGTGAGCTTCCAGTGTCAATGTTTGCCTTTTGATTTCTGTTATTTAGTTCACTTTTGTGCTCCTGACCCATGATAAAACAAGGACCAGAACTGTCCAGCTCTTTGTAGAATATGTGCTCATCCAACTCAGGACCCTTGAGTACACATGTGTGACTTAGAAATTTTCCTCACTGAATCTGCTTGTGACATTTGCGAAATATTTTTACATATCCAACTCATTTTGCTATGATTTTGGATAAAATAGACGTGTTAACTTGCAAATACTGCAGATGTGACTAACTAAATCATACTTGACACGCTGGGCATAAATTAAGTCAAAAGTTTATAGAATCATTTACAGATCACATTTTCTTTTTCAATCAAGAGAATTAAACCACATTTCAATATTTCTATCACGTTTAAGCTTTGTTAGAAAATGTATTTAAGAAAATCACTTCCGGTTTTCCCCTGGCTAACTGGGCTGCCTGGATGGTAGATCAGACTGACCAGTGCTATCTTTAAATGTTAAAACCCTGTGGTTGTATCCAGTAGTTACAATTCTGCAGAGCCCTGTTTCCTTAGAACCTGAGGGACATCCATTTCTTAGCACAGTACTAACAATCCTGAAATCCTCTAAGGACTAGTTATTTTAACTATATTTCATGGGCAGCAGCAGACTCGACTCTAAGCCTGGTAATTAGATTATGGTTAGGTCTGTATCACCATACTAGACCAGCTACTCTAAATATGCATTATTCCTGTAGGATTGGGTAAGGTTGGCTAGTTACTTGAGTTTCCTATTTCCCTTCTACTTCGAAGTCTCATCTTCATCTGTGCAGAGTTCAGAAATCTAATTTTATTGGTTTTCTAGGTGAACCAGTTGATTTACAAATCTAAGTGCATGTGAAAGATTTATCAGTCATATTACTACCTTATTATTTTGTAGTGAGAAATATCATTCCAATTAAATAGAATCGATTTTATCAGCTAGTCAGTGCATACTCGTCTCAATTTTGACACAGCAGAAACTTGTTTAAATTCAGAATGTAGTGTCTTCATCTGTTTGTACTGCTGTAACAAAATACCATAGACTGTATAACTTATATGCAGGGAGAAGAGTGGAGAAGAAAGAAATGGATTGGGAGAGGAAAATATTAAATATCCAGCATAGTTCCCGTATTACCCACCAAAATGCACTGATCTCCACTTTTTTCTTTCTTGTTTTCTACTATCAGACAGAAGTCTGGGAATTGTACTATGTTCATTTCATTAAGAGGGAAGCCTAGAAAATTTGGATCTTGACAGCATCTGATATCACTTCAGATAATAGCACATCTGAGGTGTTGCTTGATATTGCCGACAGCCACACTTGCCTCACTCCTACCTCTAGTAAAGCTAGGATTTTATGTGTCTCTTTTCCCCACTACTTGAGGAGAAGGACTATATCTGATTTCCATTTGCATCCTACAATTGTCTAGTATTTAGGGGTTGCTCAAAAATGTTTGCTAAATTGGACTCATTATTCAATTCAGTTGTCACCATCACTAACACCCTAGTTCTGGATTGAGTTTCTCTCTCATAGGCAGTCCCAGAGCAGCACCAATCTGTCTTTTTCCACAGTATTCCTTTTTCAGTATTCCAGATCCTCGAAAATTTCAGTTGTCCCTTATCATCACACCACAACTAGCCTTCATTTAACATATCCTCATGACATGTTTTAATTTCTTAGTTTGCAACTTGTTACTGTTTTTCTTTTAGATTGCTTCCTGTTGACAAGTAGAAAGATACTGAATCTCATCAGTGATATGTTTTCAAATTACATTTTAGTGTAGGATAATTTGGTAATATTTTTGCAGACTGTTAGTAGCATTAAAAGCTTGTTGATGTTTTTAGTATCAAATCAGGAAACTGACCTTGATCTACATTATACCTGGCATATAAAAAGTTCCTAGTTAGATGGAAAAACAGAAGAACAAATAAATAAGTGAATGCATGTGTGAATGAATGAGTGAATCATTAACAGAAATGTAAGGATTGACTATCACAGGTCATGCCTGGACATTGCCTGCTTAACAGCAGTCATGTGTAGGATAAGCAGAGTCGTGGAAACAGACTATGCACAGTAAGCTGAGGGCATTAGGGGAGACTGAACTTCTGATTCTGGGGAAAGTTGATGTAAAGAGTAGAACACTATATATAAAGGCTATAGGGAAATATGAACAATCATGATTCAGGGATGTAATTAATATCAGGCTGGCAGAGATTCCTACACATGTAACAGAGAATAGAACATGGAATTCTGAAACAAGTGAATTTTTATAGACATGTAAATTGGCATGTGTATAGCCAGGATACCTATCAGTCAGCAATCAGGATCCAGGTACCAATTCAGCCCATAATAGGCTCTCACTTCAGAAGGGGTCTAGGTTTAATGTCAAAGGGCTATGGCGAATAATGTGAGGCCCCCATCCTGGAGAGCTAAGCAGATTCCTGAGCAGGCATCTACAACAAATTTGGAACAAAACATAAAGTAAAGCAAATATCACAGTATAAATTTGAAGCCAAAGTGGAGAAATTTAGTGAAAAGAGCTGTATCCTCTGACTTTACAGATGATTAGAATTTACCATTCAGAAGTGAAGGGGAAGGTATATCAGGTAGAGGGAGCAGTGTGAATCAAATTGCCTACATTCCAAACCCTGGCTGTTTGACCATAAAAAAGTTAATTAACATCTCAATTCGTCCATTTCTTTATCTGTAAAATGGGGATCTCAAAAATATCTACATCACAGGATTCTTATTAGGATTGTGTGTAAAAGGTTTACCAGAGTACTCTTACAAAAGTAAATATGTAACAAAAATATCATAGACTGGATGACTTAAACAACGTAAATTTCTTTTCTCATAGTTCTGTAGGTTAGAAGTCCAAGACCAAGTTGTTTGCAGAGTTGGCTCCTTCTGAAGCCTGTCTGTTGGCAGCAGACCTTCTCACTGTGGTCTTTCCTCACATGGCATTTCCTCTATGTGTATACATTCATCTTATATCTTTCTGTGTGTCCAAATTTCCTCTTCCTCCTTTTCAAATTTTTTTTACAGGAAACCAGTCAAATTGGATGAAAGCGCATCCTAACAAACCACTTCTTTTTAACTTAATCACCTCTGTAAGGCCCTGTCTCCAAATATAGTCAAACTGTGAGATACTAGGTGTTAGGGCTTCAGCATATGAATTTTGGGGAAAACACAATTCAGCTCATAAGAGATAAGGGCTATCTAAGAGGGCATGTGGCCAGAAGGCAGAGGGTAAGGACAATAACTCTTCACTCATTTATTCATTTGTCTAGTGAATCTTGAGAGCATGCTATATATCAGGCTATGTTCTCAGCTCAGGAAATTCAGCATGAACAAGGCAGACAAGTTCCTCTCTGGGCAGCTTCTATCCCAGCTAAGAAATTGGGAGGGGAAAGCCAGAAAAACTACTAAAAAATCATGCGTGTTACACTCTGGTAAAATCTCCATGAAGACATGTAGTACAATATAAGGTTTAAATACAGATGTGAACACACATCTAGGAGTTTGGATTTTATTAAGTAGATAATGGGGAAATGTACATATTTTAGCAAAGAGGGGGTGCAGGGCTGTGTTTCTGTAAGAGCTCAGAAAAAAAAAGCAGGTAGATTGTTAATTAAAATGATTAAGACTGTCTACTCCTTTACCTGGATGATATTATGTGTGTGTGTCTCTCTCTCAAACGTTCATATATAGAGTTCCATCTTTTGATACCATGAAATATATATTTGGTCTTGATCCCACTTTCCGGCACACAGCTCTGTCACTGGAGCAATGAGTGTTTTTTCTAGGTTCATGAGATGACTGGTGGCTCAGAGCCACTAGATAGCTTCATGATGGAGGCTGGTCACTAGAAAAACTTCATGATTAGAGGGTTGGGACTTTCAGCCCCACCCCAGTCCTCTGGGAAGAGGAGAGGGGCTGAAGGTAGAGTCGATCACCAGTGGCCAATGGTGTAATCAATTATGCCTTCATAATGAAGCCTCCTTAAAAACCCAAAAGAGACCAGACGTGGTGGCTCATACCTGTAATCCCAGCCCTTTGGGAGGCCAAGGTGGGCACATCACCTGAGGTCAGGTGTTTGATACCATCCTAGCCAACATGGTGAAACCCCGTCTCTACTAAAAATACAAAAATTAGCCACATGTGATGGTGCATACTTGTTGTCCCAGCTACTCAGGGGGCTGAGGCAGGAGAATTGCTTGAACTCAGGAGGTGGAGGTTGCAGTGAGCTAAGATTACACCACTGCACTCCAGCCTGGGAGACAGTGAGACTTTGTCTCAAAAAAATAAAATAAAATAAAAACAAATGTTAAAAAACCCCAAAAGATCAGGATTCAGAGGACTTCCAGATCATTGAGCTCACTTGTGTAGGTGTCTGGAGATTGGCATGCCTGGATAGGGCAGGGAAGCTCCATGCCCCTTTCCACATGCCTTGCCCTATGCAGCTCTTCCATCTGGCTGTTCATCTGTATCCTTTGTAATGTCCTTTATAATAAATGAGTAAACATAAGCAAACTGTTTCCAAGTTCTGTAAGTCACTCTAGCAGACTGATCAAACCCAAGGAAGGTATCATGGGAACTCCTGATTTATAGCCAATTGGTCAGAAGCAGGTCACAGCCTGTGCTTGTGACTGGCATCTGAAGTGGGGAGAAGTCATGGATCTGAGTGCTCAGCCTATGGGATCTGATACTATCTCCAGGTATATAGTGTCAGAATTGAATTGAATTAGTAGAGGATGTCAACTGGGGTCTACTGGATAATTGCTTGGTTGGTGTGTGGGGAAAAACCCCTACACATCTGATATCAGAAGTGTTCTGTTGAGTGGAGTGTGAGGGATGGAAAAACACGTGTTTAGTTTTTTTTCCTGTATCTTTATTAGCTTTTCATAGGAGAATTTTTACTAGAATCAGAACTAGGAAAGCAAAGCAGCAGTGGACATGGAGAGAAGAAGAAAGAACATCAAATATTAGGAAATAGAACAGGACTAAAAAATTCACTGAAGGAGGAATGCCAGGGGAAGGTGTAAAGAACAGTTGAGTGTTGAACCAGGTAACACAAACGCTAGAATAATTCTAGGAAGAAAAGAAAAGAGAATTAATATAGTTTAGGCCACTTTTTTCTCAGGAGTCAGATGAATCTCCAAATGGGGATATCTAAAAATAGCTGCTAATATTCAGTAGAAGCAGAAAAGGAAATCACTATATTAAAGAGATACCTGCACCTCAGTATTTATTGCAGCATTATTCACAATAGCAAATATAAAAAATCAACCTAAATGTTCATCAATAAATGAATAGATAAGGAAAATGTGGAACATGTACACAATAGAATACTATTCAGCCATAAAAAAAGAATGAAATCCTGTCATTTGTGGCAATATGGATGGGTCTGGAGGACATTTTGTTGAGTGAAATAAGCAAGACACAGAAAGATAAAACTGCATGTTCTCATTCATATGTGGAAACTACAAAAATATGAGCTCATAGAAGTAGAGAATAGAATTGTGGTTATTAGAGGCTGGGAAATGTAAGGGGGAGACGAGGATGGAGAGAGACTGGGTAACAATACAAAATTACAGTTAGATAGAAGGAATAAGTTGTAGCATTCTATAACACTGTAGGGTAAACATGGTTAATGATAATTTATTATATGCTTTAAAAAACTAGAAAAGAAATTGTTTAATGTTCGCAAAACAAAGGAATGATAAATGTTTGAGGTGATGAGTATGCTAATTACCCTGATGTGATCCTTATACATTGTATTTGTGTATCAAAATACCACTCTGTATCTCGTAAATATGTACAGTTATTATGTGTACCAACTAAAAAGGAAAAACATATTAACAATAGTCAGGGCTGACACACAGATTTGGGGTTAACTACATAGAGCTCAGGGTTGAACCATGTACTTCCTGAAGGGAAACCAAAACAAGAGGAAGGCAGAGCAAGAGAGCATTTTACAGCAAAACTACATTGCCCAGAGTCAGAAGGGAGCAGAATGAGTAGTAGATTACACAAAGATTACAGTAGTAGATTACAAAAAAGTAGTAGCAATTACAAAAAGAACAAAAGATGGAAGAGGCTATTCAAAATAGAAGAGTCAGAAAAGCACAATGTTAGAAACAAAGGGAAAGACCTTGAGGAAGAAGCGATAGGTAACAACGATAGATGATGCAGAGAAGTGAGTGAGTGAGTGAGTGAGTGAGTGAGTAATGGAAAGAGCTGTTGTGCTTACATCCTAAGAGGCTGCTCTTGACTCTCAAGGAAGTAAATTCGGGAAGGTGGAAACCAGATGTATGGGTGGCTTATTACGCCACCTGGGATAACAGACTCTTCTTTAAAAAAGAGTGAGACTGAAGAGCAACAGTTTTCTATTGGAAGTGTTTCCTCTTCAAAAGAGAAGCTAATCTCAGGTGATCATACAACCCAGTTTATGCCTGTTGTCCCAAGTGAATGACTAAATATGTGCCCTTTCACTCTTCAAATATGAAATGTTAGGAAGATACCCTTTGTAATTCCTGGCAAGGCAAAGGAAGAGTTGCACTCTTCCTCTCCAACAAAAAGAAAGGGGAAGAAATTATAGAAAGACGCAAGAAAATGCTAATATGATGATCAAGGGTGTTTATGGGTTCAATCAAATGTTCTTTATCTTTCCAATAAATTATAGACTAGGATAAAGGGGTGGGTTGCAAGGTTTGGAAACGTGGCCTCATTAATTTATGTCTGTGGTCACCGAGAGCACTCACCACTTTCCTGCAGTATTGGAGGGGTCAATCTGAGTCTTCAACCTGCCATTTCAATGGAGAAGAGAATCAAATTTGGAAATAACCCATGATGAAATTTTGACATACCATTGTGTTGTGGTTTTTTTTTTAATTGTTCTTTAGATGTTTCTTCTTTACATTTTTGTATCTAAAATAAACATTACTTTGGTAATCAATTAAAAAAAAAACAATCATTTGAAAATCAATCTATTTGTTGTTTTAGGTCATGAAGACCCCTTCAGTATGCTAGTTTGAAGAGTGATTGTGAAGCCAGGAAAGAACAGTAATCATAGCACACTACTAATCTACGCAGGATGCATTTAACTAATATAATAATGCCATAAACACTTATTGGTTTTCAATTTTTGGATATTACCTATCAGTAAAACATATAAAACTGAATCGACGTTATAAAGCTGAATGTAAATGTGATCAACCTTGACACTTTTTGTTTGGTTTTTGGGTGGGGGGGTGGTTTTTTCACATTTTTAATTGACAAATAATAATTGTATATATTTGAGGGGTACAATGTCATGTTTTAATACATATATACACTGTGAACTGAGTACATCAGGCTAGTTAAAACATCCATCACTTCACGTGCTTATTATTTCTTTATGGTGAGAATTGTAAAAGCTACTCTTTTGAAGTAAATTTGGAACTGATGGAAGACAGAAGCTGGCAATGAGGATAGGGGACAGCAAATAAGGCAAGGTGTTAATATTTTAATCTCACAGAGCAGGAAGGCAAGAAATATTGAATAAATAAGACGTGAAGAAACACAGGTTTCAGTTTATTATATTAACAGTGCAATGATAACTAATAAGTCAAATATCAGGCATAAATATTGATAAAGAGTACCTTAAATGAACTAAACTCTTTCTTAGCATAGAATTAATAGAATTTGATTGATCAAGAAAAAGTAAAATCATACAGTGAGAGGAAAGAACAGAATGGCAGAAAAGCCTACTGTCTCCAGAAAACTAACTGGACACAAGGTAAGTGAGGAACTGCTATGTTTCATTACGAGTCCTTCTATTCTACTCGGATTTTTACCATGGGAATGTATTACTTTGCTAAAATATTAAACAAAGAGAAAAATTAATAGTAATAGTAGTTGACAGAGCCTTCCTTTCCAAGCAGCTGAGAGAACATCACAGTAGTGCAGTCTGTGATTTTAAGACTTCAAGCCATGCTAAAATGATTCCGGATTTACTTGTACAAAATGTTGGGTTTAGTAATGTGGAGAAGAAAATGATTCTACGAAATTAAAGGGATACTCAAACCTTTCAAGGACAAGTCCAGTCTTGAGATGTTATTCCTTCTAACCGAAGGAGAGAGAGCACTCCATCAGTTGCTTTTTCTCCTGTGGACATAACGGCTCTCTGTGTCTTGAGGCAAGTGAGAATCAAGAGTGCCAAAGAAATTAGCAGTTGCCACAGACCCTGCAGACTGCAGTTTTCTTACACTTTACTGATCACTACTTATTTGGTTTTTGTTAGATTCCCTGGGCTTTCGTTTAGTAGAGGAGAGCTTAGCTTGATGCATAGAAATCAGATTAGAAACAGTTCACTTCATCTGACTTGGTTTTCATTAAAATTCCTTAAATAACAGATAAGTAAATATTATTGATGACACACTCATGGATCCCATTTGACCCAGTCTACTTGCCTAGATAAATCCAGGCAATGTCTTTCCAGGACTCAAGAGAAACTGGACATTGAATGTTTCGGTCAGCCTCAAATTATTACTGATGCTCTTGTGGATTTGTATAAACCATAAAATCACCTCCTGCCTCTCTGACTGGATTTTAGCTCCAACAGAAACTCTTTGTTTAAAGACTGATTGTGTTGTCAACACCGTCTCTCAAATCCCATTAGTGATTCCTTCTATGTGCAGGCCTCCTAGGTGGGTTTTGGTAATTGTGTATCTCTGTAAGACTTTCAGGAAGCTTGGTAGGGTATCATTAAGCTGAGTGTACTAATGTGTTGATCCAGGGGCAACCAGAACTAGTGGGATTTGAATTGTAACTTGAATTAAAATGTCAGGAAGATGCTTTAAGCAGATGCTACCTGCTTTAAGCAGATGCTACCTGACCCAATACTGGAAATCAAGAGATGAAAACTTTACCATTTAAAGTGAGATAGAATATATGTAACGATATATACTTATTATCATGCCCACCTCAGCACATATGCATGTGCACAGGCGCACACGTGTGTGCACCCACACACACTCAGTCAAAAGGTGAACAACAGTAGATGCCTGTGCCTCCTTCCTTCAAATTA
The DNA here is from genome assembly GCF_024542745.1 of Macaca thibetana thibetana. Lineage (NCBI taxonomy): Eukaryota > Metazoa > Chordata > Mammalia > Primates > Cercopithecidae > Macaca > Macaca thibetana. The sequence goes on along the minus strand of NC_065581.1, from coordinate 61,450,607 downwards.
TCTGGTCATTTGACAAATATTCACTGAGCACCTATTGCATGTCTGATAATGTCATAAGCACTTTAGACATATCTGTGAATAAAGCATACAAAAATACTTGCCTTCATGGAGCTTATTTTCTAATGTAATCCTAGGCAATGAGAAGAATGAATCAGTTTAGCATTATATACTTTTTTTTTTTAGATAGGCACAAAGCTGAGCCTAGAGTCAGTCTATCAAGCACTATAGAAGAGTCATAGAGCATTTGAAAAATAAGTCACTATAAACCTTCTCTTTCTGCTAGTAATCAGTTATTTTACAAGCCAGTGTTGTCTAGCACTTTAAATTTTCAAAGCATCAAAACACATCAACACGACTGATCTTCTCAACTTCTATTATACTATTATACCATTGAGAAAAGGACACAGAGAGGCTAAGTGATCTACGTAACATTACACAGCTCATCAGAAACCAGTGCCATACTGTTTTTCTAAGTTAGTGGAAAATGCATGAGACTTCAATCTAGAGTAGAGAAGCCTGTCTAAGCATCAAAAGAACAAAAACCTAGGAAAGCTCATAAACTTTCATGCAACTTCAGGGATGGAGGTGACCTCAACAGTAATGACTATATAAAGCTCTTCCTTCACCACTACCTCCAAGCTACCTAACCCAGCCATCCTATGTTCATTCAGTGGTTTAAGGATCCCCTGCCCAGCATCTGTCTCAGAAGCCTGGCTTCTGCTTCTACCATCTACTTAATGACCTCTTGAGCCAGAGATTCAGCAGCAACTGGTTTCCATCTTGACACATTGATAATACGTCAGAGTTAAAGTTAAGGAGTTGCTGAGTATTTCTGGCCACAAGAGGAATATGGAATATTAAGCTGAAATGATATCTAAAAAGTGCCATCTTAAAAAACACCTCAACCACACTCCGCCCACAACGGAAAAAAATTTAAAAAGGAACATCCGTCTCAATTCAAGTGACATTTTTTCCAGATCAGTAGAAATATTAATTGTTTTATGATCATGACTTTCTAGGCTTCCATAAGGCAAAGCAATAACAAATCTTCAAAGTCTGTCAAGTGTTTGGGCCATGGCTCATGATACAATGACTAGCAAATTATTGCCTTAAATCTGACTTAATGCAAAGGGCAACTGGCCTAAAGTCAAGCGACATGACCGCTTATCCCATTTTTGTCTTTTATTAAGTGCAGGATCCTGATTGGTAACATTGAGCTAGAGACATGCATGGATAATCTCGTTTATTCCTAAAAATAGCTGTTTGATGGTAATATCCCTATTTTTCTGCTGAAACAAACTGAGGCTCAGAGAGGTCAAGTAATTTTCCCAACATCACATAGCTATTAAGAGCAGAACCAGACTAAGGACCCAAGTTTTCCTATGACTACAAGACCATGCCCATTTGATTAGTCTTCATCCAATTCACAGAAAATGAGCATAATGACACCCACCCAGTCTTTCTCCCAAAGCTGTTGTGAAATCAAGTGAGCTAATACTTACTTTAGAAGCTTTTTGAAAAAAAATCCATAAGTATTTATTGAAATCTTATTTCTGCTTAGTACTTAGTTGAGTATTAATATAATAGTTGAATTCTAAAGTCTAAAGTACAGCCTTTACCCAAGTGCAGGTCATTATCATTGTTAATGTGTACATAATAATAATGACAGTAATAAGTAACTTTCCTTATGTTTTAAGTACTGAGAACTTCTGGAAGCATTATAAGCAGAAGTACCATTAAACTCTCTACATTATCAATGACTATTACTATGAAGTTATTACTATCATAGACATCCACAATGATCCAAAAGCTGTGATTGAATGTCTGGACTAACTGTCAAAATGCAGTCCAAGTATTCAGTCTAGCTCCTCTCGGATAATCATTTATAAGCCACTTACCCTCTCTCTCCCTTCACCTTCTGTCTTTAATATAATAGAAAAAGAGTAACCTGCCATTAGGAGTGCTGTTGAGATACTGCAGCTCTCAGAGACTGGCTCTAAGACATGCTGAGCCCATTAAATGCACTGTAAAAGTCCCAAGTGGTATTAATGCTTAACTTTTACATACAGTATGCTACAGAAGAAACAACTACACAGAAAATAACAATGCTAAGGGCCTTTCCTGCTAGGCCATTATAACTAAGAAGAAAAAGCCAATTGTTCCCTTTGTATAGCTTATCATAGCATGTGGTAGGGATTCTTTCATTGTGTAATGTTTTTCTGGAGTGATTGAAAGTTAAGAATATGCTTGACTAGATTAATTTCCACTTTCCACAGAATTTAACTAAACATCTTTAAAAGTACAGTTAATGGGAACTTTGAAAGATTATCCAACTATTGACAAGCCCATGATGATAGGATGATCCCTGTGGATAAAGCACAATACCATGTTCACTCATAAGTGGGAGTTGAACAATGAGAACACAGGGACACAAGCAAGGGAACATCACATACCGGGGCCAGTCGGGCGCGGGGAGGGAGGGTGGCGCAGGCCGAGGGGTGGAAGAGCATTAGGACAAATAGCTAATGCATGTGGGGCTTAAAACCTAGATGACGGGGCCGGGCATGGTGGCTCATGTCTGTAACCCCAGCACTTTGGGAGGCCAAGATGGGCAGATTACGAGGTCAGGAGATCTAGACGATCCTGGCTAACACGGTGAAACCCCGTCTCTACTAAAAATACAAAAAAATTAGCCAGGCGTAGTGCCACATGCCTGTAATCCCAACTACTCAGGAGGCTGAGGCAGGAGAATGGCTTGATCCTGGGAGGCAGAGGTTACAGTGAGCCAAAATCGCACCACTGCACTCCAGCCTGGGCTACAGAGCGAGACTCTGTCTCAAAAAACAAACAAAAAACCTAGATGATGGGTTGATAGGTACAGCAAATCACCATGGCACACGTATACCTATGTACCAAACCTACATGTTCTGCACACGTATCCCAGAACTTAAAGTAAAATTAACAACAACAAAAAAAGCACAATGCCAAAGAAACTCGAAATATGTGAAAGTAATTAAATACCAAATAAAAGGTACCACAACTTCTATTTTATACAGGCCAGTAAAATGAGTTCAAATTGTTGAATTTTCATGTAAGAATGCTCAAAATTTCTACTACTTAGGATAGGTAAAATATACTCATTTTCTTTAGTACTTTCCTTCTATTTCTCTTGTTATTCTTTCTGATGAACAGGACTGGTAAAATTTAGAGCTGAAGAATACCAATAAATTAGAGGACCTGCCATTTTGTCTGGAAAGATACATTTTTCAGGGATATTTGACAGCATTGCCCACAACTTCTCTCCTTACTAGGGCATTTTAATGAGCATTTGTGTCTTTAGCTTAATCCTCAGGGCTGCTTTCTTAAGTCATTGGTAGCTTCATTTTACAGATATGAGGCTCAGAAGATTAAGCTGCCTAAAGATGTCCAGCATATAAATTTTTATTCTGTGAGCATCGAATGCTGTTGTCAAAACCCAAACTATACATATGAACGAGCTTGTTTTATGTGCTTAGGTCCTGTGTCAATGTTGTGGGTAGTAGTGGGTTACAGAAGAAAATCTCACTTCTTAGTTCCCCAGGCAATCAGTGGCAGCATTTACCAATAAACATAGTGATGATCCCAAACCTCTTCACATACATTATTTATTTTCCATTTTTACTTTTCTGTTACATGCCAAAGAGGAAAAAAAAAAGCCAAGCTGAGAAGAGAAATTCTAACTTTGAAAATCTAGTTTATTCATTCTATCTTGGCCTTAGCAGAAAACTGTTATAGAATCTTAGAAAGTAACCATTGAAACTTAAAGATGATCTGGCCTTGGCTTCATATTTTACACATCAGGAATCTGAGCCCCTATAGAAACTAAATGATTGCCCCTAGGTTACAAAGATTGTTAAGGGCGGCTTATACTGATGACAACCCCCCAAAAAGAGTTCTCTCAAAATCAGTGCCTTGTCAGTTGCAGCTTCACCATTAAGTAATTGTTAGCACACCTTGCATTGACTAGCAGGTGTTTCATAAACAATGATGCCATTTTGTGCTCTAAACAATGTATTTCTCTAAAACGCTATGCAGAAGCTATCCTTGCACAGAATATATCATTTGTGTGCCACCTACACAAACAACTTCAAAATACTTTTCTCCAATAAAGAGGCTATTCTTTTTCCACACAAAGCATTTCAAGGGTAGCTCTAAGCAATTCACTTTGCATAGAAACTGGTAATAAACTGAGTTTTGATTCACTATGAGCCTAAAAACATAAGTCATGTTAAGGCTCATAACATGGCAATCACACCATCATTTCACATTTTAGAAACTACAGCATAAGACCCAATTAATTCTGAGAGGAAAAAGTAGATATGCAACTTTTTAAAGAAGTGACATGTAAAATCATATGCAATGAGATAAATTTCCTTCCCATCACTGAATTCAAAATAGCATAAGCTTTAGAGAGTTCCTTTTTGAATTTATTATGCATTTTCTCTGAAAGTTTTTGAAAAAAAGAGGTCTATGAATAGAATCATTTGACTGGTTACTCCATTATGCTTATTGACCAATCAGATTCTAGAAATTAAGATAAAGGATTTAGTATTTAATTTTTTAAGGTACCAGCCAGAGTCTATAAGGAAACTAAAGGTTAGGCTCACATTATTCTAAGCAAATTAATGCAGGAACAGAAAGCCAAATATCACATGTTCTCACTTACCAGTGGAAGCTAAACAATGGATACTCATAAAGATGGCATCAGTAGACACTGGGGACCACAGACGGGGGACAAGAGGAGGAGGACAAAGGTTGAAAAACTATTGCGCACTATGCCCAGTATCCGGGTGAAAGGACCAAGCGTACTCCCAACCTCAGCATCACGCAAAATTCCCAGGTAATAAATCTGCACATGTACCGTCTGAATCTAAAATAATTGTTGAAAGTATTAAATAAAATTTTTTTCTTACAAAAATTTTTTAAAGATTTGGCTTAAACAGTGGTCCATCTTAGTATCAAAGGCTTAAGTAGGCAGTGTTATTTTCTATTTTCTTTTCCAATTCTCATCTTTAAAAAGGAAATATAACCTATAATTTTAATGACCTTTGCTATCCAGAAAATTGTGGTTCCTTTACCTTATTACTTTGTAACCTTTTACACGTTAGCTTACTCTTTGCTTCCACCTAGTGTATGGTAGGTAGTATAGCAACATTTTTTTAATTGCGTATTTGCATAAAATGTTCTTGAAAAAGAAAGCATGGATTTTGTTCCTTTTGTCTTGTAATTTAAAAAGTATAGTATTTTTTTTTTTCTATTCTAGGGGAATGAAATTAACACACTGAAAAAATAAGACTACAATTAATATATGTTCCTCTTGTTAGAAGACCTATAAGCATTGTTTTTACAGCATCCTCTAACAGCCTATGGTAACTTTCAGAACGAAACATTACTTTAGCAAACTTACAATGCATTGATGTACACATTTATAAAGTGTGACAACTCAAAGGAACCCCAGACACCATTCAAATACTACTCTTTTATTTTTCAGATGAGGACATTGAGGCCTGAGGGATACAATGACTTCTTCAAAGTCACAACATCAGTATTAGTAAAGGCAGGACTAGAAATGAGGTCAGCTGGCTCCCAATCCTGGGTGCCTTTTACCATATACCCTGCTTTTTGGATTAGATGTCAGAGTTAGTGTTCTAAAATGAATCATGTTAGATTAATAGAAAATTACCTTTAAATAGCTTTATAAAATCACTCTCTCAAAATTAGGCTAGCTCCCACAAGAACCAATTTTTCTACATTGAGGACAAACAATGATGCATCTTGTCTTATGAAAGGAAAATTAATAGTGAGGTATGAGAAGTTACATTTTTATTTTTATTTAAACTCATTATAGCATAATTTTTTTCTTTTGAGACACACCTAATGATCTTCTCTCCCTAGACCTGAATTTTTTTTTGAGACAGAGTCTCACTCTGTCACCCAGGCTGAAGTGCAGTGGCGTGATCTTGGCTCACTGCAACCTCTGCCTCCCAGGTTCACATGATTCTCCTGCCTCAGCCTCCCAAGTAGTTGGGATTGCAGACACCTGCCACCATGCCCAGCTAATTTTTGTATTTTTAGTAGAGACAGGGTTTCACCATGTTGGCCAGGCTCATCTTGAACTCCTGACTTCAAGAGATCTGCCCTCCTCAGCCTCCCAAAGTTCTGGGATTACAGGCGTGAGACACTGTGCCTGGCAAAACCTAAAAAATTTTTAAAGTTGCTAATAATCTATAATAACAAATCTAAATGTATTAGCCAGCTTGAGTTGCCATAACAAAAATACCACCGATGGAGTGGTTTAAACAATGAATATTTGTTTTCTCACAGTTTTGGAGGCTGGAAGTTCAAGATCAGGTTGCCAGAATGGCTGGGTTCTGGGGACTCTCTTCTTGTTTTACAGAGGACCACCTTCTTGCTCCACACGGCCTTTCCTCGAAGGGTGTGTGTGTAAATCTCTCTCCCTTTCTTTTCTTATGAGGCCATAGTCTTATTAGATTAGGTCCCCATTTATATGACCTCTTTTAACTCTATCTCCTTACAAATACCTACCTTCTCCATGCATTGCTCATGAAAGATGTGTGTTAATAATGCCATTTTTTGTCTTTGGTAAAATCTCAAAACTGTAGGACACAAATCTTAAGAATGTTGATATTTGAGTGGACCTCTCAACACTTTCCATTCTATATTTAAAATTTTATAGAAGAGGAAACTGAAACCCCCTAATAATGATATTGTTCCTCTTGATTTCAAGAATGCTGTCACACTTTTTCATTATCTCTTTACATCATTTCTGTGAGGAATACTTGGTAGGTGTGTTACTATTATGATTTTATCCATAAGGAAACAAAGCACACCAGAAGCTACGCAGCACACTCCGGGGCCCAAAGTCCCAAAGATCGAGTCACATATATATAAGTGGAAGCATGAACCAACAAGAATTGCCACTGCATATGTCCGAACCCAGTCAACCAACCACAAAACCATATTATCAGGATATCTGTAATTAATTCAAACTAAAATGGAAATCTAAACTTTAATTAATGCCATGCAGAAATGCAAAATCATAAAGAGCAGCTAGTAGAATGGAGAGTAGAAAGGAATGAGGACCAACAGCACAACATGGACAGAGCCACAGAAATACCACACAGGGTTTCATGGCTTAACTCTTCATATTTGTCCAAGGGCTTTGGCACATGGTGCCTCTTGTGCCCTCCACAATCACACAGTGCAACAAGTAACCAGTTCTCAACTGCAGATAAGAAGACAGCCCATGGCTGGGCGCAGTGGCTCATCCTTGTACTCCCAGCACTTTGGGAGTCCAAAGTGGCAGATCACAAGGTCAGGAGATCAAGACCATCCTGGCTAACATGGTGAAACCCCGTCTTTACTAAAAGTACAAACAAAATTAGCCAGGAGTGGTAGCGGGCACCTGTAGTCCCAGCTACTCGGGAGGCTGAGGCAGGAGAATGGCGTGAACCCGGGAAGTGGAGCTTGCAGCCAGCCGAGATCGCGCCACTGCACTCCAGCCTGGGTGACAGAGCAAGACTTCATCAAAGAAAAGAAGAGAGGAGGAGGAGGAGGAGGAGGAAGGAAGGGGGAGGAGGAGGAGAGGAAGGGAGGGGGAGGGGGAGGAGGAGGGAGGGGGAGGAGGAGGAAGAGGAGGAGGAGGAGGAAAAGGAGGAGGAGGAGGGGGGAGGGGGGGGAGGGGGGAGGGGAGGGGGAGAGGGGAGGGGGAGGGGGGAGGGGAGGGGGAGGGGGGGGGGGGGGGGGGGAGGAGGAGGGAAGGAGGGGGAGGGAGGGGGGGAGGAGGGGGAGTGGGAGGAGGGGGGAGGGGGAGGGGAGGGGGAGGGGGAGCCGCCATAGGATAGTGTGAGGGCCTAATCCGAGGTCACAAAGAGTTTCTCCACTCCCTTTCTAGTGCTCATCACACAGCCACACGGCCTGTCCTAGCTGGACCAAGTATGAAATCAGACATTCCCCATGTTTGAGGGCCGGGAAGATTATCGTTTTCTGAAAACTCAAAAGGTTGTTTTTTTTTGAAAAATACTCCCCTTATAGCAGTCAGGGTCCTGTCAGGAAGCTGAATCCAACTCAGGTGGTTCAAGAGACTTCCCTGAATTTTATTTTCATATGTGTTGCAGCGTTAAGGGAAGCAAGAAGTAAAATAGACTCCTGGAGGTCATCAGGAAGGAGAGGTTTTTGCCACTCCTAGAGCCAACGGGAAGGAAATACTGTTTGTGAGAGCCCAGTGCGAACTGAAACTGTGAAGCTGTGAGAACAGGAGTTGTTGTCTAAAGGAGACAGCACCTTCCAGAAAACATGACCCAGGGCAGGAAGGAAAATACACTGACTTCTCTTTCCTCCCACCCTCTGGTCTCTTGCTGGTGCCTGTCACTAACTAAACTTTATCAGAATCCACCAGTAGGAGATCTTAGGGGAGGAATGGAGAAGGGTCAGCTCCCTGGGCCGAGAGAAGGACAGGAGGAAAATAACACACCTGTGGAGCAGGTAGAAAAGGGTAATAAGCTGCATATCCTTTATCTTTAAAAGTGCTTTCTATTAAACAAAAAATGCTTTGGAATGCTAGTAATCAAACCTTTAATAATTCCATATTTTACTAAAACTGTAAGTGATTTACTAAAACTACACACAGATACACATAAACTAGATAGATGATAGACAGACTTTCTTCAAATCATTGGTAACCAAAAATAAAACAGATACAAGTTATTGTTTGCCAGAGGAGTCAGAAAACAAATAACAACTTGATTTACCCAATTTACATAGAGCCACACATCCCAATATGTGGAAAGGTGGATAATTAACCGCATGTTTCATGGGAATGTGGTAGTCGGACTGTACGGTCTTGCTAAATAAAGATGGAACTGCTGCTGCAGCACACAAAAAACTATGGGAAACATACTGCTAGATCCAAAAGCTCCTGGGGTGAGTGTAAAGAAAACAGAGTGGACGTGTGTGGCAAGCAGAGGAAGTTTTGCTGGCAAGTACTAGCAGTAACTGTGGCTTCACCACTTTCCTTTCACCTAGGGAAATCATCCCAGGATGCAGAGTGCTTACCAGGTCACGAGGGGGATTGTCAAACCTTCCCCTAGTCCCCCAGAAGAGCTGGCCTGGGAGATTAAATTAAGTCTATGTCACAGTTTAATATCATTTTATGCCTGCTTTCCAAACTCTCTTGTCTACATTTTGCCATCAAGGAAGATAGGAAATAAAATTACAATTTGAATTAGATACAAAGGGGACTAGAAATTATACCTTTATCCAGTTTGAAGAAGGATGTGTGGGTTGGTTTTTTTTGTTGTTGTTTGTTTTTTGTTTTTTTTTCAGTAGAATCTGAAGCAAAATATTTTAGTCTTATGAAGTTGGACTAAACCTCCCAAGTTGTACCAAAAAAAAAAAAAAAAAAAAAAAAAAAAACCTCTGTTCCCTCTCCCTCTTTCTTCTTCCCCGACCTGTGAGCCCTCCTCACACACACACTTCTCTCAACTTCTGTTGCCCACTACTCCTGTGGTCTTCCCATCCAGCCTCTCACTACCTGCCCCAAACTCACTGCCACCTTCCTTTGAGACCATGGTTGCTACCCTGCATTCTTCAGCGATGCCCTGCTCCTTTCTCCCCCAAATTTACTTCCTTTCCTTCTACTAGTTTTCTTAGACTAGAAAAATGACCTCAGAGCACAGCTTCGAAGAAAGTGGCTGCTCAAAGTTAAGTGTATTATAGCCCTCAGTACCCAATTGCTCTGAATGTAAGCCTAATGCCGGGCTGGCAAAGGATTCTCTATAAATTCTTGCAAAGGTATTGGACTGGAGCAGCCACTCCTGAAAGCTTTTACATGACTTAATAAAATAAGGAATGTGTACTTTGCTTCTTTCTTCCAAAGGTGCTTGTAACTAATTAAAGAGGCAGAAAAATGTTACACTTGTTTAGCACTTGCTTAGTGTAGCATTTCTCTGCCTCTTCAATTAGTTATAATTAGTTTTTAAATGGAAATGTCCTTGTTTAGATGGAAATGATATACAGCACTTATAATAACTGAGGTGAGTGCTGCTGGCTTTGAAGACCCCTGCTGCCAGCTGGCTAATTCTCCCTCTGCTTGAAGATTTGACTCTGTGTCATCTTCTTGGACTCTTTACTGGTACTGCATGACCAGGCTGAGTTCCTTTCTGGACTCACAGGCAGATCTGTGGATGAGCTCCTTAGCATGAGCACCTATTGCCAATGAAATAGCTCCAGGATATTGTTCATTTTGCATCTTAGCATGTAACACAATGTCTGCGTTACAGGGTGGAAATGCAAATTTCATCATGAATTGAACTAACGGTCAAAGAAGCAAGAAGAATTACCATATTAAGTAGGCATGCCACCTAGTATTCAAAATTATAATCAATGCGTTCATGTTAATAAACCTCCCTAGATTTTAGGATACTATTTTCTTTTAATGTAGTAACTGAGTATAAAATATTTCAGTAATGCTGCTTATCTAAATAAATCTTGTAATCTCACGGCGTTATATAGCATCAGATTACAAAGGATGGCATGGATCCTACTATAAATGTTATGTGGTAATTCCCATCATGATTATTATTTGTGTAATATTTTATCTGCATTTGCACTTAGTTGCCAATATCATCTGCATTACAGATTGAGGTAATTCTTAAACCTGCACAGTCTGGGATAAAGACACTCTAGTATAGAAAATAACTGTTTATGTCCTAACTGGATCTCCTGAACAATATGCAAAAGAAGGCTATGCAGAATTTTGAATACTGTCTTTGCTGAGTGACTCTTATCTGAATAGTACGCCAAACTAATGCATGGTGTGTGCTTTGTTAAGGGCTTTGGAGCCAGCAATAGGAAAGAAGAGCTGAAGAATCTATTTTCCCTTGTTTCCCACTGATAAGGCTCATTAAAGTAAATAGGAGTGAAGCATACACACCAATGGGAGCATACATCCCCAGGGTTCTGTCTACTCTAAAAATTGGACTCATCATAAAAGCTGTGTAACTCAGCCTTTTGTGAAATCTACTTTATTGATTTTACCTTTATTGCCAATTTTATGTCTGTTTTAATTTTAATTCCTGCCATTTGACATTTGGTACAAACAATAATTTTAAGAACATTTTATCCACAATTTTTCCCAGTGTTCATAAGTTACACATTTATCTAAACAGGCTTTAAAATATGAAAGGAAAGGTAAGAACTGGGGTTGGTCAAGTGCAAAAGTTGAAGGTGAGACTGTTCCTTACCCTGTTGCTCTATCTTTTGGCATGAACAGAGGAAAATGCCAAAGCCTTTAAAAGACTCCTGGACACAGTGTATTTTTCCAAATATACAGCGGTTGTTTGCAGTTAGCTTTAGTATAAATATTAAGGTGTTGACTACAGTAAGAGCTGATTATGTAGCTTTGTCCTTATATGACTTTTTCTACTATTCTATCAGCTACCTCTATCAACCAGTATTTCTGTGCTTAGCCAGACCAATAACTGACCTTCAGAAAGATGGCCCTGAGCTGGGCTGCAAGATCCTAAAGCACATTCTGTAAATACAAACATGTATTTACATATGTGCGCGTGCGCGCACACACACACACACACACACACACGCACACAGTTACATGACACTCTGTTTCTATCAGAAACCAAGGAATTTCATAACACAAAGTATCTTTGAAAAATTTTTATATTACCATCATGAACAGTACACAGAACTAAATTATTTTCTTTCCTCACTGTTAAATAACACTTCCTGACCTGTCAGCTTCTAAATTGTCCCTTCTGAAACATTCTGTGTCCTCTCACTAACATAAGAGAAGATGAATTGTTCCCGTGAGGTAAATACACAGCACCGGGAACTTGCCCTTCTTGCTTTACTGTCACTGCTTGTTTCATTGCTGCTTTTCTCCATCAACTCCAGCAAACAGAGGCTATGGCTGTGTTTTAGTCATGCACAAAGATGGTGTAAATATAACGCATGCTACAACAGCAAAAGCAGACATAACAAGAGAAAAAAAGATAATTGCATTTCATCAAAATTTAAAAATTTTATGTTTCAAGGATGCCATCAAGAAAATGAAAAGACAACCCACAGAATGGGAGTAAGTATGTACAAATTATATATCTGATGAAGAACTTGTATCCAGAATATATATTTTTAAAAAACTTCTCACAACACAACAGTGAAAAGACAAATCATCAGATTTCAAATGGGTAAAAAATTTGAATAGACATTTTTCCAAAGAGACATACAAATGGCCAAAAAGCACAAGAAAATAAGTACTTAACATCGTTAGCCTTAGGAAAACAAAGACCAAAACCACAATGAGATACTATTTAATATCCACTAGGATAGCTGTAATCAAAATTATAGACAATAACAGTTATGGCAAGGATATGGAGAAAGTTGAATTTTCATACATTGCTGGTGAAATGGTGCAGCCACTTCAGAGAGAAGTTTCCACTACTACGTTTATACCAAAATGAAATGAAAATATATGCCAACAGTCATCTGAGCCTTCAGTGTGTTGTCATCTTTCTGCTGCTAGAGGGTCTTGTCTGGATGTTGATGGCTGCTGATTGAGCAGGTTGCCGAACGTTGAGATGGCTGTGACAATTTCTTAAAAGAAGACAACAGTGGAGTTTGCCAAATCAATTAACTCTTCCTTTTAAGAAGTATTTATTTGTAGCATGTGATGCTGTTTGATAGCATTTTACCCATACCAGAACTTGTTTCAAATCCTGCCACTGCTTTATCAACTAAGTTTCTGTATACTCTAAATCCTTTGTTGTCACTTCAGCAATGTTTATATCATCTTTACTAGTAGTAGATTCCATCTCAAGGGATCAATATCTTTGCTCATTCATAAGAAGCAACTTCACATTCATTAAAGTGTTATCATGAGATTGCAGCAATTCATTCACATCTTCAGACTCCAATTCTAATTCTAGTTCTCTTCCTATTTTCACCACATCTGCAATTACTTCCTCCACTGAAGTTCTGAACCCCTCAAAGTCATCCATGAGTATTGGAATCAACTTCTTCCAAACTCCTGTTAATGTTGCTATTTTGACCACCTCCCATGAATCATAGGTGTTCTTAATGGCATACAGAATAGTGAATTCTTTCCAGAAAGGTCTCAATTGACTTTGCCTAGATCCATCAGAGGAATCACTATCTATGGCAGCTACAGCCTTACAAAAATACATTTGTTAAATAATAAGACTTGAATGTCAAAATACTCCTTAATTCATGGGCTACAGAATGTATGTTTTATCAGCAGGCATGAAAACGTTAATCTCCTTGTGCATCTCCACCAGAGCTTTTGGGTAATCAGGTGCATTGTCAATGAATAGCAATATTTTGAAAGGAATCTTTTTTCTGAGCAGTAGGTCGCAACAGTAGGTGTAAAATATTCAGTAAACCATGCTGTAAACAGAGATGCTGTCATCAGCCTTCATTGTTCCATTTGTAGAACACAGGCAGAATGGCTTTAGCATAATTCTTAAAGGCCCTAGGATTTTCAGTATGATAAATGAGCATTGGCTTCAACTTAAAGTCACCAGCTGCATTAGCCCCTAACAAGAGAGTTAGCTTGTCCTTTGAAGCTTTGAAGTCAGGCATTGACTTCTGTCTAGCTAAGAAAGTCCTAGATGGGCACCTTCCTTCAATATAAGGCTATTTTATCAACATTTAAAAATCTAGTTTTTTTAGTGTAGCCACGTTCATCAATATTAGCTAGATTTTCTGAATAACATGCTGTAGCTTCTACCAGCACTTGCTGCTTCACCTTACCCTTTAACATTACAGAGATGGCTCTTTCTTTAAACCTCATGAACCAACCTCTGCTAGCTTCAAACTTTTCTTCTGCAACTTTCTCACCTCTCTCAAGTTTCATAGAATCAAAAAGAGTTAAGGCCCTGCTCTGGATTAGCTTTTGGCTTAAAGGAATGTTGTCTGGTTTTTCTATCCCGACCACTAAAACTTGCTCCATATCGACACTAGAGTTGTTTTGCCTTTATTTCTATTTTTATTTTTTTTGAGATGGTTGAGTCGGAGTCTTGCTCTGTCACCCAGGCTAGAGTGCAGTGGCACAATCTTGGCTCACTGCAACCTCCACCTCCCAGGTTCAAGTGATTCTCCTGCCTCAGTCTCCTGAGTAGCTGGGATTACAGGCTCCTGCCACCATGCCCAACTAATTTTTGTATTTTAGTAGAGACGATATTTCGCCATGTTGGCCAGGCTTATCTCGAACTCCTGACCTCAGGTGATCTGCCCACCTCGACCTCCCAAAGTCCTGGGATTACAGGCATGAGCCACTGCTCCCGACTCTGTTTTGCCTTCTTATCATTTGTGTGATCACAACGGATTTTTAAAATTCCTTTCAAGAATTTTTCCTTTGCATTTACAACTTGGCTGTTTGGTGCAAGAGGCCTAGCTTTCCACCTATCTTAGCTTTCTACATGACTTCCTCACTAAACTTCATCATTTCTAGCTTTATATTTAAAGTGATTTGGACAGTTTAAGTGAGACTCTTTCTTTTACTTAAACACTTAGAGGTCATTGTAGGGTTATTAATTGACCTAATTTCGATATTGCTGTGTCTTGGGGTATAGGAAGTCCTAGAGAGAGACATGTGGGGAGAAGTCAGTGAGTGGAGCAGTGAGAATACATACAACATGTTTCAATTAAGTTCACCATCTTATATAGGAGTGGTTTGTGGCACCCAAAAACAATTACAATAGTAACATCAGGGCTCACTAATCACGGACTATCATAAAATACATAATAATGAAAAAGTTTGAAATATTACCAGAATTAGGCCGGGCGCGGTGGCTCAAGCCTGTAATCCCAGCACTTTGGGAGGCCGAGGCGGGCGGATCACAAGGTCAGGAGATCGAGACCACAGTGAAACCCCGTCTCTACTAAAAATACAAAAAAAGCCGGGCGCGGTGGTGGGCGCCTGTAGTCCTAGCTATCAGGAGGCTGAGGCAGGAGAATGGCGTGAACCCAGGAGGCGGAGCTTGCAGTGAGCCGAGATCGCGCCACTGCACTCCAGCCTGGGCAACAGCGTGAGACTCCGTCTCAAAAAAAAAAAAAAAAAAAAAAGAAATATTACCAGAATTACCAAAATGTCACAAAGAGACAGAAAGAAGCATATGCTGTTGGAAAAATGGCATTGATAGACTTGATGTAGGGTTGCCACAAACCTTCAAAAAAAACATTATCTGCAATACACAATAAAGCAAGATGCAATAAAACAAAGTATGTCTGTACATGAATACTCATAGAAGCATTGTTCATAACTAAAAGGGGTAAACCCAAAGGTCCATCATCTGATGAATCGATAAACAAAATGTGGTATATACATACAGAAGAAAACTATTGTAATAATAAAAGGAATGAAGTACTGATGCATGCTACAGCATGAATGAACCTTTAAAAATAATACCAAGTGAAATATGCCAAACATTTTTAATGATACAATTTATATGACATGTTCAAATTAGACAAATCTATAGAGACAGAAAATAGATGAGTAGTTGCCTAGAACTGGGAACTTGGGAAGTATGTATAGTGCATGATAATGGGCATGGAACTTCTGTTTAAAAATGACAAAAATGTTCTGAAATTGAATGATGGTATTTGCACAACTCTATATGTGCACTAAAAACCATTGAATTGGTATGCCTTAAATGAGTGAACTTTACTGTATATAAATTATATCTCAATAATTGTTAGCACATATATATATATATACCAAATGAACAGTTCACGTGTCAGTTTTCTTCTTTCTCTTACATCCAAGTCCCTGGAGTAATCTTATGGATGGGGAAAGGAAATATGAAAACTCTCCAGTGTTTGTGAGACTTGAGAGCTAAAACAACTGAGACATTTATAACTCTCATAGAGTTGCTTTCTGGCTCCCTTTAGGCGATATGAAAAAATGACTTTCCCCGGTCCAGCCTGAGAAAAAGCTATCTGGCAAGTTGTCAAAGTTCATTTACACACAAAGGAATAAATAGATATAAAAGAAACCCTAAAGAGTTAAATATCTAGAATTGTGTCGTCTAACACAGTATCTACTAACCTCACTGTATTAGTCCATTCTTGCACGGCTGTAAATACCTGACACTGGGTAATTTATAAAGAAAAGAGGTTTGTTTAATTGGCTCATGGTTCTGTGGGCTACACAGGAAGCAGCATGGCTTCTGCTTCTGGGGAGACCTCAGGAAGCTTCCAAACATGGTGGAAGGCAAAGAGGGAGCAGGAGCAAGTGGGGGAACGGTGGGGAGTGCCGCACACTTTTAAACGACCAGATCTCACGAGAACTCTCTCACTAACACCAGAACAGCACCCAGGGGATGGTGGTAAACCATTCATGAGAAATCCACCCCCATGAGCCAACCACCTCCACCAGGCCCCCCTCCAACACTGGGGATTACATTTCAACATAAGAGATTTCGGCAGGGACAAACATCTAAACCATAACACTGATGTAACTATTAAGCATTTGAATTTTGGCTAGTCTAAGTTGAGTTGTGCTCTAAGTGTAAAAACACAGTGGACATTTTTTAAAAGTAAAATATATCATTAACAGGCTTTTAAATATTGGTTAGATGTTGCAATAATAATGTTTGGGGTATATCGGGTTAAATATAATATATTATTAAAATAAATTTCACTTGTTTTTTATTTTTTATAATGTGGCTATTAGAATATTTAAAATTTTATATGTGGTTCACATTATATTTATATTGAATAGCCCTGGCCTAGAAATTTGAGTACTAAACAAAGCCACCAGAGTAGCCAGTGAAAAATCCTAGGAACATGGAGAGACTTAGGACAAAAAGGATGCTTCACTATAAAGATATTGAAACAGAGGTATAAAATGGTAAGAAATAGAAAATGCAAAGCTCCTACTTATGCACTGTTCCTCTCTCCCTTCCTCTCTACAACTTTGCAAATCCCAAGAGACAGATCTAAATCTAGGGCTTCAAGGATCTGCATGAACTATATCAGCAAAAAACAATAAAAATACAAATAAATGGGCTTTCTGAATATCTTAATGATTGCACTTATCATAATTACTAGTTTACATCTATCTTGTCCTTTAAATTATTAGCTCCTTAAAGACAGTGTATATGTTTTACTCATCTTTGCACACACCCAACACATAGATGCTCAATAAATACTTGTTAAATTTGAGATACATAAGAAGGAATATAGTTGGCCAAATACTATTTGTTTTGTGTTTTTCTCAGATTTCTAAATCTGGAGTTATAAAACCTCAGGGTATCTCCAATTAGTATAATAATTAATTTTAAAAATTGTCAAAGGAAAAATATTTGTATTTAACCTAAAAAAACTGAATCTATGCTAGACTGTATCTTTAGATGAAGAAAGAAAAAAGGAGGTCTTAATATCTAACAAGGAATGACCCAGGTCATACTGTACAAAGTTTTGATAATTTTTAGTTTTATTGTTCAAGGATTATCAACTATGATGTAAAATATTAAATAAACAAATGAATGGAAAATAATATGAATAAAATCCAAGCCAAGTCTGATGTCAGTGGGAGTTCTGAATACAGAATCAATCTGTTCTTGGCAGTTAGCCTGTATCAGGCTGTTCACTTATTAGTTTGCTTTTACTCAATTTCCTATTTTTAAACGCAATTTTTAATGAGCATAAGGACAGATGTTTATCCTGGAGAATAAGTGATAGCAGTGTTGAAAGCAGCAGACATGTGTACCTCTGGGACATTTGTAACACAGAATATATTATTTCCGACACTTAAGAACCAACCAGCAGGAAGTTGGCCTCAGATTTTTATTGGCATCAACTGCTAATGGAGCTGATAAAGCTGATTTGTGGGAAAAGTAACTGCAATTGAAATGTGTGCAAATGCATTTACATTCATTTTTTTAACTAATGAATTCAACCTAGATTTCATAATTTTCTGCTTTGCTAAGCACTATCATAATCTGTGAACGGTCAAGTTCAAATCAAATATGTTTGTTTCTGTCTTACTGATAAAGCATATTGTTTTGGGAAACCAGAATCAAGTAACTTGCCATGAATAGAAGTCATTCTGAGAAATATCTTTTCTTTCTTTTTTCACTTCATTTAATTAATGCTGAGTAATTAACAACTGCTATCTAAAATAATTTTGCCATAACTTCAAGCCAATAAATCAGGCAAATACAGAAAATAGTAGTGGAAAACTTCTTTTAAAATGCTAAGAATATAAATATTTTAACTATCTCATTTTCTTGTTTTAGGGGAAAAAAATGGTACACTTGAAATAGATTTATTATCCCCTGGCAAAATTTAAAAGTAATTGCCATTCAAAACTATCTAAAATATCAACATGATTTAAAAGAGTTTTAGCCCTGATATTAATGTGAAGTTTCTTCTATATGGTGAGTACAATTAGTAACACAATACCAATGATGGTAAAACCACAATACAGCACAGAAGCCATGAAAACTAGCATTACAGCATTGAACCAAAGGAAAAGACAACTAGTGGCCATTTGGCAGACATGTTTGTTTATAAAGAGTTAAAGTATGCAATTCTAAAGACTTTGAATGACTTTTTTTCTATTTATTTTTACCATGACCTTTCTGTACACAGAATTCTATCCCAAATTAAATCAGAATCTCCTGTATCTGATTACAGAGTCATTAAATTTTAGCATCCCTTCAGTCTGAAGGTTCTTTATCAGTAGCCCCAACCTCCCCTTCAGTGAGGGATGCTTTCAACACCACCACTGACATTTAGTCGTTTGGCTTCTGGGTTCATTCTTACAGTGGCCTATTCCATTTGAGAAAGTCCTAATAGTTAGAAAGTCCTTGTGTGGAGCAAAATATTCCTGCTGTTGCCTAATTCTATCTTATGAGGCTGGAAACTCTAAATCATTGATTTCTGTAATATTATTTTCTTCCATTTCTCCCATTTTTCAGTCTTCTTTTAAGCTCTTCCTCTTCCTCCTTGGTCCACCCCTTAAAGAACGATATTCCTTGGGGTTCCATCCTTGGCTCACTGCACTTTTCTCTTGACATGTTTTGTTTTAGAGGTGTCATCCTCCCTCATTTTTAAAAATATCACTTCATGACCTTGACTTCCAAATCAATATACAACATTGACACCTGTCTTGAGCTGTATGTAGTGTCGTGGTTCTCAAACTTTGGTGCTTATTAGAATTACCTGGGGAAGATTTTAATAGTCCTGATGCCCAGATGACACCTTCTACCAGCTTAATAGGAATTTCTGGGGGTGGCTCAGGCACCAGAATTTCTTACATCTCCCCAATTAATTCTAATGTGCACCAAAGTTTGAGAACTGGAAGTGGCATGTTAGTAAAGGTTTAACAAGCAGCTCTCTGCAAGGAAGATGTGGGGAAGAAGTATCTGATTTGTAGCATTTGCTGATTTCACTGGTTTAATACCCCAACCACAATCAACTTCAAGATACCAACTTGATGTCAACCAGCTCTCAAAATTCCTGAAATTTAACAATGGACTCTAGTAGGTTGGTACAAACCAACTCCAGCATACCACTAGGACTGGGGTACCAGCGTATTCACTTTCCTGATGAATGTGTTAGCCAAATTATCCAGTCAGAAATATATGTCGGTAGATTTTATTTCCAAATACATTCTTATATGTGGGCCTAGTAAATTAAAAATATAGAGAGAGAGCAATAGAGTGTGAAATAGATGATAGATAAATGATGGATTGATCAATAGGAAGAAAACACAGACAGGAATGGATTGTGCTGATAAAATGAGCTAGGAAACCAAGAGTCTCATTCACTTGCTATTCCTTTTTGCCCCCTGTGGTGATACATTAAGGATTTCCATAAAAATCAGAAGGCCACATAGAGGGCATTTCAGAACCACTGCCCTACAGAATAAAACCCACATTTCTCATCTTCGCATATGCATCCCCTTCACGGCCTGGCTCTATGGGTTTTTCAGCCTCATTTCCTCCATCTCTCACCTCACATTTAACATTATAAGCACAGCCAACATCCCAATGTTCACATCTTGTATTCTGCTTCCCCTTAAAAAAAAAAAAAAAAAAAAAAAAAAAAAGCCTTCAATGATCCCACCATTCCCCTAAAATAGTCTTAGGCTTTGTAGCAAATTAAATGAAGCTGAAACTTCTTGCAGTCCCAGAAACATCTTTTTCCACTCCCTTTTCTCCCCTTAGTGAAGAAGTGAGGTGAGGTCAGGGCTAATGCTATAGCCATTGAGATAGAAAATAATGGTTTATTAAAAATGAATGTCTTTTCTAGCCGGGTGCGGCAGTTCACATCTGTAATCCCAGTACTGGGGGAGGCAGAGGAGGGCAGGTCACCTGAGGTCAGGAGTTCAAGACCAGCCTGGCCAACATGGTGAAACCCCATCTCTACTAAAATTACCAAAATTAGCTAACAGTGGCGGTAGGTGCCTGTAATCCAAGCTACTCAGGAGGCTGAGGCAGGAGAATCGCTTAAACCTGGGATGTGAAGGTTGCAGTGATCCGAGATTGCACGACTGTACTCCAGCCTAGGCAATAGAACGAGATTCCATCTCAAAAATACATAAAAAACAAACAAAAAAAAAATGAATGACTTTTCCAAGATAACGAGTAGTTCTTTGAGAAATCTTTATACTGTTTCCCATAGAGGTTGTGCTAACTTACATTCACCAAAAGTGTATAAATATTGCCTTTTCTCTGCATCCTCATCAACATTTTTTGTTTTTTTAATAATAGCCATTCTAACTATATAAGATAGTATCTCGTGTGGTTTTAATTTGCATTCCTGATGATTAGTAATGTTGAGTATTTTTCCATATGGCTTGTTAACCATTTGATATCTGCACTTGTATATCACAGCACTATCCACAATAGCAAAGATGTGGAATCAACCTAAGTGTCTATCATGTGATGAACGACCAATGTTATAGATTGATAAAGACTGAGATAGATATATTTACACATATATATATATATATATGTACTTATGTGCATGTGTGTGTGTGTGTATACATATATACAGTCAATACTATTCAGGCATTAAAAAAATGAAATCATGTCTTTCTCGGCAGCATGTATACCACTGAAGGCCATTATCATAAGTGAAACAACTCAAACAAAAAGGCAAATATTACATGTTCTCACTTATAAGTGGGAGCTAAATAATGTATACACATGAACATAGAGTATGGAATGATAGGCGTTGGAGCTGCAGAAGGGTGGAAGGTAAGAGGGGAGTAAGAAATGAGAAATTACTTAATGGGAACAACATACATTATTTGGGTGGTGGATACACTAAAAGCCCAGACTTCACCACTATTCATGTAACAAAACTGCACTTTTATCCCTTAAATTTATATAGATAAAAAAAAATGAATGCCCTGGTACTTATATATTAAGTTATGCTAAGAGGAGATAGTTTAAAATATTTGGAGTATCGTAAAGAGGAACACAGAAAAAGGCTATATCTGTGGGTTCTTAGAGACCATGTTATTACTAAAATCAGAAGCTGGCTTAGGAGATCTTGAGGGTGAGAAAGAGGAAAAGGAGACGAAAATTGAGTACCTCAAAGCTTTAGGAATCCTTGATCCTGAAAGATCCAAAGTGGTTTGGATCATGGGGGATAGAAGCAATCCCCTCACTCCCACAGCCACGTGTCTACACTTGTCTTTATCCATGGCCTATGTAAATCTAGAGAGATATGTGTCCCACTTAACCCAAAGGAGAGGTATAGGCTTCACATATATTAGACAGAAAGAAGAAAATGAATAAACTTGATAAGTTTGAGGGCCCAATATTCTTAATTTATAAACTAGGACTGAAAGAAAAGGTAACAAGGAAGATATTTCTTCCTTGCAAGAGACCATCAAGCCGTAGTCTAAGTCTACATGCCCCAGTAGGAGAAGCACAGATGCGGAAATAGAACACCAAAGTCCAGGCATGGATCTGCTGTATACACACTATGCAATCTCGGCTTTCCTGTCAAAAGAAATAGTAAAGATAAGCACACTATGAAACTTTAAAGAGCTAGACCAGTGTTCCTCAGCCTATTGTTTTTTCATTATTGCCCCCCTCCAGGTCCTTTTTTTTAGGTATTTTTTTTTCCTAACTGACCCATCCAAGATACTTCAATACCATCAGTATACTGAATACATGTTTACATAGTATATGTATATCTGTGCTTTTATATACATGTATAAAAGCAAGAAACAGTTTTCACGCCTTGGGAACAGTTTTACCCTCATCATTCTCAATGAGCTAAACAGAGGCTGATTTTACTATCATACCTTTGTTACCCAAGCAAGACAGGAGATTTGCAAAGCTAATATAAGTAAAATGTTATGACATTTTAAATAATGCTAAAATGTAACATTAGAACTAAAAGCTTTTCAAAAGCATTCAGTAAGGCGCAAATACAAAAGACTTAAGTTCTAACACAGAAGCTAAACTAGGCCACCATTTGAATCCAAAATCTAAAATGTATGTATTTAGAGGCCTTGGTTTGAATAAACATGAAGATTATACTAGTATCTCACTGAAAATGGATGCAGTTATGGCAAGAAATGAGAACAAGGTATAAAGAAAAGCAAGCCAAATGCTAATAAGCTGCCCTGTTATAAATGCAGCAGACTTCTTTTGCAGGCATGATTTGCATAATAGGTGCCGTAATTTGTGGATGGCACCTCAGATAAAACATAAAATGTCTTTCAACCTTTGCAGTACAGTAGACTAAAAATATAGTGAACGAAATGCTAAATGAATTACTAAAACTTTATGGCATTTTATAGCTTTGTAAAGTAATTATGCTTCATAACAAGGAAAACTGAATATAATTTTGAAGAATTGAGGTAGACGCCCTCTTACTCGAAATATCTTCCTACATTTTATAACAAATTAGAGATTGACGCAGCATAGTGACAACATTAGCAAACTACAGTTATTTTCTGCTTCAAGGTGGCATACATTGCTTTTTAAATATAAGAGCAGACATTCAAATGAGCTTCAGAAATTGAGCAACACATAGGTTATTTTCAAATGTCCTCGCTAAAATCAGGAGAAATTTTTTTCCTGGAATTTCAATTATCCAGTTTAGTCTGGATGCTGACCCAGACAAGAAAGGCCATAACGGGGATAGGAGTAGGAGAGACAACTGACACAAAGATTATTTCTGTGCGGAATATGTATACTTCAAGAAAAGCTTACAGGTTAGCCATGATCGTTTGCTTAGAATCAGTGTAAAGACCAAAAAGACAGGCAAATTCTAATTTACTGGGTTAGAGAATTTAACACAACACAGTATCATAAAATGTTCCGCTGATAGTATTTGGGTCATTCTGTTAAATTTTACTCCTGAAATCCACTTATTTGGCCAGACGCGATGGCTCAAGCCTGTAATCCCAGCACTTTGGGAGGCCGAGGCGGGCGGATCATGAGGTCAAGAGATCGAGACCATCCTGGCTAACATGGTGAAACCCCGTCTCTACTAAAAATACAAAAACTTAGCCAGGCGTGGTGGCAGGCGCCTGTAGTCCCAGCTACTCGGGAGGCTGAGGCAGGAGAATGGCGGGAACCTGGGAGGCGGAGCTTGCAGTGAGCCGAGATCACATCACTGCACTCCAGCCTGGGCGACAGAGCGAGACTCCGTCTCAAAAAAAAAGAGAGAGAGAGAAAAAAAGAAATCCCCTTATTTAACTGGCTACATCCTCTCTAAAATGATCTTTTATTTAAAAGGCCTTTCCACATAAAAGGGAACAAAGTACTGATACATGCTACAACATGGATGAGCCTTGAAAACATTATGCTAAATGAAAAAAGACAAACACAGGCACAAAAGGCCACATGTTGTATTCCATTTATATGAAATATCCGTACTAGGTAAATCCATAGAAACAGAAAGCCGATTAGTGATCCCTGAGGACAGGAGCCAGCGGAAAATGAGGAGTGACTGCTTAATGGGCATGGTATTTCCTTTGGGGTGATAAAAATATTCCAGAACTAGACAGTGGTGACTGTTGCACAACATTGTGAATGTACTAAATGCCACTGAACTCTACACTTTAGAATAGTTTAAACAGCGAATTTTATGGTATGTGTATTTTACCACAGATGCAAAAGAGGCCTTTCTAATTTGTCTGGTTTGACTCATACAAAACTTTCTTCCAGATCTAGATTTTGTGAGTCCCTGAAGCTTTGCAATTTGGCGAGGCTGCTAAGAAAAATAATTCAGAATAGCAAATACAAAACACTTGTGGCTTCTCCAGGCAAAACGTATGCAAGTGAAGGGCCCTAAGGCTCGTCCTTCCCTGGCTTTATGACAGATACCTCTCAGTTCCTTCCCCAAGAACTGCAGAGAGGAGACTCCCATTCTCTGGCCTAAGTTCCCAGTTCGGTTAATATTTGCTCACTTTCCCCGAGGTGATTTGGAAGGTCACCATTTTCTACAGCACTGGATCAATTTTCAAAAACTTCCCCTATTATCCAGGATGAGGAGCCGAAGGCCTGACATTGTTTGCCCAGGCTGAGTGTGCATACTTCCAGCTGTATTGAACCCTAACCTGTGTTTAAATTGCTCAACTTGAGAGTTGGTGGGCATGAATACATTGCTATATCATCAGTTGCTAAGTCATAACAAGGGTCATTACAGTGTGAAGATAGGGAAAAAAAAGGTTGGGTAAGTCAAAGTAAGAATCTATTAAGATGAATATGAGAAACAAATGTACCAGACTGAGTTACTGGAAATAACTCAGGTCAGGGAGTCATTCAGAGGAAACACAAGCTGCACATCCTTTACAGCTCCAAGACCGTGAAGCAACGACAACGGAGAAACAGAGCCCCCGCCAAGCAGAGACAAGAGCTGAGCCTCAAAGGCCCGCTTATGCCTGCCATGATTACAAATGGAACTCTTCATATATTTAAGACACTGCATGAGAAAAGCTATAGAAAAATAAACAGTAGATAAGAGTGGAGCAACGCTAGTCTAGTTATCTTTGCCTTAAAGTAAGCTTTTGGCAGGAGGAGGGCTATATGTAGAAAAGGACAAAATTGAGGGTTATAAATAAAGTTGTTTGTATAATTTCACCTTTTCAGAACATCTTAGATTCTACCTACATTGCCTTTTTTGCGTCCTTGTCACACAGTGTGACTAAATTGGAGGCATTGACCATGTCCATCTTCTAATCTGCCTCACCTGATAGCTATTTCTGCACAGGAGGATACCTCCTGTCTGCGTTCCTTCAATATCTATTGAGGAAGATTACATCCAGGGTCCTGTTCTATATACTGAATAAAACAGACAAACCTCCCTGCTTTCGTGGAGCTTACATTCTAGCAGTAGGAAAGAAACCATAAATTAGTAAGTTATGAGAAGGTTGTAAGTATAGCAGGGTAGGGGGACTAGTGTAAAGGGAAGGAGAAGTGATTTCACAAGGCAGGGTAGCAAGGGAAGAGTATTCCATTTGATATAGAATCAGGTTAGGCCTTGCAGCCACCAAAGATTATTAGATAGATAAACTAGAAAAACAATGAAGTTAAGAAAGTACCTAAGTGCCATTTCAGTCTATATTTCCTAACCAATTTTCTTCTTACCAATTTCCCTTTCCATACCTGTCACATCGGTCAGAACTAACTCCTTCCTTTCCTTTACATATTGTGTTTACTTCTACTCTATGCTTTTGCTCACGTTGTTTCTCAAGTCCCTGAATCTCCAGCTTGATGACCCTCCTACCCCTTACATGTATTAGTGTGAAGGATATTTTTTCTTCCTCATGAGCTCAGATTCCACTCCCAGCTTAGATTCCATCTTTGATCAAGATGTTAATTCTTCCGTATAACCTTAAATCTGCATTTCTTTCTCCTCCACTGCACCTACACCTGTAAAGCTGACCTAGTCTGGCAAAAAACATATGACTGTGAAAACTGGTTGCACATTAAATTCATAATCACCAGCTTCTGATGGATCCTTAGTGCACCTCCAAAATCTTAAATTTCTCAAAGCTATTCACTCTTTCCTTCTCCTAGGTGACATTTAGTATTTCTCCTCTCTTCTCTAACACCTAGCACCTCCTCCCCTACTTCATGCTTACCCAATTACCCTGGTATACGTAATCAGAAGAGAATTGCCACCAAACCTCCATAAGCAACCTGCATCTTTATTCATGCACTGTTACCGCACGTGCCCCCCTTTTGGTAAACTCTTGCTCTGTTGCCATTTTTATGGCTTATTCTACAGTAAATATTTTTAGCATACTATTTTAATTACTTTTTGGATTTTTAATATTATTTTATATTATATTCTTAGTGTTTTTTAGGGATTACAATATGCATCTTAATTTACCACAATCTATTTCAGAATACTAACGTAATTCCAATAAAAATTATAAACTTTTCTCTTTTGTAGCTTTTTTCCTCTCCTCCCAACCTTTGCACTATTATTATCATACATAATATACACTTACATGTTGTAACCCAAAAAATACAACGTTATAATTACTGCTTTATACAATTTTATTTTCTCTTAAAGAACTTTAAAGATGAAATGAGAAAAAATATAGATCCCTTTGTTTGCTGCACATTTACCATTTCCAGTACACTTGTTTCTTCCTGTGGACTTAAGTTACCAGCCTGAAAGAATTCCTTTAATATTTCTGCTATCAAGAATTTCTCAGTCTTTATTTATCTATAATACCTTTATTTCACTTTCATTTTGAAAAATAGTTTTGCTGGGCATAAAATTCTGATTGACAAGGTTTTTTTTTTGGTTTGGTTTTTTCAGCAATGTGAATACAAGTTGACTATTGCTAATCTAAAAATTCAAGGGCCAGGCGTGGTGGCTCATGCTTTTAATCCCAGCACTTTGGGAGGCCAAGGCAGGAAGATCACTTGAGGCCAGGAGTTCATGACCAGCCTGGTGAAACCCCATCTCTACTAAACAATATAAAAATTAGCCAAGTGTGGTGGTGGGTGCCTGTAATCCCAGCTGCTTGGAAGGGTGAGGCAGAAGGATCACTTGAACCAGGAAGGCAGAAGTTGCAGTGAACCGAGATTGTGCCACTGCACTCTAACCTGGGCAACAGAGTGAGACTCTGTCTCAATTAAATAATAAATAAATAAATAAAAATCCAAAAGCCGAAATGTTTCAAAATCTGAAACTTATTTTGGACTCTGGTTTTTTGGATTAGGGATGCTGAACAGTAAGTCTAATGAAAATATTCCAAAGTTCAAAAAATCCAAAATCTGAAATAGTTCAGGTCCCAGGCATGTCGGATAAGGGATACTCAACCTGTATCTTATTCTAGAGCTGACTGGCTTCCATTATCTCTAACGAGAAGTTATTAGTAATATTGTGTTCCCTGTATTTGAAGAGTTCGCTTTCTCTTGCTGCTTTCAAGGTTTTCTCTTTGGATTTAGTTTTCAACAGGTGACTATTGTGTGTCTAGTTGTAGATAATTTTGTGTTTACTCTAACTGGGGTTCATTAAACTTCTTGGATTTGAAAAGTAATATTCTTCATACAATTTGAAAAGTTTTTAGCCACTTTTTCTTCAGAAAGTTCTAGGTGCCTTTGTTTGCTCTCCTTGGCACATTACACATATGTCTGTATGGTTCATATTATCCTATACATCTCTGACAGTATGTTTATTTCCCTTCAATCTTTTTTCATTCTATTCTTCAGTTTAGGTAATCTCTGTCTATCTTCACATTTGTTGACTATTTCTTCTAACATTTCAGTTTCTGTTGAAGTCCACTGGTGCATTTTTTATTTGTCTTTGTACATTTCCACTACAGAATTTTCATTTGATTCTCTATTTTTAAAATAATTTCCAACTCTCCATTGGGATTTTATATTCACTAAGTGGTTGCCATCACAATTTTCTTTAGTTATTTGAACATACTTATAATAGCTGCTTTTGACTCTTTGTATGCTATATCTACTATCTGAAGACACTCAGAGATAATTTCTACTGACGACTTCTAGAGTCTAAATATGTATCCCAGGTTGTTTCTTTGCAGGTCTCATATCCTTTTTTCTTGAGTACTGGCCTTTTTATATAATATATCATAGCAACTCTGGATTCTATTTTCTGCCTCAGGGTTGTTGTTTTCTCCCATTTGTTTAGTAAACTTGCCTAGACTAAATTTATGAAGTCTGTCTCCTCCAAAATGTGCAGCTACCAATATCTTTGTTCAGATGTTATTTTTAAGCTTGCCTTCCTGTAGGTCATTCCTGTATTTGTATAGCTTATCATTCAGCAAAGAAAAAAAAATAAATCAGAGCTTTCACTCCCATACCTCAAGCCAGTAAGCCTTCCATTTTCTGCTGATGGATCTGTGTATGAACTGTGAAGCACATTAAAACTTTACATAATTTTTCACTCTTTCCCAGCTTTTAACTCCCCACCAAGTTCTCTGATATCTCCTCTATACCTGTGTGCAGGTTCTGTCAGCTGGGGAGAGGTAGGTGGCCTGGGACTTCTATAAGCTCTGCTGTGCATATGCACAGCCTCAATCCTTAAGATCTGTTTGAGTTCTAAATATATGGGAAAGTTGTGTGTGATTTTTAAAAAGCAGAATTTTCTTGTTCGCTATTAAGATAAATTAAGTGTAATTTGATTTCTCTTAGACTTCACGCCCCCTCCCCTTTGTACTTATTTTCTGGTAGATAATGAGGGTTATTATAAAGTGAGGGCATTTCCCAACAGGGCACCACCGAAACAGTATATATTTTAATATAGCTAACATGAACTTCTACTAATGCATTTGTTATTGCATTTTTATTGTTATCATTCTGTGCTAAGGATAAATAAGCAAATAATACCTGCAGGCTGTTCAATGTCATTAAAAAAGATTGTGTTTTTTAATAGCCATACTAGAAAGAAGTAGCAAGTAAAAAAAATCTAACCTTGTTTGACTTCATAGGAAGGTACAAAGCAAACTATTTAGCTATATGTGATTATTTTCCAATTACTGCACTAAGGAAAAAAAAGGTCATCAATTGACAATAGGTAAATGAGTAGGTGTTCTTTCACTGAAAAATATTCTCATGATCTTATGCTGTAAATGGAGGTTTCAGCCAAAATTAACAAAAGGCTACTCCTTTTTCCTTTGTTACTGAATATCTTCTCTTTACTTCTTAAGGAATCTATTTATTCAACAAACATTCATCAGGCACCTGGCAGGGACAAGACACTCTGCTATAAATATTCTTGATATATAGAGCATATGAGTCAGCCTCTGTCCTAACAGACTTTACAGTTGAGCAAGGAAGAGGCATGAGTAAACCTAAAATGAGGGTGTACTATGCTCAGTGCTATGAGAAAGAAATGTTACCTGGAAAGATCAAGGAATTCTTTCCAGAAGAGGCAGCCTGAATGAATCCTGAGGCATAAACAGGAATTGGCCCAACCTTTGAAGAAGGGACAGGGTGTTCTGGGTATAGGCAAAATTGTGGCATTAGTGGGGGAACAGTAAGTAGTTTACTGGCTGCAGTATGGGATTTGGAAGGAGTTGTGAAATAGACAGTTAAAAATGAAGGCAGATTCATATCATAAAGTACCTTATATCCCAAGCCAAATGTTTGGCATCATTTCTACTGATTGGAAATCTCTGCTAGATTTTAGAAAGGAGAGTGACATTTGGTGCCCTGCCTGCCCCAACCCTGTGCCTTGAGGATCTAGTTGGGGATATATTCTTCATTAACTCAACATGTTATGAAGATACTCAGAAAAAAAAACAAAAAACTAGCCGCAGATTTTGCTAATTCTCAGAAAACAAGGTTAAGGGAAGTACATTAATAGGCAGTATGAGTCTGGTAGGGACCTTGCATTATCTTCATGTTTAGAGGTTAAAGGTACTTGTTTGAAATTTAATTATCAATTAATCATTCCAGAATTGTCTACTCTGTAAGAACCAGTGTCAGTCAATAAACGTAATAATCTGCACTCTCTTTGTTCCATTTTAGCTGTTTTCAGTTTAACCTTTAGGCAGGTCATAGTTGCTTTTACTTGACATTTATTAACCTTTTATAAAGTAATTATTACTAGGAATACAGAGCAGCCTGGTTGTGACTCCATGTTTATTCATTTCATTTGAACAAAATTTGCACTTATTCTTCATAATGATGCCTTAAAAACTCATTGCTTCTTAATCTGACTAGTGTATTTATTAGAAAAATGATTTCATCAATATATACTTAAAATGCTATTAATCTTACATTTTTTTCTCTGAGGTTTAATACTAAGATAGTTATGACTCTTCACAATAATTTGATTCATCATTCGAGTGATATATGAGTTCAGCTAAAATAAAATCACCATATTAGTAATCTTTCGTTGATGAAAGTTGTGTGTGATATAAATTTCTGTGTTCTTTTTTTATAGATTCATTAATAAACACTATCAAGAATTTGGAAAAAGATTGTTTAAAAATTACATCTTTAAAAGAATATTATCCCTGATTTTTAAAATTTCAAAATAATACTCAAGTTTGTTTGTTTGTTTGTTTATTTATTTTGAGACAGAGTCTCACTCTTTTGCTCAGGCTGGAGTGCAGTGGCGTGTTCTCGGCTCACTGCAACCTCCATCTCCCAGGTTCAAAAGGTTCTCCTGCCTCAGCCTCCTGAGTAGCTGGGATTACAGACATGCGCCACCACGCCCTGCTACATTTTTTTTTTCATAGAGATGGGGTTTCACCATGTTGGTCAGGCTGGTCACAAACTCCTGAACTCGTGACCCACCCGCCTCAGCCTCCCAAAGTGCTGGGATTACAGGTGTTAGCCATCACCCCTGGCCAATACTCAAAATATTTTTATGCAGAACTGCTGTGATTTATTTAGGAAAACCCAAACTTCTCTGCAGAATTCGTTATTAGGGACAAGATGTTTGGCCCAGCATGGTAACATATCTTGGAAATGATGTAACTGCCAAATATTTTTAAGTCTACTTCAGAAAACTCTCTTAAACTCAAGCTGCTTCTTGGTGCTGCTGCCACAGTCACAGTGTAAACTCTTGTCAGGTCTCATGAGTCATAATCTTATTAATGTCTCTGCTTCCAGTTGCCTCATCTCCCTCAGAAACAAAGTGATGATTCCACTTCCCTGCTTTACAATCTCTTCCAGCTCCTTATTCATCACTGGGAAATACAAAAACACCATACCCTGGTGTATAGACCTGCAAGCCATAACCAACTTTGTCATATAAACTCTACTCCCAAGTTTTCAAAGTCAAGGCCAGTTTCCTATTTGTCTTTTTACCTGAACCAGATGGCCCAGTGCAGAAACACAGTAAGGCCTTGTATTAGTTTCCTGCCATTGCTATAACAAATTATCACAAACTTAGTGACTTAAAACAACAGATATGTCTTCACTCACAGTTCTGACACCAGAAGTCCAAAATTAGTTTTACTGCGGTGAAACCAAAGATGGCTCATTGCACACTCATTCCAGAGGTTGTAGATGACAATCCATCTCTCACCTCTTCAGTTTCTGGTGGCTGCCAACATTCCTTACTTGTGGATGCATCACTCTAAACTCTATCTCGGTGGTCACATTGCTATCTCTTCTTTGGTCTGGGTAATCTCTCTGTCTCTCCCTTACAAGAATCCTTGTAATAGCATTCAGAGGACACCCAGATAATCCAAAATATAATCTCCCCATCTCAAAATTTTTAACTTAATCACAACTGCAAACACAGATAACATTGACAAGTTTCAAGGTTTAGGAGCTGATATCTTTGAAGACCATTCAGCCTACTACACACCTCATTGCATGTTTTGGATAACTTCAGTAACATCTTTGGCTTTAAGCTGGTTCACATATTCAATAACCTTGTCATTGAAGGTAATTGGAAGGATATACACTAAACTCTTAACAGATCACTGTGGTGAGTGGAATACAGATGAGGAGGAAAGGAGAGATCACAACATCAGTACTTACTGCTTTATATATACTTCTGTATATTGTAATCATTTATAATGTGTTTTCACATTATGAAAAATAAGCAATAGCAGCTTTATTCATAATTTCCAAAACTTGGAATCAGTAAGATATACTTCAGTAAGTGAATAAACTGTGGTACATCCAGACAATAGAATGGAAAAGGAAATGACCTATTGAGACATGAAAAAACATAGAGGAACCATAAATACATGCTACTAAATGAAAGAAGCCCATTTGAAAAGGCTACATACTGTATGACTTCAACGATATGACTTTTGGAAGAAGGCAAAACTATGGAGATGATGAAAAGATCAGTGATTGCCAGAGGAGAGCAGACAGGAATGGATGAATAGGCAGAGCACAGAGAATTTTGAGGGCAGAGAAAATACTCTTCATGAATGGTGCGTATGTGTCATTCTATATTTGTCAAAACACATAGAATGTACAACACCAAGAGTAAGCATGAATGTAAGCTATGCATTTGGGGGTTATAATGATGTGTCAGTGTAGCTTCATCAATTGTAACCCATGTACCTCTCTGGGGTGGGATGTTGATAGTGAGGAAGGCTGTACATGTGTGGGGACAGGAGGTATATGGGAACTCTGTACTTCCCACTCTATTTTGTTATGAACATAAAATTGCTCTGAAAAATAAAATCTAAAAATAACTAAGCAAACAGGTACATGCCTTGAATACATAAAAATTAGGTAAACAAACTAATCTGAGGGGCACATAAATAAGTCCAACCTAAAAACAAATGATTCAGTGCATTGTAATATATGTAATGAGGAAACTGCTTACACAATACAATGTAATTAAACCTTGGTACTCAAGAGATAGATCCAGAAAGGACAAGAGATTTGGAACTCATAAGCAATAGGAGACGTTGGAGTTATGAAAATCATACGAACAATTTAAAAAAATCATTGGAGACTAATGTTTCAGCCTAAGTGTTTCTGGTCTTTGAAGTAATTTAAAACATAGTCCGACAGACAGATACGATATTCCAATAATGTGGTAAACTCTAATATTAGAATATTCACAAAGTATTTTTTCAGTAATAGAAACATTTAGCCCAAGTTCATGGACATTCTGTCAAGCTTATAAAAAGCTTTCTGAAAAAAAAAAAAACAACAAATCACAATCTCAACGATTAAATAAGAATTGTCCAAGTAAATTAGAGAAAGATTTGGAGGAAGAGTGTATTAAGCGGAAGAAGAGTTCAGCGAAAAAGGACAGACATGTGGGTGGGAACTAGCATGACACATGGCTTAGTATTTCACTGAAGGAAGAATTAAGTGCTTGGTTTCAGGTAGCAAAATGTGAGGTTAAATAGTGCATAAGGTCAAGCAAGGGAGACCATATTTTACTGTGTATGTGATGAGGTGGTTGGTAGATCTATCTTACTGAAAGATGCCATGTAGACCAAAAGCAGAATAGGATTATGACCAGAATAGGTAAAACCCAACATTAATCTTAAAATAATCCACAAAGTACACGAATTCATAGAATGACGATCACAGGTTGACCACTTATGTTCTAAAGTTATTGATTTTTAACAGAGAATTTAGTTTCTGATTCCAACTCTGCTAACTAGCTGTGATAATTTCATAGTTCTCAGTTCTTTTATCTCTAAAATAAAACAGGTGTTAAATGATTTTTATGTCTCCTGAAATCCAAAATGCCAATTCAATGATTATGCCTCCATTTTCTCTTATATTGTACAGTAATTAATACCATATTATAGTAGTTGGATACAATTTTAGTTGACTTAACAACTGAAAAAAATGAAATCATTGAGATTGTGGGAAAAGATGCTATCTAAATTTTAAATAGGCTATATCATCAAATATTTATGTACAATGCCTCCATTCTTTTTTTTAATTGCTCACAAGTACATGTTTATTGAAAGGCAACACAGTGGGGGTGAGGCCATGGGGGGTGACCCAGAGCAGAATAAAGGCTCGGTGGGCCTCAGGGACCTTGACTTAAGTACAGCTAGAAAGCTGTCCACAGAGGACGGCCAGGCAAGTCTCAATGGCCCTGTCTTAGTATAGCCAACATGGACATATCAGATGTTACTTTAGTTTTCTGGGGCTGCCATAACAAAGTACCACAAACTGAGTGGCTTAAAACAACAGGATTTGGCCAGGCACAGTGGCTCACACCTGTAATCCTAGCATTTTGGGAGGCCGAGGCGGGCGGATCACGAGGTCAGGAGATCGAGACCATCCTGGCTCACACAGTGAAACCCTCTCTATAAAAATAATAATTAAAAAAAAATTAGTTGGGTGTGGTGGTGGGTGCTTGTAGTGCCAGCTACATGGGAGGCTGAGGCAGGGGAATCACTTGAACCCGGGAGGCAGAGGTTGCAGTGAGCCGAGATTGGGCCACTGCACTCCAGCCTGGGTGACAGAGCAAGACTCCATCTAAAAAAGAAAGAAAAAAGAAAAAAAGAAAGAAAGAAAAAAAAAAACAGATTTTATGCCCTCCCAGTCCTTCCTCATCTCTTCCAGCTTCTCGTGGCTGGTGGCATCCTCCGTGTTCCTTGACTCATAGCTGCATCACTCCAGCTTCTGCCTCCGCCTTCACATGGATGTCTCTGTGTGTCTGCGTCTGTCTGAAGGTCCCTCTTCTTATAAGGATACCAGTCATATTGGCTTTAACGCCCAGCCTGATACAGTCTGGTCTCATCCTGACTTGATTACATCTATAAAAACCCTGTTTTCCCAGAAGGTCACAGTCACAGGTTCTGGGTGGATATACATCTTGGGGGATAATATTCAATCTGGTCTAGACCCCAAATACACCCTGTGCCAGGGAAAAGTGGAGGTTTTTTTAAAAGAAAGTTTGCTTTCTTAAACTTAGAGTATTACACCCCTTCCCCAACTTAGCAAGGGCTCTAGGCAGATGGGAAGGGTGATGGTCTTGCAGTCTCCCCTCAGGCACCTCACACAGGCAGGTCTCTCAGAAGTTCAAATGCTTAAGTCCCCTCTCAACCCAGGAAACTAGAGGTCTCATCACTTTTTAAATATCTCCAGGAAAGGGGATACACAACTTGTATTCTTAGTGGACAGAAGAAGTTCCAAATTTCAAATAGGATTGATCAAATCAAAGCCCTGTCCGAGCTGTGTCAGCTGAGTAGGGCATAAAAACATCTACTCTGAATTGTAGCTTGAAGATAACTTTAAAGCTTGGACTGATGACTCCCCTGTTTCACGTTTTTATTATTATTATTATTATTATTATTATTGTACTTTAAGTTCTGGGATACAGGTGCAGAACATGCAGGTTACACAGGTACACGTGTGCCATGGTGGTTTGCTGCACCCATCAACCCATCATCTACATTAGGTATTTTTCTTAATGCTATCCCTCCCCTTACCCCCCAACCACCAACAGGCCCTGGTACATGATGTTCCCCTCCCTGTGCCCACATGTTCTCATTGTTCAACTCCCACTTACAAGAGAGAACATGCAGTGTTTGGTTTTCTGTTCCTGTGTTAGTTTGCTGAGAATGATGGTTTCCAGACTCATCCTTGTCCCTGCACAGGACATGAACTGATCCTTCTTTATGGCTGCATAGTATTCCATTGTGTATATGTACCACATTTTCTTTATTATTATTATTATTATTATACTTTAAGTTCTAGGGTACATGTGCACAACGTGCAGGTTTGTTACATATGTATACTTGTGCCATGTTGGTGTGCTGCACCCATCAACTCGTCAGCACCCATCAACTCATCATTTACATCAGGTATAACTCCCAATGCAATCCCTCCCCCATCCCCTCTCCCCATTATAGGCCCCGGTGTGTGATGTTCCCCTTCCCGAGTCCAAGAGATCTCATTGTTCAGTTCCTACCTATGAGTGAGAACATGCGGTGTTTGGTTTTCTATTCTTGCAATAGTTTGCTGAGAATGATGGTTTCCAGATGCATCTATGTCCCTACAAAGGAAACGAACTCATCCTTTTTTATGGCTGCATAGTATTCCATGGTGTATATGTGCCACATTTTCTTAATCCAGTCTGTCACTGATGGACATTTGGGTTGATTCCAAGTCTTTGCTATTGTGAATAGTGCCACAATGAACATACGTGTACATGTGTCTTTATAGCAGCATGATTTATAAACCTTTGGGTATATACCCAGTAATGGGATGGCTGGGTCATATGGTACTTCTAGTTCTAGATCCTTGAGGAATCACCATACTGTTTTCCATAATGGTTGAACTAGTTTACAATCCCACCAACAGTGTAAAAGTGTTCCTATTTCTCCACATCCTCTCCAGCACTTGTTGTTTCCTGACTTTTTAATGATTGCCATTCTAACTGGTGTGAGCTGGTATCTCATTGTGGTTTTGATTTGCATTTCTCTGATGGCCAGTGATAATGAACATTTTTTATGTGTCTGTAGGCTGTATGAATGTCTTCTTTTGAGAAATGTCTGTTCATATCCCTTGCCCCCTTTTTGATGGGGTTGTTTTTTTCTTGTAAATTTGTTTGAGTTCTTTGTAGGTTCTGGAGATTAGCCCTTTGTCAGATGAGTAGATTGCAAAAATTTTCTCCCATTCTGTAGGTTGCCTGTTCACTCTGATGGTAGTTTCTTTTGCTGTGCAGAAACTCTTTAGTTTAATTAGATGCCATTTGTCAATTTTGGCTTTTGTTGCCGTTGCTTTTGGTGTTTTAGACATGAAGTTCTTGCCCATGCCTATGTCCTGAATGGTATTACCTAGGTTTTCTTCTAGGGTTTTTATGGTATTAGGTCTAACATTTAAGTCTCTAATCCATCTTGAATTAATTTTCGTGTAAGAAGTAAGGAAAGGATCCAGTTTCAGCTTTCTATTTATGGCTAGCCAATTTTCCCAGCACCATTTATTAAATAGGGAATCTTTTCTCCATTTCTTGTTTGTCTCAGGTTTGTCAAAGATCAGATGGCTGTAGATGTGTGGTATTATTTCTGAGGACTCTGTTCTGTTCCATTGGTCTATCTCTCTGTTTTGGTACCAGTACCATGCTGTTTTGGTTACTTGTAGCCTTGTAGTATAGTTTGAAGTCAGGTAGCGTGATGCCTCCAGCTTTGTTCTTTGTACTTAGGATTGTCTTCGCAATGCAGGCTCTTTTTTGGTTCCATATGAACTTTAAAGCAGTTTTTTCCAATTCTGTGAAAAAAGTCATTGGTAGCTTAATGGGGATGGCATTGAATCTATAAATTACCTTGGGCAGTATGGCCATTTTCACAATATTGATTCTTCCTATCCATGAGCATGGTATGTTCTTCCATTTGTTTGTGTCCTCTTTTATTTCACTGAGCAGTGGTTTGTAGTTCTCCTTGAAGAGGTCCTTCACATCCCTTGTAAGTTGGATTCCTAGGTATTTTATTCTCTTTGAAGCAATTGTGAATGGGAGTTCATTCATGATTTGGCTCTCTGTTTGTCTGTTACTGGTGTATAAGAATGCTTGTGATTTTTGCACATTGATTTTGTATCCTGAGACTTTGCTGAAGTTGCTTATCAACTTAAGGAGATTTTGGGCTGAGACAATGGGATTTTCTAAATATACAGTCACGTCATCTGCAAACAGGGACAATTTGACTTCTTCTTTTCCTAACTGAATACCCTTTATTTCTTTCTCTTGCCTGATTGCCCTAGCCAGAAATTCCAACACTATGTTGAATAGGAGTGGTGAGAGAGGACATCCCTGTCTTGTGCCAGTTTTCAAAGGGAATGCTTCCAGTTTTTGCCCATTCAGTATGATGTTGGCTGTGGGTTGGTCATAAATAGCTCTTATTATTTTGAGATACGTTCCATCAATACCGAATTTATGGAGCGTTTTTAGCAGGAAGGGTTGTTGAATTTTGTCAAAGGCCTTTTCTGCATCTATTGAGATAATCATGTGGTTTTTGTCTTTGGTTCTGTTTATATACTGGATTAAGTTTATCGATTTGCATATGTTGAACCAGTCTTGCATCCCAGGGATGAAGCCCACTTGATCATGGTGGATAAGCTTTTTGATGTGGTGCTGGATTCAGTTTGCCAGTATTTTACTTAGGATTTTTGCATGGATGTTCATCAGGGATATTGGTCTAAAATTCTCTTTTCTTGTTGTCTCTCTGCCAGGCTTTGGTATCAGGATGATGTTGGCCTCATAAAATGAGTTAGGGAGGATTCCCTCTTTTTCTATTGATTGGAATAGTTTCAGAAGGAATGGTACCAGCTCTTGCTTGTACCTCTGGTAGAATTCAGCTGTGAATCCATCTGGTCCTGGACTTTTTTTGATTGGTAGGCTATTAATTATTGCCTCAATT
Organism: Macaca thibetana thibetana; assembly: GCF_024542745.1. Taxonomy (NCBI): domain Eukaryota; kingdom Metazoa; phylum Chordata; class Mammalia; order Primates; family Cercopithecidae; genus Macaca; species Macaca thibetana. The sequence goes on along the minus strand of NC_065581.1, from coordinate 61,412,287 downwards.
TCAGAGCCTGCTATTGTCTATTCAGGGATTCAACTTCTTCCTGGTTTAGTCTTGGGAGAGTGTAAGTGTCCAGGAAATTATCCATTTCTTCTAGATTTTCTAGTTTGTTTGCGTAGAGGTGTTTATAGTAGTCTCTGATGGTAGTTTGTATTTCTGTGGGGTCGGTGGTGATATCCCCTTTATCATTTTTTATTGTGTCTATTTGATTCTTCTCTCTTTCCTTCTTTATTAGTCTTGCTAGCAGTCTATCAATTTTGTTGATCTTTTCAAAAAACCAGCTCCTGGATTCATTGATTTTTTGGAGGGTTTTTTGTGTCTCTATCTCCTTCAGTTCTGCTCTGATCTTAGTTATTTCTTGCCTTCTGCTAGCTTTTGAATGTGTTTGCTCTTGCTTCTCTAGTTCTTTTAATTGTGATGTTAGAGTGTCAATTTTAGATCTTTCCTGCTTTCTCTTGTGGGCATTTAGTGCTTTAAATTTCCCTCCAAACACTTATTTAACTGTGTCCCAGCGATTCTGGTACAGTGTATCTTTGTTCTCATTGGTTTCAAATAACTTATTTATTTCTGCCTTAATTTTGTTATTTACTCAGTAGTCATTCAGGAGCAGGTTGTCCAGTTTCCAAGTGGTTGTGTGATCTTGAGCGAGTTTCTTAATCCTGAGTTCTAATTCGATTGCACTGTGGTCTGACAGACTGCCATGATTTTTGTTCTTTTGCATTTACTGAGGAGTATTTTACTTCCAATTATGTGGTCGATTTTAGAATAAGTGCTACGTGGTGCTGAGAAGAAGGTATATTGTGTTGATTTGGGGTGGAGAGTTCTGTAGATGTCTATTAGGTCCACTTGTTCCAGAGCTGAGTTCGAGTCCTGAATATCCTTGTTAATTTTCTGTCTCATTGATCTATCTAATATTGACAGAGGACTATTATTGTGTGGGAAACTAAGTCCCTTTGTATATCTCTAGGAAATTGCTTTATGAATCTGGGTGCTCCTGTATTGGATGCATATATATTTAGGATAGTTAGCTCTTCTTGTTGCATTGTTTCCTTTACCATTATGTAATGCCCTTTGTCTTTTTTGATCTTTGTTGCTTTAAAGTCTGTTTTATCAGAGACTAGGCTTGCAACCCCTGCTTTTTTTTTTTTTCTTTCTTTTTTTTTTTTTTGGCTTTCCATCGTCTTGGTAAATCTTCCTCCATCCTTTTATTTTGAGCCTATGTGTGACTTTGTACATGAGATGGGTCTCCTGAAAACAGCAGACCAAGAGGTCTTGACTCTTTATCCAATTTGCAAGTCTATGCCTTTTATTGGGGGCATTTAGCCCATTTACATTTAAGGTTAATATTGTTATGTATTAATTTGATCCTGTCATTATGATGCTAGCTAGTTATTTTGCCCATTAGTTGATGCAGTTTCTTCATAGGGTTAATGGTCTTTACATTTTGGTTTGTTTTTGCTGTGGCTGGTACCAGTTTTTCCTTTCTGTATTTAATGCTTCCTCCAGGAGTTCTTGTAAGGCAGGCCTGGTGGTGACAAAATCCTTCAGCATTTGCTTCTCTGTAAAGGATTCTATTTCTCCTTCACTTATGTAGTTTGGCCGGATATGAAATTCTGGGTTGAAAATTCTTTTCTTTAAGAATGTTGAATATCGGTCCCCATTCTCTTCTGGTTTCTAGGGTTTCTGCCACAATCAGCTGTTAATCTAACAGGCTTTTCTTTGTGGCTTCCCCAACCTTTCTCTCTGGCTGCCCTTAACATATTTTCCTTTATTTCTACCTTGGTAAATCTGACGATTATGTGTCTTGGGGTTGCTCTTCTCGAGGAGTATCTTTGTGGTGTTCTCTGTATTTCCTGAATTTGAATGTTGGCCTGTCTTGCTAGGTTGGGGAAGTTCTCTTGGATAATATTCTGAAGTGTGTTTTCCAACTTGGTTCCTTTCTCCCCATCACTTTCCGGTACACCAATCAAATGTAGGTTTGGTCTTTTCACATAGTCCCATATTTCTTGGAGGCCTTGTTTATCCCTTTCTATTCTTTTTTCTCTAATCTTTTCTTTACACTTTATTTCAGTAAGTTGATCTTCAATCTCTGATATCCTTCTTCTACTTGATCAATTCAACTATTCATACTTGTGTATGCTTCACGAAGTTTGCGTACTATGTTTTTCAGCTCCATCAGGTCACTTATGTTCTTCTCTAAACTGGTCACTCTAATTTGAAACTTCTCTAACCTTTTATCAAGGTTCTTAGCTTTTTTGCATTGCATTAGAACATGCTTCTTTAGCCCAGAGCAGTTTATTACTCACCTTCTGAAGCCTCCTTCTGTCAATTCATCAAACTCATTCTCCATCCAGTTTTGTTCCCTTGCTTACACGAAGTTGTGATCCTTTGGAGGAAAAGGGGCATTCTGGTTTTTGGAATTTTTAGCCTTTTACGCTGGTTTTCCACATCTTCATGGATGTATCTACCTTTGGTCTTTGCTGTTGGTGACCTTTGCATGGAGTTTTTGCATGGTCATCCTTTTTGTTGATGCTGATGCTATTGCTTTCTGTTTGTTAGTTTTCTTTCTACCAGTCTGGCCTCTCTTCAGCAGGTCTGCTGGAGTTTGCTGGGGGTCCACTCCAGACCTTGATTGCCTGGGTATCACCAGTGGAGGCTGCAGAACAGCAAAGATTGCTGCCTGTTCCTTCCTCTGGAAGCTTTGCCCCAGAGGGGCACCTGCCAGATGCCAGCCGGAGCTCTCCCGTATGAGGTGTGTGTCAACCCCTGCTGGGAGGTGTCTCCCCTTCAGGAGGCACAGGAGTCAATGACCCATTTAAGGAGGCAGTCTTTCCCTTAGCAGAGCTTGAGCACTGTGCTGGGAGATCCACTGCTCTCTTCAGAGCTGGCCGGCAGGAAAGTTTAAGTCTGCTGAAGCTGTGCCCACAGCTGCCCCTTCCCCCAGTGCTCTGTCCCAGGAAGATGGGAGTTTTATCTATAAGCCTCTGACTGGGGCTGCTGCCTTTCAGAGATGCACTGCCTAGAGAGGAGGTATCTAGAGAGACAGTCTGACTACAGTTTCTTTGAGGTGTTTCGGTGGGCTCCACCCAGTTTGAACTTCCAGGCGGCTTTGTTTACACTGTGAGGGGAAAACCACCTACTCAAGCCTCAGTAATGGCAAATGCCTCTCCCCACCACCAAGCTCTAACATCCTGAGGTCAACTTCAGACTGCTGTGATGGCAGCAAGAATTTCAAGCCAGTGCTGGGCTCCATGGGAGTGAGATCCGCTGAACAAGACCACTTGGCTTCCTGGCTTCAGCCCCCTTTCCAGGGGAGTGAATGGTTCTGTCTCACTGGGGTTCCAGGTACCACTGGGGTATGGAAAAAAAAAAAAAAAAAAAAAAAAAAAAAAAAAAAAAACGCCTGCAGCTAGTTCAGTGGCTGCCCAAATGGCCACCCAGTTTTGTGCTTGAAACCTAGGGCCCTGGTGATGTAGGCACCCGAGAGAATCTCCCGGTCTGCAGGTTGCAAAGACCATGGGCAAAGGGTAGTATTTGGGCCAGTGTGCACCGTCCCTTATGGCACAGTCCCTCAGGGCTTCCCTTGGCTAGGGGATGGAGTTCCCCGACCCCTTATGCTTCCTGGATGAGGGGACGCCTCACCCTGTTTCTGCTCACCTTCTGTGGGCTGTATCCAATGTCTAACCAGTTCCAATGAGATGAACTGGGCACCTCAGTTGGAAATGCAGAAATCACCGGCCTTCTGCTTTGGTCTCACTGGGAGCTGCAGACTGGAGCTTTTCCTGTTTGGCTATTTTACCCGGAAGTCCCTCCATTCTATTTTCAAAGACAAAAAAATAAAACCACCAAAAAAATACCTTTTAGTCCTCTTTCCCCTTTTAGTTAAGGTCTTCTCAGTTTTAGTCACTTACTGGTCTGGATATATTCTCATTGCATTCCATTCTCAACATAAAGAAGTGAAACTGTAGCATGTCCTTGGAAAAAGGTAGTGTACTTACATATTTGGGGCTTATATTAATATCTAACTGGTGATTATGCCTGCAGATGCTGTCCCACTGGTGGGCCCTTGTTCTGTCAATTTGTTTCTAGGTCAACTGTTTGCATGCTTTTCTAATAAATGAGCCAGACAGTGTCCTGACCTACCTGCCCTTTGAATGTCTGATTCAAAGGAGAATAAGAGCAATTAAGTGCTTAATTACATTCCATTAGCAGAAAGTAAGAAAACAACCTTTTGTGTCAAATATAAAAGTTGCCTCATTTTCTATACTCAGATTTAATTCTCCCAGGACCAGTTTCCTTCCATGGTAATATTCGGCACTCTGAAACTCTCAGTATTGCACTTTTTGCACTTTTGAAAAATGTCAGCACTCAATTTTATAGCATTTGATTTAATGCTTTTGGGGGCACTTTCAACCTTTCATAATTTATAGCAATCTCCCAAAAATGTGTGATAGGCACAGTTAAGGTAGCAGTCAGAATAAAAGGTCAGTATATAGATTGAAGTGTTATAAGACATCAATAAGGATAATGGACTTAAAAAAATTCAAAGCAGAAACTAACTTCTTTAGCACCTCATCATCTTGTTATCACCTTATTACCAAATTCCCTTAAGTGTTTTTCATTTTGAGAATGTGCTATGTTGAAACTTGCATAACATTACTTCTTCTTGAAATGTTTCAAACATTTAACAAAATGATCTAAAGTAATAACATCACTTTTTTTTTTTTTTTTTTGGAATGCAACCACACATATACAACTTTTTCTTTTTGTTTAGTCTGTACAAACTATGGGACTTCCGATTATAACTTGATTTTTATATTATCTGACCTAGAAAACTGACCATAGGCCTTGTTCTGTAGACAATATATCTTAAAATACAAACTTAAAATATATCAATTTTTAACCCTGTAAAATGTACTCAAAAGAATATTCAATGTTCCTTGAAATAAAATAGATTTAAGATGATCCTTGTATGGCCCAAGCCAATAGATAAAGGGCTGTTTCCTTTTCTTCAACATAAAACTTACGAATTATTTAGACATTGTAAAATCAAAGCATGACTAAAAGCATTGAGCATCAAGTTACCATTCTTACCCTAACTACCAGGAAATCTCAGATGCCAACATTTAAGTTTCTGTATAGGTCGTGAAGCCATACCATAAGAAATGTTTTGCCTGAAGACAGCCGAGTTTGAATGGTTGAAAGACAGTCATTTATTGTTCAACAAATACTTATTTGATATTAACTATATGCCATTCACATTGGAAGAAGAATATAGATCAAAAGAATACAACCATAGCCAATGATTACATCTACAACAGTTGGGAGACTCAGATCAATATATAGATTTTCTTTTTAGTCCCGAATTGGGTCAAGTTCTTGAAAGGGAATATTATGGAGGGCTAAAAATCTGGCCATCAAAGCTGTGTATCTCTTATCTAGGAACTTACTCAGTTCCCATGCCCCCAAATTCTTCTAGTAAGTAGCTCCTTGTTGAGAACTATGGATCTGTATTTCTGACAAGCTCCCATAGTAATTCAGATGCAAAACTAACTTTAAGAACTACTAATTTAGACGAAAATATTGATATAGTCATACCTTATGTGTCTTTCTAGCTTAACAAACCTGTGCCTAACACACATCAGAACTTCATAAATATTTATTGAATGCCTGAATCAATAAGTGAATGGCATCACTGTGTCAAAGGAAAAAAGAGTATCATTGAGATACTCATTGGCCATGAGTATCATTGACATGTTGGCACTGAAAGAGTCCTTAAATCATGAGAAGAATGTTTAGTACTCTTCCTAAAAAGAAGCAAACACCAAAAATGGATTTTCATGGAGCAGCTATAGGACAATGAGCAGATATTTTCAGAATGGAGAACATCCAGCATCTCAACCCAGATAACAAAAGATGTAGCCTACTTGGCCAGTAATTGGGATCTACTCTAATGCTATGAGATTACTCCTATATGTTTGGTGCTTCATGGCATATGAGCATTACTGGTGCACTCCCAAAAAAGCTTAATTGGTATTTATAAAACAGGTAAGTCATGATTAAAATATTGGAGGATATAATAGATTTCCATTTAGAAACTGCACTTCAGTTGGTGTTAATTTTGCCATGTAATTTAGCATGAGATGCAAATGGAAAGAACAGGCAAATATAAATTTAATAAAAATGGAAATGCTCCACCTAGCCAATAGAATATTTCTTCACAGGACTGATGCAAAGAAGATTAAGATAGCATATTATTTCTATGACAGCTGATAAAGTATTTCTAATTAATACACAACTTTCACTAACAAAAGTTACATTTTCAAAAAAAAAAAAGTGTATCGAAGAAGAAAGACTCCACCTCTCCAAGAATTTACATAGTATAGATTGATTTTTCTCTATGTTAATATAAAGTATTTGATAACTTCAATGTAAAAATATGATCAAGATATTCCTTATCAACCAACCTAAGATTTCAAAAATCAGGATTTGATGAACTATCTGAAAAATAAATTTGACATTAAAGAGGTCTTTATATTTTTAAAACTTACAAAATTGATACATATTTTTGCTCCCCTAGCACCAAACTTGGTCAAGATTTTTTAAATGAAAAGTAACATTCATCCAGTAAAGCACACAAATCTCAATGAATTCTTACATATGTACAAAACCATGTAACCACAACCCAAATCAAGATAGATAACATTTTTCAGCACCCCAGGAGGCTCTCTTATGTCCCCTGACAGTACATACCCTCTCTCACAAGGGTAATTACGATCCCTTTAGGACATTTTAGTAAAAGTAAAAAGAAGTGAAAAGTTACCAGTAAAGAACAGCTGCATCTAAAAATTTGAATTTTTTTTTTTTTTTACTCTTTTTGTTTACTTGATGGAAGCTTCACATGTACCTTCTTAGTAATGGAAACACCATAAGAGACTGTTCCAAATGCAGGCTCTTAAAAGAAAAGCATTATTCTATATTCTATTATCTCACCTTGAAAACATACTGAATTTCATTTGTTAATTCCTTCAACACATATTTACTGCATGACCATTATATGACAGCCATTGTTCTGGACTTTGCGAGCACAATCCTTCACAGCATAGTAAGGGTTGTGCTCTCCTGGAGCTTACAATTCTAGGTGAAATATAAGTAAATGTGTAATAAAATAAATAAATAAGAAAATAGGCACATCTCAAAAGTGATCAGTTACAACAAACATACTAAGAGTTATGTAATGAAGTAGTGACAAGCAGCTGAGGACAACACTGGATTAGAGGAAAGGTTCCTCTCAGGAGAAAACATTTAGGATGAAACTGAATGAAGGGAAGGCCTCAGCCATGTGAATATCACACAAAAGAGAAAGAAGATTCTAGGCCAAGCACAAAGGAACTAAATGGGGAGCAAACACAGAATGTATGCAAAATAAAAAGACCAGAACCATAGCTTGGAATTTCCCCGAAAAGCAGAGGTTATAGCACAGGCTTAGTTACAAGCAATTTATTGGAGGCAGTCCCAAGGAGCAAGAGAAAGACTTGGGACAGGAAGACAGAGCAGAGGGAAAAGCTAAAAGTTAAGCAGAGTTGTAGAGTCCCTGCTGTGAGGATTCTGTTGTGTTGGGACATCCTGAGAAGCCTACAGAATATCTGCAAGAAGTGTTCACCTAAAGGCAGAAGCAATTATCTGCTGACTTTCAGCCACATTGATTGAGAGTTCCCCCACGGGGCATTAACTCTGCTCCTTCAGACTGTGTTTTCACAAAGGTAGAAGAAATGGTTTGCTCTCTGTTTATGGTGAGAAGTTGTCAGAGTGCAGTGAGTCTGAGTTCCCAGGGAACTGTCCAGTATAGTTACATCAGAAGTCAGTTGGAGTCGTGGTGATGTGGCATGGCACACCAAGGGCATGTGGAGCAAGAGCACAGTGAGAGAGTGGAAAGAGGCCAGTCACAGAGCGAAATAGGGGCCAGCTCATATCTAGCCCTGGAGGTCTTAGTAAGAAAGTTCCAACTTCAGCTTCCAAAATTTGGTTCCAAATGTAAAGGAAGCCATTGCTTTAAATGCTAGGAGGCATTGTAACTGATTACTGGTTGAATCAATTCTTTGAACAAAGGTGAATACTATTATAATATATATTTGGAAGTTTTCATAGAGTATTCCTTCATCAGCTGCTGGGGAGTAAAATCACACTAATTATGGTTAAGTTAAATGTCGAGTACATTTTGTTATCAAAGACATCCTGTGTGATCTAGCCTCTGTATGGTTTTTCAAATCTCCTCCTTTTTGCTGAACTCTGGGCAAAACTGGCTACTTTCCAGTTCTGAACTATGTCAGACTTTCTGTCATATCTTAGCATTCATATGTATTGTTCACTATTTAAACATTTTCTATTCCTCACCTAACCCAATTTTGCATTTTTTATGTTTTGGATTAATTATTAATTCCACTGAAAACTCTCCCCCAACCATTTATCTAAAATAGGCTGCCTGCTGTGCTCTCCCATAACACCATGTGATATTCTCATTTAGGACTTAATATAATTTGTCATTTTCTATTTAGTTACTTAATTCTTGTCTCACCATCTAGATTGTAAATTCATTGCAAAACAGGATAATATCTATTCCATTCAACACAGTAGCACAGTGCTTAGCAGTGCCTGGCATAGGGAAAAAGTTCAGTAAACTCTGAGTGGGTGAATGAATGAATGAATGAATGAATGAAGCAAACTAACTCTGGTTGAGGCATGGCAGAGTGGATGGAAGGCCTGCTCCTCTGCCCCTCATGGAGGCTTATGGAACACCATCAAGGAACTCCAGTGTAAAACCAAATGCAATGTGACAGTTTTGCCTATGGCAAATGGTGTAGCCCTGAAAAAATATTTGTATGAAGCTATTTATTGGAGACTTGAGTGATAACTTTTGTAACAAGACTATTATCCCTTAAATAGTCTGTTTTAAATATTATGATCTTCATACCTTGAAGTTTCCTGAAGGAATTGGGTCAGTAAAAATACTTTTGGTAATAAATGACTCCTGAACAACTTCAAGATTAGCTACTTCCTTTTTGTTCTTTTCAGAAAGAGATAACTTGATTTTAGATACCAGAGGTTGAAAGTAAATGCAGGTCTTTTCGATTAAAAGTTCTAGTGTGTCTCTTCTTTTTAATGCAAAAGGCTAAATCGGTTTCAGGAAAATGCTGACACAATATTAAGATAAATCGTGTCCTGTCTTTAAAAACCCTATAGAATAGTCAACCTTCTCTAAGTCTCAAGGATAACAATAGCTTCCTATATGTGATTAAACTAGCAAACAATTCCTTGTCGCTTGACCTGCATTTTTTTCTTGTTTCTGTTTTACTTTAATTAGATTGAAAATGACTAATATAAACTAAGATTTTCTAACACATGTTACACTTTAATATATATAAAATCTATGCCAAATATTTGACCCTAATTCTATAAGTAATGGAAATAACATTTTCAGGCTAAAGGTTAATATTTTGCATATATGTGCGAAGAGGAAAAGGATTAACCTTAAGTGAAATAAATGCAGAAATAAATTCAACTTAAGATTTAATAAGTTCTGGAAAAAAAGGTACTTAAGTATGTATATTCAGACATAATTTTAAGTTGCTTAAAAAATTGTAATTCTGAACTGGAGAGTTTTCAATAACTCATAATTATATATATTAGTTACTTAAGTATGTGTGTGTGTGTGTGTGTGTGTGTGTATATATATTTACCAGGAAATAGTTCAGACCAATGAAACAAAACTTTAAATGATTCTTACTAAATACAATAAAATAAAATTTCCCTCTGGCATTCAGAGATCTGCTCCATGGCATAACCTGTCTCAGAAGAGGTTTTTCTGAACCCAATAGGTAATCCCTTTCCAAACCAGTTCTATTTCTGTGCTATAGTGAGCCTAGCAGTTTTGGATTTGTTGAGTGAAGCAATTTAGGAATTGCTTCCTGCAGATGGAGATGCATTTTATAGTGAATCATTGGAGCTTTAAAAATAACAAACTGCTGGAAAAGAAGCTTAAAACGATCCCCCCAAATAGTGAAATCTTATCTAGCCCATCTGATGGAGCAATTGAAGGGGAAAGAAACTAATTGGAACTATTGAAACAGCAGGGAAAGTTGGCTTTTCCTTTTTTTCTTTTATCCATTTAATGTAAAAGAAAATTGTCACATCTAATAGTGTGTCCAAAAAAAAGTGTTAACTAGGTATAAATGCCTTTTGAAACTGTCCTTTACCATCCATAAGGTTATGGAACTAAGAAGCTTGCCTGCAGCCAAAACACCTTTTGATGAGAACTGGCTATTGTACATGGCTTTTAAAGAAATAGCACAGTCCATTTTAACATCATGTCAACTGATTCCATGAGATTTAGTCTTTTCCAGTGCAAAGAAGTTGCAAACTAAATCTTTTAATTGAAAAAGCCTGAAGCCACTTTCAGCCTCTTGTATAAAACTGAAATTACCCCTTTCAGGATTAAAAAAGAAAAAGAAAGAAAAAGAGGGCAGGAAGAAGCACATTATTTCAAAGGCAGCAAAGCAGTGATTTATTATTAGTAGTTCCTTCTTCAGGATAACTGTTTTCAGTTCTCTGATCTTTGAGTCTCAGTTTCATCAACTTAACACAAAATTTTGCTCCAAGTCTGAATTAGTCAGATTTCCATAGAGGGACAGGATGGATGAATGGATAGATAGATAGATAGATAGATAGATAGATAGATAGATAGATAGATAGATAGAGATATAAAGGGGAGTTTATTAAGTTTTAACTTATATGATCACAAGGTCCCACAATAGGCTGTCTGCAATCTTGAGGTGCAAGGAGAGGCAGTCCGAGCCTCAAAACTGAAGAACCTGGAGTCTGATGTTTGAGGGCAGGAAGCATCCAGCACAAGAGAAAGATGTAGGCTGGAAGGCTAGGCCAGTGTTGCCTCTTCACATTTTTGCTGCCTGCTTTATTTTGGCTGGCAGCTGATTAGATTGTGTCTACCAGATTAAGGGTGGGCCTGTCTTCCCCGGCCCACTGACTCCAATATTAATCTCCTTTGGCAGCACCCTCACAGACACACGCAGGATCAATACCTTGCATCCCTCAATCCAACCAAGTTAACACTCAGTATTAACCGTCACAATGCTCATGCTCTAAATATATGTAAATTTGAACCCCAATAGAATGAGTTTCCAGATAATACAACAGTTAAAATAAAATCACAGCATTTCTACTTCAGAATTAGTTTAAGATGGAAACTCTATATTTAATACATTCGGTACAACAATAACCTAAGGAAAAAATGTTATGACCCCAAACAGAAGGTGACCATACCCCTGGTTTGGCTGGGATAGTCCCTGTTTACTCCTGTTATCCTGGCATCCTATCCAGTTAGGCACTCACCCCAGATGCTTCATTTTATAATGAATCATTATCATCATCAGCAACAGTTGTATGCAAACGAGCTAAAATACTTTCTACTCAGTCAGCTCTCCTTCATGGACATAGTTTTCATCTTCACAACTATCCCCAAGAAGCTAACCAACTGTCCCCAGGATGAACAGATATTTCATGCTATTTCATGCATGGTAATTGCATTTATAAGAGAAAGAGTATATATGCATTAAAGCCTAAAAAGAATTCTGCCACATCAGGCCACACACATGGGGTTCTCTCTATTTAGTGATAAGAAAAGCACAATGGATAAAAGCTTTTACTGCGAACTTTCCTATTTTGTTAATATGTAAGTAGCTGCTCTAGTACTTTGAATTGGTAAGGTGTTTGAGTCCAAGTTGCCTCTCCCTCTCGACCAACCAGCATTGTAATCCAGAGTGTTCTTAATTTTAATCAAAGCCTAATTATGTTTATGTTATTTTTTAAATAAGTTATATTGATAACTTATTCCTACACTACTGAAAATAGTCACTAGCATGTCCATGGATACATCAAATAATATATGCATATTCTCCCTCTACTTTCTAAATTTATATATTCTTCAGTATCAAGAATGGCACCAAAATCTACTCAGCTGGACAAACCAGAAACCAATCATCAAGTTAGATGTTTTTCTCCCTAAGCATCTCTCAAATTATTTCTCCCCATGCCCACTTCCACTGAGCTTATCTGCACTTCTGCTTGGATTTCTGTGTATAACTCAGGGTTTGATCAAGAGACAGAGCCACACAGTTATTTAGGAAAGTTTAATATGAAGATTTATTATCAGTGACATGAAATTAATTTCTAAGATGCAAAGAGTACATTAAATATTTTAGGTGGGCCAGGCATGGTGGCCCACACCTGTAATCCCAGCACTTTGGGAGGCCAAGGCAGGCAGATCACCTGAGGTCAGGAATTAGAGACCAGCCTGGCCAACATGGTGAAACCCCGTCCCTACTAAAAATACAAAAATTAGCCAGGCATGGTGGCGTGTGCCTGTAATCCCAGCTACTTGAGAGGCTGAATAGGAGAATTGCTTGAACCCAGAAGGTGGTGGCTGCAGTGGACCAAATTCATGCCACTGCACTCCAGCCTGGGTGACAAGAGCAAGACTCGGTCTTAAAAAAAAAAAAAAAAAAAAAAAAAAAAAAAAAAAAAAACCCACCACATTTAGGTATAGCGGATGAAGGGAGCCATTCCTACCTCTAGGGCTGAGGAAGAGTACTCCAAGCAACAAATCAGAAGACACCTATATACGCTCACACATATACACACACACACAAATGCATATGTGCACACATACACACGTGCACACACACATGCACACACACACATACACACATATGCACGCTCACACACACACACCACCTGGTATGCAGAGTGCGATGGAGAGTGTGGCGGTTGAATGATAGAAAAGTTCACTATGATACCCCAGACCAAGACCGGGAAAGAGGAAACCACGTACTGGGGTGCTGCTGGAACGCACTGGGAAGCTACCCTCTGGGGCTCTAGGGAGCTCACTGAGAAGCCACCACAAAGCTGCTGCTGAACTTGCAAGAATTCCTGCTCACTGGGGCACCTGTGAAACTCTTTCAAACCACTCACTATGAGGTCCAGGAGAACTTACCAGAAAGCCACACTTGAAGGTGCTGCTGAACATGCTAAGAATTTGCCCACTGGAACACCTAGAAGCCAGAAAGCTGGGTGGGTCATGGGCTCTCTCCTAGGGGTAACTCTCCAGTGGAGGTGCTGTGGAAACTTGCTGGGGGTGAGTAGCACTGAGTTTCCCGTGTGTGCCTCCAGCAGAACTAATAAGACAGGAAAGAACGGCAGAGCTGGGAAGAGAACCTCTTCTTCCTTCAGTGTCCCAAGTGCCCTCTACTGACAAAGCTTAACATCCCCCAATTGGCAAAGGGAACATGTTTATAGGGTCCAGCTCCGGCATCACAAGGAAGGACTATAAAGGGTGGATTTGGAACTAACAAACAATAAATTCTTTTTTTTTTTTTTCTTTTTGAGATGGAGTCTCATTCTGTTGCCCAGGCTGGAGTGCAGTGGTGCGATCTCGGCTCACTACAACCTCCAACTCCCAGGTTCTAGTGATTATCTCACCTTGGCCTCCTGAGTAGATGGAATTACAGGCACGCACCACCACGCCCAGCTAATTGTTTGCATTTTTAGTAAAGATGGGGTTTCACCATGTTGGCCAGGAGAGGTTTGAACTCCTGACCTCAAGTGATCCGTCAGCCTTGGCCTCCGAAAATGCTGAGATTATAGGCATAAGTCACCACGCCCAGCAGACAATAAATTAATAACCGGTACAATCTGTCCCTAGGTTTACTGTTCTCCATACATTTCCCACACTGTAGCCCCAGAATAATTCTAAAACATAATATAATTCATTCCCTCCTCAAAAAACCTTTCGATGTCTGTCTATTGCCAATAAGTTAAAGTGAAAATTCTTAAAAGGACCAAGGCCACTTCTTGTATTTCAGCTCAGGTCTACTTATACTCTACGCTTCAAATATATTGACAGGATTAAATTAAGTGAAATTCTAGCATTGGAAAGGAATACTTGTTATTGGGAATTGGGGTAAGAGGAAAAAAGGATGGAGAATGAGTACTGGAAGAGATAATGTGGAAGTCAAGAGAGGTGCTGATGACTAAAATGTTATCTATGGAGTAGGAAGTGAAGTCACCTCCTCTGAGCAGAGATCACAGGACTGGGAAAGATCCGAACAACAATTGGGTAGAAGGAGAATTTGATATTTAATTAAATTTGATGAATTTTGATGAAGTGGTGATTTTGATATTGTGCCTTATAATTGTGCACCTAACTTCATGTCTAGGCTTCAGATTATAATCTAAGTATACCGCAGGGTTCAAGAGGTAGGCATTAAACATCTTGCCAGTTAGCAACCTCTGGTTTACTTTGTTCAGTACACTGACTCTATAGAAAGAGATCTGGGACAATTCCAAAAGTTACCTGCTTGCTCTAAGTGACAGACACAAACTGTACTTTTAGAGCAAGCCTGCCAAATCAACATATTTAGAGGCAAGAACTCCTCTAAATTTCTTGCTTTTTTTCCAACCCAAAATTGGAATGTAAAGATTTGACAAAAGGCTGTGGAATAAGTGAGAAACTGCACACACACACACACACACACACAAAAATTAAATTCTCATTGCAAATTCATAGGAATACCCATAAAGGATGTTTTGGGTTCATAAATGTATACCTTTCTAGAGAGTTGTTATCTATTATTCCTTACATTTTTAAGGAATAAATTTTCCACCCACAGCAATTTTGTAAATAATTCTTAATATCAGAAAAGAACAACCATTGACATTGTGTGCTGTGTTTCTACCTTCCTGATAACCGGTGAATTCACCATGGTAACAGCTGAGTAGAAACTGTGTGTATGTGAACATTACTGAGGTCAAGGGAATGGGTGAAATGGCACTTTGTTGGCTTAAATATTTTAAGAGAATTTTTATGTCTTTTTAGTAGAAGTTAAAATAACATTTTAAAAGCTTATACCAACTCTTCTAGCCTTAAATAGCTTCCAAATAGGCACATTATCTTTACAGGAAATTACCTGAGAGCTCCAGAGCTTCATAAGCACTGCATTTACAGATTCTGTTATATTGAATCCTGCCCAAATTGCCCTTACCATGCAGGGGGCTGGAGATCGGCTAATTTTGCGGTGAGCACAGAGTGACAAAATCTATTATGAAATTGTAGTTTGGGCACAGAGTATAATTGTAAGATCCTGAGATTTTTGTATGGGGGGGGTGGTAATTCTAAACACTGAAATGATACATTCATTCAACAAACAATTATTAATGTATATATTTTCACCCGTAATACCGTCCACCTTATCCTTCTTTCCCAACCCACTTCCCTTTGTACTAGATTTCATCATATTGCTCTTATTTCACCATTAACTGATTCGGACACAAAAAATTATATGTTTCATTTATTCTTACCTCCTTTTCCTAATATATAATGAGCAGCTGATCAATGTCAAGTACTGTGCTGGGCACATTCTCATACATATCTCATTTAATGTATTCAGATAATGGCCATGTTTACTATGCTAGCTCCCCTTTTGGGTTTCATGTTCTTCTCTGTCTGCTCCCTTGGAAGCAAAACTTTAATTCCATTTCATAAGAACTAGAGGGTCACAGGGCCAGAGATATGGAAAATATATCTCTTTCTGGAAAGGAGATCGTGATGCACTTGCTGGGGAAGACAGTTTGGTCATTTTTCTTTACTAATGAAGTTTATTTTTTGTAAAGTGAACCATGCCTGTCAGAGAGAGAAAGAAAGAAAAGGAAAGAGAGACGGAGAGAGACTATACCATGTATTCAATTTTTCTTTGCAAAATGCCTACAAGATTAAATTGGATGGATACAAGAACAAGAAAAAAATGTTTTTGTTTATGGATTTTCCATTTTATGTATTTATTCCTATGTTATTCTATGACTTTTATTATATTGCTCTTATCCTTTCTCATCTTCTTTCTGCCTTTAGAAAAAGCCTTTCATATAAAGAAAAAAGTTTCTATAGCAGAGGACATTTTCCCTGAGCTCTCTGTTCTTGGGTATATTATGTAGACTATGTTTCTCCAAGTTCACTTTCTAGGCCACCACAAAGTAATTTTGGTTTTGCATTTTTTTTTCCCATTATTTTCATGCATGGCTACTTTTAAAAAGAAAAAGTTAAAAATGAAAAATGTCATACGTAGTGGTGTGCCTTACAGCACAAAATAACATCCATTTAGGCAGTTCTGTCCTAGAAACAGACAAAGAAAATCTATCTACAGTACTAGAGCCAGAGTCTCCACACACAGCTAACAACTCATTTGACAGAAATTCCAATGTTTTAAGGAAGATTCTTGCAGGGGAGGGGAAGTATTCTTTGTAATTAGCAGGCTCTTATCATGGTGTTGTGAAATTCATGAAAACAGAATGAAAGTTCTACTTGAAACACAGCTACTTGGGATCTCATTTGCATACCTCCTAAAGCCTGCGTTGTGGTGCGATCAGAGCTGATACATAGAGATGGGTTATTTCCGCCAGTAGCAATTTTATTTTTTAGAAATATCTGGAGACATTATTCATAAGGATTCATTTCTGCACTCTTTCCTGCTGAGAACCTCCCTCTCTTGACACTGTGGGTGGCCAACTTTGAAATCGCCTAATGATCCGTTAGATACAAAGAGTGCAAGAAGAGTTATTTATTTTTTTAAGTTAATACATGCAGGAGTCCTTTTAGTTCTAGAGGACTTTTGGCATCTGGCTGTGTTATATAAATAGTGGGCACCCTTTTCAAGCCAGCTTCTTTTATTTTTTTTAATCAGCTAAATCTTTCTAAAGGTAACTTTTAATACTTATAGAAATGACAGTCAGTTAATATTCTTACCGTATTGTAGACTTGTAATCAAATATCCTGTAGCAGTTACGATGCCAAAATGTATAGATATTTGCATATGCTTAGATAGGTGGTATTTTTTTAACTAAGCTTTAAAATGACCGAGTGAATTTTTTCCTCTTTTATGTTGAAGTTAAACATAATGCACATACAGCAGACTGCATATGGCACTCCTAAAATGAAAACTTTCTCATCTTTGTACTTTGATGGATATATATGTTTTCCGATATATGTTGGTCAAAAGTCAAAACATAGCCCAACAACAGAAATAAAATTATAACATCCTATAAGGACACAGTAATAACTAATGCCCATCAAGCTTTTACTCTGGAGAGAATATTTGTCTCAGAGGGATGGGTTTAAGGTTTAAGTCAAAGTAGGCTATGCAAAAAAATCTCCTAATGAAATTTTTAAAATGCAGACTCTTCAGCCTTACTTTAGATCTTCTAAATCAGAATCTCAGAGGGCAAGAGGAGCATGGGAATCTGCATTTATCAAACGCATCCAGGAGAGTCCCTGGTAAATCCTTTGGTGCCAGTTCACAGACCAGCTTTTAGAAACTACTGTCATCTGAATCCACATATTACAGAGCTAAGACCTTAAAATACTTGACACTTTTTCTATTCCTTTGTCACATACACTGTATCTTACAGAGATTTGTTCATGCATTTATGATGTCTCCTACAAAGAATGCGAAAGCGAGTCTTATTAACTGCTTGGCACGTGGCTCCATCCATAATGTAGGTGCACAACAAACTGGATGGCAGCAATTGCAAAAAAATATATGGTCCTCTGGTGTATAGGTGTATAGGTAAAAACTTCACCATAATCTGGATTATTTTACAGACCTACTTTTAATTCAGAAAAATCTCCTGACTTACTTAAAGGAAAATTTCCAAAAAAGGTTTCTATGTGGTTTATAGGTCTTGTGAAGGATAAAATTTTTAAAACTTTAGGGATGAAAAGATATATTCCATGAAAAAAATGTATTTCATGTAAATATATTCTCTCAAAGCTAATTATAATAAGCAGTGACAAATTCACAGCAATGATGCAATATTTAAAGTAAACTGAGCAAAAGAGGGTGACACTGTTTTGAAAACTATTTCCAAAAGTCAGCTGTCTTACATAAGATCCATCAGTCTTAGAGCATTCTCTTTCTGGGTCAACACTGCCTTTTGCTACAAGATGTAGAGAGACATCAAAGTAGGTCAAGTGGCAGAGAAAACAGCAGACTTGGTAGCTTTTGAAGAAGTTGCGATTTAATAACAGGATCTGACATGATCTGGATAGGAGAAACCTTTATGTCCAGGTGTAACACAGAAGATAGCAAAGATAGATTTAGAAAACAAAATCTATTGGTGAAATGTCTGACACTCCAGGAAGTATTTTGGAACTTTGAGGTACAATTTGAAGTGCCATCATCTGGCAACATCTCAGTTGAGTAAAGCTGACTCTTGCTAATGAGGTGCTAATGGGATATCAAGAGAGGCCAGAAGACTCTGGACACTTGCCCTTGGTTAGATATGGTGAGTTTCCCTTTTCTTGAAGAGTTTTCTATAGAATTTCCATTTCTCTCTCTACTCTAGTTGCCTGCTGATATACAGATGCACACAGTTAGTCATCTCCGCATGAATTTACACAACCAACTTCTCACAACACCTGATGAAAGCAGAAAGAGGAAATGAGGCTTGATTTATCAATAGGACCTGATTAAAAATAGTGCTTTCCTTGGTTTTCACCATAAAATCATCTTTCCTACATGCCAAATCTGTTTAGGTTTATATGATTAAAGCATTTAAATCAATCAATGCTTAGATTAGTTTGACTTTCACATATGAGGCATTCTCCTTGATCTGAAAAAGACTAATTTGGTCCTTCCAGAATGTAGCTCTCAAGAATGCTACTTTCCTAGACTTTATCCCAGAATACAAATGCTTAATACTGACCTTTCAACTCCAAGTAAGATCAGTGGAAGCAAAGTTTTATCCATTACCCCCAAACAACATTAAGTTTTCAACTTATACTTTAGGTCGTACCAGAAATATTTCTGTACCTGTTAGGTGGTCCAGCTGTGCTTTTACCACTATTCTCAGGAAACAAGGAACAGCATTGGCTAAGCAGTCCTCAAAATTTTATTTCACAGAAACAGAAGAGCTTGCTCAGGATACTTTATAACCATCTTAGGGACATCGATCTATAATTTTTTCCCAATCCTGAAGACTTATGAGATTCCATATCTGTCTGCAATGTGTACAATGCTATGCAGGTTGCCATGAAGGTTATAAAATGCATAAATTACTGATTACTCACAGGATAAGCATTATGTGTTGGCAAAATCTGAAGGTTTCAAAGCCTTACAACCCCACCAAAGCCAGGGTTACCTGTTATCTGATACATAAACTTTCTCCATAGTGTTTCATAAATTATCATGGAGAATTAATATTAAAATATGAATATTTTTAGAAAGGAAACACCTTCATTTTCTAAGTCGGGTACTCATTATTATGAAAGAAATGGTTCTTTCCTACACACAAATTTTGGAGTAAGGGGATTCAAAGACATGAGGAAGGTATTGAGAAACCATACAGATAGTTGGGAAAAAATTCATGATATAGGTAAGATCTACAACTAGACTGGGAGGCTGTGTCATAAAAACATAAAAATATGTTAGTTTCCCAATTATCAGGGCTGATCCTGGCACCTATGCTTAAGAGCTAACAGTTGCATTGAGAAGATAAGATGTAAACTCCTAAGATCTGTAAGAAGAGAGAGAGAGAGAAAAAAAGAAAAGATTAAATGGAATTATTTAACTTCAAGTGACAAAATCCCAAATCAAACTGGCTTTAAAAATGTAAAAGCAGTGGAATATATTGGCTCACATAACTACAGAGTACTGGTGAGATCTGGTACCCAAATAATCAATAATCTATATTTCTCTATCACTTATATCTACATTGCTAAGTATTAGCTCTTTATTCTCAGCTAGGCTCTTCCCTCTGGACAGGCACATGTCACCATCAATTACCAGTGTAGCAACACCAGCAGATAAAAAGAGTAGTCTCCGAAGAGTTTTAGCAGAGGTCGGCCAGTTGGCCTAGTGTGTTGTGTATCCATCCTGCACTACACACTATGATTGGCACCAAGAGTGGAGACAGTCTCTCCCAAACATGGACTGAGAATGGTGGAGGGGTGGCTCTTGGAAAGGAAAACAAAAATCTGTGACTTTAAATGGGGCAATGGATGCAGAGAAGGCAGAAATAACAAACTCCAAGTCACTTCTCCCTCTTGAGAATGCTTCCCTGACAGGTAAGAGGAGTATTTTTCTTGAGCTCTGCTTTCATGGGCACTCGCAGCCTGGGGCCACCAAACCATATTTTAAGCTGAAGAGTTATATAGTCATTACAGCTCCCCACTGTGGCTTATTTCCAGAATTACTACAAGCGCAGCTCTTGGAGGACTTTGTCCTCAGTGTGGGGAAGCTTATCACCAGCTTAAAATTCTCCTCTGAGCTTTGAGTCTAAGATGTTTTTTGCTAATAGACATTTGATGCACTTTATTGAGGCAGCACCACACATATTCGATGAAGCCCTGAAAAGGCACCCAGTGTGAAATAAAAAGAGGAGACAAATCGAAAATAAAAATAGATGGCTTAAAATAGAATTCATGGCTCCAGATAATCTATAAAGCTGTTAATCTGCTTTCAACGGAAAGCACACAGCTACAAATATTCAAAAGTTGAAACAGAAAAAAAGGGAGAAAAGTCACTTATTAGAAAAGATGCAATTATAATTTTATTTGCATATGTGTTCATGAATGTGTATACATGTGTATTGTGTGTAGAAAATGTCAGTCGTTTTCTAATGAATTTTTAAATTTTTTTCCCTTCTCAGTGATAGTGAAAATCTGTTTTGTGAGTGTCCAAGGCTGTATTCAGGCAAGCTGTGCCAGTTTGCAAGTTGTGAAAACAACCCATGTGGAAATGGTGCCACCTGTGTTCCAAAATCCGCAACAGATATTATCTGCCTCTGCCCATATGGGAGGTCTGGACCCCTCTGCACTGATGGTAAGAGCATTTCATTATTAAACATGAAACACAGACAGAAAGAGGTGAAGAGGACAGAAATCACTCAGATGAATCAAGGATAGCACTTGACTGATCAAATACATCAAATCTTCTTCTGGGTTCTTTTCAAGTCAGTTGAGACAAGACCCATTAGTGAGACTGATCTCCAAGCAGGTATTTCTCATACCCATCAAGTAATTACAAAAGTGGTGACTGGGCACAGTGGCTCATGCCTGTAATCCCATCACTTTGGGACGCCGAGGCAGGTGGATCACGAGATCAGAAATTTAAGACACGCTTGATCAGCATGGTGAAACCCTATCTCTACTAAAAATACAAAAATTAGCCAGGCATGGTGGCACGCACCTATAATCCCAGCTACTCAGGAGGCTAGGGCAGGAGAATCGTTTGAACCCGGTAGGCGGAGGTGGCAGTGAGCCGAGATGGTGCCACTGCACTCCAGCCTGGGCAGCAGAGACAGACTATATCTCAAAAAAAAAAAAAAAAAAAAAAAAAAAAAAAAAAAAAAAAAAAGGGGGTAAGAAGTTTTCCCTGAGGTTAGAGTACAGAAAATCTCTGTACTGTAAAATTTCAAAGTCTAGCTAAGTATAAGAGAGTAACAAGGGGCATCAAGAGCAATATATAAAATCAAATTATTTCATGTCATTTTGGCAAACTGAGAGTACAACATTAACAAATTTATGTATCACAGCCCAGTTGCTTTACATTTAAATGTAACAAAACCCATGATGCAGTTATTACATATCAAGAAACTAAATCACAAACAAGAGACATGTGTCTCTCTTTAGGAAAATTCAGTATGAGAAATTCTAAATTACAAAAAGCTGCAAGATGCTGTAATATAAGATTTTAAGAAAAAAAAATGCCTAAGAATTTAATGTTAGCTTTGATATGCATAAATGTGTGTAAATATTTTCAGAAATAATAAAAATTCATATTAATAGTTAATCAACACAGGACTTGACTTGCTTTATCATTATTTTCACCATAAATATAAAAAAAAAAACCTTTATTCCTTTGGCACTTGTGATATTTGGCACTAAATTTTAGAATAAGGCTTCCAAAGTGAACTCAGGGCCCTCTGGCCCAGAATCACAAAATGAAGCAAACAGATCCAGCCTGTGATGACATGAAAAAGCTGGGTACCACATCCTGAGGTGGCAGGTATGAAAACGGAAACGAGAGTAAAAGCAGCATCTGTGACTAAAAGGTATTGAAGTTTTGGATATATAGGTCTTTGAAAGGAACTGAGATAATGAATTTGTGTGTATCTGAAAGACAGAATGACTTAAGAGGGGAAGAGTTAAGAAGTACTAAGAATTTCAGTCCGTGTGTGTCAGGGTTATATTAGAAGAAGTTAGCCAAGTCATTTTTATAAAAAGAGAAAACATTATAGACTGAATAGAATTTAAGTTGTGTCCTTTCTCATAAAATCTCATGCTTCTCAGTTGTAATCATTCTATTTAGATAAAAGCTATTGAAAAAATATAATTGGTTATAATAAATTTGATTACTAAGAGATGAATCATCAGTTTTGCTTCCTACTTGAAAATAATACTGACCATAAAAAATAAGAAGTGAAGATTTAGCAGATGTCTTTATGTACTCACACACACAAAATGATTGTTTACTCCCATCTCCTGGTCTCATTAGAGTTTCAAAGATGCAAGGATATATAGATAATTGAGACAGGAAAAATTAGACATTATTAGGTTCTTTGCCTCAGTGTAAGTTTTAAAAAAGAAGATTCCTACATGCACCTATCCAGAAGAATTTCTCAAAATAATTATCCTATCCATTTATATTCCACAAAGTTGCCAGATCTAGTTTAGAAATGTAAAACTTGTCAAGAAAGATAGACTTCTGACCTTGTGGAGCTTACCTTCTAATTGAAAAGATGAATGGAAAATAAAAATGGCTCAAAACACAATACGAAATTTCTGAGAAGAATTATGAAGGAAATAAACAAGTAGTGATAGACAGTAACTGGGCTGGAGGGCATTTTCACAGGTCACCAAGGCAAGAATCACTCTCAGAGAAGGAGATATTTGTACTGAGGCCTAAAGAATAAGGAGTATGGCCCATGAAAAGCTGGAAAAGGAGCTATCCAGGCAGAAGGTTCAGAAATGAAAGACCCTGAGGAAAGATAGAAGCAGGGCTTTTTGGAGAATGAAAAGATATTACTGTGACTGGTGCGTAAGTGTCTTCATTCACTCCAGCTGCTATAACGGAACACCATAGACTAGGTGACTTATAAACAACAGAAATATATTTCTCACTGTTCTGGAGGCTGGAAAGTTCAAGATCAAAGCACCAGTGGACTTGGTTCTGATGAGGACTACTTCCTGGCTCATAGACAGCAGTTTCACTGTGTCCTCACATGGAAGGGACTAACTAGCTCTCTGGAGTTTCTTTTATAAGGGCACTAATCCCATCCATGAAACCTTTCCCCCGTGATCTGATCACCTCCCAAAGACCTCACTTCCAAATACCATCACATTGGCAGTTAGGTTTTAACATGTGAATCTGGGGGGGGGGCACATAAACACAGTCTACAGCAATAGTGAGCAAGAAAAAAAAAAAAATCTAATGTTAGCAGGGCCTAGATCATATAGGACCTTGGGAACATGGAAAGGTTTTTAACTTTTATTTCCAGATGCCTTAGGAAATCACTGGAAGGCTTGAAAAGGGCTAGTGACTTATGTGTATTTGTTTAAACTATTCTGATGGTATTATCTCTAATAGATTTTATAAGGCTATTGGAGTGGTCCTGACAAAAGATAATTATGCCTAGGACAAGGGCAATTACAGTGGGGATGTAGATAAGTGGATAAATTTGAAATCTATTCTGGAGATAAAATATTCAGAACTTGCTGGGAAGAGTATGAAAAGGGTAAAACCAAGAACATCAAGTTTTCTTTGTCTGAGCTATAGTGTAGATGGTAGTGCCATGAAAAAGAATAGGGCCATAACAGCTTATTTTGTAGGAAACAGCTTATTTTACTGGGAGGGAAACAAGAGTTTTATTTTGTGCAAATGAAGAAAAAGATGCCAGTTAGACATCCGAATGCAGATGAAATGTAGACAATTGGATATATGATGCTGGTGCTCTGAAGCAAGATCAGGACTAAAGATATAATTTGGGGTAGTCATTAAAATAAAGGTGGTGTTTAAAACCATAGAACTATAGATTGTCTAAGGAGAAAATATAGAAGAGAAATATAGATAAAGAAGAGAAAGTGTAGATAAAGAAAAGAAGATTTAAAAAGAGCAGATGAATCCTAGAGAAACCTTCCACAATGTCAATATTTAGATATCTGGTAGAGGAGAGAAAGCTGTATTAAATACCGGTGCCATACCCTGACAAACACCCCCCCTCATTTCTCAGCCCATAGATGTTGCTCCTTTTATAATGTGGAATTGCCTTAGTCTGGGACCTCCATAAAAACAGAACCTGCATAAGAATTGCATTCAGGTCATTTATTTGGAAATGATTCCAGGAAATAGGAGAGAAGATCTAGTGAGAATAAAATGGGGTAGGAGAGAAAGTCAGTGCAAAGGTGCATAGGGCGTTGAACATAACCATGGCCAACTGTGCGTGATTTCACTCAGATCTTATGAGGAGCTATACAGAAAGTCTAAAATTGACTACCCAAGGGGCAAAGGAGAGAAATGTTTGACCATTGTCTCATGGTTCTTTTCGATTGAAGGTTTCCCTACAAGACATTAATATTCCCACACTTCCAAATTGCCATGCAAGAATGATGAGAGTACAAGTTTTAGCAGGCATCTTAGGTGACAGCCTCAGAAAAGCTGGAGGTTATAGAAAGAGAGCTTAACAGATCAACATTCCATAACATATCAATATTCCATATTTTTGAGTCACAAAAATTACCCCTTGAATGTTCACTCCCTCCAGAAACCTTTTTTACATCAACAGGCATCAATCCTTTCTCTACTCCACCAACTAGTATGAGGTGATATCCCAAGTCATCTATTGGATCATTCACTGTTACTATTATGACCTCTAGAAGATTGTCTAGAATGTACTGAATATATATTTGTTTTATAGAGAAAAGCAGAAAGCAATCCAATAAGCCTAGCTGTTGTTCAATTACAACTACACTTTAGAAGAGGTGCAGAATAACATCTGGGACTTTGCCTTTTTGCTAATACCAGAGGACGAAAAATCAGCTAGTTTTGTTTCATCAGCAATTGTGTCTACTACCTAGCACTTTTCTTCCAAATTATGTCCATATCTACCATCTTAATATATTCTTTTGGGGATAATAGAAAATATAATTATCACATTTCCTACCTTGTTGATATTTCCACTGGGGAATTCATCCAGGGGTAATCGTGGCAGTGATGACTGGAGCCGAGACAAACAAACACTGCAGATGGGAAGTTTGCAGCTGCTTTCCTTTTTAAAGAGCTTTACTTTCCACATTTGTGCTTCTCATTCACACTTCCTGTTGCCTCTCCTTATGCAAGAATAATCTTTTTTTTTTTTTTCTGGTGGCAGTAGTATTTATTAGAATGTTTCTTAACGTATAAAGCCCAGCACAGGTTTTTGTTTTCTTAACCATACCATTCTAAAGACAAAGGTGGAATGCATTATCTTATCTCTTGTTCTCTTTTGTCCTTTCTATAAATATTTCTTAATAATTTACCTTATCTTCCCAACTTAGGCCTCTCAGTGGAACATGGTCCTTGAGGAAAGCAGTGTGACTACCTGAGAATAGGCTCCGGAATCAATCCGCCTGAGTTAAAATCCCCATTTTACTACTGACTAGCCGGCTGAGTGACCTTGGGCAAGTCACTTGGTCTCTCTGTACTTTAATTTCAATAAGTCTAATAATAGAACTTACCTTATAGGTTTTATGAGAATTAAATGAGATGGTGCATGTAAAGTGCTTGACACATAATGGGCATATAGAAAATGCTTTTGTTTTTTAAGGGTGGTCAAAGTAGGATCCTTACCCCTACCGGAAACTGCTACCTCCTGTCATTGTGGGACAGAGGCTGCATCCCCATCCCAGCTATTAAAAAAAAACTCTCTAGAACATCAATGGAAATCAAAATTAATTTTCTTTTAAGAATTTTTCTAAGATGGTGACACTCTTTGCAGTGATTAAAGGCAAGCCAGGGCATTACAAAATCAGGGAGGAAAGCAGAGCTCCAGGGACACGAATAATCACCAGGCTATTTAAGGACATGATACCTCTATAAAGCAGCTTAATGTCAGGCTGGCATTTTGTAATGGCATATTTCAAGTACATGCAATTTTCTGTCATGTTAAGCTCATAACTCCTTTGATAGCATCCACTCTGATATGATCCAGCTTTCTCTCTCCAACTCAACAGCTGTTTGATTGCCCTGCTGTTCAACACATCTTAGTATCCCTCATTTCCCACCATGTTTAAATCTGTATTTTCCAGCTCCTGGTTACAAAAAAAAAGTACTAAAAGGTCAAGCCTAATCCCAGACAGGAGCAAGGAGACAGGGATGAGAAAAAAAAGTGCTCGAGAAAGTGATTCCTGTTTCTCTGGGTTGAAGGCAGACTGTGAATGGCCTGCACTTTTTCTTAAGAACTGAGGGAAGTTGCCTTTCCTCTTGCTCAGGGAAAAAGTGAGCACCTCCTGTCTTTCACATTTTCCCTCCACTTCAGCATCTGTAATGAGAAAAAGTTAGGTTGGCACATATTTAAAAAGCAGTACTTATAAATATGTATTTCAGTGTACACTGAAGTGTTCTTTAAAAAAAAATAGCCTTGTTGGGGCAGGCGTGGTGGCTCACACCTGTAATTCTAGCACTTTGGGAAGCCGAGGTGGGTGGATCACCTGAGGTCGGGAGTTCAAGACCAGCCTGGCCAAATAATTTAGAGTAAAATCAAATTTCTATTTCAATACAATGTATCAGATCAATTATATCTTTATGGTTGTTTGTTGCTATAAGTTTATTCATACCAGGAAAATTGTCACATTTAAAATTCTTAATAGTTTTGGCACAGGTGAAATCTTCTCATTTTGCTAAGTCCCTGAGCTCTTTGAACAGGCTGCCCTTATGCATTGGCCTCTTCCCCAGGCACCCTGGTCCCCTCTTTCCAGAATGCCTTGCTACCTGCTCTGGCCTCAAGGCTACTTTTACTCCCCCTCACGTTAAATTTAGGTGAACATTTAATGCTATCACATTTCTAGTCAATGGTGCTCTGCAGAAAACATGCAGCTTCTCTGACAAGAAGACTGAGTCCCCACCCCAAAGAGGACCTCATACCGTTTTCCCGATGCTTGTTGACAAGGAAGAGGAATCAGATAAGGGTATTTTTTGTGTATCCTTATTACTATTCATAAAATTGCCTGTAATAGTCAGTATTTTAATGTCTTCAAAGTTTTGTGTCTCGGATGCTTATCCAAACACTGGATGGCGAAAAGGTCAACATACACATCAAACTTATTGACAAACAGGCGGTGCTTGAGCAGCATCCAGTTCAAGTCTCCAGCTCTGGAAAACGCACATTGAGCACATGTGGACTCCATCGCAGGATGGTCATGGAGCACCCTAGGAAACATCACACTCAAAGTACTACCACTTGACAGAGCTAGCAATTGCGTGCATGTCGGAGAAATAGTACTTATGGCTTGTGGAGAGTGAGCCGGGGACTTCCAGGAATCCTCTGGATAGTGGCCCAGATATACTCATCTCATACAGATACAGATACAGTATTAGTACACTCTTGATTTTATGTGGGTCACTAATGTACCCAGCTAAGTTTCCTATCCTCCCTTAGAGCCTTAAAGTGTGGCCATGGGACTAAACTCTGGACAATCAGATATAAGCGGAAGTGTTAGAGTATTATATTGACCTCTGGAAAATCTCTTGAAGAGTAGCATGACCTCCAAATCTTCCTTCTTTCTGAAGTCTAGAATGTGCCTGAGATGTCTTGAATTCCAGAAGTCATCTCTGACTACAAAGCCACCTTGAGAATGAAAGATACATGCTAAGATGGTGAAGCAAAATGATGAAAGAAGTTTAAATCCTTAACTATAAAACTGCCATACTAGCCTGGAAATGTTCACTAAGAAACTTTCTGTTAATGAGAGAAATAATTTATTTTGCTTAAACTTCTGCTTTTTAATAAGTTATCTGTTATATGGAGCTAAATCTAAACCTGATATAAGTGTCAAGATTTCCCTGAACTACATATTCCAATAGGTTTTCTTAAATACATCTGATTTTGTTCATAAACTCTTAGACTCCTTCTCAAAAAACAGGATTTCTTGTATTATATTTATCTTATTTCAATCTAATAGATTTGATAAATTATAAGTTTATAAAATATGTTTTTGCAATCCAATGAAACTGTGGTAAAAATTTTTAATTCAAAGAAATATCACGGGAAGCAGAAAAATATGCAACTATATTTTTCTAAATTAGCAAAATAACAAGAAAGGATATTTTATATATTTCTTTTGAAACATTACCTCTCATCTTAAAACTATTTCCATGAGGCAATTTCTCTTCACACTAAATGAAAACCAAATTAGCTTGAAGATTTTTACATCTCAATTGCTAGGGAGATACACATCTGTTATTGTCCACTTTTACACAGAGAACAGACTATTCACTATCAAACTCTGACTGTGTGCCTCTGTCAGAACACTGTCAGTAGAACACTAAACTCTCAAGGCCAAATGTTCTCCTTTCTGTTTATTCCAGCACTTTGTCATTATTTAGCAACCTCACAGAATTCTCCCTTCTGACAGAAGCGTTTCCTGCTTGTTAAAAATGTCTAAAATGGGTAGACTATGTATTCACAAAAGGCAGAGTGGTCTCTCCTGAATATACTTATGGCAAGTTGGTCTTGCAGACCATGTGTGGAAATGCAAACCTCTATAGTTTATTCTCAAGTTCACCAGAGACTTTAACCTTGCAGGTCTGTCAGTCCAGGCCCTTTAGCAAAGAGTCATTGTTTCATATCAAATGAATACTGTCAGATCCCACCACACCTATCAGGCTCTGCTTGGTTGGTTTAAGAGCTATGTTAATGTGATGCACCTGCCAGTTAGCAAGCAATGGAAGGCACAAACACATTTGCGATACATTAAAAAAAAAAAAAATCTTCACCGAAACAAAAAACTGATTAGAGTCTGAGTAAATTTATGCCACATGAAAAACTGTGAAGTCGACGTTTTATAAAGAGGCAATGAAATTTATTGATAGGAATGAAATAAACAGTAGACGGAGATAGCTGTGTGTGATGTATATTGCCTACCATTCTATATAATGATAGCAGCTATTCTGTTCAAGCTTTTCTTTGTTTATATTCAGTGACATGCCAATATTGTGTGTTTTCTAATATTTTGTCCCTTCATCCTGTTGACCTTGAAAATGGTCTTCTATTTTCCTTAGGATAAAGTAAAAACTCTTTTTTTTAAAAATTTTTATTTTTATTTTTTTATTTTTTATTATTATTATACTTTAAGTTCTAGGGTACATGTGCATAACGTGCAGGTTTGTTACATATGTATACTTGTGCCATGTTGCTGTGCTGCACCCATCAACTCGTCATTTACATCAGGTATAAATCCTATGCAATCCCTCCCCCCTCCCCCCTCCCCATAATAGGCCCCGGTGTGCACATATACACCATGGAATACTATGCAGCCATAAAAAAGGATGAGTTTGTGTCCTTTGTAGGGACATGGATGCAGCTGGAAACCATCATTCTTAGCAAACTATCACAAGAACAGAAAACCAAACACCGCATGTTCTCACTCATAGGTGGGAACTGAACAATGAGTAAAAACTCTTTAAAATGATGTGCAAGTCTAGCATGGGCAGATCTCAGCTAACCCAATAGCCCCCATCTTATTCACCCTTTATCAGAACACTCTTTATACTATTTTGCATTACCTTGTAAACACTGGCCATACATCATGCCAGTCCTTTCCTCACACTCTAAGTTTCATGAAGGTAGGCACCATATGTGCCTTGGCCATCACCGTATCTGCAAAGCAGTACATTGTGTCTGACATATGGTAGGCTCTGAATTTTTTTTCTGAGTTAAAAATAATTTAAAAGTCCTTCAGAATATTCAGCTATGTATGCTGTTGCCCTAAGCCTACTACTACCTCTATACTTAGGAGATAATCAATAATTATTTGTCAAATTTTAAAAAGCAACAATAATATAATCAGTGAAAGAATAGTCTAATCTGGTACATTTCCAAAAATATTTTTCACAGTACACTAGTGCAATAAGGTACCCATAAAAAAAAGAGTCTGTGATGAAATGAACTCACATCTACTTTACGCTAGGCATTGGACTAAGTACTTTACATTCATCTTCTTACATAATCTGTGTAATAACCCAAGGAGATATGTCATTATTGCCATTGTACAGATGGAAAAACTGAAGTTCAGTGAGTTTAAATAACCAGTCTAAAGTGATATTGTTCATGAGTGGCAGACAGATCTAGGATCTCTGACTTGTCTTTCTTTAGATCACTGCACACTCTATTGCCCCTTCAGGAATTCACCATGTGCAGTAACACAGTAAAAACTCTAACAAGTCTTGCAATAACAGCATTAAACCAAGGAATTCTTCTTTCTCACATGACAAGGCTTTCATACCAGTCTAATGGTTCCCAGAGTGGAATATATAGACTCCATTGTGACATTGGAAGAAAATATTAATTCTCTTTTTTTATCTCGATCTTTTAATTTCTATTTTTTTGTGTTTCATGACATCTACAGTATATGGGTAGATATATGGAATTTTAAGTAAATAATGTCTGTGAAGCAAGATTAAACAAGCTTAGAGAGCACTAATCTAGACAACTCCCTTCCAAACATAATTTGAGATTTTTATTCCTTTCTATTGATTTCATGGGACTGATTTCAAGTTATGCTTAAATTATGCTTAAACTGCTTGGGATATACCATATATTATATATATAATTTATTATATAATTTCAACTGGTCTGGTTGCAATTGATGGAGGAAACAATGAAGTGGCTTTTTTATTGTAATTATTATTGTACTTTCAGTTCTGGGATACATGTGCAGAACATGCAGGTTTGTTACGTAGGTATATATGTGCCATGGTGGTTTGCTGCGCCCATTAACCTGTCATCTAGGTTTTAAGCCCCGCATGCATTAAATACTTGTGCTAATCCTATGCCTCCCCTTGCCCCCTACCCCCCAATAGGCCTCGGTGTGTAACGTTCCCCTCCCTGTGTCCATGTGTTCTCTTTGTTAACTCCCACTTATAAGTGAGAACATGTGGTGTTCCTGTGTGAGAACATGTGGTGTTCCTGTTCCTGTGTTAGTTTGCTGAGGATGATGGTTTCCAGCTTCATCCGTGTCCCTGCAAAGACATGAACTAATTCTTTTTTATGGTTACATAGTATTCCATGGTATATGTGTGCCACATTTTCTTTATCCAGTCTAACATTGATGGGCATTTGGGTTGGTTCCAAGTCTTTGCTATTGTGAATAGTGCTGCAATGAACATAGGTGTGCATTTGACTTTATAGTAGAATGATTTATAATCCTTTGGGCATATACCCAGTAATAAGATTGTTGGGTCAAATGGCATTTCTAGTTCTAGATCCTTGAGGAATTGCCACACTGTCTTTCATAAGGTTAAACTAATTTACACTCCCATCAACAGTGTAAAAGCATTCCTATTTCTCTAAATCCTCTCCACCATCTGCTGTTTCTTGACTTTTCATGATTGCCATTCTAACTGACGTGAGATGGTATCTCATTGTGGTTTTGATTTGCATTTCTCTAATGACCAGTGATGATGAGCTTTTTTCATATGTTTGTTGGCTGCATAAATGTCTTCTTTTGAAAAGTGTCTATTCATATCCTTCAGCCACTTTTTGATGTTTTTTGTGTGTTTGTTTTTGTTTTTTGTAAATGTGTTTAACTTCCTTGCAGATTCTGGATATTATCCCTTGATCAGATGGATATATTTTAAAATTTTTCTCCCATTCTATAGGTTGCCTGTTCACTCTGATGATAGTTTCTTTTGCTGTGCAGAAGCTCTTTAGTTTAATTGGACCCCATTTGTCCATTTTTGCTTTTGTTGCCATTGCTTTTGGTGTTTTGGTCATGAAGTCTTTGCCCACGCCTATGTCCTGAATGGTATTTCCTAGGTTTTCTTCTAGAGTTTTTACGGTTTTAGGTCTTATGTTTAAATCTTTAATCCATCTTGAGTTAATTTTTGTATAAGGTTTAAGGAAGCGGTTCAGTTTCAGTTTTCTGCGTATGACTAGCCAGTTTTCCCAACACCATTGATTAAGTAGGGAAACCTGTCCCCATTACTTATTTTTGTCAGGTTTGCCAAAGATCAGATGGTTATACATTTGTGGTGTTGTATCTGAGGTCTCTGTTCTGTTTCATTGGTCTATATATCTATTTTGGTACCAGTACCATGCTGTTTTGGTTACTGTAGACTTGTAGTATAGTTTGAAGTCAGATAGTGTGATGCCTCCAGCTTTGTTCTTTTTGCTTAGGATTGTCTTGGGTATATGAGCTCTTTTTCGGTTCCATATGAAATTTAAAGTAGGTTTTTATAATTCTGTGAAGAAAGTCAATGGTAGCTTAATGGGAATAGTGTCAAATTTATAAATTACTTTGGGCAGTATGGCCATTTTAACGATATTGATTCTTCCTATCTATGAGCATGGAATGTTTTTCCATTTGTCTGTGTCCTCTTTTATTTCCTTGATTTGTACAAACTTGGTTTGTAGTTCTCCTTGAAGTGGTCTTTCACATCCTTTGTAAGTTATATTCTTAGGCATTTCATTCTCTTTGTAGCAATTGTGAGTGGGAGTTCACTCACGATTTGGCTGTGTGTGTGTCTTATGGGTGTATAGCAATGCTTGTGATTTTTCACATTGATTTTGTGTTCTGAGACTTTGCTGAATTTAATTATCAGCCTAAGGAGATTTTGGACTGACACCGTGGGGTTTTCTAAATATAGAATCAAGTCATCTGCAAACAGAGACAATTTGACTCCTCTCTTCTTATTTGAACACCCTTTGTTTCTTTCTCTTGCCTTATTGCCCTGGCCAGAACTTCCAATAGTATGTAGAATTGGTGGGGTGAGAGAGGGCATCCTTGTCTTATGCCAGTTTTCAAAGGGAATTCTTCCAGCTTTTGCCCATTCAATATGATATTGGATATGGGTTTGTCCTAAATAGCTCTTATTATTTTGAGATATGTTCCATCAATACCTAGTTTATTGAGGGTTTTTAGCATGAAAGGGTGTTGAATTTTATCAAAGGCCTTTTCTGCATCTGTAGGGATAATCATATGGTTTTTGTCATTGGTTCTGTTTATGTGGTGGATTACATTTATTGATTTGCATATGTAGAACCAGCCTTGCATCCCAGGGATGAAGCCAACTTGATCATGGTGAATAAGCTTTTTGATGTGCTGCTGGATTCAGTTTGCTAGTATTTTATTGAGGATTTTTGCATGGATGTTCATCAGGGATATTGGCCTGAAATTTTGTGTGTGTGTGTCTCTGCCAGGTTTTGGTATCAGGATGATGCTAGCCTAATAAATGAGTTAGGGAGGAGACCCTCTTCTTCTATTGTTTAGAATAGTTTCAGAAGGAATGGTACCAGCTCATCTTTGTATCTCTGGTAGAATTTGGCTGTGAATTCTTCTGGTCCTGGGCTTTTTTTGGTTGATAGGCTATTAATTACGGTCTCAATTTCTGAACTTGTTATTGGTATATTCAGAGATTTGATTTATTCCTGGTTTAGTCTTGGCAGTGTATGTGTGTGTGTGTGTATGTGTGTGTGTGTGTGTGTGTGTGTCCAGGAATTTATCGATTTCTTCTAGAAAATCTAGTTTATTTGCATAGAGGTGTTCATGGTATTCTCTGATGGTAGTTTGTATTTCTGTGGGATCAGTGGTGATCTCCCCTTTATCACTTTTTGTTGTGTCTATTTGATTCTTCTCTCTTTTATTCTGTATTAGTCTGGCTAGTGGTCTATTTTGTTAATCTTTTCAAAAAACCAGATCCTGGATTCAGTGATTTTTTGAAGGATTTTTGGGGTCTCTATCTCCTTCAGTTCTGCTCTGATCTTAGTTATTTCTTGTCTTCTGCTAGCTTTTGAATTTGCTCTTGCTTCTCTAGTTCTTTTAATTGCAATGTTGGGTGTCTGGGCACTTAGTGCTATAAATTTCCCTCTACACACTGCTTTAGCTGTGTCTGAAAGATTTGGATATGTTGTATCTTTGTTCTCATTGATTTCAAATAACTTATTTATTTCTGCCTTAATTTCATTATTTACCCAGTAGTCATTCAGGAGCAGGTTGTTCATTTTATATAGTTGTGGAGTTTTGAG
Organism: Macaca thibetana thibetana; assembly: GCF_024542745.1. NCBI lineage: Eukaryota > Metazoa > Chordata > Mammalia > Primates > Cercopithecidae > Macaca > Macaca thibetana. Next base: position 61,377,952 of record NC_065581.1, on the reverse strand, counting down.
TGAGTTTCTTAATCCTGAGTTCTAATTTGAATGCACTGTGGTCTGAGAGACTGTTTGTTATGATTTTCATTCTTTTGTATTTGCTGAGGAGTGTTTTACTTCCAATTATGTGGTCAATTTTAGAATAAGTTTGATGTGGTGCTGAGAAGAATGTATATTCTGTTGATTTGGGGTGGAGAGTTCTGTAGATGTCTATTAGGTCCACTTGGTCCAGAGCTGAGTTCAAGTCTTTAATATCCTTGTTAATTTTCTCTCTCATTGACTTGTCCAATATTGACAGTGGGGTGTTAAAGTCTCCCACTATTGTTGTGTGGGAATCTAAGTCTCTTCGTAGGTCTCTAAGAACTTGCTTTCTGAATCTGGGTGCTCCTGTATTGGGTGCATATATATTTAGAATAATTATCTCTTCTTGTTGCATTGATCCCTTTACCATTAGGTAATGGCCTTCTTTGTCTCTTTGATCTTTGTTGGTTTAAAATCTGTGTTATCAGAGACTAGGATTGCAACCCCTGCTTCTTTTTGCTTTCCATGTGCTTGGTAAATATTCCTCCATCCCTTTATTTTGAGTCTATATGTGTCTTTGCATGTGAGATGTGTCTCCTGAATACAGCACACTGAGGGGTCTTGACTCTTTATCCAATTTGCCAGTCTGTGTCTTTTAATTGGGGCATTTAGCCCATTTACATTTAAGGTTAATATTGTTATGTGTGAATTTGATCCTGTCATCATCATGATAGCTGGTTATTTTGCACATTGTTTGGTCAGTTTCTTCATAGTGTCCTTGGTCTTTATATTTTCGTATGCTCTTGAAGTGGCTGGTACCAGTTTTTCTTTTCCATATTTAGTTCTTCTTTTAGGAGTTCTTGTAAGGCTAACCTGGTAGTGACAAAGTCCCTCATCATTTGCTTATCTGTCAAGGAATTTATTTCTCCTTCACTTATGAAACTTAGTTTGACTGGATATGAAATTCTACTTTGAAAATTCATTTTAAAATGTTGAATATTGGCCCCCACTCTCTTCTGGCTTGTATGGTTTCTACAGAGACATCTACTGTTAGTCTGATGAGCTTCCCTTTGTGGGTAACCCAACCTTTCTCTCTGGCTGCCCTTAACATTTTTTTTCCTTCATTTCAATCTTGGTGAATCTGATGATTATATATCTTGGTGTTGCTCTTCTCAGTGACTATCTTATTGGTGTTCTCCATATTTCCTGAATTTGAATGTTGGCCTGTCTTCCTAGGTTGGGTAAGTTCTCCTGGATAATATCCTCAAGTGTGTTTTCCAGTTTGGTTCCATTCTTCCTGTCACTTTCAAATATACCAATCAATTATAGGTTTGGTCTTTTCCCATTGTCCTGTATTTCTTGGAGGCTCTGCTTGTTCCTTTTCATTCTTTTCTCTCTAATCTCGTTTTCACACTTTATTTCATTAAGTTAATCTTCAATCTCTGATATCCTTTTTTCCACTTGATCAATTCAGCTATTGACACTTGTGTATGCTTCATGAAGTTCTTGTGCTGTGTTTTTAGCTCCATCAGGTCATTTATGTTCTTCTCTAAATTGGTTATTCTACTTAGCAATTCCTCTAACCTTTAATCAAGGTTCTTAGCTTCCTTGTATTGGGTTAGAACGTGCTCCTTTAGCTCAGAGGAGTTTGTTATTACTCACCTTCTGAAGCCTACTTCTGTCCATTCATCAAACTCATTCTCCATCCAGTTTTGTTCCCTTGCTGACAAGTAGTTATGATCCTTTGGAGAATAAGAGGCATTCTGGTGTTTGGAATTTTCAGCATTTTTGCACTGGTTTTTCCTCATCTTCATGGGTTTATCTACTTTTGATCTTTGATGCTTATGACCTTTGGATGGGGTTTTTGTGTGGGTGTCCCTTTTGTTGATGTTGATGTTTGTGCTTTCTGTTTGTTAGTTTTCCTTCTAACAGGCCCTCTTCTGCTGCAGGTCTGCTGCAGTTTGCTGAAGATTCATTCCAGACAGTTTGCATGGGTATCACCAGTGGAGGCTGCAGAATAGCAAAGCTTCTTCTGGAAGCTTCATCCCAGAGGGGAACCAGACAGATGCCAGCTGGTGCTCTCCTGTATGAGGTGTCTTTCAACCACTGCTGGGAATTCTCCCAGTCAGGACCCACGAGGTTCAGGGACCCATTTGAGGAGGCAGGGTCCTCAAAGCTTGAGTGCTGTTCTGTGAGATCTGCTGCTCTCTTCAGAGCCAGCAGGAAGGAACCTTTAAGTGTGCTGAAGCTGGTCCAACAGCCACCCCTCTCCCCAGGTGCTCTGTCCCAGGGAGATGGAGTTTTATCTATAGGCCTCTAACTGGGGTTGCTGCCTTTCTTTCAGAGATGCCCTGCCCAGAGAGGAGGAATCTAGAGATACAATCTGACTACAGTAGCTTTGCAGTGCTGTCGTGGGCTCCACCCAGTCCGAACTTCTCAGTGGCTTTGTTTACACTGTGAGCGGAAAACTGCCTACTCAAGCTTTAGTAATGGTGAACGACCCTCCCCCGACCAAGCTCAAGCATCTCAGGTTGACTTCAGACTGCTGTGCTGGCAGCGAGAATTTCAAGCCAGTGGATCTTAGCTTGCTGGGCTCCATGGGGGTGGGATCCGCTGAGCAAGACCACTTGGCTGCCTGGCTTCAGCCCCCTTTCCAGAGGAGTTAACAGTTCTGTCTCACTGGGGTTCCAGGTACCACTGGGGTATGAAAACTAACTCCTGCATCTAGCTCAGTGTCTGCCCAAACAGCTGCCCAGTTTTGTGCTTGAAACCCAGGGCCCTGGTGATACAGGCACCCGGGGAATCGCCTGGTCTGCAGGTTGCAAAGACCGTGGGAAAAGCATAGTATCTGGGCTGGATAGCACCATCCCTCATGGCACAGTCCCTCACGGCTTCCCTTGGCTAGGGGATGGAGTTCCCAGCCCCTTGCACTTCATGGGTGAGGGGCACCCCACCCTGCTTCTGCTCACCCTCCATGGACTGTACCCACTGTTTAACCAGTCCCAATGAGATGAACTGGGTACCTCAGTTGGAAATGCAGAAATATCACCTGGCTTCTGCATTGGTCTTGCTGGGAACTGCAGACGACAGCTGTTCCAATTTGGCCATCGTGCCAATCCCCAAAGTATCATATTTAAAACCTGCTTATTATTGGTTTTTAAAACTATCCTCATGCCCCAATACAATTAAGTTTACTTAAATTCTCTAAGCTCATACTAACGGAGATGTGGAAGAGATTACACATTGTGAAAATACGTTTAAGACTAAGGATGCAGGAGAGTGACTATAACTTCAGCTAACACAGCAGTCTCATCATAAAACGTCAAGGATCAAACGTGCATATAAGTTGTATGGCCATTTTATGGAAATGTATTCATTTATGTTAGGCATTCTCAAACAATAAGAACAAAATAAGGTCATTTAGGCCTAAACCAAGCAGAAGCCACTTTTACTCCCTTCTCTGTACTGTAATTTAATAAAAATCAAAAAAACTTGAAATTGTATTATGCATGTATCACTCATTTTGTTTTGATTTTCCCAATGAGTCAAATGACTTGATCCTTGCTTTGTTATTTCTCCTTTTACCAAATGATGGCTCTTCAACATTTTAAGTATATTGAAAAGTACTCAACATTTGATAAAGAGCAACAAAATCATTTAATATGAATCTTCACTCATGAAATTGGGTTGATACAAATATAGATATTAAGTTATTTCACATATATTTTGATAAGATCAACTAAACTTGAATAGATTGACACTTTTAGAGGCATCATCATTTAATTGGAACATTCCAAAATGGAGAGCTTCATTGATTTTGTCAACTCAGGCAAAAAACAATTTCTTAAAGAAAAACGTTAGTCTGGCAACAGAGTATTTTTAGAAAGACTCCCAGTTATTGTAGAACTGCCCAGTCAAAATAATTTAACTGGGTAACTCCAATAATCTCTTGGCTTATGTATATTATTAATGACCTGACCACTGGCTTCTCATATTTCTATCATTATGCACTTCTAAGACAAAAATTAAATTGGAAAATGAGAGAGAAAGAGGGAGAGCAAAGAGAGGGGATGGGGAGGAGGAGAGAAAAGAGAAAAAGAGAGATGAATGAAGAGGAGTGGGAGAGAGGAAAAGTATTTCTGAAAATTAATTATAGCTTTCTGACTTCATGTGTCAGATATATACAAACTCTGACTTCATGTGTACCTACATTGCATTAAGATTATTCAGTGTATTCAAAATCTACATGTTTTCCCACAGTGTTGAGTGTTCCATACACCTTCCTTTGTTTAACTGAAAATAAAATATAAGTCCAAAGGTAAGGATAAGCGGTCTTATATAATCAAGTCACAATCCCAATTTTGCTGTAATGGTGATATTGAAAACTCTGAATCTGAACATGAACTTCGAAAGGGAGTTATAAATACCTAATATCAGAAATATAACTCATGTCTCAAAACATACAAATTATGTAATGTTATCCATGATTCCGGAAGGGCTATGTAAGTCTTTATTTTCCTAGGGAAAATTGTTACAGGTATTCCTAAAAACTGAGCTTCATATTCATTTCTAAAATTTTAGAAAATAAATTTTATAATTTACATTTTTTAAAAGTTTGAAAAGCAAACAAGAATAGCTTGCAAAAGCTCACATATTAATATATTTTAAATGTTTTTTATTGACCCCAAAGACAGACAAATGTAGGTATATTTTTGGTTCCCTTGCTCTAATAAGATAGTGTGTGGGTCCTGAGTAAGGATTTTGCCAGAAGTGAATTAACTCTTTTCTGTCTCTGCCATCAGTCAGTCACTTCAGAGCATAATTGGTATGTGAGTAGCTTATAAAGTTAACACAGCTTTTTGAAAGTAAACATTTTACTGCCCATTTTGATTTGTATTCATGATTAAACACCTGGCAGGGAACATCCAATCTTTTCCAGAGGGTAAATCTGAATATTGCACCTAATGATTTAGTTTCAACAATGATGTTTTGTAATTCTTTTTGCCATTCTAAAGTGGCCAAGGGTATTTTTGAATCTCATCTCTTTTTGTTCTTGTGTATTAAACCAACTTGAAATTGTTAAAGTGAGACTCTGTCTGTCCCAAGTCTTTAAGCTCTGGAGAAAGAAGAGCTGTCATCAGGGTGAGTAGCTGATAATTCTGCTTGTTGGAGTGTATCCCTGTCGCTCTCCAGGTGGATGGCTTAACATGCACCTTGTTGACAACAAACACCAAAGGACGCTTCCCGGAGGGATATCACAGTGGCTGCCCTGCTGAGTGAGTCCCCTAAATACACGTCAGGGTTGCTTTCTTTCTTAACCATGGAGAGTTGATTTTTCCTGAGATAGCTATATCTATTGCATTTTAATTTTGATGTCTATGTAAGCTTTAAAAATACAATGTTTAGGAAATACATATTTCAGAGGTTTGTTGTATGTTTGTGCATTGTAAAATCCCTTTACAATGTTGCCAGTTTCTTATTGCCATTAAACCTCTCTCCTTTATGACTTGTTATAATAAACACTTCTGAGAAAAGTGCATCTTTAGGATCCTGATTTCTGAGTTTCTGAATTTTAGTTTACACCAGTAGAGCAGAAGCAAAATCAAAAGCCTCAACAGCTATTTCTCCCACATGTTATGATAGCTAGGGAATTATACAATTTCCCATCCTGCAAATTAAAGGACTTAAGGTGCCTTTCTGCCAATATCTAAAAGCTGTTTTGGTTATTCAGACTTGCCCTGTTGGAACAGGAGAATATCAGAACACCTGTGCAATACACAAAAGGATGCAAATTTATGGGTGTATTAAGTGAAGTCTAATTATAACTTGATAAAAAAAAAAATCCCCTAGACAAAAACCCATTTCCAAAGAAGCAGCTTTTGTAAGAACAAACTTAGAAATGATTACATCCCAAATGTGCTGCTAGGTAAAATTGAAAAGAAGTGTTACTCAAAGCCTTAGATCTAGAAAGCAAAAGAACACCTCTTTTTTTTTCACCCTCCATTCTCTAGAGTGAAGGATAGTGTGGTGCTGCAGTTTATTCCTTTAACATCTGCATGCTGACAATTAATGAACATCACTCTTTAAACAAACTCAAACAGATACAGTTTTATTAACTGAAAATATCCTTGCACCACTTTATAGTGATTAAATTGAAGTTGGCAGTTTAAACTGTTAGTGTTGTGTAATGGGAAGACTCTATACTTTGAGAACAAAGATGTGAAATAACCAGCTGTGTGGCCTTGAACAAGTCACTTTGACTCCTTGCGTCTCACTTTCTTCATAACTAATGAAAGAGTTAGAATAAATGCTCCCCCATCTTCAATTTTTTTTCAATTTTAGTCAGTACCTTTAGGTTTATAATAGGGAAAATAAATTATGAGTTAAATCTACTCATTTTAAATGCAGCTGTATTTTGTGTCTCCTTCCTTAGAAATCATTACAGTTCGTGGCCACCCAAATGCAGAAGACTGAAACTGGACCCCTTCCTTACACCTTATACAAAAATTAACACAAGATACATTGAAGACTTAAATGTAAAACCCAAAACTATAAAAGCCCTAGAAGAAAATCTAGGCAATACCATTCAGAACATAGGCATTACCAAATATTTCATGACAAAAAAATCAAAAGCAATTGCAACGAAAGCACAAATTGACAAATGGGACCTAATTACATTAATTAACAGCTTCTGCAGAGCAAAAGAAACTACCAACAGAGTGAACAGGCAACCTACAGAATGGGAGAAAATTTCTGCAATCTATCCATCTGACAAAGGGCTATTATCCAGAATCTACAAGGAACTTAAACAAATTTACAAGAAAAAAATAAACAGCCCCATTAAAAAGTGGGCAAAGAACATGAACAGACACTTCTCAAAAGATGACATTTATGCAGCGAACAAAAATATGAAAAAAAAGCTCAACATTACTAATCATTAGAGAAATGCAAATCTAATCATTAGAGAAATGCAAATCAAAACCACAAGATATCCTCTCACATCAGTCCAAATGGTGATTATTAAACTATCAAGAAACAACAGATATTGGAGAGGTTGTGGAGAAACAGGAATGCTTTTACACTGTGAGTGTGAATGTAAACTAGTTCAACCATTGTGGAAGACAGTGGGGCCATTCCTCAAAGACCTAGAGGCAGAAATACCATTTGACCCAGCAATCCAATTACTATTACCAAAAGGAATATAAATGATTCTATTATAAAGATGCATGCATGTGTATGTTCATTGCAGCACTATTCACAATAGCAAAAACATTGAATCAACCCAAATGCCCATCAATGATAGACTGCATAGAGAAAATGTGGTACGTACACACTATGGGCTACCATTCAGCCATAAAAAGGAATGAACTCATGTCCTTTTCAGGGACGTGGATGGAGTTGGAAGCCATTATCCTCAGCAAACTAACACAGGAACAGAAAACCAAATACCCCATGTTCTCACTTACAAGTGGGAGCTGAATGATGAGAACACATGGACACAGGGAGGGGAACAAAACACACTGGGGCCTGTCACGGGGTGTGGGCTGAGGGAAAGCATCAGGAAAAATTGCAATGGATGCTGGGTTTAATACCCAGGTGATGGGTTGAACTGTGCAGCAAATCACCATGGCATGTGCTTACCTATGTAACAAACCTGCATACCCTGAACATGTACCCCAGAACTTAAAAATAAAAGGTGAAGAGGTTTTCTAAATATAGAATCATGTCATCTGCAAACAGAGATAATTTGACTTTTTCTCTTCCTATTTGAATATGCTTTATTTCTTTATCTTACCTGATTGCCCTGGCCAGAACTTCCAATACTATGTTGAATAAGAATAGGCAGGGTATCCTTGTCTTGTGCTAGTTTTCAAAGGGAATGTTTCCAGCTTTTGCCCATTCAGTATGATATTGACTGTGGGTTTGTCATAAATAGCTCTTATTATTTTGAGATACATTCCATCAATACCTAGTTTATTGAGTGTTTTTAGCATGAAGGAGTGTTGGAATTTTATTGAAGGTGTTTTCTGCATCTATTGAGATAATAAGCCCCAAACCTCTATAAGCTGATAAGCAACTTCAGCAAAGTCTCAGGATGCAAAATCAATGTGCACAAATTACAAATATTCTTATACACCAATAATAGAGAGCCAAATCATGATTGAAGTCCCATTTACAATTGCTACAAAGAGAATAAAGCACCTACAAATGCAATTTACAAGGGATGTGAAAGACCTCTTCAAAAGGAACTACAAACTACTGCTTAAGAAAATAAGAGAGGACACAAACAAAAGGAAAAACATTTCATGCTCATAGATAGGAAGAATCAATATCGTGAAAATGGCCATACTGCCCAAAGTAATTTATAAATTAAACCCTATTCCTATCAAACTACCATTGACTTTTTTCACAGAATTAGAAAAACCTACTTTAAATTTCATATGAAACCAAAAATGAGCTCATATAGCCGAGACCATCCTAAGCAAAAAGAACAAAACTGGAGGCATCACACTACCTGACTTCAAACAATACTACAAGGCTACAATAACCAAAACAGCATGGTACGGGTACCAAAACAGATATATAGACCAATGGACAGAACAGAAGACTCAGAAATAACACCACACATCTACAACCATCTGATCTTTGACAAATCTGACACAAACAAGTAATGGGAAAAGAATTCCCTATTTAACAAATGGTGTTGGGAAAACCGGCTAGCCATATGCGGAAAACTGAAACTGGACCCCTTCCTTACACCTTATACAAACATTAACCCAAGATGAATTAAGTATTTAAATGTAAGACCTAAAACCATAAAAACTCTAGAAGAAAACCTAGGCATACCATTCAGGACATAGGCATGGGCAAAGACTTCATGACCAAAACACCAAAAGCAATGGCAACAAAAGCAAAAATAGACAAATGGGATCTAATTAAACTAAAGAGTTTCTCCACAGCAAAAGAAACTATCAACAGAGCGAACAGGCAACATACAGAATAGGAGAAAATTTTTTAAATCTATCCATCTGATCAAGGGCTAATATTCAGAATCTACAAGGAACTTAAACAAATTTACAAGAAAAAAACAACCCCATCAAAAAGTGGGCAAAGGATAGGAACAGACCCTTTTCAAAAGAAGATATTTATGTAGCCAAGGAACATATGAAAAAAAGCTCATCATCACTGGTCATTAGAGAAATGCAAATCAAAACCACAATGAGATACCATCTCATGCCAGTTAGAATGCTGATCATTAACAAGTCAGGAAACAACAGATGCTGGAGAGGATGTGGGAAAAAAAAGGAATATTTTTATGCTGTTGGTGGGAGTGAAAATTACTTCAATCACTGTGGAAGACAGTGTGGGGATTCCTCAAGGACATAGAACTTGATATACCATTGGACCCAGAAATCCTATTACTGGGTATATACCCAAAGGATTATAAGTCATTCTACTATAAAGACACACACACATGTATGCTTACTGTTGCAGCACTATTCACAATAGCAAAGACATGGAACCAACCTGAATGCCCATCAATGATAGACTGGATAAAGAAAATATGGCACATATACACCATGGAATACTATGCAGTCATAAAAAAGAATAAGTTCATGTCCTTTGCAAGGACATGGATGAAGCTGGAAGCCATCATTCTCAGCAAACTCACACAGAAACAGAAAACCAAACACCACATGTTTTCGCTCATAAGTGGGAGTTGAACAATGAGAACATACGGGCACAGGGAGGGGAACATACGGGCCTGATGGGGAATGGGGGGCAAAGGGAGGGATAGCATTAGGAAAAATACCTAATATAGATGACGGGTTGATGGGTGCGGCAAAGCACCATGGCACATGTACACCTATGTAACAAGCTTGCACGTTCTGAACATGTATCCCAGAATGTAAAGTATAATACAAAACATATATATACACATATTATATGTATAATATAAATATATAATATAAAAAAATCAAAGGTGAAGAAACAAAGATGTCACTACAGTTCATTATAAAATAGATAATAAGAGTTAGCAGGTCTTGAATGCTTGCAATACGGACACTGTTGTAAGTGCTTTATATAGTTTATCTCATTTAATACCAAAGTTCACAAAAGTTAGCTATTACTATTATCCCCATTTTGTAGATGAGAACACCAAAAATTAGAGAAGATATGTAACTAATACAAGAACTGGTTAATTAGTGGCAAAGTTGTAATTAGAACCCTTAAAACCCGTGGTTTTAACTATTATATTACTCTGAATCCCATGAATATGTTTCAAATACAATGATTCCGTCATATTGTATTTAAAGGAAAACCTAATACAGAAATGATTACTGATTATTTTAGCAAAAACTGAAATAATAACTATCTTTTTAAAGATAATAACTCAAGTATAGAATTATGAATTATTAATCTAGTCTTACCATGTGACTACAATTATATTTAAACAAACCTAAGCACTTGGGGAGCTACATTAATCATCAATTATAATTTGGGCCATTAGCACAGATATGTATTAAATTTGACATTAACATACTTTATATTTCTTAGTACTAGAAATTATCTGTTTAAGTTAAACTACAAACACCTTGAATAGTCAAGGCAATCTTGGGAAATAGAACAAAGCTGACTTCAAAATATAATCAAAGCTAGAGTAATAAAAACAGCAAGGTACTGGCATACAAATAGACACATTGACTAATGGAACAGAATAGAGAACCCCAGAAGTAAATTCATATGTTTAAAGCCAACTGATTTTTGACAAAGATGGAAGGACATTCACTGGGGAAGAGACAATGTCTTCAGTAAATGGTGCTGGGAAAACTGGATATCCACATGCAGAAAAATGAAAAAAGACCCCTCTCTCTTACCATATACAAAAGCCAACTAAAAATGGATTAAAGACTTAAATTTAAGACCTGAAACTAAAACTACTAGAAGAAAACATAGGATAAATTCTTGAGGACATTAGTATAGGCAAAGATTTTATAGAGAAGACCTCAAAATCACAGACAACAAAAGCAAAAATAGACAAATAGGATTCGATTAAGCTAAAAGATTTCTGCACTGCAGAGGAAAAAAATCAACAGAGTGAAATGACAACCTAGAGAATGAAAGAAAATATTTGCAAACAAGGGATTAATATACAGAATATACAAGGAACTCAAGCAACTCAATAGCAAAGCAAACAAACAATCCAATTAAGAAATGGACAAATGAGCTGAATAGACATCTCTCAAAAGAAGATATAAAAATGGCCAACTGATGTTTGAAAAAAATGCTCAAAATCATTTTTCAGCAAGGAAACACAAACCAAAACCACAATATCATCTTACTCCAAGTTAAAATGGTTATTATAAAAATAGGAAAAACAACAAATGCTGGCAAGGATATACAGAAAGGGGTACACTTACATTACTGTTGGTGGGATGTAAACTAGTCCAGCTATTGTGGAAAACAGTATGGAGTTTCCTCAAAAACTAAAAATAGAACTGCCATATGATCCAACAGTTCCACTGCTGGGTATGCATCCAAAGAAAAGGAAAGCAGTATGTCGAAGAGATTTCTGCACTTCTCAAGTTTACTGGAGCACTATTTACAATAGCCAAGGTTGGGCACTGTGACTCATACCTATAATGTCAGCACTTTGGGAGGCAGAGACAAGAGAATCACTTGAGCCCAGGAGTTCAAAACCAGCCTGGGAAACATAGTGAGACCCTGTTTCTATTCTATATTTTAATTTTTAAATAAATAAAACCAAAATATAAAATCAACCTAATTGCCCATTGACAGATGAATGGATAAAGAAAATGTCATATATATACACAATGGAATACTATTCATCTTTGAAAGAGAAATTAATTCTGCCATATGCAACAACATAGATAAACTTGGAGAACATTATGTTAAGTGAAATAAGCCAGGAACAGAAAGATAAATATTGCATGTTCTTACTCATATATGGAAGCTAAAATAGCTGATCTCATAAAAGTATAAAGTAGAATAGTGATTACTAAAAGCTGAAAAGGTTTTAGAGAGAGGGGGATAGCCAAAGGTTAGTTAACGGATACAAAAGTAAAGATAGATAGCAGAAAAATGTTCTAGCATTCTATAACACTACAGAGTGACTATAATTAACAATAATTTTTGCATATTTTCAAAAAGCTGGAGGAGATTTTGACTCTTTTCAACAAAAAGAAATGATAAATGTTAAAACATGATGAATATGCTAATTCCCAATTTGATCATCACATATTGCATATATGTATTAAAATATCACACCGTGCCCCATAAGTGTGCAATTATCATGTATCAATGTAAAATAATAAAAGAAAACATTGGGAATTGTCAGCATATAAATAGTATTTAAACTCATGGAAATATATGAGATCACTTATGAAGAGACTGCAGAGAGAGCTATAATGTCTAGCATTTAGATAGAGGAGAAAGGGAGACTGAGAAGATGTGGTCATGGAGGGAGCAGAAAAACCTGGAGGGCAAGTTGTCACAGAAACCAAGAGAGGCCTGCTCTTTAGGAGAAAAGGCCTTATCCTGTGTGGGAGATGGACATATTTCCCACTTCAGCCCCCGCTGGCCTTCCTGTCTCACCTACAGGGGAAAAACGCTAAGAAACTTTTGTGAAGGAACACAGCCTACTAAAAGACAGTTTTTAAATCATAAGATTATAGAACATTTGCACTCCTCCACACCTTATCACCACATCTACAGGGCCCCCGTATAATAACAGTGGATCACAACAGAAAGAGCTTCAAGATGCCGACTCTCTCTGAAGAAGCCCTTAGGGAAGCCCAGGTCAAAGGGGAAGGCAAAGTCAAGGACCCTAGAGGAATTTGAAGCCTTTAGCATCTTTGGCTTCAGCAAACATTTAACAAAACCCAACTCCTAATCAGATTTACATAAATCTTTATACTAAAGGTCATTTATGTTAGTTCCTATTACACATCACTTCCAGGTTTTAACACATTTGAAAAATTACAAGGCATGCTAAAAGACAAAAAGAAAAAAAAGAAAAAAGAAAAGAAACACAGTCGGAAGCAAGTATCAGCACCAGATTCATTTATGACAGACATTTTGTTATCTGGGAATTTTTTCTAAAATACATAAGATGTAAACATTACTTGAAATCATGCAGACATTAAGAGGATATGATGAACCACTTCCTATCAATCTATTTAAAAAATTAGATGAAGTGCATAAATCAGAGTAAAACAAAATTAATTAAAACTGTTACAAGAAGAAATACCAAAATGAGCAGTCCTGTAATTAAATTCATCATCCAAAATCTTCAAACAAGAAAACTCAAAATTCATCTGCCTTCACTGATAAACTCTTCTGACTATTTAGGAAGAAATAGTTCCAATCTTATATAAACTCTTCAAGGGAATAAAACAAAAGACAAAATTTCTCAACCTCTTTTGTGAGGAGAATATAATCTTGATATTGATATCGACAAGGAAACACATCACAAGTCAGTCATAAATATTGACACAAAATCCTAAACAAAATAATAACAGAGTTCAAAAGTTCTTAATTTGGAAGATAGTTACAATGAAACCACAATAAATTCACTTGGTTGATACTTTAAAATGTACACTTATGATTTATAAACTTACCTTGATATGTGTTATACTTCAATAGAAAGCTAAATACAAAAAAATTATCTAAATTATCAACCTTCATTTTATCCCTTTGCCTAATTAGAAAGTTAGAGTACCATTTGGTTAAATTGTAATCACTTATGAATTAATATATTTTTATCCCTTTCTGGTGTCTTGTTCAGGACACTCTCTGGACATATATTTGCCACCTCAACCTGAGAATGCTAACTGAAAATGACATAAACAGAGATAAGCTGCCTTATTTTAGATGATTAAGATTTTATCCGTGTAGCAAGAAAAAAAAAATCAGTAACAAAATTCTCTACTCAGATGTGAAAAATCCCCAACAACTTGCAGACTGTTTTTAATTTTAACCAGGGTGCTCAAGAAGGATAGCCTATGAGTAGCATGTAGAAAACAAAGTCATCATTGGTCACTATGAAAGTTACAGCTCTAGGAATCATTCAAAATGTAATGTTCTTTTTATAAAATGTTTCTATATTTTTTTTGAAATCAAATCTGTGTTAATATGAGACAGTACTGTCAAAAAATATTGACTGAATGTCACATGTGAATTGAGGGAACATCATAGTATCAGACACTGTGGGAAATACAAAACAAAAATAGTACCAACCCTCAAATTAACTGTTTTGAAAGGAGAAAAAAATATTTTCATTTTAAAAAAAGGCAGAGAATGATACAAGGCCAAGTTATAGCCAAGGACTATGTCTTAGTTATCTTTATGTTCTTCAGTGTTATTAGGTGCTATGATTTTTACATCTGTGTTAGCAGACTACTAAATATTTACTGAATAAATTGCATTAATGAAATTGCATTAATGAGTGTGCTGTGGTCAAATGAGGACTATGTCATCATTCCCCAAGCAACAGAGATCTTAATGAACCCAGTCCTATTGGGGGAACCCACCCCCAATAATTCAACATGAGTCCTTTTCTTTTTCTATTTTCCCTAAGTGTTGGCCTGTCTGAGAAATAAAGGGAAAGAGTATAGAAGAGAAATTTTAAAGTTGAGTGTCCAGGGGAGACATCACATGTCGGCAGGTTCTGTGATGCCCTCCAAGCCACAAAACCAGCAAGTTTTTATTAGCGATTTTCAAAAGGGGAGGGAGTGTATGAATAGGGTGTGGGTTACAGAGATCACATGCTTCACAAGGTAATAAAATATTACAAGGCAAATGGAGGGAGGGTGAGATCTAAGAACCAGGGTGAAATTAAAATTGGTAATGAAGTTTTGGGCATGTATTGTCATTGATAACATCTTACCTTGAGAGCAGACAACCGGTCTGACCAAAATTTATTAGGTGGGAATTTCCTCATCCTAATAGGCCTGGGAGTGCTACGGGAGACCGGGGCATATTTCATCCCTTATCTGCAATGTAAAAGATAGACGTTCCCAGACAGGCCATTTTAGAGACTTCCCCCTAGGAATGCATTCTCTTTCTCAGGGCTGTTCCTTGCTGAGAAAAAGAATTCAGCGATATTTCTCCTATTTGCTTTTGAAAGAAGAGAAATATGGCTCTGTTCCACTCGGCACTCAGGCAGCCAGACCTAATGGTTATCTCCCTTATTCCCTGAACATCGCTATTATCCTGTTCTTTTTTCAAGGTGTCCAGATTTCATATTGTTTAAACAATTTGTGCAGTTAACACAATCATCACAGGGTCCTGAGGCAACATACATCCTCAACTTATGAAGATGGTGGTATTAAGAGATTAAAGCCAGGCATAGCAAATCACAGAATATTGATTGAGGAAGTGATAAATGTCCACCAAATCTTCACAATTTATGTTCTTCTGCCATGACTTCAGCCGGTCCCTCCATTTGGAGTCCCTGACTTCCCGCAACAGTCCCTCAATAACTATTTGGTTGATGCAAAAGTAATTGCCATTTTAATGGTAAAAGCTGCAATTACTTTTGCATCAACCAAAATATTTTTAAAATCTGTACTCTTTTATAACTGTTCCTTAGTTTCTTCCCATATGATTTTTACATAGATATATTTGATATTTTGTTTCTACTTTTTAGAACAATGATTTTTCCACTGTTGACCATTAATTTCTATTAGACAAAGTTTATTATGCTCACTTTTTTCCTTCTGGTTCTAACATTACACTAATATTGAATTTTTTTTTTTAACAATTCTATGCTCCTAGAACAGTCTGTGTTGATGCAAATAACTTTACGTTAATCTTTTTTTTTCTCATTTTGCTAGAAACGTCACTTTTTGGTAAAAGACAAATATTTTACCAGATTTTTTTGGTAAAAGGCAAATTTTATATTCACCCAAGAGCAAACAGAATTTCTGTTTTACCAGAAACCATTAGCATTTTGTAATTGGCTTCTTTCACTTAGCATAATGCTTGCAAAGTTCATCCATGTTATAGAATCTATCAGTAATTCATACATTGCAGGCAGGAGTCTAAAATGGTGCAACAAATTTAGAAAACAGTTTAGCAATTTCTCAGTGTTAGAGTTATCATATGACCCAGCAATTCCACTCCAAAGTACATAATCAAGAAAAATAAAATATGTCCATACAAAAACCTGTATAATAATATTCATAGGAGCATTATTAATAATAGCCCAATAATGGGAGCAACCCAAATGCCTGCCAACAGATGAACATTGACATGATATAACCAAAATTTGTTATATTTATATAATGGAATCCATTTGTCTTTTGACTTTGTTTTCCCACATTTTTGTCTTTCAGTAGTTTTAAGATTTAAGAAGTTTTAAATGAAGGCCGGGCGCGGTGGCTCAAGCCTGTAGTCCCAGCACTTTGGGAGGCTGAGATGGGCGGATCACGAGGTCAGGAGATCGAGACCATCCTGGCTAACACGGTGAAACCCGTTCTCTACTTAAAAAAAAATACAAAAAACTAGCCGGACGAGGTGGTGGGCGCCTGTAGTCCCAGCTACTTGGGAGGCTGAGGCAGGAGAATGGCGTAAACATGGGAGGCGGAGCTTGCAGTGAGCTGAGATCCGGCCACTGCACTCCAGCCTGGGCGACCAAGCGAGACTCCATCTCAAAAAAAAAAAAAGAAATTTTAAATAGCCAAATTTATCACTTTTTTCTACTTCCTTCTATTATATCAAAGTTAGAAGGATTAATAAGTTTGTTGACCTATGGTTCTTATTTCTAAAACTGTTATAGTTTCATTTTTAAAGTTTAATTTTATTATTATTTGTCCATAAGGTACTGGGTTACAGATGGTTTTGGTTATATAAGTTCTTTAGCAGTTATTTGTGAGATTTTGATGCACCCATCACCCAGGCAGTATACACTGCACCATATTCACAGTCAAATCTCTCACCTCCCTCCCACTCTTCCCTCCAAGTCCCCAAAGTCCACTGCATCATTCTTATTCCTTTGCATCCTCATAACTTATGTTCTCACATATCAGTGAGAACATACGATGTTTGATTTTTCATTCCTGAGTTACATCACTTAAAGAACTAAAGAATAATAGTCTCTAATCGCATCCAGGTCACTGAAAATGCTGTTAATTCATTCCTTTTTTTGGCTGTGTAGTATTCCATAGTGTGTGTGTGTGTGTATATATATGTGTGTATATATATACACACATGCACACACTAATAAAAAAATGAGTGGATAAAGAAACTGTGCTGTGTGTGTATATATATATACACACACACCCATTTTATATATACACACACACACCCCCACAGTTTCTTTATCCACTCATTTTTTTTATTATTATACTTTAAGTTCTAGGGCACACGTACACAACATGCAGGTCTGTTACATATGTACACATGTGCCGTGTTAGTGTGCTACACCCATTCCCGAGTCCAAGAGATCTCATTGTTCAGTTCCCACCTATGAGTGAGAACATGCGGTGTTTGGTTTTCTGTCCTTGCGATAGTTTGTTCAGAATGATGGTTTCCAACTTCATCCATGTCCCTGCAAAGGACATGAACTCATTCTTTTATATGGCTGCATAGTATTCCATGGTGTATATGTGCCACATTTTCTTAATCCAATCTATCATTGATGGACATTTGGGTTGGTTCCAAGTCTTTGCTATTGTGAATAGTGCCACAATAAACATATGTGTGCATGTGTCTTTATAGCAGCAAGATTTATAATCCTTTGGGTATGTGCCCAGTAATGGGATGACTGGGCCAAATAGTATTTCTAGTTCTAGATCCTTGAGGAATCCCCACACTGTCTTCCACAATGGTTGAACTAGTTTACACTCCCACCAACAGTGTAAAAGCATTCCTATTTCTCCAAATCCTCTCCAGCATCTGTTGTTTCCTGACTTTTTAATGATCACCATTCTAATTGGTGTGAGATGGTATCTCTTTGTGGTTTTGATTTGCATTTCCCTGATGGCCAGTGATGAGCATTTTTTCATGTGTCTGTTGGCTGCATAAATGTCTTCTTTTGAGAAGTGTCTGTTCATAGCCTTTGCCCACTTTTTGATGGGGTTGTTTGACTTTTTCTTGTAAATTTGTTTAAGTTCTTTGTAGATTCTGAATATTAGTCCTTTGTCAGGTGGGTAGAATGTAAAAATTTTCTCCCATTCTGTAAGTTACCTGTTCACTCTGATGGTAGTTTCTTTTGCTGTGTAGAAGCTCTTTAGTTTAATTAGATCCCATTTGTCTATTTTGGCTTTTGTTGCTGTTGCTTTTGGTGTTTTACTCATGAAGTCTTTGCCCATGCCTATGTCCTGAATGGTATTGCCTAGGTTTTCTTCTGGGGTTTTTATGGTTTTAGGTCTAACATTTAAGTCTTTAATCCATCTTGAATTAATTTTTGTATAACATGTAAGGAAGGGATCCAGTTTCAGCTTTCTACATATGGCTAGCCAGTTTTCCCAGCACCATTTATTAAATAGGGAATCCTTTCCCCATTTCTTGTTTTTGTCAGATTTGTCAAAGATCAGATGGTTATAGATGGGTGCTGTCATTTCCAAGGGCTCTATTCTGTTCCATTGGTCTATATCTCTGTTTTGGTACCAGTACCATGCTGTTTTGGTTACTTGTAGCCTGTAGTATGGTTTGAAGTCAGGTAGTGTGATGCCTCCAGCTTTGTTCTTTTGGCTTAGGATTGTTTTGGCAATGCAGGCTCTTTTTTGTTCCATATGAACTTTAAAATAGTTTTTTCCAATTCTGTGAAGAAAGTCATGGGTAGTTTGATGGGGATGGCATTGAATCTATAAATTACCTTGGGCAGTATGGCCATTTTCACAATATTGATTCTTCTTCTCCATGAGCATTGCATGTTCTTCCATTTGTTTGTGTCCTCTTTTATTTTGTTGAGCAGTGATTTGTAGCTCTCCTTGAAGAGGTCCTTCACATCCCTTGTAAGTTGGATTCCTAGGTATTTTATTATCTTTGAAGCAATTGTGAATGGGAGCTCATTCATGATTTGGCTGTGTCTGTTACTGGTGTATAAGAATGCTTGTGATTTTTGCACATTGATTTTGTATCCTGAGACATTGCTGAAGTTGCTTATCAGCATAAGGAGATTTTGGGTTGAGACGATGGGGTTTTCTAAATATACCATCATGTCATCTGCAAACACGGACAATTTGACTTCCTCTTTTCCTGATTGAATACCCTTTATTTCTTTCTCTTGCCCGATTGCCCTGGCCAGAACTTTGAACACTAAGTTGAATAGCAGTGGTGAGAAAGGGCATCTTGTCTTCTGCCAGTTTTCAAAGGGAATGCACACTCAGTTTTTGCACACTCAGTGTGATATTGACTGTGGGTTGGTCATAAATAGCTCTTATTATTTTGAGATACATTCCATCAATACCTAGTTTATTGAGAGTTTTTAGCATGAAGGGGTGTTGAATTTTAACGAAGGCCTTTTCTGCATCTATTGAGATAATCATGTGGTTTTTGTCTTTGGTTCTGTTTGTATGATGTATTACATTTATTGATTTGGGTATGTTGCACCAGCCTTGCATCCCAGGGATGAAGCCAACTTGATCATGGTGGATAAGCTTTTTGATGTACTGCTAGATTTGGTTTGCCAGTATTTTACTGAGGATTTTTGCATTGATGTTCATCAGGGATGTTGGTCTAAAATTCCAGTTTTTTGTGTGTCTCTGCCAGGCTTTGGTATCAGGATGATGCTAGCCTCATACAATGAGTTAGGGAGGATTCCCTCTTTTTCTATTGATTGGAATAGTTTCAGAAGCAACAGTAGCAGCTCCTCTTTGCACCTCTGGAATTCAGCTGTGAATCCATATGGTCCTGTACTCTTTTTGGTTGGTATGCTATTATTGCCGCGATTTTAGAGCTTGTTATTGGTCTATTCAGGGATTCAACTTCTTCCTGGTTTAGTCTTGGGAGGGTGTATGTGTCCAGGAATCTATTCATTTCTTCTAGATTTTCTAGTTTATTTACATAGAAGTATTTATAGTATTCTCTGGTGGTAGTTGTATTTCTGTGGGATCAGTGGTGATATCCCCTTTATCTTTTTTTATTGTATCTATTTGACTCTTCTCTCTTTTCTTCTGTATTAGTCTTGCTAGCAGTCTATCAATTTTGTTGATCTTTTCAAAAAAACTAGCATCTGGATTCACTGGTTTTTTTAAGGATTTTTTGTGTCTCTATTTCCTTCAGTTCTGGTCTGATCTTTACTTATTTCTTGCCTTCTGCTAGCTTTTGAATGTGTTTGCTCTTGCTTCCCTAGTTCTTTTAATTATGATCTTAGGGTGTCCATTTTAGATCTTTCCTGCTTTCTCTTGTGGGCATTTAGTGTTATAAATTTCCCTCTATACACTGCTTTAAATATGTCCCAGAGATTCTGGTATGTTGTCTCTTTGTTCTCATTGGTTTCAAAGAATGTCTTTATTTCTGCCTTCATTTCATTATGTACCCAGTAGTCATTCAGGAGCAGGTTGTTCAGTTTCCATGTAGTTGAGCGGTTTTGAGTGAGTTTCTTAATCTTGAGTTCTAATTTGATTGCACTGTGGTCTGAGAGACAGTTTGTTAATAATTTCTGTTCTTGTACATTTGCTGAGAAGTGCTTTACTTCCAACTATGTGGTCAATTTTGGAATAAGTGCTCTATGGCGCTGAGATGAAGGTAAATTCTGTTGATTTGGGTTGAAGAATTCTGTAGATGTCTATTAGGTCCACTTGGTGCAGAGCTGAGTTCAATTCCTGGATATTCTTGTTAACTTTCGGTCTTGTTGATCTGTCTAATGATGACAGTGGGATGTTAACGTCTCCCATTATTATTGTATGGGAGTCTAAGTCTCTTTGTATGTCTCTAAGGACTTGCTTTATGAATCTGGGTGCTCCTGTATTGGGTGCATATATATTTAGGATAGTTAGCTCTTCTTGTTTAATTGATCCCTTACCATTATGTAATGGCCTTCTTTGTCTCTTTTGATCTTTGTTGGTTTAAAATCTGTTTTATCAGAGACCAGGATTGCAAACCCTGCTTTTTATTTGTTTTCCATTTGCTTGGTAGATCTTTCTCCATCCCTTTATTTTGAGCCTATGTGTGTCTCTACACACGAGATGGGTCTCCTGAATACAGCACACTGATGGGTCTTGACTCCTTATCCAATTTGCCAGTCTGTGTCTTTTAACTGGAGCATTTAGCCCATTTACATTTAAGGTTAATATTGTTATGTGTGAACTTGTTCCTGTCATTACGATATTAGCTGGTTATTTTGCTCGTTAGTTGATGCAGTTTCTTCCTAGCATCAATGGTCTTTACAATTTGGCATGTTTTTGCAATGACTGGTACTGGTTGTTCCTTTCCATATTTAGTGCTTCCTTCAGGAGCTCTTGTAAGGCAGCTTGGTGGTGACAAAACCTCTCAGCATTTGATTGTCTGTAAAGGATTTTATTTCACCTTCACCTATGAAGCTTAGTTTGACTGGATATGAAATTCTGGGTTGAAAAGTCTTTTCTTTAAGAATGTCGAATATTGACCTCCACTCTCTTCTGGCTTGTAGAGTTTCTGCCGAGAGATCTGTTGTTAGTCTGATGGGCTTCCATTTGTGGGTAACCCAACCTTTCTCTCTGGCTGCCCTTAACATTTTTTCCTTCATTTCAACTTCGGTGAATCTGCGAATTATGTATCTTGGAGTTGATCTTCTCGAGGAGTATCTTTGTGGTGTTCTCTGTATTTCCTGAATTTGAATGTTGGCCTGCCTTGCTAGGTTGGGGAAGTTCTCCTGGATAATATCCTGGAGAGTGTTTTCCAACTTGGTTCCATTCTCCCCGTCACTTTCAGGTACACCAATCAGATGTAGATTTGGTCTTTTCACATAGTCCCATATTTCTTGAAGGCTTTGTTCATTTCTTTTTACTTTTTTTCTCTAAACTTCTCTTCTTGCTTCATTTCATTGATTTGATCTTCAACCACTGATACCCTTTCTTCCACTTGATCAAATGGGCTACTGAAGCTTGTGCATGCATCACGTACTTCTCATGCCATGGTTTTCAGCTCCATCAGGTCATTTAAGGACTTCTCTACACTGTTTATTCTAGTTAGCCATTCTTCTAATCTTTTTTCAGGGTTTTTAGCTCCTTGCGATGGGTTTGAACATCCTCCTTTAGCTCAGACAAGTTTGTTATTACCGATCGTCTGAAGCCTTCTTCTCTCAACTCATCAAAGTCATTCTCCTTCCAGCTTTGTTCCATTGCTGGTGAGGAGCCTCCTTCCTTTGGAGGAGAAGAGGCAATCTGATTTTTAGAATTCTCAGCTTTTGTGCTCTGGTTTCTCCCCATCCTTGTGGTTTTATCTACCTTTAGTCTTTGATGATGGTGACGTACAGATGGGGTTTTGGTGTGGATATTTTCTTTCTAACAGTCAGTATCTTCAGCTGCAGGTCTGTTTGAGTTTGGTGGAGGTCCACTCGAGACGCTCTTTGCCTGAATATCACCAGTGGAGGCTGCAGAAGGGTGAATATTACAGAACGGCAGATGTTTCTGCCTGCTCCTTCTCTGGAAGCTTCGTCTCAGAGGGGCACCCAGCTGTATGAGGTGTCAGTTTGCCCCTACTGGTAGGTGTATCCCAGTTAAGCTACTCAGGCATCAGGGACCCACTTGAGGAGGCAGTCTGTCCATTCTCGGATCTTAAACTCCATGCTGGGAGAACCACTACTCTCTCCAAAGCTGTTGGACAGGGACATTTAAGTCTGCAGAAGTTTCTGCTGCCTTTTGTTCAGCTATGCCCTGCCCCCAGAGGTGGAGTCTACAGAGGCAGGCAGACCTCCTTGAGCTGTGGTGTGCTCCACCCAGTTCGAGCTTCCCAGCCACTTTGTTTACCTACTCAAGCCTCAGCAATGGGGGATGCCTCTCCCCCAGCCCCACTGTTTCCTTGCAGTTTGATCTCAGACTGCTGTGCTAGCAGCAAGTGAGGCTCCAAGGGCATGGGACCCTCCAAGACAGGTGCAGGATATAATCTCCTGGTGTGCCATTTGCTAAGGCCATTGGAAAAGCGCAGTATTAGGGTGGAAGTGTCCCAATTTTCCAGGTACCATCTGTCACAGCTTCCTTTGGCTAGGAAAGGGAATTCCCCTACCCCTTGTGCTTCCTGGGTGAGGTGATCCCCCACCCTGCTCTTTGGGCTGCACCCACAGTCTGACAAGCTCCAGTGAGATGAACCTGGTATCTCAGTTGGAAATGCAGAAATCACCCATCTTATGTATTGCTCACACTGGGAGCTGCTGACTGGAGCTGTTCCTATTTGGCCATCTTGGAACCTCTGCCACTCCTTGTTGATTGATGGGCATTTGGGTTGGTCCACGATTTTGTGATTGTGAATTGTGCTGCTATAAACATGCATGCATAAGTATCTTTTCTGAATAATGACTTATTTTCCTCTTGATAGATACCCTATAGTGGAACTGCTGGATCAAATGGTAGTTCTACCTTTAGTTCTTTAAGGAATCTCCACACGGTTTTCCATAGTGGCTGTACTAGTTTACATTCCCACCAGCAGTGTAGAAGTGTTCCCTGTTCACCACATCCACACAAACATCTACTGTTTTTTTTTTTTATTTTTTTTTATTATGGTTATTCTTGCAGGAGTAAAGTGGGATCACATTGTGGTTTTGGTTTGCATTTACCTGATCATTAGTAATGTTGAGCATTTTTTCAGATGTTTGTTGGCCATTTGTATATCTTCTTTTGAGAATCACCTATTCATGTCCTTAACCCATTTTTTGATGGGATTGTTTTTTTTCTTACTGATTTGAGTTCATTATAGCTTCTGGATATTAGTCCTTTGTCAGATGTATAGATTGTGAAGATTTTCTCCATTCTCACTGCTTGTTATTGTTCTGTTCAGGGTATGTAATTCTTCTTGATTTAATCTGGAAGGGTTTTATTTTTCCAGGAATTTAGCCATCTCTTCTAGGTTTTCTAGTTTATGTGCATAAAGGTGTTCATAGTCGCCTTGAATGATCTTTTGTATTTCAGTGGTGTCAGTTGTAACATCTCCTGTTTCATTTCTTAGTAAGGTTATTTGGATTTTCTCTCTTCTTTTCTTGGTTAATCTTGCTAATGGTCTATTAATTTTATTTATCTTTTCAAAGAACCAGCTTTTCATTTTCTTTTGTTTTTCTTTTTTGTTTGTTTGTTTGTTTGTTTGTTTCAATTTCATTTAGTTCTGATCTGATATCGATTATTTCCTTTCTTCTGCTGGGTTTGGGTTTGGTTTGTTCTTGTTTTCTCTAGTTCCTTGAGGTGTAATCTTAGACTGTCTGTGTGCTTTCAGACTTTTTGATGTAGGTGTTTAGGGCTATGAACTTTCCTCGTAGCACTGTCTTTGCTGTATCCCAGAGGTTTTGATAGGTTGTATCATTACTGTCATTCAGTTCAAATAGTTTTTTAAAATTTCCATATTGATTTTTTTTATCAAATACTCATTCTGGAGCAGGTTATTTAATTTCCAAGTATTTTGCATGGTTTTGAAGGTTTCTTTTGGAATTGATTTCAAGTTTTACTCAACTGTGGTCTAAGAGAGTGCTTGATATAATTTCAATTTTCTGAAATTTATTGAGGCTCATTTTATGGTCTATCATATGATCTTTCCTGGAGAAAGTTCCATGTGCTGTTGAATAGAATGTGTATTCTCTGGTTGTTGGATGAAAAGTTCTGTATATATCTGCTAACTCCATTTGTTTCAAGGTGTAGTTTAAATCCATTGTTTGTTGACTTTCTGCCTTGATGAACTATTTAGTGCTGTCAATGAGTATTGAAGTCCCCCACTATTACTGTGTTGCTGACTGTCTCATTTCCTAGGTTTATTAGTAATTGTTTTATAAATTTGGGAGCTCCAGTGTTAGGTGCATATATGTTTAGGTTTGTGATATTTTCCTGTTGGACAAGGCCTTTTTACCATTATGTACTGTCCTTGTCTCTTTTAACCGCCATTGCTTGAAAGTTCATTTGTATAATATAAGAATAGCTACCCCTGCTCACTTTTGGTGTCCATTTGCATGAAATGCCTTTTTCCACCCCTTTACTTTTTGTGAGTCCTTATGTGTTAGGTGAGTCTCCTGAAGGCAGCAGATGGTTGGTGAGTTCTTATCCATTCTGTGGTTCTATATCTTTTAAGTGGAGAATTTAGGTCACTTACATTCAATGCTAGTATTGAAATGTGAGGTACCTTGCTTTCATTGTGCTCTTTGTTGCCTGTGTACTTTGTTTTTTTGGTTTGCGTCTTGTTTTGTTTTTGCTTTTTAATTTGTATGTATGTTTTATAGATCCTGTGTAATTTACACTTTAAAGAGGTTCTGTTTTTATATGTTTCCAGGATTGTTTTCCAAGATTTAGAGCTCCTTTTAGCAGTTCTTGTAGTGGTGGCTTGGTAATGGCGAATTCTCTCAGCATTTGTTTGTCTGAAAATGACTGTATCTTTCCTTCATATATGATGCTTAGTTTCACTGAATATAAAATTCTTTGCTGATAATTGTTTTCTTTGAGGAGGGTGAAGATGGGTCCCAAATCCCTTCTAGCTTGTAGAGTTTCTGCAGAGAAACCTGCTGTTAATCTGATAGGTTTTTCTTTATATGTTACCTGGCACTTCTGTCTCACAGCTCTCAAGACTCTTTCCTTTGTCTTAACTTTGGCTAACATGATGACAATGTGCCTAGGCAATGATGATCTTTTTGCAATGAATTTCCAGGTGCTCTTTGTGCTTCTTGTATTTGGATGTCTAGGTCTGTAACAATGCTGGGGAAGTTTTCCTTGATTATCCCCCCAAATATTTTCAAGGCTTTTAGAATTCTTTTATTCCTCAGGAACAAAGATTATTCCTAGGTTTAGGTGTTTAACATAATATCAGACTTCTGGGAGCCTTTGTTCCTATTTTCTTACTCTTTTTTGTCTTTGTTGGTTTGGGTTAATCCAAAGACCTTGTCTTTGAGCTCTGAATTTCTTTCTTCTACCTGTTCAATTCTATTGTTAAGACTTTCCAGAACATTTTACATTTCTAAATGTGTGTCCAAAGTTTACTGAATTTTTCCTATTGTTTTTGATTTCAGCTACCTATTTCCTTGAATATTTCTCCCTTCACAACTTGTATCATTTTTTGAATTTCCTTGCATTGGGCTTCGTCTTTCTCTGTTCCCTCCCTGATTTGCTTAATAACTAACCTCCTGATTTCTTTTTCAAGTATCTCAGGAATTTCTTCTTGGTTTGGATCCAGTGCTGATGAACTAGTGTGATTTTGGGGGGGTGTTGATGAGCCTTGTTTTGTCATATTACCAGGGTTGGTTTTCTGGTTCCTTCTCATTTAGATGGACTCTGTCAGAAGGAAGGTTTAAGGCTGAAGGCTGTTGTTCAGATCATTTTGTCCTATGGGGTGTTCCCTTGATATAGTACTCTCCCTCTTTTTGTGTGAATGTGGCTTCCTGTGAACCGAACTGCAGTGATTTTTGTCTCTCTTCTGGGTCTAACCATCCAGCTAATCTACATGGCTCCGGGCTGATGCTTTCCATTGTTGGCATGGATTCCTGTGATGTGAACCATCTTTAGGTCTCTCAGCCATGGATACCAGCACCTGTTCTGGTTAGGGTGGTGAAGGGCACAATAGACTTCATGAGAGTCCTTAGCTTTGGTGGTTTAATGATCTATTTTTGGGCTGCTTGGCCTCTGGCCCAGAGGTGGTGCTTTCCAGAACAGCTGTAGTGTGGAGAGGGATGGGCAGTGGGCGGGACCCTAAAACTCCCAAGATTATATGCCCCTTGTCTTCCACTACCAGGGTGGGTAGGGAAGGACCATCAGGTAGGGGCAGGGCTAGGCATATCTGAACTCAGAGTCTCCTTGGGTAGGTTTTGCTGTGGCTGCTGTGAGGGGTGGGGGTGAGATTCCCAGGTCACTGGAGTTGTGTACCTAAGAGGATTATGGCTGCCTCTGCTGGATCATGCAGGTTGTCAGGGAAGTAGGGGAAAGCCAGCAGTCGCAGGCCTCACCCAGCTCCCATGCAAACTGAAGGGCCAGTCTCACTCCCACTATGCCCCCAACAACAGTCCCAAGTCTATTTCCAGGCAGCAGGTGAGAGGGCCTTGAAAACTCACCAGAGGCTTTCTGCCTCCCAGCTGCAAAAGAAAAGGGCTGTAGTTCTTCCCCTGCTTGTGAAGTCTGCAAGCGGGATTGGCGCCCTTCCCCAGGTTCTGGCCAGGAGGCTTCTCGCCTGGTTCAAGTTGTTACAAAGTTCCGCTACAGAATTCCTTCTCCTTCTCCCTGTTGAGTTTTGCCCCTGTTCCTCTGGTCACCCTCCTGATGGATCCCTGAGGTGCCAGGCAGGAATGGGCTGCTTGGGGACCCAGCGAGCTCCCAGGGTCTTTCTGCTGCTTCCTCTACACCTGTATTTCACTTGACTCGGCTCTCTAACTTGACTTGGCTCCAGATTAAGTCGGAAACTTCTCCTGCAAACAGACCTGGACCTTCAGCTTCTCCAGTGCAGGTGTGTGCTCAGGAGAGGAGGCTCTCCTTTTCCCACTCCCGCAGTTGGGGTGCTCACAGTATTTGGGGTGTCTCCGGGTCCTGCAGCAGCAGTCTGCTTCCTTCAGAGGGTCTGTGGGTCCTCTGGGGATTGCTGGTTTGTTCTCGCAGTAATGTTTAATTTTTTATGAAGCTAAGGTTATTTTGTAATATGTGGTAATGATCAATTTATCAGTAATATTTATTGAATGATCGTCCTTATTCTCATTAATTTGAAAAGCCACTCATAATAAAAATATTCCAGGTATATTTGTGTCTTACGCTGGACTCACTCCATACCTTCATGTTTCCATTAAGATCACATTGAATTGATAAAATTATTTAGTGAAAATTGGCATGTCTATTATACTAAAATATCCTATTTGAAAGTATTTCTACTAATAATTTACTTTACGTCCCTCAATGATTTAAAGTTTTCTTTATTTAGAAGTTGCCTGTGACGTATTATAGTTATCTTATAAATGAAAGAGAGAAGGGACCGTGGGATGCTGTCTTCCTTTACTTCCAACTCCAATCTAGTTGTCACTTGTGAGATGTGTATTCTAAGCCAGTGGGCAGCTTGGTGGAAGTAGGTTCCTGAATTATAGAAATTGGAGTATCTATTCTGCTTTCCTTTGCATTGGGCAAGAGACTGGAGATTAGCCTAGACAAAATTGGAGGGAAGTGAATCCAGAAGAAAAATGTAAGGACTTGGGGCTAATATTAACAAATTAGAAAAAAAGAACAATAATGCAAATAAAAGTAACTTAGGAAAGGGGAATCATTGAAAATGAAGCTGAAACAAATGAAATAGAAATAAAGACAAAAGATAAAAATATAAGAATTAAGTACTCATTTTAAGATATAAAGTATAGAAATAAACCAAAATAAATTACAAAAAGGCAATTATTGATGAAACCAAAATAAATAAAATAGAAATAAAGTATAAAAGACCTTGGTTATTAGTAAAGCTAAAGAAAATAAGTTCTTCAAGGTATGATTAGAGTAAAAAGATGAAAAATATGATTAGGAATGAGAATGTGACATAATCATAGATAAAGGAGAAATTTTTTTCTTAGAGAATAAAATATGTATGTCCATTGCAAACAAACTTTAAAACTTCGAGAAAATGAATCTTCTTCTAGAAAACCATAATTATTCAAGTTGACTCATAAATGAAAAAACATTTTAATTGCTACATTAGCATCTTCAAAGGTAATTAAATATGTACTATTTTAAAAGTCACCACAATAATATACATTTGTAAGTATTTCATCTTATCTATTAAGGATAGATTATTTCAGTGTTACTTATTCTATACAATAGCAAAAGGTGAGTGCTTCTCAATTCATTTTATTAACCCAGCATAGCATTAGCACAAGAAAATAAAACTATAGACCAATTTCACTAAATGCCTGTGGGGGGGGGAGAAAAAGGTATGTATTAGCAAATATAATCAAACAATGTACCAAAATATATATTACTACTAAGCTAGGAATGTTTTAAGAATACCAAGGTTATTCAATACCAGGAAATTTATCAATATAATGCAAAATCAAAAAATAATATAAACGAAAATATTTTTTTATTAATCAATACTAAAATGTCATCAGATAGATACAAATAAGACATCCAATCAAATTCAACAGACATACTTGTTTTATTAAGAAAATTAGAAAATAGAAACTAAAAAATGGAATAAAATAATAAAATTTAATAAACCCCAGTTTGAGACCAAAAGCACATATTATTCCTATTGGTGAAACACTAAAACCTCTTCAATTAAAATCAGAACTTGGCAAGGATGGCTAGTATAACTGTTATTATTTGCCATAGTCTTGAGAAGGTCCAAGCAAATACAATGAGATAAACATAATCAATACTTATACTAGAAAAGAAGATACAAATCTATTTTTGTTGGCGGTATAATTTTAATGAGAAAAATTTGTACAAAACGAAAAATAAAAGTCAGTAGCTTTTCTTCTTAATAGCACAGCTGTATGTAAATATAAAACAACTTCAGTTTGTCTTCTATTCTCCCTTTAAATTTGCTCAATGGTGTTAATTATCCTTTTTCCCCTCAAATGAAAGTTCAGACATGGTCATTCCTGGATCACAACATATCAGTTCCACTTAGTAATTCAGTTGTCCGTTTTTATACAACAGGCAAATCTATCCACATTAAATTTCATGCGTTCATGTGGCCAGGTGTGGTGGCTCATGCCTGTAATTCCAGCACTTTGGATGGCCAAGGTGGGCAGACACCTGAAGTCAGGAGTTCAATACCAGCCTGACCAACATGGTGAAACCTGTCTCTACTAAAAATATAAAAATTACCTGGGCATGGTGGTGTACAGCTGTAATTCCAGCTACTCGGGAGGCAGAGGCAGGAGAGTCATTTGAACTCGAGAAGAGGAGGTTGCAGTGAGCCAAGATTGCACCACTGCATTCCAGCCTGGGGGACAGAGCAAGCTCAGTCTCAAAAAAAAAAAAAAAAAAAAAAAAAAAAAAAAAATCGTGCTTTTTCCTTCTGCATTTGGGACTGACTTAGCTAGAAAATTTCAAGGGTAAAGGGAAACTGAAATTCTTTCTCCCTTGTTTTGCTACCTACAGCACATGGCCCTTCAGCATGGAGTTCAGGGACAGGAAAGGAGGACAGGAGATTTCTTTCTTCACTGAGATGATTGAGTTGATTTAGCTTCACTGCTCTCTAGGTTTGGCATTCAGTCATGCATCCTTGTCTTGTGGAACAGTTTCACGGATGTTTTGGGGACCCCATGGCTGGAATTCTTCCACTTGCAATTTTCTTTACTTTGGGAAAAGGCATATCTATTCCAGCTGGTGGTTTGCTCCTTCCCCAACCTCTGGCATCTCATAACATCTTCAGCTTTCCCTGTTGAGTGATCTTTGTCTCTTAAGGTGGTTCATTTGGTCAGAACTTAAGAAAACACAGTATCTTTTTCCTATAGCTGAGCCACGTCAGATTCCAGACAACATGCTCACATCCTTTCCCTGACAGCCTCTGGAGTGCTGAACAATTCCAGCCAAGAAGCAGCCTGTCGTTGGCTTTCTCCTTCATTGCAGCCAATTAATCTTCCACCTGTTCGACTTTCCAGGCAGAAGTCAGTATACTATGTCCCCTTACCTCAAACTTCAGGGATACATATTAAGCTCTCCACGTTGTGTTTCTAAAACCCTTCCCTCTTGATTTGAGGTGCAAGGTGAGGGCTATAAGCCTTTTATCCTCTCAATAAGAGTGAGGAATTCAAGAGTCACCAGCTGGGTTTCAGCCTCCTGCTTTATAAATCCCTCACTTTGATGTGTTTTTTCTACTTTCTTTGTGTTTCAACTAGAACTTCTATTTTAACCTCTTGTTACACTTTCAAACCCAAACTAGAATTAGAAATAAGAAATTTTCCAGTCACAACTGTAACAAAAAAAAAAAAAAAACCTACAAAATACTTTGAATACCTTTAATGAGAAAGATGCAAGACTTCTATGTAGAAAATTATAAAACCTTAAAAACATTATATATGAATGGCTTGCAAAACCTTGCCATGCTGTCAGATAACAAGATATAATTCATAATATAATTTTTGAAATTATATGTATAAATTACATATGAGAAAATTGCTATTTTAATGCATAATTACATAACATTTTAAAGCTTATGAGTCTGGTCTAGAATAATATGTATAATAACAACCCATCAATACCTAGTGAAATATAAAAAATAAATAAATGTGAGAGGGAACTGTCCTTGCCTGGCCTTGCCTTGCTAGGTATCAGAACATACGTTAAACTACTATCAGCATTATCAGTGTGGTACTGGCATAGTAAGATACAAATAGATCAACAGAAAGAAGAGAAAATTAAGCAAAAGACCCCAGCATATATGATAATACAATTGATGACAAAATTGCTGTTTTATTCAGTTGTGAGATAAGGTTTTAGTTAATAGATGAAACTGGCACAACTTATTCTCCACAGGAAGAAAACAAAATTAAGCTTCTTTTATACTAGGTATTAAAATAAAACCTGGATTTATTAGAGACTTAAAGTATGAATCAGTGAATATCTCAGGACAAAATCTAAGATTTTGGAATAGCCTAGAGATGAAGGAATAATTCTTGACCAAGACAGAAAATTCTGGAGCTGTAAAAGAAAATATTTGGACAATTTTTTAAAAACTTTTGAATTGCCCCGGATTTCACATCTAAAGTCAGAAGAAAAACAATAGATTTGAAGAAACTATTTCTGAGGTGACAACAGATTAACATAATATTCAAAGAGCTCTTTAGTATTGCCAAAATAAAGATAAATTCAAAGAAAAATAATAAAGCATATGAACAGACATCTCACTGAAGAGTATACAGATGGCCAACAAGTACAAGGTGCTCAAACTCACTAGTAATCAGGGAAATACCATCAAAGTAATAACTAGACAAACCACCCTCATCAGACTGTCAAAAATTAGAAAGAGCAATGATATATATTCCTGGAGGGAATTCAAGAAGTTTATACACACTTCTTTATGGAAACATGAATTGCAATTTTAGAATGCAATCTGACAGCATGTGGAAATGGCTGTGATGCAAGAATTAGAGGCCATGCAAGGTCTCAACGTGGATTTTCCCTTAAGAAGTATTACTTCAGAAGTGTCACTGTTGAATCCTCATTTCCCCATGGCTACAAACAACCCGAAACCCTGATATAATCCCAAGGATGAAAGGGGCACTAGTCAGCCTAGTGGTAGGTTGATTACATTATGGGAGAGGCAGGAATTTGTCCTTAATTCTCCTGATTATTTATTCTGGATTTGGATTTTCTTTCCCTACTAGTCATGGTTCTTCCACCATTTCTTTTGAGGGACTTCATCAACATATGTCATTATGGTATCCTGCACAATATTACTTCTAAGCAACAGGCTTCACAGTGAAAGAAATAAGGCAAGGAGGGATATTGAACTTATGAAATTTATCACCCAAAAGTTGCTGGCCTTATAAAATGGCAATATAGTATATTAAAGACTCTGTGGCAGCATCACCTGGGCCACCTTTCAGGGTCATGGCGCCATTCTGAAAGATGTCATGTATGCTGTGAAACTGACACATGGTGCTATGTCTTCCACAATCATATGACACAGATTCGGAAACCAAGGGGGAGCAGCAGAGCAGTCTGTCTCGTGATCATCCCTAAAGACCCCGCTCACAATTTTTCCTCTCTCTGTGATTCTGAGCTCCACCCATTCAGAGGCTTTTGGCACCCAAAAGGGAAAAGCTCTCAAGAATGTAGCCATAGCCCTGTTGAATCAATTTACATCATCCACCTCCCTTTCAGGCTTCCATGAAACCACACAAACAGGTACGAAGGGACTTGAAGGTGTTGCCCCGAGTGACCGATCACAATAGGCACAGAAAGGAGGGTCACGCATTCATTTATTCATTCAATAAAGAGAGCCTGCTATGAGCAGGCACTGTTCCAAGTGCTTAGGATACAGCAGAAAACAAAAATGACAAAATCCTCCCTTCATGGACCTTACATTTCAGTGAGGGGCGAGGCATTCTAGTGATTTGTGAGAAGGCAGATTATAAGCACTGTGGAAAAACAAAAACAAACAAAAATGCTGAGAAGAAAAAGAGAAGAAATCCCTGGGGGAGGATCAGGATGTTTTCATAAGATTTCAAGATATTTTTGGATGGAAGGAGACAACTCACTTGGATAGATGAATGGCGGAACTTTTTGTTACTTACAGCTTCAAATGGGAGAAGACTGCCATAGGGCCACATGGAGAGATTTTGCTTGGAGAGGGCTTTTGTGTGGCAAGTGGGGCAGGCTTAGTTAGGTTTTGAAGGCTCTCTGTAGATTGGCTAATTTGAATAATTCTGAGGGCTCCAAGGTGTGACCCTAGTTGTCTGATGCCTGGCCCAGGGCAGTTAGGACAGGTGTGTGGTAGCCTGGAATGTGAGAGTCCAGAGAAAGGATTAGCCTCCAACCAGGGCCCCAGACTGGGTTAAGAAAGCATTTCTTAAAAAACCTTATCACACAGAGGAAGGCTGGAAGTAAACAGAGTGTACAGGGTATGACAAGGAAGGCCTCAGGGAGAAGGAGAAGGGTGGGATTGAAAAAAACACTGAAGGTGAGAGAATTAGCCAGCAGGTGAAAAAGCGTTCTGGTAAAACCCAGGTAAAAACCAGTCAAAGAAGAATATGGATGAGGAAAAAAAATTACATCTTTCTATGAACTCCAACAGAAACTTAATGTATTCTTAACTGTGAAAATCAGCATAAAAATCACAGTTGTATTATCAGCACCTGCGACTTTGTCACCAAGAAAAATCAGATTCCTTTTTATCACATGACAGTTGTTATATACTGTATTAAAATATGCTGGTGCCCCTCTCAGTGTGAAACTGCTATAGTTACTATGCCTACCTGCTGCTAGATCTTGCTATTTAAATACATTACAAAAGAACTCTACTGTTTCCTTCATGACAAAACATTTGTTATAATTTATTAATTGTACTTCAAAAAGGTAGATTTGTTTTATAATCTTATGTATTTTACGGTATGAATTTATAAACATATTCCCACTAGCTTCCCCAGACTGCTATAGAGGCCCTTGACACGCATACATGCACAGGTGCGTGCACACACACACACACACAGACACACACACAGTGAGAAGCCTGCCTCGGGGTAGTGCCTCGCACATCCAGTGCAAAGAGTTAATAGAGGCCTATTGAAGCTCTTGACCACAGGCCCACCATGGCCTGGCCTCTGAGGAATGAAGACCACACCAGATAAAGAATCCAGCCAGCTGCAGGGAAGGCAGGAAGCAAGGAGGACATAGGAGAAAGAATTTAAATTTGCTTCCCCTATGTGAAAGGAGAGAGCATCCAAGGAAGAAAGTTATGTTATGAGAAGTGGCCTTCTGACCAGTTCCAGGAATCTGGAGTTTAGCCCCAGGGCTTCCTGGTGAATGCGTCATTTGCAGGTTTGCTCTGAGATCCATTTCTCACCCTGTACAAGCTACATTTTCTCCTGCCAATGGAAGGTCCTGTCAGGAGATATGCGAGTGGGGGGAAGAGAGAAGCTAGAGAATTTCTCCCCTCTCCCCTCTACTAGTAGCTGTATCTGCTATTGCTTCCAGCTCCCACTTAACAGGTCTCCAAGCTACCCATGGTCCCGTGTCCTGATGAGCAGCCCCCATTACCGAACCCAGCTCCTGCCAGGAGATTGCAGCTCGGGCTTTTTTATGATTATCATACTTTATGTTCTAGGGCACATGTGCACAACACTGTGTCTTCCCTTTGTTCTTTCAGCCACAGAGGTGGCAGCTGCTTTCAGCTGTTCAGTTGTTGCTATCCTCTAGGTGGCCTCACCATCCCCTGTTTGCTCTCCCTTCATAATTAGCTCCCTGTATCAAGTCTTTCCTTTTGACTGTCTCTTGTGGATGCCGATAAGCAAAACAGCACAATAGTAGCAGTACCTTTGAGTCTGCCACCAAGAAAACTCACAGATACTTCCATATCACATGACAGCTGTCATATGCTCTCTGGTTTCTGTAAAGTATTTGGGTTTAGTAACTGAAACTTAGTCTGTATCAGGACAGGATCACAACAAAAACATGAGAACAAATGGCCATTATTCAGAGATCCCTTCTGTACTTGGAACAAAATGCAATAAAAGAAAAAACTTTAAGGCAACTCCAATTGGGAAAGAAGGGTGACACTTTTAGGATTATATGTCGGATTATTGCATTATGTTAAAAGGAAGTTATTATTTGAAAATGCAAGTATAAGAAGGATGCACATTGGCATTCAACAACCAAAGGTCTGTGGGAAGCATTTATTGGGTATTACGTTTTGTTTCAGTTTTGGATTTTGGCCACGTAGCACCTGAACTTCCTTCTTATTTGCGTACATATACATGCCTTAGGACAGGCCAATGGGATACTCTCCCCAGGATTTGCACCCGGAAGAAGTGCTCCAAAGAGAGAGTAATATTTAGAAATTATTTGTAGCTAAGGTAGTTGCACAGCTGTCCCCAGTCATAGAAATACCAGCAGCTGAATCCTGAAATAGCTGTTCATACAACGTGAACTTGGCTGGTGAACTTGGTTGTATTTGAGCTACCTACGTTCCTTTGTTTTTGCCTACTTTCCCTGCTAGTTCTCCAGCCCTCCCGTCGACTATGAGATAATCTGTCTCCTTTCCTGCTTAAGATGATCAGGGTTAGTTTGTATTGCCAGTAACCAAGAAACTTAATTGGTACAGTTTTATTCCAAGTATTGTATGCTATACCAAATAAAATACTTTATTTCATTTTGTTTTCTGATTGTTGTTTGCATACTTTAACTCTTAATTATTCCAGTCATTTTTTTGTAGTGCTATAATATTCCATTATAGTTTGAGATAGGCACCTGCTCACTATTAGTACACAAAGTCTTGGGGCTATTAGATATAACAAGATCCTTTCCAATTAAAAACAAGACTCAATATAAATGTTATACCTTGTGAATCATGTATGATATTTTTATTTTGTTATTACTTAGAATAATTTCTTATGTCATATTAATATGAAATCTTTTTATATGCTTTTGAAACATTATGTGTTGTGGTCCCCAGAAATGAGTTAGGATTTTAGTATTTTGCAAGATGCCACTGCCTTTTTCTAGCACTTCAACAGCTAAACTACAGTTGTCTTAAAATTATAGTTTTCCCTATAGTATCCCTGGTTAAGATTTTTTTCTTTTTTCTCTCATGATTAGAGTACATACTGCTTTTTGATAAACCATCCTTATTAGATTTTCCTTTTTCTAATCTGCTTTTATACAATATCAAAAACAAAAATGAAAATTACAGTCATTTTGTATGTTTGTGTCAATTACAGTCAATCTGTATATTTGTGTATGCATGTGTGTGCATGTGTCTCCAAATGTTCAAGCACTTAGAAACCTTTAAGGACATATTGATCTTTTAAAGCACTGTTTATTTATTTATTACCCATGCATATTAGAAAACAATTGAGCTTCTATTAAAACCTATTTGCTGATAAGTTCATTGGTATATACTGAGTATCAATTAAATGCTTGACACTGCAAAGCAGTTAATATGTGTTTACATTTCTATTAGATATAGAAGGAGGAATATAAGAGTTCTACAGAATTTTATGCGTCCATGGCCAGGACTTGGGAGGAAAGGAAAGCAGTAGAAAGTCAATCTGTGAGGAGTGCCAACTTTAATAATGTAATATTTTAATAATTACATAAAATACCTGCCAGTGGCCTTTAATCGGCCAATGTCATGAATATCCCAGCCATCATAGTAAGCTAGGTAACATAACATGTTAGAAAGAGCACAGGCTTTGGAGTCAGCTGAACAGGGGTTCAAATCCGGACTCTGTCATTTCTTAGGTCTGTGACTCAACATCTCTGGGCCTCAATTTCTTCATCTATAAGATAAGAATAGAGGTAGAAGAACATCTCACTGCTGTTCTGTGAGAAATAAAGTAATTTAGATAGGGAATCTAGCAGCTGGGACATAACGGATACTATAATTGCTATTTTTAATATTTTAGAATATACAATAGTGCATCCAAACAACCATATCCTGAAAAATGATATAGTAACAAACTAAAATAATGTATCCACTGAACTTGAGTGATAACCAACCCCAACCTCAATGTTTCTTAATTTCTTAACTAAATATTCATGGGCATGAAGAAATTCATGAGTTAGAAATGAGAAAATTATTCAAAACACATCAGTTTCAGAGTATCTTGTGTGCGTAATAGCTAGGAGTCTTATTTTATCACAATAAACTACTAACGAAGGGAATGTAATCCAATATAAACCTGCACAGCTTATGTAATATGAATTATAGAGGATGTGAAAATTTTACCATTCTCAAAGCTTATGCCATAAACTGTAATGTAATGCAGATACTATGATTATGATTTGAACCTATATGTTTCAGGGATTTTTTCCCCCTTTTTGACATTTTGTGATACTGTAAAACATCCTACCAGTACCTAATTTAGTTACTTTGGAAAGCCAGAAGATGGCACTAATTTCTAAGAATTATGCATCTAAAAAGAATGCTTCAGATTCTAGCATGTATTATTTCTTTTGCTGGTGGAAATTATAATGCTCTACATTTTCAACAGTTTTTCTATCTTAATGTAAAATTCTGTTTGTTCTTAGCTTTTTCCTGATGATTAAAGAAGTTAGAATGGTAGGAATTAAATATCTATATAGAATGAGTGAATAATTTATTATGAGCAGGAATTGGCAACCAACCAATCATATTTATTTCATGTTTTTACCTGTGGGTGAATTGAATATTATATATCCATTTGAATAGAGAGCTTGATTTTATTCATGTATTGGGTATCCCTGTCTTGGTTCAGAAGGAAAACCTAAATGTATGTTTTCTGTACAGGCTACCATCCCCTATAACTGTTGGTGATATCTCAGGACCTACTTATTTCTATTCCCTTTAAAAGATAATCACATTTGTAGGTTGCCATTTTTACTTCTAAATGATAATGCTGAACAGTATGAAAGTGTATTCCGCAAGGAGTTTGTTCAACAACCAAAAAAAAACAACAAAGACAATGACCACATATACAGTTTGATAACCTAATTGCATTTCGGCAGGACATTAAGCTAAATCTAGTGCTATATTACGAAGAGGTTAAGAACAAAGAGAGAGGAAAGATGTGTATACTCATAGCTAGGAAGGAAAACTAGAGAGGCAAGTAATGGTCTTGTGTTTTTGCAAATTTATCCATCTGCCTAAGGGTAGATTAATTTTCCTGGCAAAGTTAAATGTATATTTCAAGATACACTACACTGCTGAACACCATGCTTGGAAAACTGGCATTCTGGAGTCTTTCAAAATCAGCAGTTTCCAAGGGAAAATCTATCTACCATCTGCTTGCTTCATTAAAATACATAATAGAGAAGGAAGAACTGAATTAGATTTTCACTAGCTCAGCGCCCCCTGGTGTCCACTCTGCTGAGGTTATACACAGCAGCCTATATAGAAAACAGAATCCAAGTAAAAATCAACCACAGGTTTGTCTTTTGTATCTGTTTAAAAACAGAGCAATGAACTCCAAAAAAATTATATATTTAGACCAAACTATCTTGAAAACACTAAAAGGTTTCAAGTAATTTTTGATGCACTTATGAAAATTTTTTCAACACCACATGTAAAATTTTAAACATGATCATAAAGGTATCATACGGATATTTTGTCAGGTAAAAGGCAAAATAGTCTGTCAAAAACTATCAATTGCCCCAAGAAACCCAGTCAGTATTTTTAGCTCACAAATTAAAGAATACATTATTTCAAATATTAAACGGAAACTAATGTGTATAAGATAAATTATAAAATTACATAGTTATACAACTTAATTATTAAAAACAACGATTGGGGCCAGGCCCGGTGGCTCATGCCTGTAATCTCAACACTTTGGGAGGCTGAGGCAGGCAGATCGCTTGAGCTCAAGAGTTCAAGACCAGCCGGGGCAACATGGTGAAACCCCATCTCTACAGAAAATACAAAAGTTAGCTGGACATGGTGGTGGATGCCTGTAGTACCAGCTACTTGGGAGGCTGAGGTGAGAGGATTGTTTGAGCCCGGGAGACGGAGGTTGCGGTGAGCCAAGATTGCACCACTGCACTCCAGTCTGAGTGACAGAATGAGACCCTGCCTCAAAATAAAAAAAATAAAAAATAAACGGATTTGTCAGGTTAGGAGTCCCTATGCCTTGATTTTCAGTATGTGTTCCATTACTTGAATTTTTACCCACACTAGAAGAATTAAGATTCCATATTATTGCAAAAATTTACTAACATTTTTTTAGAGGAAAGGACTTAATACAAAAAAATTCAAACACGCAACAATTAGCATTGGTGATGGTGTAGAAATCTACTTCACAACTTCATCCAACAGCTCCGTAAGTGCAGAATAGTTAGTCACTTAAGAACAGAGTTGTAAAGATACTAGATAAACAGTAACAGCAGAGATATACTATCATAATATATATTACTATGTCCTTAACACTACTTTTACCTTTACATGTATTCATTCAACCATTTGATAAATATGTATCTTATACCCAATTAGACCATGAAGGACAGGCAAGCTCTCTGCCCTAATGGAATCTGCAATCTGAATGGGGAGAAAAAATAATAAAAAGTAAACAAATAAATAACATATAATGGAATTGGGCCATGTAAATAAAGCAGGTTAAGAGACTAGAGAGTAAGGATTGTTGGGGGGAGCGGCACAAGGAGATTAATACTTTAATAGGGTGGTCAGGAAAGGCCCTGTGAGGAGAGAACACCTGAGCAAGTCTTGAAGGAAGTGAAGGAGCAGGCCATGCAGCTTTTGGGGAAAATGTGGTTCAGGCACTGGGAACAGGAGCAGAAGCCTTGAACTGGGAATGTGTTAGGTTTGCTTGAGAAACACGAAGAAGTTCTCATGGTTACAGCAGACTGAGCAAGAAGAAATGAGTATAAAATAAATCTGGAGATTAGGAGATTTGTCTATGTTCAGGAGTTTTTATTTTATTTCAAACTTCCAAGGGAAATACTGGAGGACCTTTGATACGCAATTTATATTTAATAGACCACTTTGGCTACCATATGGAAAAGAGATTGTAAAGTGACAAAGGTAACAACAGGGAGACCAGTTAAAAGGCAAATATTATAGTTTGAGCTAGAAAGAACAGTGCATTGAACTCTGATGGTATTAACAGAGGCAGTGAAAAGCAGCAGTGTAATTTGGGATATATTTTGAAGATGAAGTTCACAGTATTTGTCAGTTTGTCAGTTTGTCAGTTGAGGTAGCAGAGAAACATACAATTTAAGGATGATGCCTAGTTTTGCTCTGAGCAGAGAGGGAAGACTGGGGAACAGATTTGATTGCAAAGGAAGGGAAGGGATTTGGGTTGGGGGAAAGATTACAAATATTGGAATAAAGAGTTTTGCTTTATGTATGATCAGTTTGCAATTCTTATCAGACATACAAATATATGGTCATTATCTAGTAGTTAGTTGGATATGTGAATCTGGAGCTCTGGGAAAAAGCCAGGGATAAAGACTCTGTTTATTCAAGAGTCATCCACCTATAAGTGGTACTCATGATCAAATACAGAATGATGGTAGATGGAGATAACTGGAAAAATAGGAGAATGAGGAGCAGCAGTCATTAAGGCAGGAAAAATACCAGGAGAGTGCAGTGGTCATGGAGACCAAGTAAAGAAAGCATTTCAAGAGAAAAGAAATAATCAACCTTGTCAGTTGCTTCTGAGACACTGAATAAGATAAAAACAGAATTGACATTTAATTTAGAAAGACTGTGGTCACTAGCTATCTTAACATACAAAAGTTCAAAGAAAAGATAGAGAAGATAGCCTGACTGGAATAAAATCAAGCATGAATGGGTAATAAAATTTTGAAAGAGTCAATACAGACAACTCTTTAGAAGCCCCTTGCTAGTATGGTGAGCAGAGAAACATGCAGTAGCTAGAGGGGAATGTGGAGTAGAGGGAAGCTTTTTATTTATAATGAGGACATTCTAGCATATATCATGTTAAAGGGAATGCTGCAGTAGAGAAGAATTTGGTAACTACTGGGAGGCAGGACAGAATTTCTGAAGTGATGCACTTGAGCAGATGAGAAGGGGTGGATGAAATACCCGGGCAGAGTCCGCCTTGTCAGCAGAGGGAAGGCAAAGCATAGGGATGAAAATGAAAGATTTGAGGGTGGGAGAATTTGACAGTGAAATCATCCGGTAGTTCTCTGTTGATGGGTTTATTTTTCTCAGCAAAATAAACAACAAGATTATTAACTGATGAGAGACAATAAATATTAGATGTTTGAGGAGAGAGGAAGCATTAAATAGCCATTTTAGAGGCTGGGAAAGTGACTTGACTGGAAATATGTAGTAGGATTGCAGGTCTGGTGGGAGAGGTTTGCCCACTTGAATTGTATGGTTAGCTCGAGTGTTTCCTTCAGCTATAGGCTTTTCTCATTCTTCACAAATGTTAGGTACTCTCACGTTCTCATTTTATGAACAAGGAAACTAAAACAGAAAAGTGAAATCACTTGCCCAAGTTTACACAGAAAGTGAGGACATCCAGAATGGAGCCTGAACTGGCTAGCCCCAGCTGCCTCCCTCCATCACTATGCCATAGAGTAGCTTATGTTTTCCTACCAGCCGGCGGGCTTCAGGATGCATCCCTGCAGAGTTGAGGAAAGACGTTCTGAAATCTGAGCTATTTATATGTCTTTTTCCTACATCCCAATAGCTCAGCTTAGCCACTTCTGTGCATTATGCATAACATTTTAATAATTCAGATTAAAAGAAAGACTAACCACAGATTTTTCTTTTCTTTTCTTTTTTTTTTTTTTTTTTTTTTTTGGTGAGATGGAATCTCACTCCGACTCCTAGCCTGGAGTGCAGTGGCCCGATCTCGGCTCACTGCAACCTCTGCCTCCCAGATTCAAGTGATTCTCCTGCCTCAGCCTCCCGAGTAGCTGGGACTACAGGCGTGTGCCACCACACCCAGCTAATTTATTTATTTATTTTTAAGTAGAGACGGGGTTTCACCATGTTAGCTAGTATTGTCTGGATCTCCTGATCTGCCTGCCTCGGCCTCTCAAAGTTCTGGGATTATAGGTTTGAGCCACTGTGCCTGGCCATAGTAAAATTTTTTTTTTTTTTTTTTTTTTTTTTTTTTTTTTTTTTTTTTTTGAGACGCAGTCTCGCTCTGTCGCCCAGGCTGGAGTGCAGTGGCCGGATCTCAGCTCACTGCAAGCTCCGCCTCCCGGGTTCACTCCATTCTCCTGCCTCAGCCTCCCGAGTAGTTGGGACTACAGGCACCCGCCACCTCGCCCGGGTAGTTTTTTGTATTTTTAGTAGAGACGGGGTTTCACCATGTTAGCCAGGATGGTCTCGATCTCCTGACCTTGTGATCCGCCCGTCTCGGCCTCCCAAAGTGCTGGGATTACAGGCTTGAGCCACCGCGCCCGGCCAGTAAAATATTTTTAAAAGGAAAAAATAGTTACATTAAAAAACAATAATGCCTTATTTCTCTGCCATATTGGGAATGAGAAAAAATTGCTTTAGTAAATGATTAGAAAATAGAATTTTATACCCTGTCCGTGATAACTTTTGCTAAAGTGTTTTATAAGCATAATATAACATTCTAAAAAGATTATACATTGAGCCTATAATATAGCACTATAATATAATAGAAAATATCACAATATTCTCTCTCTACTCTAGGCTCTTAGAATTTTTAATGCTCCTCGATGATGTCTGGATACCTTTTGACTGTACCTGAAATAATCCCAGAGCATTATTAGTGGTCCTGCTTTCTTCTACACACTAAACAATTTATTTTAAATTCCAGCATCTCCTTTTTTCCCTCATGTTCCCAATTCATTCATGTAACTTTAGAAGAACTGACAAAAAATGCATGACTTTACACACGGTATCTGTGAGGCAACTAGGGATTACAAACATTTTTTAAAATGCATTTAATAGCCCAAAAATATTCCCATTACAATCTGTTCAATTTTCTGACTAGATGATGACTGATCCTCCCAGAAGGCTAATCTTGGAATTTGTGCAGTAGAGTAACCAAATTAACCAAATGTTACCTGGTGGAAGATGGAAAAGGGCTTAAAATATTGAAAAGAATCATTTGTAAGGTTGAAAGTCTTCTCCTAATCGGAGTCCCTCGCGTTCTCCTGCCTAATCCAGAGTGATAGAGACAGTGTGAGTGAAGACATAGAAGCCTCTTAGTGATGGATTATATTATCTTTGACCCCTTCTCCTGATTCCTATTGCTCCCCATAGAGGCCCTATCTTTTTATAGGTTCAAAGTTATCAAAAGAAAAAGCCCCTTGAAGTAAGTCACAACGAATGGTTTAGAGGAAGAACTTACCTATCAAAATATGCTTGGATCTCTCTGCGTTACCATTCAATAGAAATAGAATGTGAGCTGCCTATGTAATTTTTTTTCTAGTAGCGACATTTTCAAAGTAAAAAGAAACAGGTGAATTTATTTTAGTAATACATTTATTTAACCCAATGTTTAATGGATATGGGAATGTTATTAATAATATATTTTAATTGTTTCATACTAAACCCTTCCCACACAGGCCTAGCCACAATTCAAATGCTCAACAGCTGCAGGTACCACTAGACTAAGAAATGCTGAGCATGTGACAGATCCATTCCTATGGGTCATGGTTATTATCAGTCTTCGTTATTATTCTCAAACTTCAAAAGTACTTATTTTTGATAGTATAAAATTATATCATGAAACTAACTGATTACACTGATAACATATTTCTATTAACTGTTTAAATATCACACCATTGCTTTCTTTAATGAATTACCCATAAATTGCCTTACATTTATACTTCTGTGTAAGCTTAATTGTTAGATTTCTTGATATCAAAGTTCTCATTTTCATCCTT
Organism: Macaca thibetana thibetana; assembly: GCF_024542745.1. NCBI lineage: Eukaryota > Metazoa > Chordata > Mammalia > Primates > Cercopithecidae > Macaca > Macaca thibetana. The sequence continues at coordinate 61,333,856 of NC_065581.1, read as the reverse complement.
GACCAAAGTATGGTCCTCTGACTGTCTAATCTTTGATTCACACTTCATCAACAGAGTAATATTTCTAAAAAACAACTTTTATCATTGCCCAACTACTTTAGGATAATAAAGAAAATATAAAGTTCTTCATGATTTGACCACTATCTTGTTTCATTTCCTTCCACTCTTTTTATTCTTCATTCTAAAATTTGCAGACTTCATAAGTTCCCTGAGTATGACATGTTGTTTTGGTCTTCAGACCCTAGAACATGCTATTTCTTCTGCCTGAAAGTTCTTATACCAGGCCTCAATTTTCAATCCAGTTCAGCTGAATAAATTTATTGACCTCACACTAATTCCTTGAGGGACTAGTGCTTTTTTATCTTTGTGTCACCAGCATCTAGCACAGGGTCTGACAGTAAAATACTATATATATGAGATATGTATTTGTCAATCTAGCCTAAATGTAATGAAACCTTTAGGTAGACTCAGTTGTAAATTATTGACAGGAAGAAATATTAAAAGCAAAAGATAGTCATTCCTTTTCTATTTTAGTGTTAAATTTAACCGAATTCTATTTTCATAGTTTTTAATGCCAACATTGAATGATGGTCAGTATTTTTATTCTGTTTCAATTCCAGTACATTTCATTTCCCTCAGTCACCCTCCCCATAGTACTACTAAAAGTGATACACCTGATGGGAAGAGTGTTATTATCTCAGGGACACAATTTATAAAGTTTTCATTAGATTAAAAAATAAGTATAAGAAGCAAAATGTCTCAAAAGTCCCTACTTCACATTCGGGTGAGTTTTGAGAAAATTATACTTAACCTATGCCACACATCCCAGGGAATAAACTGATAGGATTTTAATAAAATATCAAAACAAAGTATTCACCTTATTCACACAAATAGTTTAATAGTCATATAATAAACTTATAAGATTTTAATAAAATGTCAAAACAAAGCATTCAGCTTATTCACACAAACATCTTAGTTTAATAGTCATATGAAACAAAGATATATAAACATTTGACAATAAGAATCGTTTTTCCCAGGACAGCACAATTATTTGCTACACAATTGTAAACAGACATAAGAAGCTCTTTTAAGCGTTAGATACCAGAGTGAGGATATTTCTTAAGGCTTGTAAAAATTCTAGTTTTACAGCTTCCCTGGAGTTCCAACATCTCTTGAGAAGGAAACAACATAAGCTCTCATGTTCTCAACCGAGCTGCCCCAACCAATAAAAATAGATCCTAGGAACATCCCTTAATCTGGTGACATCATCCATAAAAGACAGGAATGGGGTGTCAAAAATCCCCCTTTCTATTTTCTGTTGTCCTCTTGGGGTAAGGAAATGTAAAAAGTCAGTGGGGACTTATGAAGGACACAGTATAATGAAAGAGAAGAGTTTGATACAAGAAGCACCTCTCAATTAAATTCCATTTTTTTCACACTGGCCCTTGAACTTCTATTTTACCATTTCCTGTTTTTAATAAATCTCCCTATACTTTCACACCTATTGAATTCCATGCTTTTATTACTTAACAAGCATCCCAGCAAAGAAAGAATGAACATTTCTTTTAAACAAGTATTTTTACTTAAAGCAAAGTTCTGGTCACTCACCAATGGTGATGGAAAACTGACCAATTTCCTTCCTGTTTCTTGACTTTCCTAGCCCTGACCTGGGGCTTTGGCTCATATAAAGGTGCAGGATTAGAAAAGAACAGTTTGTTCAAAGTTGTGAGCTCCTCTCTAAGTCATATCCAGGTTTTGGATGCCAAATCATGTTTACGAGGCACCTGAGCAAATACTTTGGCTGCCAGTAATCTTTTCTATTTCTAAAATTAAGCTTCAAAATATAGGGGTTTGCTTTTTAAGTAAATTATCCATTATGTAGAAAGAGTATGCTAGTGAAGGTTGTATATAAGATCTCAAAACATTGCACTTGCTTTGTTCTTGTTTTGAAATTTCCTATTGAGTCACTTTGTTGCTCAATGCTGAAGGGCACTAAAGTATAATTAATGTAATAGTAAACAGACTATTTGGCCAGATAAATCAGCAAAACGTAACCCTCACTTTACAAATACATGTACAGGTTTATTTTAACTGTTTGGTTTGGGTTTTTCCACAGCTTTTAATATCACTCAGCCGAGGTTCAGTGGCACGGATGCCTTTGGATACACCTCATTCCTGGCTTATTCACGGATCTCAGACATCAGCTTCCATTATGAATTCCACCTGAAGTTTCAGCTGGCAAACAATCACTCAGCACTGCAAAATAACTTGATATTTTTTACTGGACAGAAAGGCTATGGTAAGATTAATTGAACCCTCTAGGACTTGCCTTGCTCCTTTAAGAATACTTTAGAGATTCCTCAGGGAGATTCTAATTGGCTGTGGTAAAAAAAAAAAATAAAAATAAAAAAAAGGCATTTGCCTAGATGCAGCCTCCTCCTGTTTTCTGCCTTGAGCATGTTCCCTGTAGTCCCAAGTATTTAGCAGTTCCCTGACCCTTTCTGATGCTCTACTTTACATCAGCTACTGTATTAGTCAGTTTTCATGCTGCTATAAGAACTGCCAGAGACTGGGTAATTTACAAAGGAACGAGGTTTAATTGACTCACTGTTCAGCATGACTGGGGAAGCCTCAGGAAACTTATAATCGTGGTAGAAGGTGAAGAGGAAGCAGAGCACCTTCTTCACGAGGCAGCAGGAAGAAGTGCCTAGCAAAGGGGAGAATAGCTCCTTATAAAACCATCAGATCTCCTGAGAACGAACTCACTATCAGGAGAACGCATGAGGCAAACCACCCCCATAATTCAATTACCTCCACCTGGTCTCTCCCTTGACACCTGGGGATTATGGGGATTACAATTCAAGATGAGATTTGCATGGGAACACAAAACCTAACCATATCAGCTACCTTTTATAATCAAAAGAAAAAATTCCTACAGGCAAACATGAGGACAGGGAAGGTGACCAAGTCACATGGAAAGTAAGTTTATTGATTTGTCCTTTCCTCTGTTTCTTTCTGTTTCCATATGTGAAGAGAGAAGGGAAATTCTCATTTTTCTGTGTGTTATAAAATGGAAACAGTTGTTGCCCTCAGAGAAAACCATTCTAAATTAAAGGAGCAAGAAGTAAGAAAGTACTCAGCCTGTAACAAAGTACTCCAGTGCCCTGGAATTGGTGGGAAATCAACTTATAACTTAAATTTGTCTCTCTTAAGTAGAAACTAGTTATGCATGTGTTAAGTCAAGGAAAATTACCTATGTTTTACTTTTAAGTCTGCAATCAATAGTTAAGCAATTAATCACCTAACTTATCTGAGTTCAGTGTTTTCATCTGTGAGATCAACATATTGTAACAGAAAAAGACCTCTCTCTCAGTTGTCAGTGCTTCTGCTGTGCTAGGGTAAATAACATATTCTGTGTTTTTCAACTCAATCAGTGACTGTCTCTTAACACCAAACACTCTTTTCTGTATTAGCACATGTCTGAAAGGAGCCTACACCCCAAATGAAATGTGGTATTTCAGCCTCCCACCATGTCTGCTAGGATGGGTACTCTATCATATAAAGTGCAATTCATTCTACCTCCAAAATTTGTTTGAATCTCTTCCCCATCTCTATGCCGAAACCTTATGACCTCCTCCTGACTGGTCTCCCTACTGATTTCCTGCCTTCAATTAATTCTCCACATTGCAATAAGAGTTAGCCTCTTAAAAGGTTTATTAGATCATGTCTGAACCTTGTTTAAAACCCATCTGTGGCTTTTTACTGCACTTACAATGCAATCCAAACCTTCTTATCATATTCTCAAAGGGCCTTCAGGATCAGATCCCAGCCTGTATCTCCGAACACAACCAGACCACTCTCACTATCTCTGTGCTCTTCTCCTAAGCTCTTTTTCCAGTGCCTTAACCACCAAGTGCTTTCCTGTCTCAGAGGTTTTGTGCATGCTTTTTCCTTGGCCTTGACAGGAAATAGCTATCACAGTGGTCAAGGGAGCAGCCTCTAGAGACTGGTGATGTAGACATGAATCAGTCTTCACCATGTGCAAATTATGTGTCAAGTTACTTAACGTATTTGTGCCTCTGTTTTCTAACCTATCAAATGAGTATAGTAAAAGTACATTTCCTTACAGCATTGTGAGGAATAATGAACTTAATACATGGAAGTTCTTAAAATATCGTTGGACTCGGCCGGGCGTGGTGGCTCATGCCTGTAATCCCAGCACTTCGGGAGGCCAAGGCGGGCGGATCACCTGAAGTCAGGAGTTCGAGAACAGCCTGACCAACATGGAGAAGAGCCCAACTCTACTAAAAATACAAAATTAGCCGGGCATAGTGGTGCATGCCTGTAATCCTAGCTACTTGGGAGGCTGAGGCACGAGAATCGCTTGAACCCAGGAGGCGGAGGTTCCAGTGAGCCAAGATCGCACCATTGCACTCCAGCCTGGGCAACAAGAGCGAAACTCCATCTCAAAAATATATATATATATCATTGTACTCAGTAAACACGGTAGTGTGTCTTTTCTCAAAAGGGCATTCTGTAGCCACCTTCACCAAAGTAAATCTTATCCCATCCCGTCCAAGTTATTCTCTACCTCAGCTTCTTATTTACTTCCTTCATTGCCATTACTTTAATCTAGAATTCTTTTATTTATTTTTAAAATAGTTGTTTCTTGTCTGTTTTCACTATCAGAATGGGAGCTTTATACAGAAAGAGAGTAAGTCAGCCCTGTTCGACTTTTTACACCCATGCTTAATCCAGTGCCTGACCATAATCACTATTTAATGAATGAAGAAAACAACCCCAATAAGAACAAATAATTGCATGAGATATAAGTCAGCAACAGAGCTTCACAAAGATTCCTAAAGAGTGGTCATTCTTAGGGATTTTCAGTTCAAATGCTATGTCCTCTATTAGTATTTCCCCAGTGGTTCCCCTCCCCCCAACTCTTCCATCAATTCCTCTTCATCTGAGCATGGACAGCCTGTTCTGCATTAGGATATGGAGCCTTTGTTACAGGCTTTGGCTAGCTGCAAAGTTCTAAATTTCTCTTCTCACTTACAGAAATAGTGAGTCATCACTGTATCACCTACAAAGCCTCTCTCCAATGGTTTTAATAAATATCTGTGAATGCGCCCACTATAGGGCAGGAAGGGAAATAAAGAATTCCTACTCCTAACCCTTTACTCTGCACACCGCTTATCATATATTTATCAATTAAATCCTTTTCATTTGGAAAAAAAAAAAAAAAAAAAAACGCCTGGCAAATGAAAACTTCAAATGAGTATTGCAGACCCTAGGTCTGTCTTGTTTCAAAACTGATATTCTAAATCCTGAAAGAGTCAAATAGGGAGAACCTAAGCAAAAGACAAACACCTGGACCATGATACCAAAATACTGCCACCAAAACCCTTCAGTACTCATCTACCAAATTCTCCTTCAAAATCTTTAACACACACATAAAAACTATAAAGCAATGTTTTAGCCACCTCATTTCTAAATTGTGGAATCTTACGTGTGACGTTTTCTAGTCTTCTCTAGTACTCTGCTTTGTATGCAAAGGAATTGATGCTAATTCTACACTTGCATTTATAGGTTTATAGCATGGTTAAATAAAGGCTAGGGAACAGATTGATAAACAGTGAAGTTCATTTTCTAAAAACTGAAAGTGAGAGCTCTAAAACATACAGTTCCACATTGCACCACATGAGGGAGCAAGAACACCAGCTAAAAAAATACAAATCGCAATGAAACGCTTTCTCTTTAAATGGATACAATAAATTGTACATATATTTGTACATAAATTGTACATATTTATGGGGTATAATGTGATGTTTCAATACATGTATATATTGTGTAATGATTTAAGACAGAGTTTCTCCAAATAAGAGCTCTTCACACATATATTAAAATCACAAGAATATGCTTGTTAAAACTGTAGTTCCCAGGTCTTCTTGAATCAAAAATTAGAATAAAATAAAATAAAATTTTATCAAGAACCTTAGGTGTTTTTTATGCAACTAATATTTGGTTTTTTTTTTAAGTTTTACTTCAAGTTCTGGGATGCATGTGCAGAACGTGCAGGTTTGTTACATAGGTATATATGTGCTGTGGTAGTTTGCTGCACCTATCAATCCGTCATCTAGGTTTTAAGCCCCGCATGCATTAAGTATTTGTCCTAATGCTCTCCCTCCTCTTCCCCACCTTATGCAAGTAATATTTGAAGGCAACTACTGAAAACCTCCAGTAGACAGCTAAATTAGACCACTAAGGTATGGACTAAGGTATGTAATTATTGGCCATAATGTCATATATAGGGATGATTCATCAATTTATATAGCATAAAGCTATGAATTAAAGAAATGAATCTCTTAAAACATATCATAATTATTAACCATACAATTTACAATTATCTATTCTATAGAAGAAATGACCCAAGTCAATGTTTGTAATAGTAGTACATATACATTTAGATGTTATTGCTTAGTAACATTCATCTCTAACCTACCTATTGGTTGTTACTACAAAAATCACCATACCATATGCTGCCTTTATCTTCCTTAGGGGAAGAGATGCACACAGTCACAGAGTTTATAAAATAACTTGAGTAAGTCAACCTCTAATTTCTGATAAGTCCATATAAAAGGCAAGGGGACAACACTGATGATAGTCTTCTCTCAGTCTTTCAAAGCTGAACACTCATTTTGCAAAACTTCATTCTCATTGAACTCTCTGGAAATATCCTGTCAAATACTTTATCTTGAAAACATTCCTTTGACTTATGATTTTTACCTAACCTAATCCTCTTCCTCTGCTCCTGCAGTCATATTTGGCATTTCCTTCATTAGCTTCTCTTCCTTTCCTGCCCTCCACTCTCCTGTAAGGTACATCTTAGAGACCGGCTTTTCTAGAGGTCACCCTATATATCCCACAGTAGTCCACAGATGAATACTTGGCTTCCCCTCCTGTATCCCTTCAGTTGGTAACTGGTATAAACATTCTGCTTCAGCCAGAAACCCAGGAATCATCTCGATTTTTCCCTTTCATTCATTTGGACAAATATTGGTTGGGCACCTAGATAAGGCCTTCTTTAGGTGCTGGGGAAGCAGTTATTAACAAGACAGATGAGGTCCTGGTCTCTCTCCATTTCATCCCCCATGTTCTATGAAACACTGAGGCCTCTCCATTTTCCCTCCCAGTTACTTTTTGTTTTTTTCTCCTTCTTTCTATCCTCATTGCTCCTGGCTTCTCTGTCACAAACTATTGCAATAGCAATAACCTCCTTTCCAGTGTCTTTGCTCAGTCATGTCCTTCTTCCCCTCTATTCTCCTCTTTGTTACAGGGGATGGTTCTAACATGCAAGTCCAAACATTTCTTAGCTAATCAACATGTTTCATCATAGCATACCACCTAAGCTCCTCTGCATAATACACAAAGACACTTATCCAGCCCCTGCCCATTTGCACAATCTCCTTTTGCTTCATTCAGCCCCACACTTGGCAATATTAGCACATGTGTACATCCTGTGTCATGTGACTGCGTCCTCTGCTTCTGTGCAGGCTGTTCCACCTTCCTGAGCCACCCATGCTTCATAGGCATGCCTCCAAAACACTGTCCTTTAAGCCTCAACTCAAAAGATCATTCTTCTTTAGAGTCTTTAACTCTTCCAGAAATTTTTGTTTGTTTTTTGAGACGGAATCTCACTCTGTCACCCGGGCTGGAGTTCAGTGGCGCGATCTTGGCTTACTGCAACCTCCACCTGCCGGGTTTAAGTGATTCTCCTGCCTCAGCCTTCCGAGTAGCTGGGATTACAGGCCTGAGCCACTCTGCACCCGGCCTCTTCCAGAAAAATTTAACAATTAATCTCACTGCAGTTCATTGGTAACAATTCTCATATCTTTTTTAAACTATCTGGTATCTTTGCAAACCAGAACCACTACTTTCCTTTTATATCTATAGTGGCTGTCACATAAAAATACTCAACAGTTTTTTAAAGAATGAATATAAAAACGCATAGTCCTTGATGCAGTAAACCTACAGTCAATTTAGAAAAGCAAAACATGTACTTAAAGTTTTGCTAATTAACAACACTAAACCAGGAACCTTGTCTGGCACACACAACCTCTATCACAATGTCTAATACATATCTGGAATATAAATAGCACTGAATGCAAAGATGTACATAAGTGATAGAAAACGTGGAAGTCAGAAAGTAGAAATCTCATCTAGCGAGAACCGTCAGAGAACAGAACATGTCCTCCAATGTGTTTCTCATCCTTCCCTTTCACTTTGAGCAATCCTCCACAACTAGTGCTATAGCAGCCCGGCCGGTATTTGCTGTTCCATTCTCCCCTGCCTGGGCCCAGCTGCTTGACTCCAACAGTGCATAAACAACCAGTTCGTGCTACCTGAGATCCATCATGCTCGTTCAGTCCACCGTCAAGCTTCCTCTTGCCTGAAATGCCTGCCCTAGTCCTCTTTACCTCTCCCAGGACCTACTCATTCATGTAATGTTCTCTGACAAATTTGGATCTCTTATATTCTACCTATACAAAGCCTACATCGCACTTGTGGTTTTATTCATAATTTGGTATCTAATTAAATACTGTTTGGTCATTTATAATCACTGCTTTGAATTATGTGAAGGTACCATTTTCATAAATCAAAGCACTAGAATAGCAGCATTTCATAATCTCAATTTTGTCCCTCCACAAGATTAATCATAAATTCTTTCAATTCCTTTTGAATTCCCGACTGCATCATTCCTGTGCTGGATAGCTGGTGAAAAATCAATAATTACATGTTTATTGATTATTTCACTAACTGAAAGTCTCTCTGTGGACAGAGACTATCCTAGTTAGCTAATAATGCTATGTAGGCATTGATTGATTTGGATTGTAGTGAAGAAGTTAGGATCTAAATGAAGGGGGAGGGGAAATCTGTAGCACTGTTTGCATCTTTGAAATAGAAGTTAAAATCTCAACTGTAGCTTGTATTAAAATTGTATAATACAGTGATAAAAAAAATTTAGGGGCTGGGCACAGTGGCTCACGCCTATAATCCCAGCACTTTGGGAGGCCAAGGCAGGTGGATCACCCAAGATCAGGAGTTCAAGGCCAGCCTGGCCAACGCGGTGAGACCCTGTCTCTACTAAAAATACAAAAATTAGCTGGGCATGGTGGCAGGTGCCTGTAATCCCAGCTACTCGGGAGGCTGAGGCAGGGGAGTCACTTGAACCCGAGAGGCGGAGGTTGCAGTGAGCCAAGATCGTGCCATTGCACACCAGCCTGGGTGACAAAAGCAAAACTCTGTCTCAAAAAGAAAAAAAAATTAGAAGAAATATATTTGACTTCCTGGAAATTTAATCTATGCATCTAAGCACTTTATGCACATAGCTTTCTGTCAGTCACTGGCATATAGATCTTCTATGCTGTGGTAATTATGAAAGGTTGCCTCATATTTTCTGCCAAGTAATTTCTTATTTGCTTCAAGCCCTTAGTTATAAACTGTAACAGAAATAAGAGTGCATAAGTATAGCTTGATGTTTTTCTGTGGAAAAAAATGGAATGAATGTAACCCTACAGAATAGAAAAAGAAAATTGAAGCTGGGAGTGTCACAGAAGCAATCGGCTCAGGCTGTTCTTCAGAGAGCCCTGGTAGGGAGCAGGCAGAAGGAAGATGCCTGATGAATGAGAGCAGGCTGTGGCCAATTCCCTAATGTAACACGTCGTTCAATTGCACAGCACTGAGGTATTTTATAAACAAAACTGACACTGTATGCCCATATTCAATTTTTTATAACAGAAAAATGCTCATTATTTTCTTCTGTAATCACATCAGGAAGACTAGAAATCGTGAGAATTTTCTTCCTAAGAACCTCAAATTATCAAATCTTGGTTTTCATGGAATTAAATATCCTGTACTATAATGTCAAAATTGTCTGTTTTAAATTGTTTGAGTCTTTTAAAATAGTTTAAAAAGAAGTTAAGCTATTCACTTTCCCAACTGACTGAGAAACACATAAAAATTGTCACATGTGACTAGTACTCAAACAGGGTTAGACATGACAAAGATATATAGATACTTGCAAATCTTCCCCCATCTTTTTTCAAATGTATTTCTGAAGAGGGAATATACATTTAAGGATGATTCAAAGTGGGTAACCTTGATTTCACAGGGGAACATCCAGAGAACAAAAAGAGAAGGGGCCAAGTACAAATCAATCAACAACAAGCCCACGTTTTCAAGTTTGTTCTATACTTGCAGTAAGCTCATGTGGTTTCATCTTGTGGGAATTTAAGTTTACCCACAAACTGGTGCTTACATCCTTTATTTTCACAGTCTCATCTCCGACAGCAAGAGAGATACAGATTTGCCATTTTTTCTAGTCTCACCTCCTTTTGCTCAAGAGATATAAAAATGTGGGCCATATGTATCCCCAAGAAATGCATTTTATCACATTTTTGTATGCTCTGAGCACAGCACTGGATTTGTTGTTCCTATCAACCCTTCCACACTGTCTGTTCACTAGCACAGATGCAAGTCAGGACACCGTATTAATTTGGCCACAACAAGTGCCAGTCTACATTGCCTACATTTTAATGGTTTTAATCCTATGAGGTAGACACTATATTGTATCCATTGTGCTCAATGGCTAATGATGAAACATCATGGTCATGGCTGTACATGGTTCTAATGCTCTCAAAACCCTAGAATATCCATAACTGAATAATCATATGAACGGAACAGGAAGCCAAAAGTTTGTCACTATGAACAGGAGCTATACAGATCTAAGATAAACAGAGACTATATGCTCTTTAAGAGTTAATCCAAAATCTTTAGTCATCTTAATTTTAGTTTAGCATCCCCTAAAGTAGAGATTGTAACTGAATATGGGATACAAATGGCTCAAATGTCTAAAATCCTGTACCATTCAATACATCTTGTTCTGGTAGTAAGGACTTTCACTCGTTTGGGTCTTGTTTCTCACATATCAACCTAGATATATATTTTTTGTTTTACTTTAGTTTTGATTCAAATTGCATAAACTTCTATAATTTTCCTAAGACCTTTCACATGTATCTAACTTTTCATTCATATCTAATTTCACCTTCTTCCTAAAAACTGAATATATCCTCTCACAGTCAGTTGAAAAAAACAACTGAAACTGAATTAGGTTTATCTTGGTGTCTCTGTCTCAGAATCATTGTTTTGTTATATTAAGAATATTTAATCAAAAGATCGTTTCCTTCTTTCACAAATCAAAGGCATTACAAGCCCTTGAACTATAATCAAATATGGCTGCAAAAGTATCTTCACAAAAGGTTCCTCCAGATGGGAACTCCCACCAGTAATCAAGCGCCATTCTGTAAGCAATATTCCTTTGGTGGAAGAACCACAGCACCATCGTTGTGGCTCCTCTTACGTTTTCTCTTTCAGCCTTGACAGGAAAGGAAGAAGGGAGAAGAAAAATTAACTTGTCACTTAGAATTTCTTAATCCACTTGGAAATATCTTTTAAAACACTTGAAGTCATTCCTAGAGACAATCCTATTAGTTGTTATCTTTACCAGTTTTTTTCAAAAGAGTGAGATAACTGGAAGTGAGCAGCCAGAACTTAAATTAGCGAAATGTCCAAGATTAAGCACTCATGTCCTTGTACTACTTGGGACTTTGCTGAACTCTGCAAAGTACATTATCATATTAGAGGAATAAATTAGATTTAATAAATGATACTATTTTACCATATTAGAATAAGTGTTTGAAGAAATAACAAATTACATCTATTATTCCTTTACTATTAAACCTTTCCTTCTAAATGAAATACTTTAGGAAATTTAATCTATTGGAATTAAAAGACTGTTGGATCATCTGAGGATTACCATGTTTCTATGATGTTAAAAGTCACAATATTAATCTTTGTGTTAACTGGAGTGTGCTGAAATACACATGAATTTCACAGCACTGTCTACATAAATGTTTTAGAGTTCCAATATGCCCCTTTAGAACAATCCAAGGAAGAGCCTTCTAAACCATTCTGAACCCTTATGTAAAGAACTTAAGAATGAGCTCCTGCCACTTCCAGAGAAGTAGTTCTAATTTCTGGGGTATGCCCTAAGCACATCAAGTGAGAACACAAGCATGTACAGCTTTGTAACTTACAACACACAATGATTAGTGAGAATTGGTAAGAGAAACAGCAGGACAGGTGTGCCTCTAAAGTCTCTCCAAAGCACAGACTTGAATTACATCTTTTATAAATGAATTTTATGCTTCCTTTGAGGGTTTCATTAATGAATCCATGGCTTGAACCACTAGCTACTCTTGTCCAGGCAGTCCTTCAAGGTGGAACTAATTAGACCACTTCTAATTACAGTTACTTCATAGGCATGTTTTTTTCTCATGAGAATTTCATAATGATTACCATAAGGCACTCAGGGTTGCCACAGAGTTCTGACAATTTTCACTCCTTGTTATGTCTCTCTCTTTTGCCTTCAGGTCAAGCTGACTTGCACAATTTCTCCTGGGCATACTCTCTGAAACCTTTGATTCTTTTCCTCATTCCTATATAATAGATTTCCCCTTCTTGTTCTTACGTGCGAATGAAATCAGAGGCTATGCTGACAAGGTTCAGCCAGGTTGGAGAACTACCAATATACACAGTAAAACCTTTAGGTTTAACATCAAACCAACTACGGAAAAATCCTGCAAGCAGACCTAAGTAATTTATGGAAAAAATACCATAAGCTTAACTATAATTATATGCTTGTGACAAAAACATTTTTTCTTATTTGCTCCCAAGGTGGTATATATTTAAGATCTGTTACTATCACCACCACTCATACCTCCTGCATCAAAGTTTTAAAACCCATCTGAGACATCTTAGAATGTCCTGACACTCTCGTCTCAACTACTTTGCACTTTTCTTTCAGAATATTCATAGCAGCATCCTTTACCTTGTTTCCATGTTTCATCATCTTTCCCATCCCTAACAATGCCACCATCCACTTCTTCACCTAGATTAAGTCCTTACTTCCATTAACAAATCACTATTCTTGGTGCATTTTGAGGCCAGATGGTATTCTGACCACAGCATCTCATCTTGTTCCCCCAGGAGATGTGCTCTAACCAATCTTATGAGTTGCCGTTATACTGCCAAGTATGGCTTGCCACAACATACCCACTTCGAAACTCACTGCTTGACGCTGTTGACGGAGTTGTTATGACTTTTCTTTTCTTTTTTTTTTTTCTGAGACGGATCTCTGCTCACTTCAAGTTCCGCCTCCTGGGTTCACGCCCTTCTCCTGCCTCAGTCTCCCGAGTAGCTGGGAATACAGGCGCCTGCCACTACACCGGGCTCATTTTTTTGTATTTTTAGTAGAGACGGGGTTTCACCGTGTTAGCCAGGATGGTCTCGATCTCCTGACCTAATGATCTGCCCATGTCGGCCTCCCAAAGTGCTGGGATTACAGGCGTGAGCCACCACGCCGGACCCCAGCAGTTCTTAAACATACCCTGTTCTTTTCTCCTCCTTCTGGGTTGCGGCAAAGTTCTCCCTTCTGATTTAAACAGCACTCTTCACTGTATGTATGACTTTTCTTTCTAGCCAAAGAGAGATCCAGTTGTTGTTTTTTTTCCTGCGCATTTTTAAAGGATTTTTATTCACTTCCCAGATCTTGTTACTCTTAACTACTATTCATGTAGAGTCACTTCCTATTGTTTCCTTCCTCCTCTTTTTACTACTTGCACAACATAATCTCTCAAAATCCTTCCTTCTTAGCACCAGCTCTGAAGTAATATCCAACAAGTATCTCTTGCCTTGTCTAAAAATCTTCCTAAGCCTGATTTCATTAAGATTCACTGTGGGTTTGTGTTCTGCATACCAAGTGAGCTTGGTTCCAATTCTTTTCATGAAAAAAACTCTCACTATGTCAATTGCTAAACATTTCTACATGACAATACAAATGTGGATTTTCACCTGTTTCTTTGTAACTTGACAAATATAAAAATATAAATTGCTCATATATTTCCCAAAGCTACTCGAAGAATAATGTTTAATAGAAAGCTGAATTTGAGAATGAAATAATTCTATAGCACTGGTGGTTGTTTGAATATGCCATTGCTTATGTTATTATGGGCTGTTAAGTCAAGAAATTCCCATTATAAGAAATTCCAGGAACGTGACATAAGATATAAAAATCGATGCTTAAAAATGATGCCTTCAAGTCATTTCATTACATTTCCATGTTTGATCCTTGAAAAATTTTTATTTGGATCAAATAATGCCCTGAAGCAATTTGGGCTATAGCCAAAAAAATAAAACAAACAAACAAAAAATAGAAAGAAAAATTGTACTACTCCTGACTCCTGTTCCCGACCCAAGAGGTTAACTAGGAGCCAGGAATGCCTGCTTTCCAGACTTCATAAAATGGGGGGATGAAATCAGGTACACACAGTTAAGGTCAGGCCAGAGTTGCTGAGAAGAGGAAAGAAATATGCATTTATTGAGTACCTACTATGTGCTAGGTTGGCCAGTGGACTAATGCTTACACATTAAATCTCACTTAATCCTTAGAATAATCTGAAGAGATATTATCATCCCTTCTTGTTTCCCAGAAAGAAGCATTTGGGAAGGGGGTGCTGAAGGTGTGAGAGAGGGGCACAACCCCAGTCAGACTTGCTTCTCCTTCTCTGCTGCATGGACATGGACAGTGTTTAAGAGCACAGGCTCTGGAACCAGGCTGTCTTCAGACTCAGACTCCACCACCTAGCAGCCACGTCGCTTTCAGACATCCATGTGCGCATCAGCATCACCCCACACATACTGCCCTGACAGGTTTCAGTGTCTCATCTACATACAAAGGCTCTAAGTGGCCTCAAATGTTCAGGAAGGTCTCATTTTCATTTTGTTCTTTCCTGATTTGTGTTATGATGACACCAAGGAGAGACAGCTACATAATTTGTGGGACCCATTGTAGAATAAAAAGGCAAACTCCCTTGTTCAAAAAGCAGGGAGAAATGCCATTAAAGATACTAAAATATAAAGCATTTTTCTGTCTTCACTGATCTCTCAACATTATAGTGACTTAGAATGAGTAAGAATAAGCTTAGAATGACTAATCTTAACTTAGAAAGACAACACAATGTCTTTTATTTGCATTTATGCCATTCTAAGTTAAAAAATTAAAATATTAAATTTTACCATTCTTTTTATATTGTTCAATGCCACTTTAAAATAGAAAATATTGTGATTTGGAAGGAAAATTTGAAAGGACAGATCAATTTGGGTGAAAAGTTGAGGAAGAGAGAGGAGTTGAGGGTAGTTCTCATTTCTCTCATTTCTCCCTGCTTTTTGAACAAGGCAGTTTGCCTTTTTATTCTGCAATGCCAGTTTAAAATAGAAAAGTATTTAACACACATGCAAAATCACCAAAATTACACAATTTATCTTTCAAAGCTTGTGCATGCATATGTACTTCCTTATTAACAGAACACCAGAGACACTACACAAATTTAAGTTAACTCTCTTTATTTCAGTTGTTGATATGCACACTATCAACACTCTCGACCTTTGGCTACTGATGAGTTAGGTAGGAGTGAGAGGAAAAGGAATTGTGGACTTCCTTCTCTTTCTCTTTTCTTCTCTGTCATCATTTTCAGTGTAAATAGTTAGCTAATACAGAAAAGTAGCAGGAATAATGATGAAATAATAGGGTTCCTTGATGGTTCATGTTTCTTAGACCACCACTCCCTTCTTCCTGCACTTGAAGTAAGTTCTGGCCCAAATGGAGCATGGCCTCTTGGGACTGTCAGATCCCCCACTTAGTCATTAAACATAATATATTTAGCATGTACTCATTTTGCATATCACTGAACTCCCAGTACTGTGGAAACGTTGTTCTCATGGGATATCACAAGCCTTACATGTGAAAGAGCAAACATGCATATTGTATTTATGGGTCTCCTCTGTTACCACTCATGTTTGTTGCTTCATGGACTTCACTTTCAAAACACAGTTCAAAGATAAAAGTATTAAGAATTTCAAGACAGTGACACAGAGCATTAAACCAAGCAACAGGGCGCTTTGGAACTTAAAGCCCCATTCAACCGCACAAGTTTCATGCCTTGGCCCTCTTACAGTTACTAATACCAATCTGGCCTTATTACAAAAAAAAAAAAAAAAAAAAAAAACCCCGTTGGGGATCCTGTTAATAAAATATTTCTAGGATCTAGCTTCAAAGATTCTCATGCAAGTGGTATAAGACAGGTTCCAGAAAGTGTATTTTTGAAACATTCCCTAAGTGATTGTAAAGAACTTCTCAGTTTGGAAACACTCTAGAGCACTTCCAAGTCACTTTCTAGGTACTGGCCATGGCAGTAAACTACTTTTCTTCCTCTTATCTACTCCATCATTTACTACCAGAGTTGATACTCAGGGAAGGTCTAGAGTGGAAGGAGTAGCAGAGGAAAGGAAAGCAACCTGATGGACTCATGGCATGGGAATAGGATGCTATCATCTGCTTGATGGGTGATTAGTTCCCTGGCTCTCCTTATCCCCTCCTCTTGGTGCATCCACAGTCCTTTGCCCTGGGACAGGTCTATAGGCAGGAGCACCTGTAAATTAAATTCAGCCTTTTCCCCCCAACTGTTCCTTTCCCAGGCTCCTAACTCCATGACTGACCCTGCCACTGAACCTGTTCTTTAAGCCAGATTCTGCAGAACCACCCTCAACTCCTCTCTCTTCCTCAACTCTTCACCCAAATTGATCTGTCCTTTCAAATTTTCCTTCCAAATCACAAGCAAATTTCCTCCCCCTTTTTCTGTCCCCTCTGCCACTACTTTAATTTATTTAGGTGTTTAATGTATTTCAGTATCATTTCCTCTTCTGAATCACTTGAATGACATTCCAGTGAGCCTCCTTATCTATCTCTATATTCTATCTTCAACATTACTAGGAGATTCTTCTAACATCCAGATCTAATACACTTCTCTTATTCAATATCATTTCATGATTCCTAAGAGTCTCCGGTAAAATACTTAAATAATTCATTGTAGCATATTAGGCCCTTAAAGATATAGCCCTTTCTCCTTTTTCAGTTTCCTTTCCTGCCACAGGCAGTAAATGCCAGTCAAGCCCACATCCCAGCAGTTCTTCTTCTTCTTCATTTTTTTTTTAGACGGTATCTCGCTCTGTCGCTCAAGCTGGAGTGCAGTGGCGCGAACTCGGCCCACTGCAAGCTCCACCTCGCGGGTTCACACCATTTTCCTAACTCGGCCTCCCGAGTAGCTGGGACTATAGGCATGCGCCACCACGCCCGGCTAATTTTGTTTTTGTATTTTTAGTAGAGACGGGATTTAACCGTGTTAGCCAGGATGGCCAAGATGGTCTCGATCTCCTCACCTCGTGATCTGCCCACCTGAGCCTCCCAAAGTGCTGGGATTACAGGCGTGAGCCACCGCACCCGACCCCAGCAGTTCTTAAATACACCCTGTTCTTCTCTGTTCCTCCTGGGTTGCTGCAAAGTTCTCCCTTCTGATTTAAACAGCACTCTTCACTGTATCCTCTTTTTTCATCTAACAAGCTCTTGGTTGTCCTTTTCTGGGTGAGCTCAGAAACAAACTGAAAAATCGCCTTTTTGCTTTCCTAACCCTCCTCCTCACCTTGTCTTAATGGCTGCTCTCATTTGTTTCTACTCTGCTCTTCATGGAACTTGAAACAAACCTCCTATCTCCTCCTCACCAGGCCATCAAGGACCTAAGGATAATAATGATGCTCCTGGCATGAAATGGGCTCTCAAGGAGAGCACAAGACAGAAAGGAAAGAAGGATATAGCTGAAATCAATACGCCCTCCCACTACCTTACAGTTCAACTGGCACAATACTGGCTCCATTGCAATAACCTGGACAATTTGAAAGACAATTCAAATCCCCTCCAGAAGCTCTCAGAAAAATTTCCATTCGCAACCCACAGAAAAATCTCATGTTTTCTCCTCCACCCCTCCCAATTTCTTCTATATCCCAACAGCTGCCTGAAAGACTATCTCCAACCTCTAGTAGTAGTTTTTCTCCTTTCTGCCTTTCTAACTGCCTTCCTGAATCTACGTTTTCTCCGGAAACATTGAACTTTCCATTTTAAATATACAACCTAGCTAACCTGATGCAGCATTGCAGGTGGGAAGAAATCACCAGAATGAGAGGAAGTAAGAAAGAGACTTGCCTTAAGTTCTCAATGTACTTGGTCAATTGTAGGCCACTTAATACAGTTGCTCTTGACCATGACTGTATATTAGACTCACCTAGAGAGTTTTCAAAAGTAACTCTGCTCAGAACCTTTAGAAAAGCAGAGGCAGCGTTCAAGTATCTCTAAATAATATCTCTGTCTTCCACTTTCCATTGCCTCAGGAGCCCACCTCTCCACCCTGTCTGGAAACCTACATCCCTGCAGATCTTTCTCTCCTTTACCCTGATCAAAGTAACAATAGAAGCCCAGTCAACAGACAAAGCATCATTCCTATAAATACAGATGGAGGAGTCTGTGTATACTCATAATAAATTTTTTCTATGTCAAGGACTCAATTCAACTTTTTCCCCCATGCTTAAACCTCTTACATCTAGGGGGTTCTTATGTCCTTCCTCTAAGCAGAAGTCTTTGCCTCAGTTTCCTGACTGCTAGCCTCAGTATTGAATTATTCTTTTGCCCCACCCACTAACATACTTTTCAGAAGCTCAGTGACGTATTTGGATCCCTGCTTCCTGTGAACAGATCTCTTGCTATATACCAACTGATCATATAGACTTCTTAATCCCACCAAGGATACTGCTAGCATCTTCCCCTAAGTGATTAATGCTGGGTCTCTCCCAACCACTCCCTTGTCCTGTGGGTCTTTAAGAACTGTCTCCTGAGTGCTCTGGGTCCTGTAACTCACTGTATTGCATGAATGGCTCTGAACTAATGCAAGGAGAGAGAGAAGAGGGAACACAGAAACAACCCACCTTTAAATGGTCATGGGGCATGGTTAAGAGCTTTTGTAATAGAATAATGATAACATATTCTGAGCAATGATAGGAATAAATTGATCTTTATACTATTCTCAAATCATAGAAAGAACTTCAAAGCTGACGCTAGGTCATCTCAGCCTTTTGAATCTTCTTAGCTACCAGAGCAGTTCTACTCCATTGTGAAGTTCTCCTTATTGTAAAGTGCATACTGAATTTCAATCCGACAAAAGGAGATTTTAATCCCATTCAACTTTTTAGGTGATCATTGATCATTCCCCAGGTTGACCAGAACCCTCATGGCTTCAAAGACGTAAACTCTTGGTGCTGTTTCTGGGGCTGGGAATAACAACAGCCAGTTGCACATGTACCTAAATGCTGACAAGAGACTAAATGTGTATTATAACTTACCATACTGATCTGTAATTCAGAACCAGTCAGTAGAATAAAGCTGACGGAACTCCTGAATTTCCTTTCAGTGAGCTTTCCCCATGTGTCTTCTCATTCCAGGGTTGAATGGCGATGACTTCCTGGCTGTGGGCCTGCTCAATGGCAGTGTGGTTTATAGTTATAACCTGGGGTCTGGCATAGCAAGCATCAGGAGTGATCCCCTCAATCTGAGCCTTGGAGTCCACACTGTTCATCTGGGGAAGTTCTTCCAAGAGGGCTGGCTGAAGGTAAAGAGTCATTCCTTTGTCTCTTCCACAAAGTGAGCACTAGTATATTGTGGGATCTGTGCTAAGGTACAGAGATGAATAGCCCATGATGCCTGCATCCACGAAATTCACAGACTATTGTACCAACTAGGGAAATAGAGAGATGATTACAATTAAGTGGTGTGAGAACAGATAAGAGGGATTACTAACATAGATAAGGGTGAGAGAGAGGAGTCAGAAAGTGCTTCCCAGAGAAGGTGATGCTTGAGCATAACTTCAAATAGGAGTTAGGAAAGAACACAATGGTCAGTATTAAATTAAGGAATGGTCAGTATTAGCCTAAGGAATGCAAGTAGTTCAGCGTGGTTTTGAGGTCAGGAGATGGGGGAGCAAGAGAAGTGGTTAGAGACAGATAAGGTCTATATTATCAAAGGGCTTAGATGTGCTAAGAAGTTTATATTTTTATCAAAAGAACTATGATGAGCTACTTAAAACAGGAAGGTGGGTACCATGTTGATTTCTAATTTTTGATAAATGACTCTGGTGGTTCTATGGAGAATTGATAGAAGAGAAGGAAGGCTAAATGGAGGGGAATCAGCAGGATGCCAGCACCTAATCTTTGAAGAACTTTGATTTTGATTGAAATGCAAAACCATGATTGCTCTATTAATATATCCGTGGTAACAGACACCAGCAGAGAAGCAGAGAATTGAGTGGTATCGTGTTTTATATTTCTTCAAAATCCCTGTCTTTGTAAAATTTTTATGCCAAGTTAATGGGAAATAACAAGAGTATCTTAACAGTTCTCCCTGGGGAATTAATTCCTTTTTAAATAGGTTTTGATTTTTTTCTCCTTTTGAAGGTAGATGATCATAAAAATAAATCCATTATCGCCCCAGGAAGACTGGTTGGTCTCAATGTCTTCAGTCAGTTTTATGTAGGTGGCTACAGTGAATATACTCCAGATCTCTTACCAAATGGAGCAGATTTTAAAAATGGTTTTCAAGGTAAGGCATGGACATTTTTTATACTATACCTACTTATTTCAAATGTTGAGGGAAAAAATATTTTAAAGAGTATACTTCTATTTCCCAAACCAGCTACATAGTTTTCTTTCAGACTTGAACAAAGTTTGATTTTAATCAGAAACATTCATTTAGTATTTTATTTTTTGAGAGGAGTTTCGCTCTTGTTGCCCAGGCTGGAGTTCAATGATGCAATCTTGGCTCACCACGACCTCCACCTCCTGGGTTCAAGCGATTTTCCTGCCTCAGCCTCCCAGGTAGCTGGGATTACAGGCATGCACCACCATGCCCAGCTAATTTTGTATTTTCAGAAGACGGGGTTTCTCATGTTAATCAAGCTGGTCTCAAACTCCCGACCTCAGGTGATCCACCTGTCTGGGCCTCCCAAAGTGCTGGGATTACAGGCATGAGCCACCATGCCTGGCCTCATTTACTGTTTATTGACCACTTACTGCATATGTATTAGATGTTTAGAATGTTTTAATGAACAAATCAAAGATTTCTGCACCTATTCTAGTTGGAGAGAGGAACACTAAATGTAATTAATTAATTATCTAGTCATATAATGTGATAAGTTCAGTGGGAAAATGGAAATCGAGAGCATGATTTTAAGCAACCAGGATTATGGGTAATTGTTTATACAGGGTGCTTTTTAAAATAGGCTGAGCAGGGTAGACTTCAAAGAGTCACAGTAAAAATTGAAACTCCATCTAACTTTGGAGTTTAAAAGGCAAGAGACAGACAGCAGTTAACCCATCCATACTACCAAGGGGTAGCCCACAGAGGCCAGAGCCAGCCAAGAGGATTAAGGGGAACATTGTGTTTGGGTGAGTCACAGTCTGTCTTATTGCCACAGTCTGTCTTCCTGTGTTCAAATAGGAATACAGGCTTGGATCTTCCTTATAAAGCTGATTCATACTGTAATAGCATTCTAAAATAAAGACATGCTTTGAATTGTTATAATAATTTATTTGGTGAAAATAGACTTTTTGGTAGATCCTGGTCCCAGGGTATTTGTTCAAAGGTCTGTTCTTATGGTGTCCTCAGCCACTCAACCAGGTCCAGTCTACTCTCCATGAAAAGTAAAGGGTCAGAGATAAGGATCCCTGAGAGACAGGAGCTGTCATCAAGCACCATTTCAAGCATTTGAGTTATCTACCTACTTCATTGCATTCTTTTCCCAACCTTGACTGACTTCTGCCTAAACACAAATGCAGGAGGCCATGTACTTGAAACATATAAAAGCAACACAGCTAATCCAGCATAATACAAGGTCAGGTTCTAATAAAATTATTTTGTCAAGGCTCTCAAAGAAACTTTTTCTTTGAACTTGTAATCAGTGCTGATTCTCAGAAGGGTGTCTTAAAGAATAGTTTAGAGCATATTAATCCACTAACGGTAATAGAGAGTTCAATGATTTTTTCACAGCAGGAAACAGTATGAAAAGGATTGTAAAGGCATAACAAATCAATGAGTTTTTTAAAACATTATATTCAATGAAAGGGATAGGTAAAGCTATGAATGTGAAAGAAGTATATCTTCCACTAAATGAAGCAGAGACACTGAAGGGTGGTAATCAAAACCTGTTGTCTTTTATTAATAGACACAATCCTTATATAAGTACTTTGAAATGGATAATTCTTCTGTATGAGAGGCTAGTATAGCATCAAAGATAAGAGTGTGGCTTCTAGAACCCAACTTGCAAGATACATGCCAAACCTCTGCCACCTATATGGTTCATGACTTGGCCAGTCACCTAAACTCCCCCTGCCTTATCTGTAAAATGAGATAATAACAGCACTTCTCTTGCTATGTAGTTCTGAGAGTGAGTTAATGGAGAGAGAACACAGATTAGTGCCTGGCTTAGAGCAAGTCCTATGTGTTAGCACTGATGATGGTGCTAAACGTGGGAGAGGCACAGCTCCAGTCACATGCTTGCTCCCCTTTCTCTGCAACACAAACAGAGGTTAACAGCACAGACTCTGTAATCAGCTTGTCTTCAGATGCAGACACTGTCACCTATTAGCTACTAACTTTTAGCCTGTTATTTAGATTCTCTGCACCTCCATTTTCTCCTCTGCAAAATAGAAATACCTACTCCATAGAGTTTTTATGGATTGATCGAGTAAGTAAAATAATTGTGTTAAGTGCTTAGCCCAGAAACCAGCATTCAATAAGGACTAAATAAATGTTAACTCATTACTCTATCCTGCTATCATAGGTTTCAATATTTGCACATTTGTTGAAGTCTAATGCTTCCTGGTTTCCTTTGATGTTGTTTTCTCCATTCTATTAGGAACTTTTCTTTGTATCTTAAGGATGAGAATAAAAAGAGGTTTTCATCAAGACCTGTCATTTTCTCCTTAAGTGTGCCAATGAGCCTGAGATCAGCACACACATAGCTGGCCCCTTCTCTGACAGCAACACTAAGATTGCACACTCCTGGAAGTATGTCAACTGCCACAGTCCTTAGTGAGAATGGGAATCTTGGGCGAGTCTTCTTGGGAATTGCCACTTATGCAACAGTCTTATAGAAAATTCAGGACCTTGAGATCCCCTAATTTTATCACTCATCTCTTGGATCCTCTCTTAATGTCTGCCTTCCCTCCACTCTAAACTAGCATTTACTATTTATTATAAATCATACCATATTGTTACCATTCTACTATGACAACCAAATTGCAACTGTACCAAAAAGCCATGGTTCCCAAAGCTGATCTCTACTGGTTCTGAAGAATAATATAAGATAACTTCTTAAAAATGCAGATTTCTGAAGCCTACCCAAGAACTATTGAATTGAAATCTTTACAGTGGGTTCTAAAAATTTGCATTTTAACAAGCCTCCCAGATTTGGAAGCCACCATGTATTTTTTAAATTGTCTCACTCTCTCTTTTTTTTTTTACTTTAAGTTCTAGGATATAAGTACAGAACGTGCAGGTTTGCTACATAGGTATACATGTGTCATGGTGGTTTGCTACACTCATCAACCTGTCATCTAGGTTTTAAGCCCTGCATGCATTAGGTATTTGTCCTAAGGCTCTCCCCGCCCTTGCCCCCCACCCCTCAACAGGCCCTGGTATGTGATGTTCCCCTCCCTGTGTCCATGTGTTCTCATTGTTCAACTCCCACTTATGAGCGAGAACATGAGGTGTTTTATTTTCTGTTCCTGTGTTAGTTTGCTGAGAATGATGTGGAAGCCACCACATTAATTAGTCATAATGATGCAAAGCAAATGGAATTTTCTGAATTTAATAATTACAGTAAAGATATCACATTTGTCCTTAGAATTACAATTAAATCATGCAATAAAATATTATCTGATCTAGGCTTTAACATTTTTATAAACTCTTTATTTTACTTTTTTTTTTTTTTTTTTTAGACAGAGTCTCACTCTGTCATCAAGGCTGGAGTACAGTGGTGCCATCTCAGCTCACTGCAACCTCCATCTCCAGGGCTCAATTAATCCTCCCATCTTAGCCTCCCATGTAGCTGAGCCACCAAACCCAGCTAACATATCCTTACAAAGCTGATTTATCTTGAAGTAGAGTTATAAAATAAAGACATGCTTTAAATTGTTATAACAATTCATTTGGTGAAAATAGCTTTTCAGTAGATCCTAGTCTCAGGGTACTTGGTCAAAGGTCTGTTTTTATGGTGTTCTCAGCCATTCAACCAGGTCTGGCCTACTCTCCATGAACTTGAGAACTGCATCATCACACCCGGCTAATTTTTGTATTTTTAGTAGAGACAGGGTTTTTCCAGGTTGCCCAGGACGGTCTCAAAATCCTGGGCTCAAGCCATCCGCCTGCCCCGGCCTCCCAAAGTGCTGGAATTGCAGGCTTGAGCCACCGCACACAGCCGATTCCTATAAACTCTTGATAAATAACTCTAATCCAAAGTTCGTGATCTGAAATACAAATCCTTACTGATAATAAAGCCCATTTGTTTTTGTTCTAAAAAATGGCTTATAATGAACCATTATTTTTTCTATGACTTTTAATGCTCATAAAGGTATTAACCACCTTAAATAATCTACATCTGCCAAATACACTGTGCCTTACTGTTTTATCTGCCTTAATAAGAGCAGTTCTCCTCTTCTTTGCTTTCCAAAGTTGCACCTGCTACAAAGCTGCAGAGTTCTCAGAGTGAGGCTCATGAATGGTGGTCTCAGACTGGGCATAGAATGAAGGAAGGAAGAAAAGAAGATATGGACTGATAACAGATCTCCAGCACCTGGAATGGTGCTTTCACACAGTACATGCTTGTGACATGTTGTTACCACCAGATCTTTCCCAGACTCTCTTACAGCTATGCATGACCATGTGCCTGAGTTCTGGCCAGTGAGATGTCAGCAGGTGTAATAGTTGCCACTTCCAGGCCTTACCTATGAAAATCCTCTGCATAGTCCTGTACTGTTTGCCAACCCACCTTGATGCCAACCCTAACCACCCTTTGGACTTTACATGAACAGGAAATAAGCTTCTAGTGTTACAGCAACTAGTGCTTATTGATATGGAGGTTATTAAATATTTACTACTCAACTGAATAGAGTGGACATGAGATAGATTCAGATTCATTAACAACCCTGTAAAGGAGAATTATTCTCATCTAAAAATAGCCAACACTGTCAGTACTTTTGGTTTCTTGCGAGTTCAATTTTTTTCTCTCTCCTTTTTTTAATCATATGAGATTCTTCAAACAAGAGCCCATACGGGAAAATGTAGTTAGTTTACTGCAATAATTTAAAAACCTTCTGCTGTTTAAAAAAAAAAAAAAAAGTTATTACTTGTTTGGTATCTAATCAGTCTAATTTTCAATATACACATGGCTCATGGCTCCATATCACATACAAGATATATGCATTATGTACTGAATGTTTGTCTCACGGTACTACACCAAGCAGATTATGTTTTATCTACTATATTAATAATAAAATAATATATATTCCACAAATGTCTTCCAGTTTAATCACTCCAATTGCTTAAAAAACATGATATGTTGACTGACATGAAGCATCTCTCTGTAAAATAAATGCATTTCGCTATTTGTATTGGCTAAATGTTTCTCTAAATTGACACATTTTTAGTGAAAAACGTATTTCAATAGTTCGTTATAACAAAAGCATTTTATTTACCCATATAAAAAAGAAACAGTTTAAAATGAACACTTCCAGACATTAAGTTATAGTAACTTAACAAAGTATTCCTGTGTATGATTATAAAAAAAATTAAAAATCCAGTATTAGCATCCAATAATTTTTGCTAAGAAGAAATCTGCAATTTTATGACGTAGAAATAGAAGATACCTGAGACAGTGTGATAGAGGGTGGAATGGTGGCATGGAACCCAGGACCTACTCATTTATAGGCGTTGCACAGATAGTTTATTTATATTATTTATTCCTCCTAACTCATGAAATAGCTACTTTTGTCCCCATTTTAATGGTAAAAAGATTAGCTTCGGTTAGACTTTGCATTATGTAGCCATTGTGTGGGAGAGATCATATCTGAACTCAGACTTACCTGACTCTGTCATCTACTTATACTTTTGCTTTCTGCAAAGTGCATTTCACTCTGTAAAAGGCATGGGAAGTCATGCTTTGATAATTGAGCTAGTTGGTTATTCATTTGTAAAGCATCTAGCATTCATTCATTTCTTCAGTCAGTACAGTATTTTGGTCATGGCCTATGTGTGCGTGTAATAGTAAATGGCAGTACTTGGAGGAAAACAAAGATTAAGCCTGAGGAAAAACAATCACTGCTCTCTCATAAGGAGAAAATATTGATGCATGCAGAGAATGGTGCTTTTCAGTAAAAATGCTAGTGAAAACTAAGTTGGAAAGTACATTCTCTACCTTCCATAACTGAACCCATTTTTTTTTCCACCATGAGAAATTACTTCATGCTTTTTGTTTCTGAAAACGTTTTGAGAGATCATTCCAAAATGGCAGAATAGGAACAGCTCAAGTCTGCAGCTCCTAGTGTGAGCGATGCAGAATATGGGTGATTTCTGCATTTCCAACTGAGGTACCATGTTCATCTCACTGGGACTTGTTGAACAGTGGGTGCAGCCCACAGAGTGTGAGTCGAAGCAGGGCAGGGCATCGCCTCACCCGGGAAGTGCAAGGGGTCGGGGAATTCCCTTTCCTAGTCAAGGGACACCGTGACAGATGGTACCTAGAAACTTGGGACACTTCTGCCCTAATACTGCGCTTTTCCAACGGTCTTAGCAAATGGCACACCAGGAGATTATATCCGGTGCCTGGCTCAGAGGGTCCCACACCCACGGATCCTTGCTCACTGCTAGCACAGCAGTCTGAGATGGAAAAGCAAGGCGGCAGCAAGGCTGGAGGAGGGGCGTCCGCTATTGCTAAGGCTTGACTAGGTAAACAAAGCCGCCAGGAAGCTCGAACTGGGTGGAGCCCACCGCAGCTCAAGGAAGTCTGCCTGCCTCTGTAGACTCCACCTCTTGGGGCAGGGCAGAGCTGAACAAAAGGCAACAGAAACTTCTGCAGACTTAAACATCTCTATCTGACAGCTTTGAAGAGAGCAGTGGTTCTCCCAGCAGGGAGTATGAGATCTGAGAATAGACAGACTACCTCCTCAAGTGGATCCCTGACCACCGAGCAGCCTAACTGGGAGAGACCTCCCAGTAGGGGTGAACTGACACCTCATACAGCCGAGTGCCCCTCTGAGATGAAGCTTCCAGAGGAAGGATCAGGCATCAACATTTACTGTTCTGCAATATTTGCTGTTCTGCAGTCTCCACTGGTGATATCCAGGCAAACAGGGTCTGGAGTGGACCTCCGGCAAACTCCAAAGGACTTGCAGCTGAGGGTCCTGTTAGAAGGAAAACAAACAGAAAGAAATAGCATCAACACCAACAAAAAGAACATCCATACCAAAACCCCATCTGTAGGTCACCATCATCAAAGACCAAAGGTAGATAAAACCACAAAGATAGGGAGAAACCAGAGCAGAAAAACTGAAAATTCTAAAAATCAGAGTGCCTCTTCTCCTCCAAAGGAGAGCAGCTCCTCGCCAGCAACGGAACAAGCTGGACAGAGAATGATTTTGACGAGTTGACAGAAGTACACTTCAGAAGATCAGTAATAATAAACTTCTCCGAGCTAAAGAAGAATGTTCGAACCCATCACAAAGAAGCTAAAAACCTTGAAAAAAGATTAGACAAATGGCTAACTAGAATAAACAGCATAGAGAAGACCTTAAATGACCTGATGGAGCTGAAAACCATGGCACGAGAACTACGTGATGCATGAACAAGCTTCAGTAGCTGATTCGATCAAGTGGAAGAAAGGATATCAGTGATTGAAGATCAGATGAATGAAATGAAGCAAGAAGAGAAGTTTAGACAAAAAAGACTAAAAAGAAATGAACAAAGCCTCCAAGAAATATGGGACTATGTAAAAAGACCAAATCTACATCTGTTTTATGTACCTGAAAGTGACAGGGAGAATGGAACCAAGCTGGAAAACACTCTCCAGGATATGTTCCAGGAGAACTTCCCCAACATAGCAAGGCGGGCCAACATTCAAATTCAGGAAATACAGATACGCCACAAAGATACTCCTCGAGAAGAGCAACCCCAAAACACATAATTGTCAGATTCGCCAAGGTTGAAATGAAGGAAGAAATGTTAAGGGCAGTCAGAAAGGTTGGGTTACCCGCAAAGGGAAGCCCATTAGACTAACAGCAGACGTCTCAGCAGAAACTCTACAAGCCAGAAGACAGTGGGGGCCCATATTCAACATTCTTAAAGGAAAGAATTTTCAACCCAGAATTTCATATCCAGCCAAACTAAGTTTCATAAGCAATGGAGAAATAAAATCCTTTACAGACAATCAAATGCTGAGAGATTTTGTCATCACCAGGCCTGCCCTACAAGAGCTCCTGAAGGAAGAAGTAAACATGGAAAGGAACAACCGGTACCAGTCACTGCAAAAATATGCGAAATTGTAAAGACCATCAATGCTATGAAGAAACTGCATCAACTAACAGGCAAAATAACCAGCTGACATCATAATGACAGTATCAAATTCACACATAACAATATTAACCTTAAATGTAAATGGGCTAAATGCCCCAATTAAAAGACACAGACTGGCAAATTGAATAGAGTCAAGACCCATCAGTGTGCTGTATTCAGGAGACCCATCTCATGTGTAGAGACACACATAGGCTCAAAATAAAGGGATGGAGGAAGATCTACCACACAAATGGAAAACAACAAAAAAGCAGAGGTTGCAATCCTAGTCTCTGATAAAACAGACTTTCAACCAACAAAGTAGTAAAGGGATCAATTCAACAAGAAGAGCTAACTATCTTAAATATATATGCACCCAATACGGGAGCACCCAGATTCATAAAGCAAGTCCTTAGAGACATACAAAGAGACTTAGACTCCCACACAATAATAATGGGAGACTTTAACACCCCACTGTCAACATTAGACAGATCAATGTGACAGAAGGTTAACAAGGATATCAAGGACTTGAACTCAGCTCTGCACCAAGTGGACCTAACAGACTTCTACAGAGCTCTCTATCCCAAATCAACAGAATGTACATTCTTCTCAGCACCACATCGCCCTTATTCCAAAACTTGACCACACAGTTGGAAGTAAAGCACTCCTCAGCAAATGTAAAAGAATAGAAATTACAACAAACTGTCTCTCAGACCACAGTGCAATCAAATTAGAACTCAGGATTAAGAAACCCACTCAAAACCGCACAACTACATAGAAACTGAACAGCCTGCTCCTGAATGACTACTGGGTATATAACGAAATGAAGGCAAAAATAAAGATGCTCTTTGAAACCAATGAGAACAAATACACAACATTCCAGAATCTCTCTGACACATTTAAAGCAGTGTGTAGAGGGAAATTTATAGCGCTAAATGCCCACAAGAGAAAGCAGGAAAGATCTAAAATAGATACCCTAACAACACAATTAAAAGAACTAGAGAAGCAAGAGCAAACACATTCAAATGCTAGCAAAAGAAATAACTAAGATCAGAGCAGAACTGAAAGAGATAGAGTCACAAAAACCCCTTCAAAAAATCAATGAATCCAGGAGCTGGTTTTTTGAAAAGATCAACAAAATGGATAGACCACTAGCAACCTAATACAGAAGAAAAGAGAGAAGAATCAAATAGACACAATAAAAATTTTAAAGGGGATATCACCATGGAAATACAAACTACCATCAGAGAATACTATAAACACCTCTCCACAAATAAACTAGAAAATCTAGAAGAAATGGATAAATTCCTGGACACAAAAACCCTCCCAAGACTAAACCAGGAAGAAGCTGAATCCCTGAATAGACCAATAGCAGGCTCTGAAATTGAGGCAATAATTAATAGCCTACCAACCAAAAAAAGTCCAGGACCAGATGAAATCACAGCCGAATTCTACCATAGGTAAAAAGAGGAGCTGGTACTATTCCTTCTGAAACTATTCCAATCAATAGAAAAAGAGGGAATCCCCCCTGACTCATTTTATGAGGCCAACATCATTCTGATACCAAAGCCTGGCAGAGACACAACAAAAAGAATTTTAGACCAATATCCCTGACGAACATTGATGCAAAAATCCTCAATAAAATACAGGCAAACCGAATCCAGCAGCATATCAGAAAGCTTATCCACCGTGATCAAGTCAGCTTCATCCCTGGAATGCAAAGCTGGTTAAACATATACAAACCAATAAATGTAATCCATCATATAAACAGAACCACAGACAAAAACCACATGATTATCTCAATAGATGCAGAAAAGGCCTTCAACAATATTCAACACCCCTTCATGCTAAAAACTCTCAATAAACTAGGTATTGATGGTATGTATCTCAAAATAATAAGAGCTATTTATGACAAACCCACAGCCAATATCATACTGAATGGGCAAAAACTGGAAGCATTCCCTTTGAAAACTGGCACAAGACAGGGATGCCCTCTCTCACCACTCCTATTCAACATAGTGTTGGAAGTTCTGGCCAGGGCAATCAGGCAGGAGAAAGAAATAAAGGGTATTCAATTAGGAAAAGAGGACGTCAAATTGTCCCTGTTTGCAGATGACATGATTTAGAAAACCC
This sequence comes from Macaca thibetana thibetana, assembly GCF_024542745.1. Taxonomy (NCBI): domain Eukaryota; kingdom Metazoa; phylum Chordata; class Mammalia; order Primates; family Cercopithecidae; genus Macaca; species Macaca thibetana. The sequence continues at coordinate 61,303,066 of NC_065581.1, read as the reverse complement.
CAACATCTCAGCCCAAAATCTCGTTAAGCTGATAAGCAACTTCTGCAAACTCTCAAGATACAAAATTAATGTGCAAAAGTCACAAGCATTCCTATACACCAATAACACACAAACAGAGCCTAATCATGAGTGAATTCCCATTCACAATTGCGTCAAAGAGAACAAAATACCTAGGAATCCAACTTACAAGGGATGTGAAGGACCTCTTCAAGGAGAACTACAAACCACTGATCAAGGAAATAAGAGAAGACACAATCAAATGGAAGAACGTTCCATGCTCATGGATAGGAAGAATCAATATCGTGAAAATGACCATACAGCCCAAGGTAATTTATAGATTCTATGTCATCCCCATCAAATTACCAATGACTTTCTTCACAGAATTGGAAAAAACTACTTTAAAGTTCATATGGAACAAAAAAGAGCCCACATTGCCAAAACAATCCTAAGCCAAAAGAACAAAGCTGGAAGCATCGCGCTATCTGACTTCAAACTATACTACAAGGCTACAGTAACCAAGACAGCATGGTACTGTTACCAAAACAGAGATATAGACCAATGAACAGAATAGAGCCCTTGGAAATGATAGCACACATCTATAACCATCTGATCTTTGACGAATCTGACAAAAACAAGAAATGGGGAAAGGATTCCCTATTTAATAAATGGTGCTGGAAAAACTGGCCACATGTAGAAAGCTGAAACTGGATCCCTTCCTTACACCTTATACAAAAATTAATTCAAGATGGATTAAAGACTTATATGTTAGACCTAAAACCATAAAAACCCTACAAGAAAACCTAGGCAATACCATTCAGGACATAGGCATGGGCAAAGACTTCATGACTAAAACACCAAAAGTAATTGCAACAAAAGCCAAAATAGACAAATGGGATCTAATTCAACTAAAGAGCTTCTGCATGGCAAAAGAAACTACCATCAGAGTGAACAGGCAACCTACAGAATGGGAGAAAATTTTTACAATCTACCCATCTGACAAAGGGCTAATATCCAGACTCTACAAAGAACTTAAACAAACTTAAAAGAAAAAAATCAAACAACCCCATCAAAGAGTTGTCAAAGGATATGAACAGACACTTCTCAAAAGAAGACATTTATGCAGCCAACAGATACATGAAAAATGCTCACCATCACTGGCCATCAGGGAAATGCAAATCAAAACCACAGTGAGATACCATCTCACGACAGTTAGAATGGTGATCATTAAAAAGTCAGGAAACAACAGGTTCTGGAGAGGATGTGGAGAAATAGGAACACTTTTACACTGTTGGTGGGAGTGTAAACTAGTTCAACCATTGTGGAAGACAGTGGGGGATTCCTCAAGGATCTAGAACTAGAAATACCATTTGACCCAGTGATCCCATTACTGGGTATATACCCAAAGGATTATAAGTCATAAAATACTATAAAGACACATGCACACATATGTTTATTGTGGCACTATTCACAATAGCAAAGCTTGGAACCAATCCAAATGTCCATCAATGATAGACTGGATTAAGAAAATGTGGCACATATACACCATGGAATACTATGCAGCCATAAAAATGAATGAGTTCATGTCCTTTGTAGGGACATGGATGAAGCTGGAAACCATCATTCTGAGCATACTATTGCAAGGACAGAAAACCAGATACCGCATGTTCTCACTCATAGGTAGGAATTGAACAATGAGAACACCTGGACACAGGGTGGGGAACATCACACACTGGGACCTGTCATGGGGTTGGGGGAGGGGGAAGGGATAGCATCAGGAGGAATACCTAATGTAAACGACGAGTTAATGGGTGCAGCACATCAACATGGTACATGTATACATATGTAACAAACCTGCACGTTGTGCACATGTACCCTAGAACTTAAGTATAACAACGACAAAAAATAAAGCCTTTTATGCCCCCCCCCAAAAATGTTTTGAAAATAAAATTCAGTCTTGCCTTTCTTTTATCATTTTAAAGACCTTATTTCTAGTTGATGTTCCTATTTATTTGAAAGAACTTTGCAAATAAACTCTAAGTAACTGGTAAAGGAGATGAGTAAATTACAATACATTTCAGGATTTCAAACACTTTCATTTCAAATTCTTCACTGAACTGCCCGTTTTATTTATATGTAGTTATCTAATCGTGGGGTAGAAAAGTTCTTTCTTTTTTGTTTTGTTTTATTTTGAAATAGAGTCTCGCTGTGTTGCCCAGGCTGGAGTGCAGTGGTGCTATCTCGGCTCACTGCAAGCTCCTCCTCTGGGCTTCACGCCATTCCCCTGCCTGAGCAGCCCGAGTAGCTGGGACTATAGGCGCCCGCCACCACGCCCGGCTAATTGTTTGTATTTTTAATAGAAATAGGGTTTCACCGTGTTAGCCAGGGTGGTCTCAATCTCCTGACCTCCTGATCCGCCTGCCTCAGCCTCCCAAAGTGCTGGGATTACAGGTGTGAGCCATCGCGCCCGGCGGAAAAGTTCTTTCTAAAGATGTGTACAAAGGCAAAATCTCTGAAAGAAAAAAGAGAAAAATAGCAAAATTGGGTGGTAAATATTAAACTGGAGAAAGTTTATGTACCAAATATCACAAATTGCTAATGTCCTCATTATATAAGGAGACTCTCTTTATATACTATAAATACAAATTATAATTATGAATGACCAATACATTTGTTAAAAGATTTTTGATACCCAACTAGAAACAGGAAAATAGTATTTTATTAGCTATTGCATGTAAAAATGAAATGGAATGGTCATCCCATGCATGGTAGTGCCTGTGAAGAAGGGAATCCCAGTCTCCTGAGTCCAGTTGTGAAAAATATCTATGGGGCGGACACTTAGGCATACTTCAAAGCATCTATATCTTTTCCCCTAGTAATTCTCCTTCTAGAAATATGTACTAGAAAATAATTTTAAACTGGACAAAGATATACATATAAGATATTCATTACAACTTTATTTCTAATAGCAAAAAGTATAAATGAGTTGATGGTATAATAATTATAGGTTTATTAAATATATTTTGATATAAGGAAATATGCCATCACTTAAAAATAGTTAATGCTACAAGAAAAATGTTATTTATGATATTCAACTTTTTGGTATAATATTATATTTTCTACAGCTTAGTGCAGATTGCATTTTTGTTTAAAAGAAAATATGACTAAGCATAGAAAAAATACCACACACACACACATACACCCCAAAATGTTAATAGTTGTCTGCTGTGAGGTGATATCATGAATGACTTTAAAAAATATTTTTCTCTGTGCATTTCTGTATTCTTATATTTCTTTTAAAATTTACATGTATTACTTTATTTTGAAAAACTTTTACTTTAAAAATGAAAAATAACCTTCTTGTTTTATCTATTTCTTCTGTTTGTTAACATGAAGCGTTTTTGCATTTCTTCAAGGTTGTATTTTCACTCTTCAAGTTCGCACTGAGAAGGATGGCCATTTCAGAGGACTGGGAAATCCCGAAGGCCACCCAAATGCTGGACGCAGTGTTGGCCAGTGTCATGCTTCTCCCTGCAGTTTAATGAAATGTGGCAACGGTGGGACATGCATAGAGAGTGGAACTAGTGTTTAGTAAGTATAACGTTATTAGGAATGAAAGTAGCAGGTTGTTTGTGCTCTAACTGGTACTCCACTCTAACTGGCATTCCACTTGTACAAACTAGGAACACAAACAGATGCACGTATTTAAAATGTTCTTATGTAGACTTGTTACATGATGGGAGGACAGGTGAAGGCAACTACAAATAGGATCAGCACAGCATTTATGCCATCTTAGTTCTGTTAAACAATGACAATGAATCACTACATCTCATTCCAGGCACCATGAAAAATATCACTTAAATCCATACTATTGAGAGAGTAGACAGAAATGTTAACCACACAAAGGCTTACACATTGGGATTTGCTTTCATATGTAGGTTTGAGCCGCTTTATAAAGGGCAATAGTAAAGCTACACAATTTGACTTCTGAACTACTTTAGTATGAAGCCAACATGGACCCATTGAGTAAGAAGGAAAAAAGAAAGGAGAATGTTTTTATATTAATTACTCCTTTTGCTGAGCATCTCATCTATGCAAAAGTAGTATATGAGGGGTTCTGGGAATATGCTAAAGAAAGTGGAAGTAAGCACTCTGTTATTCAATTTCTTACACTCTAGCTACTCATAAATTTCTTATGTCTCATACATGTGTAAGACAGCTAAAGAGAGATTTGTCAAAATGCTCCCTACAGGACGCATGAGAAGATGTAATGCACTTCACCAGGAACACTGGCTCCCTGAAAAGCAGCTGGGAAAGTGGAGTGTCAGAGTTTCTCCTGAAGGACAGAGTCTACCATGAAGAAAGTGTAGTTTTAAAAGACATGAGTGAATCTCTTATTCACCCTAAACAAATTCCTTCCACCTCCTCGCTAGAAAATGATCAAAAGCAAAGCTCAAATAACTGATAGTCACAGTAAAATTTTTTGGGAAAAAAAAAATGTATAGTTTGACTCAGCCCATGGAATTACTGAGGACAAAATCTAAGGCTTGGGATGCCACCATCACAGAGCAATAATTTTTGGCATTAGCTTTACCATTATAATTTTATCATTCCTTCTCTACAATTTTTAATGAAACCTTTAGCTTGCTTTACAAAGTATGCACTCTAATTTGCTCTACAACTAAATTTAATTAGGAGTACACGTTTACTTCACTTTATCTAAAGAGTTGTAGTCATTCTTCAGGTGTTACTACTAAGTATTTTTGTTATTTTTTGACGTGATAATAAACAGGGATCTAGAAAGTAGCAGTAGGAAAGCATATGAAGTTGAAGGTGAAGGTGGGGAATCCATCCCCACCCTACGTTATTCCATGTGGACCAAACAGCCTAACAGTTTGAACCTAAGAACCATATATATGTATCTTGGAATATATAGTACCAAGTATAGATAGGTACTTAGAACCATTTGCAGATTATTTTGATTAATATAGAAATTCTATTGAGTTCCGATATTAAACATAATATCTTACAATTGCACAGGACTTTGTGGGTAACAAAGCATTTTTTATATATTATTTCCATTGCTCCTCACTAAAACCCTCTAAATTACTCAAGGCCAGTATCCTAATTCCAATTTTATACAGGGAAAATAAGCCCCAGAGACTGTGAGTAATTCGAGAGGATGTATGAGCACCCTGTGAGTAGTACAGCAGGACTCAAAATCAGATCTTCCATTTCCTGGGTCAAGATTCTCTCCAGAATCTAAATAGCAAGAAATGAACTTAAAAGCAGCGGATAATTTTAATGAGGTAACAAAAGTGTTAAGTAGCCATTTACTGATTGTAACCTGTTCACCTTAATTTTTTAAAATGACGTTGAAATTGTCTTCAATTGGCACTTTGTATTTTCTCCAAATTGAAAATACCTTTCTTCATAACACATATCCTGGGAATTTCATAGATTGCCGTGTGGGTGGAAAACAGTATCTCAAACATGAGGGCCTAAATTTGAATAACAAATAGACTTAAGCGATAATGTACAGGGGGAATGATACATCTGACAAATTTCCTTACAGGATTCTAAAAATTTTTCTTATCAAAATTGTGACCAGTTTTGGGATCCTCTTATTGACTTAATTACAAAATAATTACTAACTATAAAGATTTACTGCAGAGCCAGAAGTAGCTCTTGTGACCAACATTTAATAACATTAAATTTACAGATCCCCGAACTTAAAACAGGTGAATTTTATGGTTAGTAAATTACACCTCAATAAACTGTTCAAAAATATTAAGTCTCCCATTCATAGACATTCAGATCCAGTGGCAGCAGCAGTTTAAAGAATTTTATTCCTTTTGATAGTTTTAAACAATCCTTTTCTAATCTCAGTATAAGAATACCTCCTTTAAAGAAAGAAAATATTGTGCTTTGTAATATACTTTTCAAAAGTGTTTAATAAGTTTATTTCTGTCCTTGTCCTAGTTACAGATTCTTAATTTTATATGGCTCTAAACTTTATTTTTCAACTGAAGCAGGGTAATATTAAATTGAATTTCTAGGTAACCTTATAGACAGCTCAAAGCTAAAGTTTCATCTTTTCCTAAAAAATAACTAACACACCTTATGAAATATTTCTTAAATGCTCAAGAGGCAAGTACCAACACAGAAGCACCAATTTTATGGTGCTTAGAATCAATTGTAAAAGCAAAACCTCGAAGCTGATCAAAGTGTCTTAACAATGAACAGTTTAATGTTATAAATTTAAAACAACTCAAAATGCTCCCGTTAGCTCCCTTCCTCTTAGCTGGGATGGGAGGCATTGTTTGGGTACATAAGGGAAAGTCTTATTCCAAGCAAGGAGTGAGGTGGGGCCCGATAAGGTTTCCAGTATGTTCAGGGCCCTGGTAAAGTGATGAAAACCCTTCTCTCCTGCTCTGAGTTCATCACCACACACAGATCCATCTGTGTTCTAATGGAATTTCTCAAATGTGAGTATCATAAGGCAGAGTTCATTTCAGGCCTTTATGCTCCTGGGATGAGTTCTGATACAACAAATAAATGGAAAACTATTTCTGTTCTTAGTAGCCAAGGATAAAAAAGAAAAAAGGTTACATCAAAACGAAAGTTTTAAGTAAAAAAAAAAAAAAAAAAAAAAATGGGTTTAGTTCTTAGTCCTATGTGTGTATGTGCTTGGTGTCTTTTTTTTTTTTTGACATAAATAAAATGCTTTAATGAAATGGCTGATTCCAAACCAAAAATGTTTAATGAGAAGAAAGATATTATTTTACATTTTTGCCAATCTCTTCCACCATGTCTAGCTTAATAGGTGTTTTTAAGCAAGTTTTATTTTATTTAAGTTGTACTTTTTTCCTTTATTTTCTTAATTGACAAATAAAAATTGGATATATTTATCATGTAGAACATGATGTTTCAAAATATGTATACATCATGGAATGGCTCAAATGAGCTAATTAACATATGCATTACCTCACATATTTATAATTTTTTCTGATTGGAATATTTAAAATCTACTCTCAGCAATTTTCAAAATACAAGACGTTGCTACTAACCATAGTCACCATGTTGTACAGTAACCTGTGACTGAGGACAATATACAGATGTGTCCTTTTAAGGAAAACACAGTGTAGCCCTGGCACCATGGCTCACACCTGTAATTCCAGCACTTTGGGAGGCCGAGATGCGTGGATCACCTGAGGTCAGGAGTTCGGGACCAGCCTGGCTGACATGGCAAAACCCCATCTCTACTAAAAATACAAAAATTAGCCAGTATGGTGGTGGGTGCCTATAATCCCAGCTACTTGGGGGGCTAAGGCAGGAGAATCATTTGAACCTGGGAGGCAGAGAGTGCAGAGAACTGAGGTCTCAACACTGTACTCCCGCCTGGACGACAAGAGGGAAACTCCATCTAAAACAAAAAGAAAAGCAGTGTAGGGAAAACAAAGTTACAAAAACAAGTTAGATGTTAAAATGAGTGGCTCAGACAATAAGTACAATAGGAGTTAGAAGAATGTGGTTGTAAAAATGTAAAATGCACCAAGGATTAATATTAAGTTCATAAATGAGGCTTATTTACAACATAAATCTATTAGTGATCACAAAATCTCATTGATTCAGTATTTCCTAATTATTTTTTGTCTTAGAACTGCCTTTGAGCATTAGGTTAAAGCTAAAAACCCTTTCCCCTAAAAACTGAACATACTTGGAACACAAAAATGTGCTTATCATTTTAGAGGTTTACAAACCCCTAGAACCCAATAATAGGTTCTCTAAGGTCTGCCAAAGTTCCCAAATTAAGCATCCTTTGCCCAGACTGTCTTCTTTTATATATTTGTCCAACAATGCTTAATTCAGTCTTCTATTACTCCTCAGCTGGACATGTAATTGTTTTCCAACTGGTGACCTGTTCCCTAAACACTCCTAACCTTAATCCAGATCTTCCTAAAATCCTCTTTGCTCTTAATCATTTTCCTGCTCAAAATGTTTCCTGGTTTTCCATTGCCAATGCAGCAAAATGTAAATTTTTAATCTGTTGTCAAGCTATGTATGACTGTTATCAACCCGCCTCTTCCTGTTATTCTTTTTCTCTCTGCATAGCAAACAAATTAATTGTACTACTCTATCCCACCTTCCAAGAAACACTCTCTCCTTACCAAGCAATCAGCTGTGTTTCTTGTGAAGCTATGGCCAGCTTGGTAACTCATTACCTTGTACTAGTTCTCCTTTTTTCCTCCTTCCTTTGCTTCTCTCTCACTGTTACTTCCTTGAGAGAGTATTCCTTACTTCCTGGGAATTGCCCTTAACTCTGTCTTCTAGAGATTCCAATTTTAGATAGATAATTTTTCTCACCTATGAAGTTGGCAAAAAGCTAAAAATATGATTAATCTAGTAGTGAGGCTATAGAGAAGCAGACACTATTATGTATTAGAGCAACCTAATTTCTCTATTTGTTAAAACAAAGACTGGAAACCGCTCAAATGTTCATCATTAGGTATCTGGTTGAAAAAGCTAAGGAATGTTTATGTAATGGAGGACTTCATATATATACATATATATATATAGACCTTTTATATGTTACTATGGAGTGATCCTCAGGACTTATTAAGTGAAAAAAGTCAGGGTAAAGAAACATGTAAGAAAAGGGGATAATAGATATAAACAGATATAAATACATAAATATAGATACACATACAAATAGGCTTATATTTTTCTAAGAAAAAAATGCAAGATTACACATACACAATTTATAAATGGTTATCTATAGGGTGAGGGAGAAAACAAGAAGTAGTAAAAGGATAAAAGCTAGACTTTCTAACTATAATTTGTTTTTAGTTTTTATTTGGAACCAGGTAAAATGTTTCACATGGTAAATCAAAAAAGAAAAAGACCACTCTTTGAATACTGAAGGAAAATAAGGAAATGAATAAATTCAACTGTACTTCAAGTTGGTAGCATAACCAAGCAGAAAAGATTTAATTCAATTGATCTTAAAACACAATATGTTTACTATACAGTGGATTATGGCCTAAAACAAAAAGAACCATAAAGATATTCTATTGCATCCTGTAGTCTTGATGTTAGTGGTAACATTGATATTGTTATTTTAAAACTATATATAAAAATACACAAATAGCATTATATTTATATAACAGATAAATATACATAAACCAAATGAACAATTAATATTAATCATTAGGAACTAGAATTTTCAGCATGAAAGAGATCTAGGCATAAAATCAAAGAAGTAAAAATCATTCTACTCCTTAATATGAATTGGAATTAATGTATGAACACATTACTTAACTTTCTATTCAGGAGGCTGAAGAGGGAGAATCACTTGAACCCGGGAGGAAGAGGCTGCAGTGACCCGAGATTGCACCATTGCACTCCAGCCTGGGCGACAGAGCAAGACTCCATCTCAAAAAAAAAAATCTTTCTTTTTAAAAAAATTTTCCCAGCTATATCCGCTAAAAAGATTTAGAAACACCTCTAGTGATGAACACCTCTAGTGCCAAAATTGTCATCTCCAAATACCATTTTCCACTAAAATGAACCAAGACTTCTTGGAGGCTTTTACACTCAGCTCTAGGAGAGAAAATATATTATATAAGCCTAGATATCTTTTTAATGCCTGAAAGCAAGAATGTTAACAAAGACAACTATGGTTATATTAAAAGGCAACAGGAGCCAACTTAAAGAGACTCCCACTGGCCAAAGATGAGACATTTTCAGAAAATTATCTTTCCATAGTCAGAAAATATGAAAAACTTATTTGAAGAGCATAGATTCTAAAATAAGCTCGCATTTTTTTGTTTCTTTATTATTTAAGCAGCTGGAAAATAAGAGTCAGAGGTAAGAATTCACTGTGGATTTTCATCAAGCCTCCCTACACTGTGGCTTAAGAGTAAACTCTTTTCTCTCATGGTCTTTTTATAGCTCAGATGTCAGTTACTTTCTACCAGACCCTTGACATCTACATAAATTGTGAAGATTCCAAAAGGAAGGTTTATGTTCTCAAGTCGTCTCTAGCTCAACAGTCTTTCACCCATAGTGACTATTCCATATCACAGATGCCTAAAAGCTATAATCAACTTCTTTAATTTCTATCAAATTAACAAAGCCATTTCCACTTTTAGAACAGATTGTTTAGATTGGTGCAGGGGGGTGGAGAGAGGTGACAATGTTGAAGGAAAAAAGTTTATATCATGACCACCTAAACAACTTCCAACTTGTATTTTGGTCACCGCACCACTGCAGTAAATACATGGCAATTCTACCCATTTTTGTCTTCTGTCCTTTGCTTTGCTTTTTTCCAACTGAGTCTGTAGGTTAAAACAAACCACAATTCCCTCCTGGTCTCAGGTAGAATAATTTATCATCGTATTTTGTAGTCCAGGCTCATGTTCATCCCAATGCAACCAGGTTTCACTGTCTACTCCAAGCAGCTCATGTAGTTTCTCAAAGACAGTTCTCTCCTTAACAGGAATTCTGATTCCAACTGTTAATATACTACAATGTTCAAGCCCTTACACCTGGAGAACTACAAAATAAAGCCTACAGACAACTGCCAGTATTTTCAATAGTACATAAAGAGTCATTTCATCTCATCCTTCTTAAACTCTGTGAGGTATCACCAAGGACCTAGGTGAGTATCTCACCAGCAAAGAAACGAAGGCCATGGGGGAATGTCAGCAGGTAGAGTGATTATTATAGCAACCTGTCCTAGTAAGCATGTTGAGTTTCAATATGCCATCACATTCCAGTGTACGATGAGGTTCATTTGTTTTAGCACTTGATTGTATATTCTTCAAAGGCTCAAATTTTGAGCATGTCATTTAAAATCCAGCAAATTTTGGCAGATAAAATGTTATACATCATATCACACTTACCTTATTCTCCTAACTTGTTACTCAAATGGAAATAAGCCATAAAGGAAAGCAATTTTATATGAATTAGTCATCCACACAGGAGATGACCTGAGAAAATAATTCAGCTATGTTTCCCTTTTTATTTAAATAGCAGAGAAATAAGTTATATATGCAGAACTAGATTCCTTTAGGTCGTGTGATCACCCATTGCTAAATTACATGCATTTATTCTATTATTCATATGACTTTATCATCACACCACATAGATTTTGTGTCTGTGCTTTTGCTTATGCATAGAAAACCCACAAATCTATAACCAGAACTTTTTTACAGATCCAGCTCAAAGTAAATTTTCTCCAAGAACTTTCTTTTCCTGTTCTTATCTCAGCCTCAACATATAAAGAAGAATCTCTCTTATCCAAAGCATCAAAATCCATATTTGATAGGTAACCTGAAAAAGTAGGCTAAGCAGAGGTTATATTTTTCTGTATTAGCTTCTCATCTGCAATCTGAGGGCGAATAATAGTATTACTTTGTAGGTTTTATATGGTGATTAAACAAATTACTATATCTAAAGTACTTAAAATGGTGCCTGGCACTAAGGTAAAGCCCTAAGAAACTTTGAATATTATATTTTATATATTATATATTTCATACAAATACATTATTCTAAATAAAGTAGCAAGTCCTCAGGGTGGGGAACAAGTCCATGTTTTCTATTTTGTACTCACCTTGGTAACGATGTACAATGCTGCTCTATATTCCCTCTTTGGTAATATTTAGTAAGTGAATGATATTTAACAAAAAATATTAAATCTTCTATTATCTCATTTTCAGTTAATTTTTTATATCCATGTTCATACTAAACTCTTACAGTCTTAGACTTACCTAATTACAAGAAAATTAAATTCTTCATGTTGAATTTCTATAGTAATGAGGAAAAATTAACCCATAGAGGTTCTAAGCTATAAAATTGACAGTCAGAACTAAACAATATATCTGCAATTTAGGAATTCAAATCAGTTTCATTCTAAATGCACAGAAGTAAAATAATTAACTATATTAGTAAGAACACACTCTAATATTCATCTCTAGATTTACTATCATGATGAGCTGTTACATTTCCAAAGTGTTTAATATTTTATTCTCTGCTATCATCTGTTTATGTTTGGAGACAGAAGAACCCACAAATTTTTCCTTGTACTGACAATTAAGGATATGTAACATTTTTTGAATGGTCTTGAAATAAGAAAACAGTGCTCTGTATAGTGTCAATGATTCCTCAGTATGATTTAAGTAGTCTTAGCTATTGTATGCCGGGTGCATGTTTCCCAGCTCTTTGCCTGCTAGTCTATTTAATTAAATCTGCCTTATGTCCTGAACTATCATCAAATTTACAAGCCATGTCCCTAGATGCTTATAGAAAAAAAAAAAAAAAAAGCTATTTTATCACCTACTCTTACCTCCAATGCAGTCTAGCTAAAAGTGGCTTTGTTTTTTCAACTTTTATTTTAGGTTCAGGATGTACATGTGCAGGTTTGTTACATAAGTGTGTGTTGCTGAGGTTTGGTGTACAAATAATTCCATCACCCAGATAGTGAGCATAGTACCCAATAGGTAGTTTTTCACCCCACATTGCCTCCCACCTTCCTACATCAAGTAGTCCCCAGTGCCTATCGTTCCCATTTGTGTCCATATGTACTCATTGTTTAGCTCCTACTTATAAATGAGAATATGCAGTATTTAGTTTTCTGTTCCTATGTTAGTTTGCATAAGATAACGGCCTCCAGCTGCATTCATGTTTCTACAAAGGACATGATTTCATTTTTTCAATGGCTGTGTAGTATTCCATGATGAATATGTACCACATTCTCTTTATCCAGTACCCTGTTGATGGGCATATAGGTTGATTCCATGTCTTTGCTATTGTGAATAGTGCTGCAGTTAACATACAGATGCATATGTCTTTTTCATAGAATGATTTATATTCCTTTGGGTGTATAGCCAGTAATGGGATTGCTGGGTTGAATGGTAGCTCTGTTTTAAGTTTTTAAAGAAATATCCGCACTGCTTTTCACAGTGGCTGAAGTAATTTACATTCCCACTAGCAATGTTTAAGTGTACCCTTTTCATTGCAACCTCACCGATGGCTGTCATTTTTTTTTTTTACTTTTTTATAATGGCCATTCTGATTGGTGTGAGTTGGTATCTCATTGTGGTTTTGGTTTGCATTTCTCTAACGATTAGTGATGTTGAGCATTACTTAATCTATTTGTTGGTTTCATGTATGTCTTCTTTTGAGAAGTGTCTGTTCATGTCATTTGCCCATTTTTTTAATGGGGTTATCTGTTTTCTGCTTGTTGAATTGTTTAAGTTCCTTATATATTCTAGACATTAGACCTTTGTTGTTGTGTAGTGTGTGAATATTTTCTCCCATTCGGTAGGTTGTCTGTTTACTCTATTGATAGTTTCTTTTGCTGTGCAGAAGCTCTTTGGTTTAATTAGGTCCCATTTGTCAATTTTTGCTTTTATGGAAATTGCTTCTGGGGACTTAGTCGTAAATTCTTTACCAAGCCTGATGTCTAGAATGGTATTTCCTAGGTTTTCCTCTAGGGTTTTTATAGGTTTAGGTCTTACATTTAAGTCTTTAGTCCATCTTGAGTTAATTTTCATAACATATATAGTGAAGGGAAGGGGTCTAGTTTCAATCTTCTGCAAATGGCTAGCCAGTTATTCCAGCACCATTTATTGAATAGGAAGCCCTTTCCCCATTGCTTATCATTGACTTTGTTGAAGATCAGGTGCTTTTAGGTGTATGACTTTATTTCTAGGTTCTCTGTTCTGTCCATTGGTCTGTGTGTCTGTTTCTGTACCAGTGCCATGCTATTTTGATTACTGTAGGCTTGTAGTATAGTTTGAAGTTAGGTAGAGTGATGCCTCTGGCCTTGTGCTTTTTGCTTAGGATTGTTTCGGCTATTTAGCCTCTTTTTTGTTTCCATATGAATTTTAGAATAATTTTTTTAATTCTGTGAAAAATTATGTTGGTAGTTTATAGGAATAACATTGAATCTGTAAATTGCTTTGGTCAGTATATCCATTTTAACAATATTGATTCTTCCTTTTTATGAGCATGAAATCTTTTTTCATTTGTTTGTGTCATCTCTGATTTCCTTCATCAGTGTTTGGTAATTATCATTATAAAGATCTTTCACCTCCTTGGTTCTGTGTTCCTAGGTACTTCATTCTTTTTGTGGCTATTGTAAATGGGATTTCATTCTTGCTTTTGTTCTCAGCTTGGACGTAATTGGTGTATAGGCATGCTACTGATTTTTGTACAGCGATTTTGTATTCTGAAATTTTACTGAAATTATTTATAAGTTCTAGGAGCCTTTTGGCAGAGTCCATGGGATTTTCTCAGTATAGAATAATATCATCTGCAAGGAGAGATGACTTGAATTCCTCTCTTTCTATTTGGATATCTTTTCTTTCTTTCTCTTGCATGATTGCTGTGGCTAGCACTTCCATTACTGTGTTGAATAGCAGTGGCGAGAGTGGGCACCCTTGTCTTGTTGCAGTTCTTAAGGGGAATGGTTCGATCTTTCGCCTGTTCAGGATGATGTTTGGCTATGGATTTGTCATAGACTGCTCTTATTATTTTGAAGTATGGTCCTTCAATATCTCATTTGTTGAGGGTTTTTAACACAAAAGAAAGTTAAATTTTATCAAAGTCTTTTCTGCATCTGTTGAGAACATGATATGGTTTTTGCTTTTAATTCTATTTATGTGGTGAATCACATTTATCAATTTGTGTATGTTGAACCAGTCTTGCATCCCAGGAATAAAGCCTATAAAAGTAGATTCTTTATGTTTTCCCTTTACTATATTGCTATCCAGTTGTCCCTATTTCACTAACAACACCATGCTCTTTCACGGTCCCAACACTTCCACAGGATTGAGAGACATAAAATGGTAACTAAAGCGTGGACTTCCTCACTTATTAGCAGACTTAACCTCTCTGTTCCTCAGATTCCTCCTCTTCAAAATGAGGATGATGATAGTACCCTTCTTATAAGATAATAGAGAAACTAAAAAGGTTAGAAGAGTGCCTGACACATGGTAAGCATCAAATAATGTTTGTCATTACTATAATTTTTCTTCTTTCATACCAACACACTTACCAAAGCCTTGAAAATGCCTCTCACATCTACACTTCAACCTCTGCATCCCCACAGCAATTTTCCTATTCAGGACTTTTGCCTCCATCTGCTTTCTTATCCCAGCCATGACCTATTATATTTATTCATTTATGTGTTTATTCCTTGAATAGTCAATTAAAACTTACAATAAACCGAGAACTGTTTTGGGCCTTGAGACAATAATAAAAAACAAAACAGACCCTAGCTCTGGAATTAATGGTCTAGAGTGCTGGGGTCAGAAAACTATGGCATATGGGCCAAATCTGGCCTACCACCTATTTGTGTAACTAAAATTTATTGGGATACAGCCACACCCATTTGTGTGTTTTCTGTGGCTGCTTTCAACAATGGCAGAGTTTAGTTATTGCTACAGTGTCTATATGGCCCACAAAGCAAAACTGTAAACTGCCTTGCCCTTTACAAAAAAAGGTTGCCGGCTCCTTTTCTAGTAGCAAAAATATGCTACGATCTCACTAAGATTAAAATTACGTCACCAGAGAGCTTATTGTTAAACTATGCAATCATCCTACACATAACAGATCAATATTCTTAAAGTGTGCCTCATCATTCGTGTCATTTTGTATACACCTGTCACTTAAAAATTGAACTGAAGCCAGGCACAGAAAGGCAAACATCACATATTCTCACTTATTTGTGGGTTCTAAAAATCAAAACAGTTGAACTCATGGAGATAGAGAGTAGAAGGATGGTCACTAGAGGCTGAGAAGGGTGGTAGGTAACAGGGAGGTAGGGATGGTTAGCGGGTACAAAAAAGTAGTGAGAGTGAATGAGCAAGAACTAGTATTGGATAGCACAACAGGGTGACTATAGTCAATAATAATTTAATTGTACATTTTAAAATAACTAAGAGAGTATAATTGGATTGTTTGTAACACAAAAGACAAATGCTTGAGGGGATGGATACCCTATTTTCCATGATGTGATTGTCACATATTGCATGCCTATACCAAAACATGTCATGTACCCCATAAATATGTACACCTACTCTGTACCCACAAAAATTAATAGTTTTTTTTAAAAAGTTGAATTGTCTCAGCCTGTTGTTCAAAGTCCTTTGACACCTCCTCTCAGTGCATGCATTTATATGGGCAAATTTCACTTTGGCAGCCTTTCCTAAGCCTTCCCTTAGCCTTCCCTAAGTAATCCACTAAAATTACTTAGATATCCATCCACAGGATACCATAATAACCATTTTAGAACTCGTCCCATCTTATTAAAATTGTCTCCTTACTAATCTGATTTCTCCAAAATACAGAAGTCCATGAGGTCAAAAATGGACCCTCCTGTGTTGTAGAATCTCAGTACCAAGCACAGTACTATCCTCAATCCTAAGATAAGCACAGACAGCTAGCCCGTAAAAAATAATAAATATTCTTTAAATAGATACCAACCTGTCTTTGTTTTGTTTTTACATTGCCCACTATATAGACACCTCACCTCACACACACACTTCTACAAAATCTACTTTTCCTCAGGGCAGAGTAGTATATGTGGTTAAGGGAAGAAATATTAATGAATTAACATCAAGGGTCAGAAAAATATCACCCAAAGTAGAGAATAACTAATGAAGGCTTGAAATTTTTTATTATCTATATTTCACAGGGTGTTATAGAAACCAAGGAACAAAAAGAAAAATTTGACCTTGCACAAAATCATTCTCATTAGAATTATATAATCACTAATTATATATTAAACATATAGCTAATTTTTTCAGACCTAAAAATTCTGAAACAAACTATATGATGCTCTGATTTGTTATTTTTTTCAAATAAGATTTTAGCATCTATATTATATTATGCTTAATGTGATTTATCTACTTTAATATCCAAGCAAGTATTTTATTCCCATAACACTATGTTATATACCTTAAATATATACAATAAAGTGTAAGTGAATTAAATAAAATAAATATTTTACCATTGTGAGTTCCATCTATAAGGCAGTGAGAATAATTGTTTTTAAGCTTTTTTCAAGTAGATAAAAATGAACCACTAGATGGCGCAATCGTCACTTTTAAAAGTAATGACAGAGCATCGTGTTTAAAAATTATTTAATAAGAATTTTTACTATAGTTTTATTTCTTTTGCGAAATTACTCATTCTCTTTTTTGTATAAGAAGTCTTTATACATTCTATACTCTTTTTGATCTTCAAAAATAATCTTCAAAAAATGTAATTTTGTAGCAGATTAATTCTGTATTTTGTTTGTCTCTATTTTGGAGAACCCTATACAATTTTCCGAACTTTTTTTGCACAACTATTAATTTAGATGCAACAAGCATATAAAAGTATATGACATAACTAAAAGGTCTGGGAAGGTGTGATCAACTGCTGTCCTTTTCCAGTTTAACAGTTTCTGACCCCTATATCTCACACCCAGTTCTAGAATGTGCTCTTTAGACTGGCACGGTGGTTTATGGCTCTCTGACTGTAACAGGAATTTTAAGTTAACCCTTTCTCTCATGTACTCTTTAGTGTAGTGTTTTCAGAAGAAGAAGAAAGGAAGGGGTATGGTGGGGAGAGAAAGGGAAGGAAGAAAGGGAAAAAGGCAGGTAGGGAGGGAGGCAGGGAGGGGAAAATAAACACATGGTGCCCAGATAAATTTGAATTTCAGACAAACAACAATTTATCAACTATATATATATGTGTGCATGTATATATATGTATATATATGTATCTATATATCAAGATATATAACAATAAAATCTCAAATATTATTTATTTAAAGTTCAAATATTGTATGGGACATGTATTAGTCCGTTCTCATGCTGCTAATAAAGACATACTTGAAAATGGGTGATTTATAAAGGAAAGAGGTTTAATTGACTCACAGTTCAGCATGGCTGGGGAGGCCTCAGAAAACTTACATCATGGTGGAAGGGGAAGCAAACATGTCCTTCTTCATGTGGTGGCAGGAAGAAGAATGAGCGCCCAGTGAAGAAGGAAGCCCCTTATAAAACCATCAGATCTCATGAGTACTAACTCATTATCATGAGAACAGGATGGGGGAAACCTCCCCCATGATTCAATTTTCTCCACCTAGTCCCTCCCATAACACATGGGGATTACAGGAACTACAATTCAGGATGAGATTTGGGTGGGGACACAGCCAAACCATATCAGGACATACTTCTACTAAGAAAAGTTATTCATTGTTTAACTCATGTTTAAATTTAACTAGATGCTCTGCGTTTTGTCTGACAACTCTGCCTTTGATGGGTCTATCGGAAAGTTTTCTTCTGGGCTCCTCCCAATATCACTCTCTAAACCCAGACAAGGTCTCTCTTTCAGCTGAGTATTCCCCATTACCCCTCAGCTTCTGCTCTAGCCAGAAACCTCTTACTGCCCAGGTATCTTAGCCAGAAGGACACCTCTTGGTCAAGATTCATTTTTATATATCCTCAAGCTGTTGTTCCTGACTATGAACATCCCTTTCCTGGGATTCACTCACATTTGACTTGTCTTCAGCATGTTTGCAGCTCTTTCTGCAACCCCAGGAGCTGAGCCTGTGAGTTTGCCAATGCCAGGGAACACATACCAAGCTCTCCAAGTGGTCCTGCTAAATCTCTTTCCACTAGGCTTGAAGTTAGGAGACAGCAATACCATGCACAGCTTTTTCTCTTGGTGGTGGTGTGGGAGTTGGGAGAGAGACTTACAATGCAATTTTGTCCAAAGAAACGATTCTCAAAAAATTATCTTTCTACTTTTACACTCTGAATCTTTTAAAGTCTTTGATGTGGAGTCCAGTAATCCTGTAACCAGTTATTAACTCTCTCCTTTGACAATTTAGGTCTTAGAGTTTGAATCACAATTCATTTTGATCTCTTGGAACTTCAGTTAAAATTGACAAGTTAGCATCAAGGCAATACATAGTATGTATCCATCTCTACCCAAGTGCTCAAACCATGTGACTTTCTCTCAACCCACAGCTGCAACTGTACCACTAGGTGGAAAGGAGCATTCTGCACAGAGACAGTTTCCATCTGTGATCCTGAACATGACCCTCCACACCACTGTAGCAGAGGAGCAACCTGCATTTCATTACCTCATGGATACACCTGTTTCTGTCCTCTAGGAACCACTGGAATCTACTGTGAACAAGGTAAAGCAGAATTTCAAGTCATTTTGCTGTTCACAAATATAACTAAAATTAGGAATTTCAAAGTCAGTTTTCTTTTTGAAAAGTAAAAAAGTACATATAATAAAATTAGAATCTACTCTCCTCTTTTTCGAGTATGTTTGACATTATACTTCACAGATAGACTAGTACTTAAAATTCAGGAGTACAAAAAATATGGCTTTTAGTATTGCTTTATTAACTCTAAACTCCCTATTTGTGTGGATGTTCTAGATGTTTTGTGCTAAATGCAGTTAAGTCAAGTGAGCTTAAGTTCATAACTCAGTTCCAGATCAAGACTTCATCTCTGTGAGCCTCTCCTATCTGTACTTTCCATCTCACTCAAAACCCTCAGCAATATCACAAGACCATCAGCTTCAGAGGGAAATTAGAGAGGAGAAATGGTCCCAAGTCCAGTAGTAACAGTCAGAAGCAACAATGTCCTAACTACTGGGACAATTTATGGTAGTGCCTCTAAAAGAGCTCAGCAATCTCTGGGCGCTCACAAGCTGGGCTATAACAGTACTTCTAGATCTGATCTATCTTCTCTTTAATCCCTGGCTGGGACTTCCAGAACAGCATTAGGGAATCCAGGAAACTCTCAGTTAGTGAAGCCGGAGAGATTAAGCCAGGAAAATAAAGGGACATAAAGACCTACCTGCCATATCCTAGCTTTCTGAGACTGGACTATCTACTATTTCTCTATCCTGCCTCACCCACCACCCAGAAGATGAGATGGTGGGTGAGAGAGCTTTAGCTCTCTCTTCCCTATTTTAGAAACAGAGGCTGGGATAAAAAGAGTACAGGAGTCAATCACCAGTTGTACTATATCCAGCTTTGCATTATTTGGATATTTCATTGTAACATCATATTCATATTTGTGATAAGAAAAAAATTAATACTTCTAGATCACTTTATCAAATATATTAATGCAAACATGTTATTCCTATATTCCTTGATATTCTACTTGTGTTTAACTCTCCAAAAGTTAAAATTGTTAACAAATGGAAGACATTTGAGGGTTAGAATAATAGTAGTTTACAGGAAAAAATGTTTAATCATGTCTTAAGAGTGTAACTATGAAATAATGAGATGAAGTTTTGTATCTGGCTTACATAAACCAGTCTCTCATAGTGACACTAGGGATCAATCTTGATCTTTAAGAAACTGTGTTTCTTAATTCCTAGAATATGCCACACTCTTTCCTGGAGTAGAGATTTTGTGTTGTTTCCCTCTGCCTAAAATGCTTTCATCTGCCCCTCCATAACAGGTGCTAACACTTCACCTTGCTAATTTAGGGAAGCGTTTCCTGATTGTCTTTTATAGAACTGAGGACAGTGACCATGTCTGTTGAGTGTCTAGCACCCATCATATAGTGCAGAGCAAAAAAAAAAAAAAGTTGGTTAAATATTTAAACTTAATAGCAATAATAAAAACTAATTGTGATGGTTTTCATAGGATAGTTCCTTAGTGAAAGGCAAAGTACTCAAAAATTAACCAAGATGAGTACCTTTATAACTCCCAAAGAAATAGCTTTTAGAAATGGAAAGAAATAATATGACAAGTAACATAAGGGCTAGTGAATTTAACAATAGGGCAAGCCACAGTTTTGATGCTTAAAGGCTCAGACAGTGAAAGTTTGAAAGATAGATTAACCCAAAATTTGTGTGGATGTGTGGATGTATATAAATGGATTATATACACAGACGGCAGATGAAGATACATGAATGGATGTATAGATAGAAGATAGATGATAGATCGATACATACATACATACATACATACATATGTATTGGAATAGTCAGAGTAATGAAATTACTTTTACAGAAAGAAAGTCTAGAAGATTTGATTAAAGGTGCCAGAAAATGGGTGACATCCACATAGAATTCTAACACAAAATTAACCAAAGATATACCTTGATATTCTATAAAATAACAATTTGATTAGAATACTTTAGAATCCAGAGTATTCATTAAAATATTATACCAAGAATTCTGGTTCACACATTTTGCAAGATAGACAATATGTCCAGTTACTTTTCTCATATACTCAAGTCTTGCTTATTTGCTGACTTCTTTTATGTTATAGCAGTCCTTCCTGTTATAACTTATGATTTACAACTATACATGTAACCTCTCCTAAATCATAAAATCGCCTCTCAGTTTACTTTTTCTTCATAATATTGGTAAATTGCTTTTTTCATGACTAGTTTTAATATTACTAAATTCTAGCTATTGTGCATCAATGACATATAGCCAAGTCAGATTCCATAATGTGTAAGTTTTTGACTTTTAACCCAGCAAATAATGAAAATGTTTCCTTTTTTGTTTTCACATTTTTTCCATTCATAGTATAATTTTCTTTTCACTCATTTCTCATTCCATAAGGTAAAGAAACCCACACATGCAGACATTTTGCATGAAACAGACAAATGTTCAAAGTACTTAAACATTTTTGTCATGCCAACAATTCTTTATGGTCCAACCAGTCCCTGATTTCCACTGAAACTGATTCTTGCTAATGGAGAAGTTCAATTCTTCAAGCCCTTCCAACACATGGGATGGTTTCCAGCCAAGTCCTTGGTTTTCCTAATAATAGAGAAATTGGTCCAACACACAGTAGATGGCAGTTTCAGGAATTATTACTGTGTTTTCCTGTTTTGAAATACTCATTTTTCAGGTGAAGGTGGCCATGTGGAACACAGCAAGCAATGCACATGCTTTCTTCATAGAAAAAAAATAAGCTTTAGTCTTTATTTCACTACTTTCAATCCCATCGTGATCATTAATAGAGATGTAGTTACATGTGTATTAGATTCTCTATCTCTATGAACTTATAATAGTCATAAAAAGTAAAAGATAAGTAGGCACTAGCTATGATTCCTAGGAACACACATTTTACTTGTTTAGTCTTCTATGCTCTTCAATACAACCTGCTAAATTATAAGTGAAACTGGGAGAGAAAGTGAAGTATACATAATAATTCTGAAGTTTATATAAACATCAGGCTTTTTGAGCATTTAAATGAACAGATGTGAAAACTAAGCCTTAGTAGAAAGAAACAGACACATTTCTATTTCTAACCTTAGACATTGGGCAAGTAACTTAACTCCCCTGAACATCAGGTTTCTCGTGTGCATGTCAAAAAAGAGTATGATCTTTATAGCATCATGATTTACAATCCTTTGGGTATATCCCCAGTAATGGGATGGCTGGGTCATATGGTATTTCTAGTTCTAGATCCTTGAGGAATCGCCACACTGTTTCCCACAATAGTTGAACTAGTTTACAATCCCACCAACAGTGTAAAAGTGTTCCTATTTCTCCACATTGTCTCCAGCACCTGTTGTTTCCTGACTTTTTAATGATTGCCATTCTAACTGGTGTGAGATGGTATCTCATTGTGGTTTTGATTTGCATTTCTCTGATGGCCAGTGATGACAAGCATTTTTTAATGTGTCTGTAGGCTGTATGAAT
Source organism: Macaca thibetana thibetana (assembly GCF_024542745.1). Lineage (NCBI taxonomy): Eukaryota > Metazoa > Chordata > Mammalia > Primates > Cercopithecidae > Macaca > Macaca thibetana. The sequence goes on along the minus strand of NC_065581.1, from coordinate 61,280,374 downwards.
GTCTTCTTTTGAGAAATGTCTGTTCATATACTTTGCCCACTTTTTGATGGGGTTGTTTTTTTTCTTGTAAATTTGTTTGAGAACCCATCTTCTTTGTACATTCTGGATATTCAGCCCTTATGTCAAGATAAGACAGACACTTGCCATTTAAAAATTCTTTTCCTATTTTATAGAAATAGGAAATGATCAAGGATCTTAATTATTTTTTTGTATTTTTTTTTTATTATACTTTAAGTTTCTAGGGTACATTGCAAATGTGCAATTTTCTCCTATTTTGTGCCCAGGTGGTCTGTTTTGCTAGGCCCTGATGGTAGTTCACTTCCCACCTATTCTTTTGTTTCTGGCTAGTGCTGAGAATGATGGTTTCCAGATGAAGGACATGAACTCATCCTTTTTTTATGGCTGCATAGTATTCCATGGTGTTTATGTGCACTTTTTTTAAGTCTTAGATCCCATTTGTCAAGTTTGGGCTTTTGTTGCCGTTGCTTTTGCATGTGTTTCAGACATGAAGTCCTTATCCCCATGCTGGGTCATATGGTATTTATAGTTCTAGATCCTTGAGTATCGCCACCACTGTTTCCTCCAATAGTTGAACTAGTTTACAATCCCACCAACAGTGGTATTAGGTTCCTATTTCTCCACATTGTCTACCTGTTGTTTCCTGACTTTTTATGATTGCCATTCTAACTGGTTGAGATGGTATCTCATTGTGGTTTTCATTTGCATTTCTCTGATGGCCAGTGAAGGACAAGCATTTTTTAATGTGTCTGTAGGCTGTATGAATGTCTTCTTTTGAGAAATGTCTGTTCATATACTTTGCCCACTTTTTGATGGGGTTGTTTTTTTCTTGTAAATTTGTTTGAGTTCTTTGTACATTCTGGATATTAGCCCTTTGTCAGATGAGTAGACTGCAAAAATTTTCTCCTATTTTGTAGGTGGTCTGTTTGCTCTGATGGTAGTTTCTTTTGCTGTGCAGAAGCTCTTTAGTTTAATTAGATCCCATTTGTCAATTTGGGCTTTTGTTGCCGTTGCTTTTGGTGTTTCAGACATGAAGTCCTTACCCATGCCTATGTCCTGAATGGTATTACCTAGGTTTCCTCCTAGGGTTTTCATGGTATTAGGTCTAATATTTAAGTCTCTAATCCATCTTGAATTAATTTTCATATAAGGAGTAAGGAAAGGATCCAGTTTCAGCTTTCTGCTTATGGCTAGCCAATTTTCCCAGCACCATTTATTAAATAGGGAATCATTTCCCCATTTCTTGTTTTTGTCAGGTTTGTCAAAATTCAGATAGATGGCTGTAGATGTGTGGTATTATTCCTGAGGGCTCTGTTCTGTTCCATTGGTCTATATCTCTGTTTTGGTACCAGTACCATGCTGTTTTGGTTACTGTAGCCTTGTAGTTCAGTTTGAAGTCAGGTAGCATGATGCCTCCAGCTTTGTTCTTTTGAATTAGGATTGTCTTGGCAATGCAGGGTCGTTTTTGGTTCCATATGAACTTTAAATCAGTTTTTTCCAATTCTGTGAAGAAAGTCATTGGTAGCTTGATGGGGATGGCATTGAATCTATAAATTACCTTGGGCAGTATGGTCATTTTCATGATATTGATTCTTCCTATCCATGAGCATGGTATGTTCTTCCATTTGTTTGCGTCCTCTTTTATTTCACTGAGCAGTGGTCTGTAGTTCTCCTTGAAGAGGTCCTTCACATCCCTTCTAAGTTGTATTCCTAGGTATTTTATTCTCTTCGAAGCAATTGTGAATGGAAGTTCATTCATGATTTGGCTCTCTGTTTGTCTGTTACAGGTGTATAAGAAGGCTTGTGATTTTTGCACATTAATTTTGTATCCTGAGACTTTGCTGAAGTTGTTTATCAGCTTAAGGAGATTTTGGGCTGAGATGACGGAGTTTTCTAAATATACAATCATGTCATCTGCAAACAGGGACAATTTGACTTCTTCTTTTCCTAACTGAATACCCTTGATTTCTTTCTCTTACCTGATTGCCCTAGCCAGAACTTCCAACACTATGTTGAATAAGAGTGGTGAGACAGGGCATCTTGTCTTGTGCCAGTTTTCAAAGGGAATTTTTCCAGTTTTTGCCCATTCAGTATGATATTGGCTGTGGGTTTGTCATAAATAGCTCTTATTATTTTGAGATATGTTACATCAATACCTAGTTTATTGAGAGTTTTTAGCATGAAGGGCTGTTGAACTTTGTCAAAGGCCTTTTCTGCATCTATTGAGATAAACATGTAGTTTTTGTCTTTGGTTCTGTTTATATGCTGGATTATGTTTATGGATTTGTGTATGTTGAACCAGCCTTGCATCCCAGGGATGAAGCCCACTTGATCATGGTGGAAAGCTTTTTGATGTGCTGCTGGATTTGGTTTGCCAGTATTTTATTGAGGATTTTTGCATCGATGTCCATCAGGGATATTGGTCTAAAATTCTCTTTTTTTGTTGTGTCTCTGCCAGGCTTTGGTATCAGGATGATATTGGCCTCATAAAATGAGTTAGGGAGGATTCTCTCTTTTTCTATTGATTGGAATAGTTTCATTAGGAATGGTACCAGCTCCTCCTTGTACCTCTGGTAGAATTCGGCTGTGAATCTGTCTGGTCCTGGACTTTTTTTGGTTGGTAGGCTATTAATTATTGCCTCAATTTCAGAGCCTGCTATTGGTCTATTCAGGGATTCAGCTTCTTCCCGGTTTAGTCTTGGGAGAGTGTAAGTGTCCAGGAAATTATCCATTTCATCTAGGTTTTCTAGTTTATTTGTGTAGAGGTGTTTATAGTATTCTTTGATGGTAGTTTGTATTTCTGTGGGGTCGGTGGTGATATCCCCTTTATCATTTTTTATTGCGTCTATTTGATTCTTCTCTTTTTTCTTCTTTATTAGTCTTGCTAGCAGTCTATCAATTTTGTGGATCTTTTCAAAAAACCAACTCCTGGATTCATTGATTTTTTGGAGGGTTTTTTGTGTCTCTATCTCCTTCAGTTCTGCTCTGATCTTAGTTATTTCTTGCCTTCTGCTAGCTTTTGAATGTGTTTGCTCTTGCTTGTCTAGTTCTTTTAATTGTGATGTTAGGGTGTCAGTTTTAGATCTTTTGAGCTTTCTTTTGTGGGCATTTAGTGCTATAAATTTCCCTCTACACACTGCTTTAAATGTGTCCCAGAGAGTCTGGTATGTTGTATCTTTGTTCTCATTGGTTTCAAAGAACATCTTTATTTCTGCCTTCATTTCGTTATGCACCCAGTAGTCATTCAGGAGCAGGTTGTTCAGTTTCCATGTAGTTGAGTGGTTTTGATTGAGTTTCTTAGTCCTGAGTTCTAATTTGATTGCACTGTGGTCTGAGAGACAGTTTGTTATAATTTCTGTTCTTTTACATTTGCTGAGGAGTGCTTTACTTCCAACTATGTGGTCAATTTTGGAATAAGTGTGATGTAGTGCTGAGAAGAATGTATATTCTGTTTATTTGGGGTGGAGAGTTCTGTAGATGTCTATGAGGTCCACTCGGTGCAGAGTTGAGTTCAATTCCTGGATTTCCTTGTTAACTTTCTGTCTCGTTGATCTGTCTAATGTTGATGGTGGGGTGTTGAAGTCTCCCATTATTATTGTGTGGGAGTCTAAGTCTCTTTGTATGTCTCTAAGACTTGCTTTATGAATCTGGGTGCTCCTGTATTGGGTGCATATATATTTAGGATAGTTAGCTCTCCCTGTTGAAATGATTCCCTTACCATTATGTAATGGCCTTCTTTGTCTCTTTTGATCTTTGATGGTTTAAAGTCTGTTTTATCAGAGACTAGGATTACAACCCCTGCTTCTTTTTTTTGTTCTCCGTTTGCTTGGTAGATCTTCCTCCATCCCTTTATTTTGGAGCCTATGTGTGTCTCTGCACGTGAGATGGGTCTCCCGAATACAGCAAACTGATGGGTCTTGACTCTTTATCCAATGTGCCAGTGTGTGTCTTCTAATTGGACCATTTAGTCCATTTACATTTAAGTTTAATATTGTTATATGTGAAATTCATCCTGTCATTGTGATATTAGCTGGTTATTTTGCTGGTTAGTTGATGCAGTTTTTTCCTAGCATCAATGGTCTTTACATTTTGGCATGTTTTTGCAATGACTGCTACCGGTTGTTCCTTTCCATGTTTAGTGCTTCCTTCAGGGTCTCTTGTAGGGCAGGCCTGGTGGTGACAAAATCTCTAAGCATTTTCTTGTCTGTAAAGGATTTTATTTCTCCTTCACTTATGAAACTTAGTTTGGCTGGATATGAAATTCTGGGTTGAAAATTCTTTTTTTAAGAATGTTGAATATTGGCCCCCACTCTCTTCTGGCTTGTAGAGTTTCTGTGAGAGATCTGCTGTTAGTCTGATGGGCTTCCCTGTGTGGGTAACCCAACCTTTCTCTCTGGCTGCCCTTAACATTTTTTCCTTCATATCAACTTTGGTGAACCTGACAATTATGTGTCTTGGAGTTGCTCTTCTCAAGGAGTATCTTTGTGGCGTTCTCTCTATTTCCCGAATTTGAATGTTGACCTGCTTTACTAGGTTGGGGAAGTTCTCCTGGATGATATCCTGAAGAGTATTTTACAACTTGGTTCCATTTTCCCCCTGACTTTCAGGCACACCAATCAGACGTAGATTTGGTCTTTTCACATAATCCCATATTTCCTGGAGGCTTTGTTCATTTCTTTTTCCTCTTCTCTAGACTTCTCTTCTTGCTTCATTTCATTCATTTGATCTTCAATCATTGATACTCTTTCTTCCAGTTGATCAAGTCAGTACTGAAGCTTGTTCATTTGTCACGTATTTCTCATGTCATGGTTTTTATCTCTGTCAGTTCGTTTATCCTTCTCTGCATTGATTATTCTAGTTATCCATTCTTCCATTCTTTTTTCAAGATTTTTAGTTTCTTTGCACTGGTTACGTAGTTCCTCCTTTAGCTCTGAGAAGTTTGATCGACTGAAGGCTTCTTCTCTCAACTCATCAAAGTCATTCTCCATGCAGCTTTGATCCATTGCTGGCAATGAGCTGCGTTCCTTTGGAGGGGGAGATGCACTCTGATTTTTTGAATTTCCAGCTTTTCTGCCCTGTTTTTTTCCCATCTTTGTGGTTTTATCTGCCTTTGGTCTTTGATGATGCTGATGAACTGATGGGGTTTTGTTGAGGTTGTCCTTTCTGTTTGTTAGTTTTCCTTGTAACAGTCAGGACCCTCAGCTGTAGGTCTGTTGGAGTTTTCTTGAGGTCCACTCCAGACCCTGTTTGCCTGGGTATCAGCAGTGGAGGCTACAGAAGATAGAATATTGCTGAACAGCAAGTGTTACTGTCCGATTCTTGCTCTGGAAGCTTTGTCTCAGGGGTATACCCTGCCGTGTGAGGTGTGAGGTGTCGGTCTGCACCTAGTGGGGGATGTCTCCCAGTTAGGCTACTCAGGGGTCAAGGACCCACTTGAGCAGGCAATCAGTCCGTTCTCAGATCTCAACCTCCGTGCTTGGAGATCCCCTGCTCTCTTCAAAGCTGTCAGATAGGGTTATTTACCTCTGCCGAGGTTTCTGCTGCTTTTTGTTTAGCTATGCCCTGTCCCCAGAGATGGAGTCTACAGAGACAGGCCAGCCCCCTTAAGCTGCGGTGGACTCCACTCAGTTCGAGCTTCCCCGCAGCTTTGTTTACCTACTTAAGCCTCAGCAATGACGGGTTCCCCTCCCCCAGCCTCGCTGCTACCTTGCAGTTAGATCTCAGACTGCTGCGCTAGTCTTGAGGGAGGCTCCGTGGGTGTGGGACCCTCCCATCCAGGTGTGGGCTATAATCTCCTGGTGTGCCGTTTGCTAAGACCCTTGGTAAAGCACAGTATTAGGGTGGGAGTTACCCGATTTTCCAGGTGTTGTGTGTCTCAGTTTCCCTTCGCTAGCAAAAGGGATTCCCTTCCCCCTTGCGCTTCCCAGGTGAGGCGATGGCTCACCCTGCTTCAGCTCTCGCTGTCAGGCTGCACCAGCTGTCCAACACTGATTGTCTGGCACTCCCCAGTGAGATGAACCCAGTACCTCAGTTGAAAATGCAGAAATCACCCATCCTCTGTGTCACTCACGCTGGGATCTGGAGGCTGGAGCTGCTCCTATTTGGCCATCTTGCTCCGGGAATGATCTTAATTATTAATATTCCCTGCTAGGAAAAGAATTCAGCGATATCTTCCCTACTTTCACATCCATTTATAGACTCTCTGCCAGAAGAAAAATATGGCTCTATTCTGCCCGACCCTGCATGCAGTCGGACCTTATGGTTGTCTTCCCTTGTTCCCTAAAATCACTGTTATTCTGTTCTTTTTCAAGCTGCACTGATCTCATATTGTTCAAACAGACATGTTTTATGATCAATTTGTACAGTTTAACACAATAGTGGTCCTGAGGTGACGTACATTCTCAGCTTATTAAGATAACAGGATTAAGAGATTAAAGTAAAGACAGGCATAAGAAATTATAAAAGTATTAATTTTGGGAACTAGTAAATGTCCATGAAATCTTCACACTTTATGATAGAGATTGCAGTAAAGACAGACATAAGAAATTATAAAAGTATTAATTTTGAGAACTGATGTATGTCCATATTAAAATGAAACCTTCACAATTTATGTTCCTCTGCTGCAACTTCCTGTGACACTCCCTAACTCATTTTATGAGGCTAGCATCATCCTGATACCAAAGCCTGGCAGAGATGCACACAAAAAAAGAGAATTTTAGGCCAATATCCCTGATGAAAATTGATACAAAAATCCTTAATAAAATACTGGCAAACTGAATCCAGCTGCATATCAAAAAACTTATCCACCATGATCAAGTCAGTTTCATCCCTGGAATTCAAGGCTGGTTCAACATATGCAAATCAATAAACGTAATCCATCATATAAACAGAACCAACAACCAAAACCACGCAATTATCTCAAAAGATGCAGAGAATGCCTTTGACAAAATTCAACAGTCTTTCATGCTAAAGACTCTTAATAAACTAGGTATTGATAGAACATATCTCAATATAATAAGAGCTATTCATGACAAACCCACAGTCAATATCATACTGAATGGACAAAACTGCAAGCATTCCCTTTGAAAACTGGCACAAGACAAGATGCCCTCTCTCACCACTCCTATTAAAAACAATATTGGGCCGGGCGCGGTGGCTCAAGCCTGTAATCCCAGCACTTTGGGAGGCCGAGATGGGCGGATCACGAGGTCAGGAGATCGAGACCATCCTGGCTAACACGGTGAAACCCCGTCTCTACTAAGAAATACAAAAAATAGCCGGGCGAGGTGGCAGCGCCTGTAGTCCCAGCTACTCGGGAGGCTGAGGCTGGAGAATGGCGTGAACCCGGGAGGCGGAGCTTGCAGTGAGCTGAGATCCGGCCACGCACTCCAGCCTGGGCTACAGAGCGAGACTCTGTCTCAAAAAAAAATAAAAATAAAAATAAATAAATAAATAAATAAAAACAATATTGGAAGTTCTGGCCAGGGCAATTAGGCAAGAGAAAGAAATAAAGGTATTCAATTAGGAAAAGAGGAAGTCAAATTTTCTCCGTTTGCAGATGACATGATTATATATTTAGAAAACCCCATCATCTCAGCTCAAAATCTCCTTAAGCTGATAAGCAACTTCAGCAAAGTCTCAGGATACAAAATCAAGGTGCAAAACTCACAAGCATTCCTATACACCAATAACAGACAAACAGAGAGCCAAATCATTAGTGAACTCCCATTCACAATTACTACAAAGAGAATAAAATACCTAGGAATCCAATTTACAAGGGATGTGAAGGACCTCTTCAAGGAGAACTACAGATCACTGATCAAGGAAATAAGAGAGGACACAATCAGATGGAAGAACAGTCCATGCTCATGGATAGGAAGAAACAATATCGTGAAAATGGCCATACTGCCCAAGGTAATTCATAGACTCAATGCTATCCCCATCAAGCTACCAAATACTTTCTTCATGGAATTGGAAAAACCTACTTTAAATTTCATATGGAACCAAAAAAGAGCCTGTATAGCCAAGACAATCCTAAGCAAAAAGAACAAAGCTGGAGGCATCACACTACCTGACTTCAAACTAGACCACAAGGCTACAGTAACCAAAACAGCATGGTACTGGTACCAAACCAGAGAGATAGAACAATGGAACAGAACAGAGGCCTCGGAAATAACACCACACATCTACAACCATCTGATTTTTGACAAACCTGACAAAAACAAGCAATGGGAAAAGGATTCCCTATTTAATAAATCGTGCTGAGAAAACTGGCTAGCCATATGTAGAAAGCTGAAACTGGATCCCTTCATTATACCTATACAAAAATTATTTCAAGATGGATTAAACAGGATATAGGCATAGGCAAAGACTTCACGACTAAAACACCAAAACCAATGGCAACAAAAGCCAAAGTAAACAAATGAGATCTAATTAAACTAAAGAGGTTCTGCACAGCAAAAGAAACTATCATCAGAGTGAACAGGCAACCTACAGAATGGGAGAAAATTTTTGTAATCTATCCATCTGAAAAAGGGCTAATATCTAGAATCTACAAAGAACTTAAACAAATTTACAAGAAAAAAAAAAACCATCAAAAAGTGGGGAAAAAATATAAAAAGACACTTCACAAAAGAAGACATTTATGCAGCCAACAGACATATAAAAACTTGCTCATCATCACTGGTCATCAGAGGAATGCAAATCAAAATCACAATGAGATACCATCTCATATCAGTTAGAATGGTGATCATTAAAAAGTCAGGAAACAACAGATGCTGGAGAGGATGGAGAAATAGGAACGCTTTTACACTGTTGGTGGGAATGTAAATTAGTTCAACCATTGTGGAAGACAGTGTGGCCATTCCTCAAGGATCTAGAACTAGCAATACAATTTGACCCAACAATCCCATTACTGGGTATATACCCAAAGGATTATAAATCATAAAATACTATAAAGACACATGCACACATATGTTTATTGTGGCACTATTCACAATAGCAAAGACTTGGAACAAACCCAAATGCCCATCAATGATAGACTGGATAAAGAAAATGTGGCACATATACACCATGGAAAACTATGCAGCCATAAAAAGGATGAGTTCATGTCCTTTGCAGGGACATGGATGAAGCTGGAAACCATCATTCTCAGCAAAATATCACAAGGACAGAAAACCAAACACTGCATGTTCTCACTCATAAGTGGGAGTTGAACAATAAGAACACATGGACACAGGTTGGGGAACATCACACACTGGGGCCTGTTGGAGGGTGGGGAGCTGGGGGAGGGATAGCCTTAGAAGAAATACCTAATGTAAATGACAAGTTGATGGGTACAGCAAACCAATATGGCACATGTATACCTATGTAACAAACCTGCATGTTGTGCACATGTACCCTAGAACTTAAAGTATAATAAAAATAAATAAATAAAATAGTGTCCCTCCATTCAAAGAGCTAAGTATTTAGGTTAAGTCCAGGCAAAAGTCTGTACAAATTAAATACAAGTATATAATTTAGATAAAAGTTCAGGTGAAAAGAGTAAGAAATATCCTAGTATACTGAATGCTTTAATTGCCAGATCAACAACAAGATAAATGCATTATTTCTTGCTAGTTGGACCTAAATAGGCATTAGAAAGGGATAGAATTAAATTAGGTTTCAAAGGGTGGGTAAGACTTGAGTAGACTCATGAGAGACGGACATAGCTTTCCTAAGGTGAGAACCACTTCAGAAAAGCATGAAGAGGAATGGAATGGTGGACTTGCATATATAAGTAAACCCTTTCATCTGAAAAAAACATTTCTAGCAGATAAGTTGTGAATTATTAAAATACCAATGAGAACAAAAGAAGATGATATGGTTTAGCTCTCTGTCTCCACTCAAATCTCATCTCAAATTGTAACCCCCATGTATCAAGGGAGGGACTGTAATCCCAACATGTAGAGGGAGGGAGAGGATTGGATCCTGGGGGTTAGTTTCCCCCATGCTATTCTCATGATAATGAGTGAGTTCTCATGAGATATGATGGTTTTATTAATGTAAGTGTTTGGAAGTTCCTCCTTTGTGCTTCTCTCTCCTGCCACTATGTGAAGAAGGTCCTTGCTTCCCATATAGCAGTGTGAAAATAGACTAATACAGAAGATTTTAAAATCTCCAGGACTTGCTTACTGAGCTAAAAGGTATGCCCTCCAAATAGATGTATCTCAGCATTTCTGAATTGGATGATGATTCTTCAAAGTCTAAAAACCTAGATGACACATGCATATAATCCATGGAATCTGCCAAAATCTTCTGTAAATAAGCCTTTGAGACTCCTAAAACATCCGTAAATCTTCCTATACAATTTACCTGGCTTAATATTACTAGGACACTTTCAAATAGCATAAGAATAGCATAAAAGACAGCTCACTGTAAAACATATATATATATACACATATATATATACACATATATACACACAGACACACACACACAATTTTTTTAAGTAGCCAAAATATGACAGAAAAAGAAAATATGCCCTCTTATCAACAAAAGGAAAGAAAAAAGAGAAAAGAAAATTGAAAAATTAAGGGACAGGAAGGAAAAATCAAAAAAGACCAAACAAGGCTAGTCTAAAACATGACAAACAACTGCACATAAAACTAGCTTTGGGTTTCTGGGAAGTCTAAGCAAAATATAACATACAACAGGTTGCTACTCAATAAAAGAAAACATTCCAGTCATCACACCAAAAACAGAACACTACATCCTGGTACTGAGCTCTAATAAAAATGTATTGAGCAAACTTCAATTTAAAAAAAAGAAATTAAACAATGTATGTTATCTTGGAGGACAATTTTCTAGAAAATGAAGAGACTCTATATAGATGGCCATTTCTTATATTGACACATAATAAAGGTTATACTATTATAGGCATAATAATATTGTCATATATTATAATGCAAATATATTGTCATAAGCTAAATTAATATAGGAGCTTGCTAATGATCTGGCATGTTACTAGAATAATAGTGAATTATCTAGGGGAGCAATTATTTAACACTATTAGATGGTTACTCTTGTATATCAATTGTGTCAGCCAGAAAATAGTCAAAAAATTAAAACTTAAAGTCCTTGTAGAAGTCCAGGTATCCTAGTTATTGATTGAAAGGATCACTATATGCTTTATTTTCTAGATTTATAGTTGACAAACTCGATGTTTTATTATGAAAATTTTAAAGTTTACCTTGGCATCTGTTCAACCCCCAAATTGCAATTCATAAAACATGGAATAGAACAGTTCATCCTAGAAGACTTTGGTTGCAGGAATCACCAGATGTCTTTGCCTATCACAAAACAATCGTGTGATTTTGTAAAATGTTTAATTTTTAAGCAACACATCATCCTGATGGGTCTCCAAAGATCATTCAGAACAAAATAGCCACCCAAATAACTAAATGATTGTTAAATAGAGTTCTTCAGCATTATCCATCTGGGTTCTGAGGAAAGTGTGCCTAAAGGGATGATTTTATTTTTTCTGTAATTGATACTTAACCATTCCTTCTGTTAGCAATTAGACAACATGTTTAATTGCTCATTCACACAACTCCCAGTGGACTCTGACAATAATCCATTCCTCCAGCAAAGAAAGATGCTTAACTTTCATTTTTGCTACAGTAACTAGGTGTGTACCTAGTTAATTTAAAATTTGTCAGACTGCTTAAATTGAAATGGAGAGGTAAAGTCCTAAGACTTCAAATAGTTAAGGATGGAAGAAAAGTTCTTTTTATTCTGTTAGATTCTTATTGTGATAAACCTTTAAAGAAGAACTTACAAGCCAACATAAAATCATGTGCACTTATCCATAGACCAAAAGGCAAATAATAGATTAATACATGCTACAAAAAGTCTTAAATTATTCTTACCTCTTTTTCTCTACTAACTGAACAGAAAATGGCTATGGTACAGTAGAAGAGCCGTGGCTAAAGTCAAAATGTTTTTTATTAAACAAAATGAAATTGAGAGCATTTTAATTAAGAATCCTGAAATTTGGTAAGAACAAAGCTAATTTTATCTGCAAAAATTATCCATTTAAACTCATAGGCTTATAGTATATAGAGATAAAGACCTATCTGTTTATGACATAGACTAAGCTTTGAGTCCATCTTAAAGAATAATGCTCTAGGAATTAAAGCAATCTATTTTAGAAATAACTCTTGAGGTGTACCACCAAGAACAGGATGATTTGGTAGCAAATAACCATCAGTAGGGATTGTTCAACTTAAAGTGATTAAATAGATGTGCTGAAATAATCAAAATTAGTGCATCCTAGGTAAGAGTGGTGAAATTCACAAAGCATAGAGGAAACTTGCAGAGCTTTAGATTTGGAGGAAAAAGTTACACTTTAAAAGCAGAGGTGCAGGTCAGCAAATGATGGACTAGGAAGCTACAGGCTCTCCTTCCCCAACAAAGACACCAAATTAACAATAGTATTTGGACCACAATACCTCTGTGATAATGCTGGAGACCAGTTGAGAATCTATAGCAGTAAGGCTATTGTAAGACAAAAACAGAATTCCAGTGAAAGGTGTTGGAAAATCTGCGGCATTTGTCACACACATTTGTTCCCCTTCCTCTATGCAGCATAACACAGAGCAACTGGAAGTAATCCTCTATACGAGCTCTCCTCCCTTGAGACAGAAAATAAACAATAGACCATGAGTCCAATGTTCTGACTTGTCTGATGGCTGCCCAAAAGACTAATTTCTGTATCATCTGACTCAGAGTGCTGACAGTATTGACACCAGAATTCAGAAGCCACTGGAAACAAAGGTGAGCGGAATGTTGGAAATGCAGTTCAGCAGGCAGATTCCAAGGAGAGCAAGAGATTACAAGGGTTTGAGAGGTCTTCCAGCTGGGCTGATTAAAGAAGGTCTTCTCCTGTACAAAGTCAGTATATAAAAACTGGGATAGATGGGCATTTTTCAAATGCCCAAACCCCAGCAAAAAATTACAAGGCATACAAAGAAATGGGAACATGGCTAAATCAAAGGGACAAAATAAAACTCCAGAAACCAACCCTAATGAATGCAGATATATGAGCTGCTTAACAAGGATTTGAAATAACTGTCACAAGGATCTCAATATGTTAAAAAGATAACATAGGCAACTAAAGAAATCAGGAAAATTTTGCATGAACAAAATAAAATTGTCAACAAAGATAAATAAACTATATAAAAAACAGAAATTCTATAGCAGAAAAATATAAAAACTGAACTGAACAATTCATTATAGGGGTTTAATAGCAGACTTGATCTGACAGGAGAAAGAATTGGCAAACTTGAAATCGGGTCATTTAAAATTATTGAGAGAATTGGGCAAGGTGGCCAACCAGACACAGCCAGGTGGAACAGCTACCACCAAGGGACTAGGACAAGTGGTACATAGTCCTAGCAGATCTTCAGAGGGAAGGCACTGAGAGCAGACTGAGGGAAGACACAGAAGCTGGGCTGAAGAGGGAGGAAGTTGGGACCCCTGGAGGGGGCTACTATGCACCAGTACTTGTTCCTGACTCCCAGTGACTCTGGGGGAATGGGTGAGTTGAACTGGTAAGGAGAACCCACTCTCACCACAGGCCTCTGGAATCCTGGCAGCAGGAGATCCCTCAACCACCACAGACACTTGAGTTGGCAGGGAAACCTGCTTAGAGAAGTGATGGGGAAGCATACTAGCCGATACAGAGCCCAGAGGGTTAGGAATGGGAGCATCTGTAGACAGATCATCAAGGCAGAAAATTCACAAAGATATTTATGACCTAAATTCAGTACTGGATCAAACGTATGTGACAGACATCTACAGAACTCTCCACCCAAAAACAACAAAATATACATTCTTCTCATTGCCACATGGCACATACTCTAAAATTGACCACATAATCAGACATAAAATACTCCTCAGCAAATGCAAAAGAACTGAAATCATAACAACCACTCTGTCAGATCACAGTGCAATAAAGTTAGAAATCAAGACTAAGGAAATAGCTCAAAATCATTCAATTACATGGAAATTGAATATCGTGTTTCTGAATGACTCTGGGGCAAATAATGAAATTAACACAGAAATCAAGAAGTTCTTTAAAACTAATGACAACAAATATACAACATACCAGAATCTCTGGGACACAGCTAAGACAATGTCAAGAGGATAACTTACAGCACTGAACACCTATATCAAAAAGTTAGAAAGATAGTAATTTAACAACCTAACATGACAACTTAAAGAACTAGAGAACCAAGAGCAAATCAAGCCCAAAACTAGCAGAAGAAAGAAATAACCAAAATCAGAGCTGAACTGAAGGTGATTGAGACACAAAAAATCATTTAAAAGATCAACACATCCAGGAGTTGTGTTTTTGAAAAAAAAATTAATAAAATAGATAGACTACTAGCTAGACCAATAAAGAAGAAAAGAGAGAAGATCCAAATAAACACAATTAGAAACAAAAGGGATATTACCACTGACTGCACAGAAATACAAATAATCAGAGAATATTGTAAACACTTCTATGCACACGAATTTGAAAATCTAGGAGAAATAGATAAATTCCTGGATATATACACCCTCCCAAGACTGAACCAGAAAGAACCTGAATCCCTGAGAAGACCAATAATGACCTCCAAAATTAAATCAATAATAACTAGCTTACCAACCAAAAAAAGCCCAGGACCAGAGAGATTCACAGCCGAATTCTACCAGATGTACAAAGAAGAGCTGGTACCATTCCTACTAAAACTATTCCCAAAAATTGATGAGGAGGGACTCCTCCTTAACTCATTCTATGAGACCACCATTATCCTAATACCAAAACCTGGCAGAGACACAACAAAAAAGAAAATTTTAGGCCAATATCCTTGATAAACACTGATGCAAAAATCCTCAACATAGCACTGGCAAACCAAGTCCAGCAGCACACCAAAAAAATTTGTCCATCAAGATCAAGTAGGCTTTATCCCCAGGATGCAAATTGGTTCAAAAATAGCAAAGATATGGAACCAACCTGAGTGTCCATCAACAGATACTTTTGTACCAGTACCATGCTGTTTCAGTTACTGTAGTCTGGTAGTATAATTAACCTAAATGTCCATCCACAGATGACTTTTGTCAAGTACCATGCTGAGATATTGTGTCACCACCAGGCCTGCCTTACCAGAGCTCCTGAAGGAAGCACTAAATGTGGAAAAGAAAAACAGGTACCACTCACTGCAAAAACATACCAAATTAAGATCACTGACACTATAAAGAAACTGCATCAACTAACAGGCAAAATAACCAGATAGCATCATAATGACAGGATCAAATTCACAAATAACAATATTAACCTTAAATGTAAATGGGCTAAATGCCACAATTAAAAGACACAAACTGGCAAAATGGATAAACAGTTAAGACCCCTCAGTGTGCTGTATTCAGGAGACCCATCTCACATGCAAAGACACACATAGGCTCAAAATAAAGGGATGGAGGAATATTTACCAAGCAAATGGAAAGCAAAAATAAGCAGAGGTTGCAATCCTAGTCTCTGACAAAACAGACTTGAAGCCAACAAAGATCAAAAAAGACAAAAAAAAAAAAAAAGGACATTACATAATGGTAAATGGATCAATCCAACAAGAAGAGCTAACTATCCTAAGTATTTATGCACCCAATACAGGACTACTCAGATTCATAAAGCAAGTTCTTAGAGACCTACAAAGAGACTCAGACTCCCACACAATCATAATGGCAAACTTTAACACCCCATTGTCAGTATTAGACAGATCAATGAGACAGAAAATAAACAATGACATTCAGGACTTGAACTTAGCTCTGGAGCAAGCAGACTTAATAGACATCTACAGAACTCTTCACCCCAAATCAACAGAACATACATTCTTCTCAGCACCGCATCACACTTATTCTAAAATTGATCACATAATTGGAAGTAAAACACTCCTCAGCAAATGCAAAAGAATGGAAATCATAACAAACAGTCTCTCAGACCACAGTGCAATCAAATTAGAACTCAGGGTTCAGAAACACACTCAAAACTACACAACTACATGGAAACTCAACAACCTGCTCCTGATTGACTACTGGGTAAATAATGAAATTAAGGCAGAAATAAATAAGTTCTTTGAAACCAATGAGAACAAAGACACAGTCTTTTTGTCTTTGTGTACAAGAATCTTTAGGACACAGCTAAAGCAGTGTTTAGAGGGAAATTTATAGTACTAAATGCCCACAGGAGAAAGTGGGAAAGATGTGAAATCGACACCCAAACATCACAATTAAAAGAACTAGAGGCCGGGCATGGTGGCTCAAGCCTGTAATCCCAGCACTTTGGGAGGCCGAGGCGGGCGGATCATGAGGTCAGGAGATCGAGACCATCCTGGCTAACATGGTGAAACCCCGTCTCTACTAAAAAAATACAAAAAAAAACTAGCCGGGCGAGGTGGCGGGCGCCTGTAGTCCCAGCTATTCGGGAGGCTGAGGCAGGAGAATGGCGTAAACCTGGGAGGCGGAGCTTGCAGTGAGCTGAGATCCGGCCACTGCACTCCAGCCCGGGCGACGAGACTCCGTCTCAAAAAAAAAAAAAAAAAAAAAAAAAAAGAACTAGAGAAGCAAGAGAACACAAATTCAAAAGCTAGCAGAAGACAAGAAATAACTAAGATCAGAGCAGAACTGAAGGAGATAGAGACACAAAAAAACCCTTCAACAAATCAATGAGTCCAGGAGCTGACTTCTTTAAAAGATTAACAAAATAGATAAACTGCTAGCCAGCTAAGAATAAAAAAGAGAAGAATCAAATAAACACAGTAAAAAAATGATAAAGGCGATATCACCACTGATCCCACAGAAATACAAACTACTATCAGAGAATACTATAAGCACCTCTACACAGATAAACTAGAAAATCTAGAAGAAATGGATGAATTCCTGGACACATACACCCTCCCAAGACTAAACCAGGAAGAAGTTAAGTCCATGAATAGACCAATAATGAGTTCTAAAATTGAGGCAACAATTAATAGCCTACCAACCAAAAACAGCCTAGGGCCAGACAGATTCACAGCCAAATTCTATTACAGGGACAAAGAGGAGCTGGTACCGTTCCTTCTGAAACTATTCCAATCAATAGAAAAAGAGGGCCTCCTTCATAACTCATTTTATGAGGCCAGCATCATCCTGATACCAAAGCCTGGCAGAGACACACACAAAAAAGAGAATTTTAGGCCAATATCCCTGATGAACCTCGATGCAAAAATCCTCAATAAAATACTGGCAAACTGAATCCAGCAGCACATCAAAAACATATCCACCATGATCAAGTCAGCTTCATCCCTGGAATGCAAGGCTGGTTCAACATATGCAAATCAATAAACATAATCCACCACATAAACAGAACCAATAACAAAAACCACATGATTATCTCAATAGATGCAGAAAAGGCCTTTGACAATATTCAACAACCCTTCATGCTAAAAACTCTCAATAAACTAGGTACCAATGGAACCTACCTCAAAATAATGAGAGCTATTTATGACAAACCCACAGCCAATATCATACTGAAAAGACAAAAGCTGGAAGCATTCCCTTTGAAAACTGGCACAAGACAAGAATGCCCTCTCTCACCACTCCCATTCAACATAGTATTGGAAGTTCTGGCCCAGGGGAATCAGGCAAGAGAAAGAAATAAAGGGTATTCAAACAGGAAGAGATAAAGCCAAATTGTCTCTATTGGCAGATGACATGATTCTATATTTAGAAAACCTCATTGTCTCAGCCCAAAATCTCCTTAAGCTCATAAGCAACTTCAGCAAAGTCTCAAAATACAAAATCAATGTGCAAAACTCACAAGCATTCCTGCACACAAATAACAAACAGCCAAATCATGAGTGAACTCCTATTCACAATTGCTGCAAAAAAAAAATAAAATACCTAGGAATACAATTTACAAGGGATATGAAGGACCTCTTCAAGGAGAACTACAAACCACTGCTCAAGGAAATAAGAGAGGACACAAACAAATGGAAAAACATTCCATGTTCATGGATAGGAAGAATCAATATCATGAAAATGGCCATACTGCCCAAAGTAATTTATAGATTCAATGCTATCCCCATCAAGCTACCATTGACTTCTTCCACAGAATTGGAAAAACCTACTTTAAATTTCATATGGAACCAAAAAAGAGCTCGTATAGCCAAGACAATCCTAAGCAAAAAGAACAAAACTGGAGACATCACGCTACCTGACTTCAAACTAGACTACAAGGTTACAGTAACAAAAACAGCATGGTACTGGTACCAAAACAGATATATAGACCAACGGAACAGAACAGAGGCCTCGGAAATAATGCCACACATCTACAACCATCTGATCTTTGACAAACCTGACAAAAACAAGAAATGTGGAAAGGATTCCCTATTTAACAAGTGGTGTTGAGAAAACTGGACAGCCATATGCAGAAAACTGAAACTAGACTCATTCCTTACACCTTATACAAAAATTAACTCAAGATGGATTAAAGACTTAAATATAAAACCTGAAACCATGAAAACCCTAGAGGAAAACCTAAGCAATACCATTCAGGACATAGGCATGGACAAAGACTTTATGACTAAAACACCAAAAGCAATGGCAACAAAAGCCAAAATAGACAAATGGGATCTAATTAAACTAAAGAGCTTCTGCATAGCAAAA
Source organism: Macaca thibetana thibetana (assembly GCF_024542745.1). NCBI lineage: Eukaryota > Metazoa > Chordata > Mammalia > Primates > Cercopithecidae > Macaca > Macaca thibetana. Next base: position 61,261,630 of record NC_065581.1, on the reverse strand, counting down.
GAAAGTATCATCAGAGTGAATAGACAACCTACAGAATGGGAGAAAACTATCCATCTGACAAAGGGCTAATATCTAGAATCCATAAGGAACCTGGACAAATTTATAAGGAAAAAGAAAAACAAACGCATCAAAAACTGAGCAAAGGAGATGAACAGATACTTCTCAAAAGAAGACATTTTATGCAGCCAACAAACGTATGAAAAAAAGCTCATCATCACTGGTCATTAGAGAAATGCAAATCAAAACCACAATGAGATACCATCTCAAGCCAGTTAGAATGGCGATCATTAAAAAGCCAGGAAACAACAGATGCTGGAGAGGATGTGAAGAAATAGGAATGCTTTTAAACTGCTGGTGGGAGTGTAAAATTAGTTCAACAATTGTGGAAGACAGTGTGGCGATTCCTTAGGGATCTAGAATCGGAAATACCATTTGACCCAGCAATCCCATTACTGAGTATATACCCGAAGGATTATAAATCATTCTACTATAAGAAACACGCACACATATGTTTATTGCAGCACTGTTCACAACAAAGACTTGGAACCAACCCAAATGCCCATCAATGATAGCCTGGATAAAAAAAAGTGGCACATATACACCATGGAATACTGTGCAGCCATAAAAAAAGGATGAGTTCATGTCCTTTGCGGGGATATGGATGAAGCTGTAAACCATCATTCTCAGCAAACTAACAGAGGAACAGAAAACCAAACGCCACATGTTCTCACTCATGAGTGGGAGCTGAACAATAAGAATAAAGGGACACAGTGTGGGGAACATCACACAACAGGGCCTGTCAGGTGGTGGGAGGCTAGAGGAGGGATAGTATAAGGAGAAATGCCTAATGTGGGTGACAGGTTGATGGGTGCAGCAAACCATCATGGCACATGTATACCTGTATAACAAACCTGCATGTTCCGCACATGTACCCCAGAACTTAAAGTATAATAAAAAATATATATTTTTATATATATATCCTACTATATAGAGTAGGTAGATATATATATATATATATATATATATATATATATATCCTACTATAATGATTAGTTTATCTCTTCTTGCAAATGTGTTCATTTTTAAAGTTTGGTGTAAGATACATACAATTTAGAATTGTTATATCCTCCCCAAAGCAATACAATGATCCCTTTAATTCTAATAGGCCCTGTCTCAACTGTGTTGTGTGTTTCCTTTCTATCTTATTTTCTTTCTCAACCCTACAAATCACTATTATTTGTTTAGATTCAACTACATTGTATTTGTCACTCGGGCTGCCATAACAAAATACCACAGACTGGGTGGCTCAAACAACAAAAATGTATTTCTCACAGTCTGGAGGCTGGAAGTCTAAGAGCGGTGTGCCAGAATGGTTAGGTTCCAGCAAGGGCTCTGTTCCTGGCTTGTAGACAGCTGCCTCTAGCTGTGTCCTCCCATGGTACACACAGAGAGAGAGCATGCTCTGTGGTGTTTCTTCTTATAAGGATACTAATTCTATTGGATTACAACTCCAACATCACAACCTCATTTAACCTTAATTATTTCAGTAAAAGTCTTATATCCAAATATTGTCACACTGGGGATTAGGGCTTCAACATATATATTTGGGGAGACAGAAATATTTAGTCCATAATATACATTTTTAAACTATCTTGGTCTTTATTTCTTCAAAAATATAAGACCATCCATCTAAATCACTTTCTTTCTGTATGAAGTACATTCTTTAAAATTTCCTTAATGTTTGTTAGCGACATATTATCTATTACTCTTTATGTGAATATGCATTTTGCTCTTTTACTTGAAAGAGTTTTTTGACTGTGAAAGTGTGTTGACAATTATTTTCTCACAGCACATGAAGATCTCATTGTCCCCTTGATTTCAGTTTTTGCAACTGTCTGTCTAATTATTGTGTCCTTTCTCTGGCTTTTTTTTTCTTTTTGAGACAGAGTTTTGCTCTTGTTGCCCAGGCTAGAGTGCAATGGTGTGATCTTGGCTCACTGCAACCTTCACCTCCCACGTTCAAGTGATTCTCCTGCCTCAGCCTCCCAAGTAGCTGGGATGACATGTGCCTACCACCATGCATGGCTATTTTTTGTATTTTTAGTAGAGACAGGGTTTCACCATGTTGGCCAGGCAGGTCTTGAGCTCCTGACCTCAGGTGATCCATCAGCCTCAGCCTCCCAAAGTGCTGGGATTACAGGCGTGAGCTGCCATACCCGGCTTCTGGCTATTTTTAATATCCTTACTTTTTGGTATTCCACAATCATTAAGATATGTCTATACATAGACTTTTTTTAAAGTCCTGTTGGAATTTATTGAATTTATTGGATTACTGTGTTTGTTTCAGCTATTCTGGGAAATTCTCAATTCTGAAGCTTTATTTCTTCAATTTTATCTTTCTCGTTTATCCTTTCTCTTTTTCTTACTTTTCTCTTCTCTGGAACTCTGGTTAGATCTTGTTAGTTCCCTAGGGGTGGACATAACAAACATACAGCTTAAAACAACAAAAAAATTATTGCCTCACAGTTTCTGGAGGCCAGAAGTCTGAATTCAAGGTGCTGGCAGGGCCATGTTCCTTAGAAGCCTCTAGAGGCAGTTTCTTTTTTGCTTCTTTCCGCTTTTGGTAACTCCAGACTTTCCCTTGCCTATAGGTGCATCACTCCAATCTCTGCCTTCATATTAACATAGCATTCTTCCTGTGTGTCTGTGGCAATAATGGTGATTTATTTCTAATTCACCCTTTCACTGAGTGTATCTTTAGGGTTCCAGTTTTTTGGTGGAGAGCCTCGTTTTACACATTAAGCAATTTCTAGGCTTCTCCCTTGTCCACATGTCCTTGAACAGTTGAAGATTAAACTTTGGATTTAGCAGATTTGGCAAATATGCTCGAGGAAAAACCTGGCTTTATCATTCTACTTATCTATTTAGCTTCTATTTTTTTTTTTCACCTTTTTTGGCATCTGAATATTCTTTTTTCTTGCCAGGTCATCAATTTGTTGGAAAAGATGTTTTCGAATAATTTATCCAACATTTTGGTAGTTTTCATGATGGGTAAGAGGGTAAATCATGTTATCTAATCTACTACACTGCTGGAAACAAAAGTCAACTATTGGATTTATTTTAAAAGAAGCCCATCTGGCCAGGCGCAGTGGCTCATGCCTGTAATCCCAGCATTTTGGGAGGCCAAGGTGAGCGAATCACCTGAGATCAGGAGTTCAAGACCAGCTTAGCCACCATGGGGAAACCCTGTCTCTACTAAAAATACAAAAATTAGCCAGGTGTGGTGATGGGCACCTGTAATCCCAGCTACTTGGGAGGCTGAGGCAGGAGAATCGCTTGAACCCCGGAGGCAGAGGTTGCTGTGAGCCAAGATCGCGCCACTGAACTCCAGCCTGGGTGACTGGGTGACAGAGCAGAACTCTGTCTCACAAAAAAAAAAAAAAAAAAAAAAAAAAAAGAAAGAAGCCCTTCTGATAGGTATTACATAAAGCATTAAAAACTACAGAAGAAAGTTAAAAGTGCTATGAGAAGACATTGCAAGTGGGAACACCATCATGTGGCCCCAAGTTTTGAGGAGCAGATACTGCTAGACCCTGATTGGTGATTTTAAAGGTGGGGAAGGGACACTGATAAAGAAAAAGGTCCTTCCATAGTAGTACATTTAATGTACCAGCCTGTCACTTATCCCTCCATCCTCATTAAAGCAGCAAGAAAGAAGATAAAACAGTATCCTTTTCCTTCTTAAAATGCACTTGGTGTAAAAAATAATGATTTATGCCCTGTATCATGGTAACTCAAAGACAGCTTAACTGATGAATTAAAAATTAAACTATGCTTGAACATAAGCAAGATATGGAGTATGCACGAGAAAAAATACATTATCATGAAAAGAAAACAGAAGCCACTAAAGTATATTTATAATCCAAGTATTTTTATAGTTCATTATTTGGTGTGTATTTTGGGGGAATACTTTACTATTTTCAAAATCTAAAATGAGAAAATATGTCACAAAAGATGCTGCCTCGTAACATCTACAAATCTGCACATACCATTTCCCTCACTACTGCTGCCTCAAATTGCAACCTGGTGGCTCCAGACAACCCTCCTGTCAGGGACCTTACCCATTACTGCTAGAGACATCAAAGTGCCAGAGTTCAACTGTTTGTTTGTGTGTTTGTCTGTTTTTGGCAGAAGTGTGGAGATTTCTCTTCCTTTTTATATTGTGATTGGTTTGAAGAATACTCAAACAGTTCTTTAAACTCAATGTCTCCCAGAATCTTAGTAAGAATAACTTTTCTAATATCTTTAATTGTGGTCTCCTCTACTTTCCTATGCTGAATCTAGGGATAACTTGGGAGAAAAACTGTGCATAAAATTAGCAAACCAATCTAACTGGCAAATATCATGTAGCTCACAAAAATTGCCCTGCCCTTCTGACAACTTGGATGCTTGGTTACTAGGCAAACCTGTCTGCAAAACTCTTTCTTTGATATAAGTAATCTCCTAGGAAACTTCTAAGTCTTAAATGTAAATAGATTTCTGGCAGACATCACCATTCTACCAGACATGCCCAACAAATATAAAACACATCAGAAGATATAACTTAGGTGCAAGCTGATACGCCTGCCAAACTATTATTTGAATTCTAATTAGAATTCTAATTCCTTCCTGGAAAATCTTAGCTTAAGTCAGAGGTTGTCTGAATCACTGTGCAATGAGATATTAAATTTTTCTTGTCTAAAAGTTCAGGCTGAGGCCTCAAAGCTAATAATAAGTATAATGTATACCCACAAGTCTAAAAACAGTTTATGAATGATGAGATATCACTATGCATCCACTGGAACAACTAAAATTAAAAAATAATGACAATGCCAATGCTGGCAGGGATATAGAGAAACTAGATCCCTCACACATTGTTGGTGAGAATGTAAGATGGTATAGCCACTATAGAAAAAAGTATGGCAGTTTCTTATAAAACAAAACATACATTAACCATACAACCCTGCAATCACACTGCTGGACATTTATACCAAAAAAAAAAAAGAAAGAAAGAAAGAAAGAAAACTTATGTCCACATAAAATCACATGCACAAATGGTCTCAGCAGAGTTATTATAATAGCCAAATCCTAAAAACTACACAAATGTCCTTCAATGGATGAATGGTTAAACAAATCTTATAGAATTATCCCATGGAATACTACTCAGAAATAAAAAGACACAAATTATTGAATCAAGCATGTATTGAATCAGGATCTCAAGGGCATTATGCTGAGTGAAAAGAGCTGATAGATGATCCATATAGAGTATGCCAAGAGATAGTACTACTGGTCCATCATTTGCTCTCAGTCTATATTATGGGGTAGGGGTAGGATCTAAGAGAATTGGTTCTGAAAAAAGGGTTGTTTTTTGGGTTTTCTTGAAGAGCATTATTGGCATAGGAAGAGGGGTTAGGATGTACCCAAAAAATGAGTGGCAAAGGAATCAAAATGTACTCAAAGAAAGTAAAGGCTCTTGCCACAAGGAAAGCCTAAGATTTCCTTCCTGGGGTTGTCAATTTCTGCTGAGCTGAGTTTGGCTGTGAAACAGGAGTGGAGCATGAGAGAACAAGATCTCAGAGTCAGACCTATGTCCCTGGAGTGACAGAAGACTTAAGACCAGTTCCTGACCCACATCCAACGTAGCTTAAAGCCAAGAGGCCGGCTGTAGCTTTCCCTAATAGCAAGGCCAGAGGCATAGCAGCTGGGGAGCAGAGGTGCCATTCCACAGAAGACAGGGCAAGAACCATGGCCAAGATAAGCAGGCATGAGTCACCTTAAAAGAACCTTGACCAGAAAGGTAAGTTGTCTCAAGAGGAAATGTGTTGGAGGCCTCCCACAAGGGCAAAAGTTGATTTGGATTCATAAAGGGTCTGGCAAGAAGCGTCAGGCTTGTCAAGAACTGCAGGACAGATGTACAAGTGAAGAGTTAAAGAGATTTCAAAGATCCAAGAGTGTCTGCCATGACAGAAGATATTAGACAGCTGATAAAGAGCTACAAATAGCAGTAGACAAAAAAGACCCTTCTCTTGTCTTCTTAGCACTTATCCTCACTGTGATCTTGGAAAAGCCAAAACCAGCAGAATGGAAAGTGAAGAAGGAGGGTAAGGACCAGTACAAACAGCAAAACAAAAACATACAACTACCCGGACTACCCTAGTACAGCTTTCCAAATTTGTCAGAAGAGCTGTGGAGAAAGGATTGAAGCTTATAATTAGGTGAAATGTTGGCAGTTTGATTCAGATTGAATGGGGTCTCTTAGTACCTGCAAATGGGAACATTTCACTGAAACCTGAAAATGACAAAAGATCTAAAAAATTCACCCAAGTATCATCAAGGATAAGAATGGAAGATCTCACAGACATATCCAAAGGGGAATCACAGGGGAAAATCAAGCTACTTCCTGGGTGACTCCTATCAAGTTCAGCCTTTTCAATAAATTACGACAAATCCTTGAATCCTTTTCTTGATCTTTGATATTATGCCAGTCTGTGCTCTCCCTGAAGCAATCTTTCGCTCATATTAAAAACATCTTCCTTTGATATTCCGTATCATTTATCCTTAAGTGTTTTGAGAAGACATAATATCTTTACTCAAAATATTGTTTTAGAAATCTATGGATTTCATAAATCAGATGGTATTTCATTGCAATCCAAGTGTTTCCGCTTCACTAAACAGTCTATTCTATTTTCTTTTTTACTAGATGGTATTGGCCAGTTAATGCTGCAGTTGTTAAACAGGAGTAAATATAAATATTATTAATTTCTCTGAGGGATTCTATTTATAATAAAGACCATAAAAGTGGTGATCATGAGTGAAGTTTGTGTAATTTAGAAGTAACTTGAATTATTCGTTATTATTCCTCTCAGAAAACTAATTACTAACCCTTCTGAAACAGCCCCTTACACTGACCATCCCGGAAGCTATTGGCCAGAACTCAGTACATCAGTTATCCAAGAAGAGCAGTAGTGGCGTTTTCTTCTTAGTTAACCTATATGGATTTCTAAAGTCTCCCAAAGATGATTCACTGCCAGAAAAACTTGGTATGAGTCACTGAAAACCCTGGACCTTTCCCAAATTCTACCTCAAAATGAACAACAGAGGATATGTTGAGAAGCTAATTTAATGATGATAGATGCTACTTACTTAATCAGAGTCCTTTGAATCCTATTTGTGGCTTCCGTGAAGTCCTATTTGTGGCCTCTGTTTCTAGAGGCAGACCCATTCACACCCAAAAGGCATCAGAATTTTCAGTATTCAAGCTGTAAAACCCTAATGCACATAGCTCAACAATAAAAGTATCAACTATCTATGCATTGTTTCAAAACATACAATCCATTGTAAATAGTTCTTCACCCATCTCATCTTTAAAATAGATCCATCCCTTATCTAGGAACATGGGACATTGAAATTCTTGAACACATAGCTTTATTATAAGAATTTCAAAGCAGGTGAGAGAAATGGGAGGTGCCAACTTATATTCAGCTCTTCAAGCAAAGTGTTTTGGAAACAAAAGTCAGGATCTGTATTAGTCCATTTTCATGCTGCTGATAAAGACATACCTGAAACTGGAAGGAAAAAGAGGTTTAATGGACTTACAATTCCACGTGGCTGGAGAGGCCTCACACTCATGACAGAAGGCAAGGAGCAAGTTACATCTTACATGGATGGTGGAAGGCAAAGAGAGCTTGTGCAGGGAAACTCCCATTGTAAAACCATCAGATCTCGTGAGACTTATTCACTATCAGAACAGCACAGGAAAGACCTGCCCCCAGGACTCAATCACCTCCCACTCGGTTCCTCCCATAACATGTGGAATTCAAGATGAGATTTGGGTAGGGACACAGCCAAGCCATATCAGGGTCTTAATTAACATCTGGAATATAGCATTTTAATCTAATTAGGACTACACTTGGTTACACACATTATCTTTCTGGAATTTTTGTGGTTCCAAAAGTGCTGAAAATTTTCATGTAATCTTAAGTGTTATAAATAAGAAAATCAATAGTTTCTGCCAGGCATGGTGGCTCACACCTGTAATCCCAGCACTTTGGGAGGCTGAGGCAGGTGGATTAAGAGGTCAGGAGTTCAAGACCAGCCTGGCTAACATGGCAAAACCCCATCTCTACTAAAAATATAAAAATAAAAATAAATAGCTGGGTGTGGTGGCATGCACCTGTAATCCCAGCTACTCAGGAGGCTGAAGCAGGAGAATTGCTTGAACTCAAGGTGTAGAGGTTACAGTGAGCCAAGATCGCACTACTGCACTCCAGCCTGGACAACAGAGCAAGACTCCATCTCAGGGGCCGGGGGTGGGGGGAATAAGTTTACTTTCTAATTCATAAAGTAAAATAGTACCAAGGTCAATGTTGAATTTTCCTTGAAGTGGATGTTATGGTACATAATGCAGATCTGCACCCATCCCTTTCTAAATGGAGGTACTCACTTCCTCAACTATTGGAAATATTGCCAACAGAGAGTTCAAAGGTAAATCCCTCACCAGGACTGAAGAGAGCTGCCTTGTCCCAGGTTATACCACCTCACTAGTGACAGCTTGAATCCAATAACTGTTTAAAGAGAAGATGACAGGAAGAGAGGGGTGCCCCAAAGGCCTGGCCCTTTGCTTCAATTTGAAATGACTCTAAAGAGTTCCAGGGAGCTCCAGAGCTCCCTGTGAAATCAGCTGCCAACTTCTCCCTCTTGCTTTCTTCTCCCTCACACACATGTTGCTTCCAAGCACACTCTCCAATAAACCTCCCATACACTAAGTTCCATCCCAGAGTCTGCTTCTAGAAAAATAACCTGAGACAGAAGGACACAGGAATCAGCTTGAAGGGGCTCTAGCTGGCCAAATCAGGGAGAATTTTATAAACAAAACAATTATGATAATAACAGATTACAATCCATTGAATAAAAATAATGATACCATACTGATAGAAAGGAGGGGAGGAAGGAGAGAGGCAGGGAAAAATGAAAGAGGAAATGAAGGAGGATGAGAAAAAGAAAGATCTTCTATACATTTATTTATTAGCGGAATTCCAGCTAACAAACATAAAATGAATGTTGTAAGTAGATAATCAGTATGTAGCAACCATCTCAAAAAGGTACTTAATTCCTGGAGTCATTGATGAAAGTTAATGCTGCTAGTGGGTGGAGATTAGCTGAGGATCAGGATATTGATGTAATTTTTGAATACTTTTGCCTGACATAGAAATGAATTACAAGGGAAAATGGAGAATTTAAAGTGAAGAAACCTGGCAAATCCAAATATTTCTTCTATTTGTATATTTGATCATCTGTTTGATGATCAAGTTTAATATTAACCTTAGTGATATGGGTCTACATTATGTAGCTCTTGATGTGCACATGATTTCTACAAAGATTACATGGTTTGAATCGATCATGCAGACACACCAGATAGAGCTAAGTTGAGGGTCATTCTACAGGATGTAAAGCCTTTTAAAAACTGTCAAGAATATGGAAAAACAGTAAGAGGAACTGTTCCAGATTGAAGAAATATGAAGAGACTCGACAACTAAACGTAACACATTCCTGAAGGGCATCCTGGACGAGAAAGGAAAAAGAATCCTTGTTGGAACAGTTGAAACGTGAATCATGCCTATGGATTGGATTGTTGGATTGTAGTGATATATCAATGTTGACTTCCTGATTTGGAGGTTTGAGTGCTAATTATATAGGAAAATATCCTTGTTTACAGGAAACATTGACTGGAATGGTTAGAAGTTGTAGGACACTGCATCTTTAGCTTGTTTTTGTAGGTTGGGAAAAAGGTCTAATAATAAATAGGATGTGTGTGTGTGTGTGTGTGTGTATGTGTGTATGTGTGACAGAGACAGAGACATAGGAAGACAGAGATGGGAACTGAGAAAAAGAAAAACAAAGAAAAAGATGAGAAAATGCAATAAAATAGGAACAATTGGAGAGTCTCGGTGAAAGAGATAAAGGAGTTCTTTTTGTTATGACAACTTTTCTGTAAGTTCAAAATTGTTTCAAAGTGAGTTATTAAAAATTATATTTCCGTTATTACCTCTTATAAGCACCTTCAACACTCAAACCACCATTATTTCTATTGCACAAAATGATTTTTTAAAGCAACTCAAAAGTAAACTCAGACACAGCAAACGTGGTGCAGACTGAGAAACCAAACCAAAACAAGGCTCAAAGGTACAGTTTAAACTGAGCAATGTAAGGTGTGCTACCTGCTACTGATGCACAGGCAGAGTGAGCATGTTTTTCCTCTGCATCATAGCTGTGAGCAAGTCTGTAAATGTATACATAATATCAATTCTTTTGTATTTCCGAGACTTGTTTTATGGCTCAGTATTTAGGAAATATTTGTACATATTTTATGTGTTTTTGACAAGAATGTATATTGGGAAGGTCAAATGCTATGTCCTATATGTCCATGATCTCAAACTTGCTGATTGTGTTGTTTAAATCTCCTAAATTCCTTACCAATCTCTGTTGCTTGATCTATTAGTTACTAAATTCCAGATCATACATCAGCCTACTAAACCACCACCTTGAACATTTTAAAAACATCTCAAACGTGTCCTACCTGAGCTCCCCATCTTCTCCAAAATATCTGACTTCTCCCACAGTCTTCCCTATTTCAGTTAATGACATTATCCGTCCAGTTTCTCAGGACAAAACCCCCATAGTTACCCTTGATTCTTCTCCTTCTTCTTTCTTACCCACATATGATCTTTCAATTTTTCAAAATATATTTGAAATATGACCACTTTTCACTACCTCTACTGCTACTTCTCTGATACAAGCCACCATCACCTCTTACCAGTATTATAGTAATAACCTCTTGATAGGGAGTGCTCTGTTCCCACATTTGCATTCATCACTCTGTTCTCAGTGCAGCAATCAAAACGATATTGTTTAACTTCCATCTGATGATGACACTCCTCTGCTCAAAGCTTTCCAGTGACTTCCCATCTCATTCTTGTAAGACAGTCTCGATGGATATAATAGCCATGTGTAGAGAGACAATTTTCTATTGGCCTGTCATGTTTCTACACTTTTTTTTTTTTTCAACTTTTATTTTAGATTCAGGAGGTACACGCGCAGGTTTGTTACAAGAGTGTGCTGCATGATTCTAAGGTTTGAGGCACAACTGAACCAGTCACCCAGGTAGTGAGCATAGTACTCAATATAGTTTTTCAACCCTTACTCCCATCTGCCTCTCCCCGATTTTGTAGTCCCCAGTGTCAATTGTTCACATCTTCATGTCCATGTGTATCCAATGTTTAGCTCCCACTTATGAGAACACACAGTATTTGGTTTTCTGTTTCTGTGATAATTCGCTTAGGATAATGGCCTCCATCTGCTGATTAAAGGTACTGGCTGTTTTTGTTATTGGTTATCAAGTGTGTTTGTGTAGAAAATATTCTTGGAAGACAGGGATAATGTCTTCCTTTGGAGTAATAAGCCAGTTTGCTTACTGCCTTATAAGATGGAGATACTGTCTTCATTTGGAGCAAAAAGCAAGGATGCTCACTACCCATTATAAAAATATTTGGATCTCTAACCTCAGACTTCCTCCCCAAGCAACCCACTGCATATTTATAACATGGTCCGTGAGAGAACTGAGGTTCCTAGAATTGACTCAAAAATGCTGATACCTTGGCTACTGCTAATGCTGTAATAAACTGTCCTTTATCTCCGGAGTTTCACATCTCTTACTATCATCATTGAAAATGCTGCAAGCACATGGATACAGCTGGAGGCTATTATCCTAAGCAAATTAACACAGCAGCAGAAAACTAAATACCACCTGTTCTCATAAGTAGGCGCTAAACACTGAGTACAAATAGATATAAAGATGGGAACAATAGGCACTGGGGTCTACTAGAGGGGGTAGGGAGGGAGGGCGACAAGGACTGAAAAACTACCTATTGGGTACTATGCTCACTACTTGGGTGATGGGATCAATTGTACCCCAAACCTCAGCATCATGCACTTTACCCATGTAACAAACTTGCATATGTACCCCTGGACCTAAAATACAAGTTGAAATTAAAAAGGAAAGAAGTTGCAGGCTAATAAGTTAGATAGCCAGTAGGTAAAAGTCTCAGAACCTTCCCGGTCTTTGATAATGTGATCTGGCCCCCATAACCTCTCTGACCTTGTCTATTAAAACTCTCCCCTTCCTTAACATTCATCCAGTCACACTGCCCTCCTTCCTGTTCTTTAATCATGGTAGGAACCCTATCACCCTAGGGTTCAGTATTCCCTCTCCTCAAAGACCCACTTGGCTCAATTCTTTACCTCCTTGAGGTGTTTATTCAAAATCACCTTCCTCATAATGCTTTTCCTGCCCCCACATGCACACATGCCTTTCTCCTTTCCCTGTTTTTCTAAGATGTATCAACATATATTCACTATTTAAACATGTATCATATATTTAGTTTACCAACATATGTTTAGTTTACTATTTCCACCCACAAGGATGGCAGCACAAAGAATTTTTGTTTGTTTTACTGTTATGTCCCAGACAGGCAGCCAAAATACTTTAATTCAACTTCTATGAACCTAGTGAACGTGTTGGCACAAACCTTTGCCTATGGTGAAATAGGGGGAGTTGCCAATGGTCACTAAATTTAGAAGATGGATAGCCAATCAGGAAATATTAATTTATGGTTTCAAAATACATGTGAAATATTTTCACCACAAAGTGATCATTTTTAGGAGTTGATGGACATAAAAGAAATAATTGGGCATAGCTCAATGACTAATCATTGGTATGTCCACCTCAATTTTTCTCTTGACTTTATTTTAACCTATAAAATAAACATTTAAGTCATATTAAGCATAGTCATTTTTCCTGTTCTAGTTTATCCTTGAAGTCTGCTAAGTAAAAATGTACCTTTTTGAAATGACATCTTGCACCAATATTTTGAATATGTATTATTATTATAAAATGCAAATTGAATTTAAAAACATACAACAGACATAAACAAAAAAGTCACAGAAAAACACAAATGGCCAATACTCACATGAGAAACTCAACTTCACTTGTAATCAGCAAAATGCAAATTAAAATAAAATGGAATCATTATGATTGCTAAAAACTTAAAATTTTAATAATCTCGAGTGTGATTGAGGATATACATAAGGATATTCTGTCATCCTCTGCTGGTTGGAGTATAAATTAATGTGGACACTTTAGAGGGTAGTTTGGTGGCATCTATTAACTCTAAAAATGAACACAGACCATCACATTGCGATTCCATTTCTCACGTTTGCACATGAGAAACTTTCTCTCATGTTTACAAGGAGATATAATCAAGTATGTTTATTTTATCAGTATTAGTAATAACAAAATAATTTTTTTTTTTTTTTTTTTGAAACGGAGTCTTGCTCTGTCACCAGGCTGGAGTGCAGTGGCGCAGCAATCTCAACTCACTGCAACCTCTGCCTCCTGAGTTCAAGTGATCCTCCTGTCTCAGCCTCCCGAGTAGCTGGGGCTACAAGTGCGCACCACCATGCCCAACTAATTTTTTGTATTTTTAGTAGAGACAGCGTTTCATCATGTTGGCCAAGTTGGTCTCGATCTCTTGACCTCGTGATCCACCCACCTTGCCCTCCCAAAGTGCTGAGATTACAGGCGTGAGCCACCATGCCCCAGACGATAACAAAATAATTTTAAGCAACTCAAAACATGGCAACATGGCAGTGGTTAAGTAAACTGTGGTATAGTTAATCTAAGATAATCAAACTATGACAAATCCAGTAGTAAAAGCCAGTGCATCTGAAGTTTAAAGAACAGGAGGAAAGTGTGCAGACAACATCATCATATTTTCATGTAGGTTGTTCATTGAACATCTCCAGGCAACACTATCCACATAAATTACAATGTGATGACTTCCCCTTGGGGTTATGCAGTGCATCATATGCACAATGGTGCATGAAGGTGGGATAATGTTGGGAATTTAACAGGAGGCCAAATCATGCAAAGCTTCAGAGGTTATGATAAAGAATCTGCATTTTATTCTAAGTAAAATCCCTGAAGGGCTTAAAGAAGGCAATTAATTGATGTTTTCAAAAGGTTTCTCTGGCAGATATATAAAATGGATGTGAAGAGATAAAGACAAAAAGTAAAAGATCAATGAGGAGTATATTGCAATGATCTAATCAAGAGTTGATATTGATGTCAACTTGGATGGTGGCAGTGGTAATGGAAAGATGGGGCAAATAAGAAATATATCATGCAGCTATAATCTATTAATGCATTATATTGGGAAAAGTAAAGGAAATTTTGGAAAGAGCACAATCAAATTGATTAACAAGTTTCTATATGGGGCTTTGAATGGGTGGTGGGACCATTTGCTGATCTGAGGAAGGCCGAGGGAAGAGTATCTTTCAGCAGTACAACTTCAAACATGTTAAGTTCGATATAACTGAGATGGCCAAAACAAATAATAAGAGAGATGACTATATAAAACTGAAGCTAAGAGAAGAGGTTTAGAGAGACGTAAATTTTGAAGGAGTTATCGTATGTACAGGTATTTCTTAAAGTCACGGAATTAGATGAGAGGTCACTAATGGAAAGAAAAGAAGAGAGACAGGCTACGGAAAGCCCTGAGGAATTATAAAATGTATAAGACAGGGGCATATGAAGCTAGAGAGATAGGGTGGGAAACCAGGAGTAATGGAATACAACTGAAAATAGCCTACTTACCCTTCAATGAGGGAACTGCTCAGGAAATCATCGTATATCCATTTTTAAAAATATTATGCCACAAAATAAAATCAACTATCTTTGACAAAAGAGGTAGAAGAAAATGTGGAAAGCATAATCTTTTTGACAAATGATGCTAGAAGAAATGGACATCCACATGCAAAAAGAAAAAAAAGAATCTAAACACAGACATGACATCTTTCACAAAATTTAACTCAAAATGGATCTAAGAACTAAATGTAAAATAAAAAAACTATAAAACTCCTAGAAGAAAATATAAGAGAAAATCTAGATGACTTTGAGTTTGATGATGAGTTTCTAGATGCCAACCAAAGGCAGAATGCATGAAAGAAAAAAATGATAAATTAGATTTCATTAAAATTAAAAAACTAATCTGCCAAAGACACTTGAAATAGAGTGGGAATACAAGCCACAGAGTGGCAGAAAATATTTGCAAAATATATATCTGATAGAGAACTGTTATCCAAAGTAAATGAAGAATTTGTAAAATTCCACACAAAAATTAACTCAATTTTTAAAATGGGCAAAATATCTAAACTTAAACCTCACCAAAGAAGATACCCAGATGGCAAATAAGCTTATGAAGATGCTCAACATCGTATGTCATTAGGAAATTACAACTTATAATAATTGGATAACACTAGATACTTTTTAGAATAGCTAAAACCCAAACACTTATCACCCAAAGCCGGCAAGGATATGGAACAACAGGAACTCTCATTACTGGTAATGCAAAATTGTACAACAATTTTGGAAGACAATTGGGCAGTTTCTTACAAAACTAAAAATACTCTTACCATATGCTCAAACAATTGTGTTCCTTGGTATTTGTCCAAAGGAGCTTAAAATTTGTATTCATACTATATGATTCCAACTATATGATATTCTGGAAAAGGCAAAACTATGAAGTCAGTAAAAAAAGATCAATGATTGCCAGGGTGGAGGGAGGGTCAAAAAGGCAAGCAAAGAGGATTTTTAAGGCAATAAAATGATGTATGATTTTATGTATGATACTGTAATGGTAAATAAATTTCACAATGCATTTGTCAAAAACCATAGAATGTACATCAAGAGTGAATCCTATGTAAATGATGAACTTATGTGATAATGATGTGTCAGTACAGATTCATCCATTGAACAAATGTACTCTAGTGGGCGATACTGACGGTGGAGAAGGCTGCGCATGTGTTGAGGCAAGGGGTATATGGGAACCCTAGTACTTGCCACTCAGTTTTGCTGTGAACCTAAAGTGGCTCTAAAAAAATAAAGTGTATTTTTACAAATACCTTCCATGTATTTAAAAGAAGTGATAGGCAAAATACGCTAATATCAGTTTCACAAAGATAGATGGAAAAAAAGCAATTACTTATGCATAGTTTACATAAAATGTGGTTTTATTTAAAATAAATCAAGTATTAGATATATGCATATGTTAATTGTAGGTGTATTTTTTTTAAGTCTGGCTACATGTACAATAAACTTAACAGTAATTCCTGGAGTTAGGAGAGGAGAAAGAACAATGAAATTTCACTTAAAAAATGTTACACACTTTTATATTGTTTGTCTTATAATAAACATGTATTAATTTAAAAATATTTACAAAACAGTTTCAAAAGGACACGCACATTTTAAATCACCCTTGTGTTCTTAAAATTTTTAACCAGGTTTTATGAAAATGTGGTCCCAGGAATCTGTCAGAAACACCAGGAGGGTTTATTAAAAATGGGGGTGCCCTCTGAATCCCATCCCAGCTTTTTTTTTTTTTAAAAGACAGGGTCTAACTCTGTCGCCCAAGCTGGAGTACAGTGGTGCCATCTCAGCTCACTGCAACCTCCACCCACCTCCCAAGTTCAATTGACCCTTCCACTTCAGCCTCCCCAGCAGCTGGGACCACAGGCATTCGCCACCATGCCCAGCTAACTTTTTTTTGGAGTGATGGGGTTTCGCCATGTTGCTCAGGCTGGTCTCAAACTCCTGAGCTCAAGCGATCCTCTAGCCTCAGCCTCCCAAAGTGCTGGGATTACAGGAGTGAACCATTGCGCCAGGCCCCCATCCTGGCTTTAATAAATCAGGCCCTCTAGGAATGAGGTATAGCACTTTGCATTCTTGGCAACACCATGAGGTGATTCTAACCTCTACCCTTCTGAACCGCAATAAGTCGAAATGAATGAGTACAGTTAAAAAAAAAAAAAAAAAAAACAGCAAAAGCCAACACTTCTTGGATAAACACCTACCAATTATTCAATCTAAAGTAAAAAGAGCTGTTAGCATATGCCTGGTCCAAAGAGCAGGGAGAAAACTAAATAACTGGATTAATGGCTAAGCAATGTCCTGAACCAGGGCGCACTCTAAGAAGCACCGTAACATTTTAAGAAAAGGCATATAGATTCCATAGGGATAAAACCTGGCCAAATGTGCAGAACTTTCCGTCTCCCTCTCATAATTCCCATTGGGTCAGTTATACACAGAAGCAAAAAAATAATATCAATATATTATGCCTTAAAATATACTTGACTTGATTATACTCTATATTCGAATCAGAAATATAGAGGCTGAAGAATAACTTATATAGTGTTGTTCTCTATCTTCCAACATTTGAACTATCTTTCTGAAAGCATTATAAATGTAAGACATTTCCAAGAATTTCAGCTATGCATCTGATCCCTCTATATAATACAATCTAGAGCAGAAGATTTGTGTCACATAGTATCAGTCAAAAAAGGCATAGTTACCAGAAGCAAGAGAAGACTTTTCAGTAAGTGGCTTCGTTACAAAAGCCTAAAGTTAGTGGAATCAGAACAGACTCACAAATTTACCAAGGTTTGACGTACTCATCTACAAGCAACTCTTGGGCAATAAATCCTTAAATTACAAAATTACATAAGCAGTTTATTGTATTTATGAGCAATGTTTTTTTAATCCAGCAGATAACTCACGGAGTTCTCTTTCTCTCCTCCCCCCCCAGCTTTATCCATAAGTGATCCATCTTTCAGAAGCAGTGAGTTATCCTGGATGTCTTTTGCTTCCTTTCATGTTCGAAAAAAGACACATATTCAATTGCAGTTTCAGCCTCTCGCTGCAAATGGTATCCTATTTTATGCTGCACAACACTTAAACGCCCAATCAGGTAAGATTGGCAGGCTGTTTGTTTGCAGAATGAAAAAAGAAAAACACCCTAATGAATTCCTAATAGTCTATTAAATAATGTATGATAGTGTTTGTGTCACCTAGTCTTTAAATATGTAAACATTTGATGCTTTTATGTTCTATTGTCACTGCAAGTGTATGCGTATGAATTTAGAGGTCCTAAATATTCTAATAAAATAGCAACAGATTTGTTGGAATTAAAGTTTGCAAAATCTAAATATAGTATATGCTCAACTTTAAAACAACACCTCAAAAAAGACATTAAAGCCATGCATGATAGTACTGTGTCAAAGGAGACAAAATATGCATATAAAAGATTTTTTAAAAGGAAGGCATGGCTGATATATTTCATGTAGATTCAACCACATTTATAGCTCCAAAAATTCTCTTTAAGTTGTTCTGTCATCCAAATAGTAAACCCAGGATTTGTGTTCTAAAATGCTTATAAAAACATACTGGAATTTTAAAAGGTACTTATTTATCATAAAATATAAAATAAAGTATCCAACTAGTGTTTTAAAAAATAATTTTTTAGGTTTTACTATTTTACCCGATTTCCATTTTCATACGTTTCTCCAAAATTCTGACAGACATTTGCACACATAGTTACATCTCCATTGCTAAGTATTTTTAAAATCTTACATCTGACTTTCTTTGATTTTGCTTCTCAGAAAATGAGAAACAATTTTGGTATTGAGAAATAATTACAATTGCTTATTTTGTTTCACATCATTAACAAAAATGGTGCTCTAATTATCATAATCTAAGTAGTTCTTATAGAAGTGTCTTGACTGGCTTCTAAATGATAAGAATATCAGGGAATTCGACCAAAGTGGTTCCATCTCAGTGCATTTCTGAAATACCCTGAAAATAATTTCAAAGAGAAAAAGTACAATTGAGCTATAAAATACAGCTCAGAAGAAATTTGTTCTCCTGAGATTTGATATTTGGTTTTAAATTCATGATTAAATCTCCCTGTGAAAATGTCAAATAGGAGAACCACACACAGAGAGAAATTTTCTATTTATAAATCAAGAGACATTAAAAGACAATCAAGTTCAGTTATATTGCTAATAAAACTCAAAATTAACATAAGTGGGACCTATGTAAAAGGGCAGAAAATCAAGGTATATTCAGGATTGTGACTGGCTGGGAATACTGTACTATAGTTCTATAATCAGTACAACAGATACATATTTGTGTTTATGTATATGAAATATAAAGCTCATACACACTAATATACATAGGAGGGCAAAAGCACATCTTCTTACATCTGTTATTCAATGCATGTAGTTCAAGACAAGAGTTTCCTTTTTATGCCATCAGACACTACTTACAGAGATTCATTAGTTTCACACAATTGATGCTGCATTTGACTTATATAAGAAAATCATGAAAATTTTAAAATATTAAAAATATAAGTTCTGCATACTTAAACCTAGATTAACCAAAAACAGTCATCAGATGAAAGGCATAAACTTATCTTTTAGTAATCAAGTGATGTAACAAGTTTATTTGAAGCCTCTCATTTAAGGTTGCAGAAAATACAGCTGACAGTTCTGTACTTTGTACCTTCTCTAAGAGCTGTGCCTGATGTAAACATTAACCAAATCTTCATAGTTGATCCTCTGCTAAGAGGACCTATTAGTAAAAACTAACCAAACACTTAAAGTTAAAATCCAAAAATTTAAATATAAGAAGCCAATGTGGTTTTCACATATTGAAAACCAAATTCTAAATTAACATGGTTTCTGTATCTCTTTAGAGGTTAATAATTTGAGTACTCTCAAGTAGTATAAAATTTAAAAAAAAATAACTTGAACATTATACTAGATGATTTTAGATCTCTGCTTTTTGAAAGATATTTTAAAGAAATAAGACTCTGGTCCCTTTTCGTCTATTTCTGCTAAAAATTTAACATCTTTAAAAGATTTTTGACATATAAAAATTAATATTTTGTTAAGCACAAATTAATCAAAGCCTGAATTCGTCTGACAGTTATAATCCTCCCAATGTGTATAAAAAGGCCTAGTCATTGCAATGTGAAGTTAAAACATATTCAAATAATTAAGCTATATTTTAAATGTTTAAATTACCATTGCTTTCCTTTTTTAGAGAAAAGAACGTATATACAATTCCCCTGATAACGCTGATTCTGTAGTCTCTTCACAAATATTAGGTCCTGTAAGATTTCTCTGATCTATAATAAAGCACGGTGGGATAGCAGATAATGAGGTAGAAACAATAGCAGAACAAAGGTGGGAGGAGACTCAGTCATGGTTGAGTGGGCATTAAATAGCCAAAGTGAATTCATTTATGATCTTTATCCTATTTGAGCTGTTTCTTGTAAGAATTGTTCATTACATGTTCTTACTCTAATGCCAATCCGAGGCCGGGTGCAGTGGCTTATGCCTGTAATCCCACCACTTTGGGAGGCTGAGGTGGGCAGATCACCTGAAGTCAGGAGGTCAAGACCAGCCTGGCCAACATGGTAAAACCTCGTCTCTACCCAAAATACAAAAATTAGCCAGCGTGATGGCCAGCGCCTGTAGTCCCAGCTACTCGGGAGACTGAGGGAGCCTGGGAGGTGGAGGTTGCAGTGAACCGAGATCGCACCATTGCACCCCAACTTGGGGGACAGAGCAGGACTCTGTCTCAAAATAAAAATAATGCCAATCTGTACTTATGACCCGTAACTAGAGAATCATATCCTAATGCAATGAAATTTAAAAGTCTAAGATTTTTTAAGCTAATACAGCTTTTAGCTTCCAGAGCCACAGAAGGAAAACTTTTTGTCAGTTTTTCATAAGAACATACTAGCTGAGTTAAAATAACCCTTTCTTCACAGAAGCTATCCTTGCTCTTTCTTCTGGTTGGCAACATGACCAGTGATAGTATAGATCACAGCTTCAGCTTTCCTAATCATTTCTTAGATATTTTTTATTCTAATGTACCTCTTCACTATGAAATTGTTTACTACAGGAACACTCTACAACACAAAGAGCAAGAAAAGCTTCCTCCATAATCTTTCGAAAGATAACTGGTTTGTGTTCACTTGCAGGCCATAAAGTATATTTAGGTTGCTATAAATTTTTTGAACTTAATATCAATTATGTTTACTTGTTCTAGTTTTTTGTGGTATAACCCATTGTATATTTTTCTTTCCTAATCTGAAAGTTTATAATGCTGCTTCTCTTTCCTTATAGTTAAAAATGCTGTACATGTTAGAAAGTATGCAAATAAACTGAGTTTCTTCCTTTGTTATGAATTTTTTAAAACAATTTTCATGTCATTATAGGAAAAAAGTTTTTGCTTTCAAGCTAAAACCATTATTTGAGAAATGTCCTGAGTCATCTCAACCCACAACCCTACAAACATATTTCTTCATTCAATAATTATTTAGCATCTATTTATGTGCCAGATACCGTTTTGGGTGCTGTGAATAAACTGTTGGACCAAACCTAACACAGACCCTGTTCTCATAAAGCTTACAACCTAGTGGATAAAGCAGCTGTTAATCAAATAATCATATATGTAATGACATAGTATACTCACTAAAAATTCCCTATGAGGAAAATAAAGCAAGAGAACCATAGTTTGATAGGTGAAGAACTATAGAGCTGCCAAGTATTCCAACCACTCTAGAATGGCTTGGTATAGACCACAATGGAGAGAGAAGGAAAGAACACCATTTGCAGGAGGGAGGCATGGAAATATGGCACTCTGGAGGAAGTAGTGTAGCATAATGCCGAATATCCCTGTATGAGAAAAGAGAAAGGTTGCGAAATTTCAGAGGGAGAAGAAAATGTTTCATGGAGCCTTCTGCATGGTTCATTATTAATAAGTCATTTTGCTATCCTCTTGAAGCAATCTTAACATTGAAGAACATTCTTTTTCCAAGCTTGTAGAATTGCCTTTAATTTTCTTCTGAATGCCTCATTGCAACTTCAGATGCTGGATGGTATTTGTTCCAATTTCTTCACACAACTACATAATTATGAAATGATATATATTGTAATGGAAGGAAACCTAGTGATATTAAAGCACTGACAGAAAAAAAAAAAATGCCTGACCAACTCTGGGAAATCAAAGAAAATTTCTCTGAGGAAGTTGACACTTGATCTGAAACCTGAAGGATGGGTAGGAGTTATCTAGTTGAGGTGGAATGGGGCGGAGGAGTGTTCCTAGAAAACAGGCAAATGAAATCCTTGACAAGGTCAATGTTGTTGGAGTAAAGAGAATGTAAGGATGGGGAAAGAGAACATTCCAGGTAAGGTTGGAGAGAGAGGAAAGGAGCCAGGAATGTGCAGAGAATTTATAGGTACCTAACCTGAAAATAGTGAACGCCATTAAACGGTATCATAAGGATCAGGCTTTCATTTGAAGAAAAACCTCACTTTAATTTACTACCACAATACATTCATTCAATGAAAACTGTCCACAACTACAGAAAAATTATGTAGTCAATTGCTGAACAAAATGAAAGAATACAGGATATATGCATTTTGTTCTGTGAGTGGAAGTAAAACTAACACAATTGTGCTCAAGAGCTGTTACTTTTTTCCCCATAACCAAAACTCACCCAACTTGGCAAGAAAGAGCAAAAGTTTTCAATGGAAACTTTTACTGTTGCTAATCAAACTTACTGTTTGCTTTCTTGCAGGTGATTTTTTATGTATCTCTTTAGTAAATGGTTCCGTTCAACTTCGCTACAACCTTGGTGACAGAACTATCATTCTAGAAACTCTCCAAAAAGTAACTATAAACGGAAGTACTTGGCACATAATAAAAGCAGGAAGAGTTGGTGCAGAAGGTTACCTGGATCTAGATGGAATAAATGTAACAGAAAAAGCCTCCACTAAAATGAGTTCTCTGGACACAAATACAGACTTCTATATTGGAGGAGTATCTTCTTTAAATCTTGTAAATCCCATGGCAATAGAAAATGAACCTGTAGGTTTTCACGGCTGTATCCGACAAGTTATCATAAATAATCAAGAATTACAACTAACTGAATTCGGAGCAAAAGGTGGTTCAAATGTAGGTGACTGTGATGGGACAGCCTGTGGGTACAATACATGCAGAAACGGAGGTGAATGTACAGTAAATGGCACAACTTTTTCTTGCAGATGTTTGCCAGATTGGGCTGGAAATATATGTAACCAGTCTGCGTACTGTTTGAATAATCTTTGCCTCCACCAGTCTTTATGTATACCTGATCAATCATTTTCTTACAGTTGCCTGTGTACTTTGGGTTGGGTGGGAAGGTATTGTGAAAACAAAACTTCATTTACAACTGCAAAATTCATGGGCAATTCTTACATTAAATACATTGATCCAAATTACAGAATGAGAAACCTCCAGTTCACTACTATATCTTTAAATTTCAGTACCACTAAAACAGAAGGTCTAATTATATGGATGGGAATAGCTCAAAATGAAGAAAATGATTTTCTAGCAATTGGTCTCCATAATCAGACCTTGAAAATAGCAGTTAACTTAGGAGAAAGAATCTCTGTGCCTATGAGCTATAACAATGGCACATTCTGTTGTAATAAATGGCACCATGTAATTGTAATTCAAAATCAGACTCTTATCAAGGCCTACGTAAATAACAGTCTAATTCTTTCCGAGGATATTGATCCACATAAAAACTTTGTTGCTCTAAATTATGAAGGCATTTGTTATCTAGGGGGTTTTGAATATGGTCGAAAGGTAAATATCGTTACTCAAGAGATTTTTAAAACCAATTTTGTTGGCAAAATTAAAGATGTATTTTTTCAGGATCCAAAAAAAATTGAACTAATTAAATTAGAAGGATACAATGTTTACGATGGAGATGAACAAAATGAAGTTACATAAGTTAACACTAGAGATTTTAGTACACACTATACATAAATGCAGTTATTTTGATAGTTATTTCTTTGGTACATTGCTCACGGGGAATCAACTGTTTACTATTACCTGAAATAGTCTAAATGCTAACATATCTTTTTGGTAGGATTGTAAAATGTCACTGAAGGTTCTGATTGTTTTTCCTACATCTAATTTATCTGTATATATTTTGACTCATGTTTTAACTCCATTAGTTCATTCAGTGCTTATTCACGGAATGTGCTTATTCACTTTGCTTATTCACTTTTTACCTATCCCTAATGCTTAAATTTTAAAATGAATGTATAAACACAATTTTAAAAATCAATGTGTAAACTGAACTTTAAAATGTTGGGAATGAATTAGGGATAGGTACAAATAGGAAAAAGTCAAGTTATTAATCAAAGGAAAAATAAAATTTATACAAAGCAATGTAACCATATTGTATTACATGGCTTAGCTACAACTATTTGTATGATTCAACGATGTAAAACTTGAACATAGATTTAAACCAAAAATTATTGCATGAATGTAGAAAGAGACGGTGAGAGGAAAGAACAGGCTGGTAAGAACTAAATCCTTATCTTTTATAGTAAGACATTAATAGATATTACAGTATGTGCAACTTAAAAAATAGCATACGCATATCACAAACATGAAGGCAAATATCCTAAATATCTAAAAGAATTAAAAATGGTTGCCTCTGGAGAGAAGAGTAGTGCAGAGGCCTGTTGCTTTTTATTTATAAACCTTGTAGAACTATTTGGCTTTTTAAAACTATGTACTCATATTAACTGATCAAATTAAAAAATTAACCTTAATTTGTGTTTAACTGCTTTCAAGTCTACAGATCTCAAAATTGGGCATAAAATAGGTTCTAAACAATGCCACGGGAAATTACTGTCCTAACAATTTAGTACTGTTGATAGCATAACTTGAAAAACTATTATTTTTCCCAAAACAGTTATTGATACAATTGTGAACAGAATTTTCACTTCCCACTCCCAGTCCACCACTGCAGATTGGAAAGCAGTTATTGCTGTTGTTACCTGACATTTTCTGAGTTTGATATCTGTGACAATTTTGCCACTTGACAACCAGCAACATATGACTGACTTGGTGAACTACCAGGTAGAATAGGTCATCTGGAGGAAAAAAATCTTAATAATAAACAGCATGTAATGTTCAAAAAGAAAAGTATGTAATTAATCATCAAGTAATTCGAGAAAAGAATTTACAAAAAGTAAGAGCTGATGAATACACATTTAACTTCTGTGCAGATTCCAATCTATACAAAGTAACTAGGCGTAATTTATCATTCAAAAAATATTACAGATTTTTGTCTTATTTTAGCCACTCCATTCATTCCAATCAAAAGGCTACAGACATTCCTAAAAGGACCTAGGACCAGAGTTAAGAATGTCTACACCATTTGACAGGGCACAAATGTTTCCAAACATACAGTTCATATTAACACTAGGAAGTGTGAGGGTAGATATAAGGTAGAATTGCAGAATGTTTACACATTGATTCAAAGGTTTGTTTTTTAACAGAAACCACTCAAGACAACTCCATCAAATTTTGCTGAAAAACTGTTACCTAAACTGGTATTGGTCCATATTACTGCATTTAACTTTGGAGATACTTACACCATAAGGATAAATGCTCTAAAGAAATTCCTTTTGGCAGCTAGTAATCAAATCTAACCTTTCAGAAAATGCACGTCATGTATAAAAAGAAGGCTGTTTTATAAAAGCTTACAAAATCTCCAAAGAAACTGCCTGAATCACACTCCCATCATATTAGGTCACTTGTTCTCTCATAATAAAGTATGCCTTTTCTTTAAAATAGCACTTCCCAAAGTATGGTCCAAGAACCCCTGAGATATTTTCAAGGAATCCAGAGTCCTCCCTTTCCCAAAAACGAATGAACATATTAACAGATTTTCTTCATATATTTCAAATAAAACGACATACTACAAAACACTGAATGCAGAGCACCTAAGAGAATCCAGCCCTAAGTTAGAAATTGGAAATATGCAAAAATGAAGACAATGACACTCTTCTTACTAGTTTGGAAGCTAACATTTATATAAATGTTGTATTAACAGATGAGATTATCATTAATAAATATTTTTAATGTTTATCATTTGACTTTCTTAGTATGCTAATGATATAAACCATATAAACAAAAGCTTTGGCATTTTCCATTTCTAAGAGTGTAAGGGGTCTTGAAACCAAAAGTTTGAGAATTGCTGCCTTAAAGCTTTTCACAGTTGCAATTTTACGTTCAGATTTTATAACTTGTCTTCTACCTGTAATCTCCACAAAATTGGAACTTTCCCATTTTGCTCATCATTGAATTCCAAATGCAGAAAATTGTGCTTGCAGAATAGGCACACAATATTTAGGAACTGAAAACTGCTGCCTATTCTCCCATAAATCAAAATGACTTCATTTTTCACCTTAAAACCCTGCAAACTTCATGTAACAAATTAACACTATTCCTGCTTCCAATTTTGCTACCCTGGTGATGATGGTGTTGATGATTTCCTATGTGAAATGCTTTTCCAGTATGAAATAAAAATGACTGCTACAGAAAGACTTTTAAGATAATTTTACTATAAATGTCACGAGGTTTCTCAAAGTGTTGAATGTAAACGGAACATTTTTATAAAATAAGATGCAGTAATATTTACCTTTTCAGTCTCCTTTTAAAGAATAAGTTCCTGAAAAAAAAAATTACTTTGAGGACAAAATTATCTTAAAATAAGTATTTTTAAAAGACAGCTTGGGCTAACATATACATATATATATACACACATGGACATGCACACAATTATTACATAGAAAAAGTATTTTGGGGGTATTTGGAGTTATATTGGATTCATTGTCCTTTAGTGCTTAGGCTATTTCCCTCAATGACTCTGCTCTGCATCTATCTGTAAGATGAAACTTGACAGGGTGAACTCAAGCTTTCAAAGGACTTCTAGCTACTGATCTAATATTTGTTTTCAACTCAACTACTTTCTTGTTCTACGTATTAACTACTATAATTCTTTGTGAAACAGAAATCAAAGAACTAAGGTGTTTGGCACCTTTTTAAAAGCAGTAACCAATTTTATTTGCAATTTGCTTTAAGAGACAGAAATAAACCTGATTATGTATACAGTTCTTTGTAGTCATTAGTAAGTTGTAGCCTGACCAGTGTTAGAGGGATCTGAGATGATGAGCACAGTACAACTAGTATATCCAAATATTAAAATACTGATTTACTAAGATCTGGTTCACTATCAAGCTCTCATAATGCATTTCAGTGGTTCATAAACTTTAAAAAATTCTTAGCAAACTATCACAAGAACAGAAAACCAAATACCGCATGTTCTCACTCATAGGTGGGAACTGAACAATGAGATCACTTGGACTCAGGAAGGGGAACATCACACACCGGGGCCTATCATGGGGAGGGGGGAGGGGGGAGGGATTGCATTGGGAGTTATACCTGATGTAAATGACTAGTTGATGGGTGCAGCACAGCAACATGGCACAAGTATACATACGTAACAAACCTGCACGTTATGCACATGTACCCTACAACTTAAAGTATAATAATAATAAATAAATTTAAAAAAAAAAAACACACAGCTACTATTAAAAACTTAGGAACAACAAAGTTACCTGTTAAGGGGTAGTTTTAACACACACGTTAACATGGAGGGGCTTCTCACTCCAATTTCTTCTCTACTGCTGGTGTTATTGTTCTTACATTTTTAACATGTATTTACTATAGCCTTAACTATTCTATAAAGATTTAAGATTAATTCACCCACAATAAGCTACAATTAGTGAGTCAAGGGCTGTGGAAGATGATGGCCCCCCAAAAGATGTCTACACCCCAATCCTTGGAATACCTGTAAATGTATTAAGTTACATGATAATAGGGAATTAAGGTCACAGATGGAATATAAGTTGCTAATCAGCTGACTTTAAAACAGGAAGATTACCCTGGATTATCTGGTTGGGGTCAACAATGTAACCACAAGGGTCCTTTGTAGAAGAGGTAATCAGAAGGGAAGGTCAGAGATAGTAGAGAAAGACTGGGTCCCATATTGCTGTCTTTAAATATGGAGAAAGGGATCATGAGCCAAGGAAATTGGGTGCCCTCTAGAAGATAGAAACCAAGGCCAAAATAAAAAAAGGGAATCTCCCCGAAAGCCTCCAGAAAATGAATGCATCTTGCTGACACCTTGATCTTACCCAGTGAGATCTGCATAGACTTCTGATCCACAGAACTGTAAGATCATAAATTTGTGTGGTTTTAAGCCACTACACTTGTAGTGATTCATCACAGCAGCAATAGAAAACAGGAATAGAGAATTAGGATTTGTGATTAAATTTTGCAAATCTGTACAAAATAACTTACAGGTTTTTGGTTATGTCTTCTGGCTCACGCTGAAGAGTTGGGTTGCTCATTGAAGGGTTTCTGACAGTTCGGTGGAATGCAAAGCAAGAGGGCTATGAAAGGTATATATGATCCAGGCTTTTGCTTCTTTTCCTCATTCTCAATTCTCAGAGCACAATTGCTAAGCACATGGACTGTAGAGAAAAGGACAACTGAGCTAGGATCCCTGCTCTGACAACAGCAGGATAACCTGGCCAAGTTTCCCAACTTCTCTAAGTTCCAGATTCCTCAGCTCTAAGCCTTCACCTTTGAGTTGACCAATGTTTATACTAAGTGCTCAAAACCAGGGATGCCTTACAGAGGGCTCATGGAGGCTTTCTGATTGCCACAAAGATCACATGGGGTGAACTTTACAGGTACTGAGATGCCTTGGTACTTTTACCTAATAGAGGTATGCATTCACCGTCTTAAGATGACTCTTAAGTTTAAGTGTACAACTTTTTTTAAGGAGCAGGTTTTTCTTGAAACAGGAGAAACTGAAAGATGAAATTCATGTAATTCACTAGTTTGTATAAGGCTAGTTGTACCTGGGACTGAGAATGGCTTTGGATCTACTACTCGTTGAAAACTCTTATTTTCCTTTTTTTTCCATAAAAGGAAAACCTCAAATAGTTAATATGACCATACTTTTCCTACTCTCCACACAATGTTTCAGTCAATCAGCGGTTACAAGATCTGCCTCTAACTCCAAGAGATGCTCATCCCTAATAGGAGGCTATATGGGCCTTGCTATTTTAAAAACATGTATCAAGATTCAATCAGATCTGATTAACGAATTTTAGATATGTAGAAGAAACTATTAGCTAAGAGGTGATCAAAAACTGACCTAAAAGCTTGTTTTCATTCATTAACCCATTATTTTTTACTTTCATCTTGCAAAAGAAATCTGGAGTCTGATAATCCCTCAACCAGTAAAGGTAGATGTACTGATGACATATACATTTGAAATTGAAAAACTAATGTTTTTGTTTTTAATGTGTAAAACCCTGACAGCAATTTCTTTGTACTGGTGCAAATTAAGACTTAGATTTTGTTTTGTTTGGGAATTTGTTTTCTAACAAGTTAATTTCCAAAAGAAAAGTGGACCAAAGTTAAACGGGCTTTATTTAAACACAAGTCCTCTGTTTTAGAACTTTATGACGACAAATTTCAGAGGATAAAGTAGGGAAAAAAGTACTGCAAGTCATTGCAAATTAGATAGAATGTTTGGTTCCGAATTTTCTCCCTTCTCTCCAGCAGAAATAACAAGGATAATTCTGTTTCAAAACCAATTTTTAACTCTAATCTTTAAGTTCTTTAGGAAAACAATCAATCTTGATTTTGTGGAATTATTTATATTTTTCTTCATTAATACAGGTAAGTAAATATACTGAGTTCTTTGTTTTTTGGGAGGTTTTTTTTTTTTTGTCAGCATCATTTGATAGCTCTTGCTTTAAATTACAGCCATCAAAACCATGTGTTTTAGGGTTTAAATAAATTTAGATTTGAATTAATAGTTTTCATATGTTTTTTTTTTTTTTCAAGTAAAACTAGTATACGAAACTGTACAGTTACTTTACAAATTAGGCTAAATCACATTTTATAAAAAGATTCAAAACATATTTCTCTTCAAGTTCTGTGGTCTTTAATTTTAATGAGTGAGTCAGAGTACCAAACTGTGATGGTGTAAAAGTTTTCAGAAACTTACCTAAAAGGGGGCTATACCTGCACAGTGCTTCACAAGTAGTTCTAAATTCTAGCCTCTTTAGAACTACACAATTCATCTCAGCCTATAATTTAAGATTTTAAAAAATTGTTTTTCCCCTCATCTAATGCCTGACATAGATAGCTATGTCTATATGTTCTTGGCTGAGTAATGAAAAATCAATGGTTGAAGGTAATTAAAGCTTTAAAGAAGAAATTCTTTTACTACTGAATTTCAAGTCACACACACAAAATAGGTGAGAAATTCTTTTATCATATTTAGAATCAAAATATCCCTTAAAATATTTACATTTTACAGTAAAAAGGATAGCAAAACACAAGATCATGTACAAGCTTAAGTATTCAAGTTTCTGAAGAGCCAAAAATGAAAATGAAAACAATGACCTACCACAAAGCTGTAGTACATGGTAATAAATGACTTCAATGAGTGCAGATTAAAGCAATAAATGTACCCCTTGGGCTTCTGATTCTTGGTCAAAAACTGCTCAACTAAATGATTAGCATAATCTGATTATGAAGTTGTTTGGATTTTTGTTGCTCCTCTACAGTTTCTTTAAAAACAGTGCAATTTAAAACAAACTTACAGAGCCACACATTACTCCCAAATTAGTCATTATATAAAGGACATTCACTAGAGGCAGTAAATATATTCCATAGTTAACCATATTTACCAATTAAGGAATAAAACTAAAATTTCTAAGCCTTTATTGCATATTAATAAAACAAATCTTTGAATATACAGCAATGTAAAATTTTTAAAAATATTAAATTCCTATAACTAGGGACAGTTGGTATGAAGAAGGGATGATGAGCACTGGTACAGGACACTCTGCACCAACACATAGAATTTACTGTTCTGCAAATGACTGATAGTAAAAATTTTAAAGATGGCACAATCCTAGCAGGCAATCTTTCTTTTGTTTACAAGATACAACATTTAACAGTTATTTAAATGTAATCCTGAAGCAGCCTGCAAATTTTACCTTTTGCTTTTAGTTCTGTCAGTGTGGTCCCTATCTTTGTGGTACCTATCCCTGTCCTTTTCTCCTTCTCTATGTTTACTTTTTTCTCGTTCTTTGTCCTTCTCATAGTCTTCACTTTTAGGTTTATCTGGCTTCTTGTCTACACTCCTACTATCTCTGCTTGCTTTTCCATCTGTTCCTCGATCACCATGTGATAACCGTGCCCTCTCTTTATCTTTATGCCCTTCCTCCCTGCTTTTTCTGTCTCTGTCCTTGTCTTGGCTTCTGTCTCTGCGTCTATGCCTTTCAGATTCTTGCTCCCATTCCTTTTCATGTCGCTCTCTTTTCAAGTGGTGTGAATCACTATAAAATCTCTGGCGGTCCCCTTTACCCCTATTAAATGGCCTATCCAGTTGCTGTTGGTCTTGCCTACCCCAAGGGTCACTATGGCGCCTTTCTGGTCTCCGAACGTCTTTAACCTGGTAAAAATTCTGTGGGCCTATATACCTTGATGCTTGTGAGAGAGGACCCATCATACGCTGTGGCTGACCTGGGAGATGAACAACAGGTGGCCAGGGAACCATGGGATTTTGAGCAAAGCCAAAGCCTGGAGGGGGAAGTAATGGAGGTGGCAAATGTGGTGGAAATCCAAACATGCTTTGTGGGGGAAAATTAGGAGGCCCTGGAAATGGAAATCCAGGTGGGCTAGACTTCAGATGCTGAAGGCTGGGCTGCTGTGGCCTCATGGGTGAAAAGTTTGTACTTGTTCTGGGGCTGGTGCTTCTGGAAGTAAAGGTGATGCTTTTAGAAGGAAATTCTGATGGACATGTGTTTCCAACTTCAAAATGAGATGTCGCTACTGCTGATCCTCTTCGAAATGGGTGCACAGTTTCAATATTTTGCATTAAAATATCTTCCTGTAAGGGTTTTGCTTGTTCTGCCTGAGAAGTCTGTATGTTTTCTACTGATGGCGAGTTTTGTGCAACTTTTAAATTGTCACTCTGCTGAACACATGAGTTTTTCTCTACAGAACACAACTTTTCCTCTACATTCATTTGTTCTGTTAAGTGCTCCTTGTTGTGTGACAGACCAGGAAGGATATGTTTTTCTCCATTCCTGCAACTATCTCCATCTTTGCTTTCTGAAGTAGTTACAGGCTGACTTCGTCCTGCTGCTTGCCTAGGATCCCTTTTCAGGTTGATAAACTGTGGAGACCTTGTATTAGCAACAGGGTTTTCACTACAGCTCACATTACCATCTATGTTTCCTTTTCCTACATTAGATCTGCATGGAGAACTATTTGAAGTCTGGTTATCTTGCAAATTATTCTCTTGATCTTCCTGAAGCTGTCTTTTTAATGTTTTCTCTTTACTCTCCACAGTTTCCTCTTGTTTTGACTGAATCGATAAATTTGTTAAAAATGCTTCTGTAGAAACATCTGGTGGTTTACCTCTGAGACTAAGACTCGTCAAAGGCCCTGCAGAAATGGAAGAGGATCCTACTATTGATGTTTCTTCTCCTATTACTGCTGACTTATCTGTGGATTCTGAAAGATTATCTACTTTAACTTTTATCTCCTTGTTTTCACTATCAGTGACTTCCACATTATCTATTTTTTCTGTTTTTGAGTTGGTCTGCTCATTTAAAAATGGAATTTCTTTAAGAGTGTTTTGTTCCATCACTGACTGAGCCTGGTCATATACTTGACCAGCGGTGCCCAAAAGGCTTTGAAGTATATCATCCACAGGAAGAGGTTTATTTGCTAATTCCAGAGTAGTAGGTTGATTTTCCCAGCCAATCAATACGCCAGGAAGAAATCTTAAAGGTTTTGGTGGCTCATGTTTGGTGACTTCCATTAAAGGTTCAACTGCTGCTGGAAGGTCTTCCTGAAGGTTCTGCTGAGGTTTATTTCTCTGCTTGTGTAATACGGTTGTAAAGGAATTAAAAAAGTCATTTTCTTCCTCTGGTGCTTCTTCTGTAGAAACTTCTATTTTACTTTTTTTATCAGGTGGCAATGCTATTGGTGCACTTTCAGGAGTCTCAGCTATATGACTCGTACTAGCAGAGGCACTGTGCTGCCTCTTCAGTTTCTGACGAATAATTAAGCCCAACAATAGATTAGGTCTATGCAGTTCAAGCCCTGTATAAAACCAAAAACATTAATTCATTATTTTCGATCATTACAAAAAAGGGTAAAATTCTGCCTCTAACTTATTACAGGATATTAAATGATGCCTGGCCCTGTAAAGCCATCTCTAGACGGCTGGATCCTGAGAAAGAAGGCAGAATCAGTCTTTTCACTCTGGTCCCACCTCCCATGTTATTTCATTCTTATCCTATTATTAAAACGTATACCTACCAGGTCCATCAAAAGGCACAAGAGGGTGTGGAATTTTATCTGTGGCACCCAAAGGAATAAGGTACATATCTTTAACCTGCTTCATGTTGTTAGCAGCTACTCCATAGCGCTTTCTGCTACTGAAGTATGCAAAGAGCAAAGTATAAGAAATTTGATCTTCTTCAGTTACTGGTGTGAAGCGAACCACACAAATTTCCTGTTCAAGAAAAGAACAAATGATTGTTTAAGATAATAAGCTAAAGAGTATCTTGGTTTTAAAACTATTTCTCAATTAGTAATAATCTACTGAACTTTATAATGATAGTACCAAATAACATGGTTTACCAACTTAAATACAGAAGAGAATATTAAAAGGAAGTAACTCTTAAGAAAAGATCTTTACTGATCCACTGATGGATTTGTTTTATCTGATGGCTTACACTTCTTAGGGAAACGTAAAGAAACGGAGTCCCAAGGTGATTAACGACTTTTATGAAGGTGACAGATACAACTGTGTCAGTGGCAGAGATGATACTGAAACCCAAGTCTTCTAATATCTATACTATATCGTGATTTCCAATGCTGTAACCTCCACAAAGGGCTGCCTATGTTCTTGACCCACTGGGAACTCAAAGCACCCAATACTTCCACCCTACTATACATTTATATACACAACAGAGAAATCTACTAATAATCCAGTTACTAGGCACTGAATTTAGAAATAAAAAGGGCTGGATGAAGAGACCTTAAACACGTATAGACCATAAATTTTGTACAGTAATTTGGCTTACTCAGGAATTTTCTTGCTTGCCTCTAGGTTCCCGGCTTTGTTTCAGATAGAAAAGACAGTCCTAATTTGTTACTAATTTGGTAGTGTTCAAAAACAATGTTTTTTTCATGATGGTATATGGCCGAAATGGGAGAGCCAGATTTGCTGCAAAGCCTAAAACTGATGCAAGCTCCTAAGGAAAACATGTGAATGAGCTGAAATATGACTCTATCTCTTATAAAATGTGTGTCATCTAAACTGCCCTCTTTTAGAGTAAAAATCACCATATGTATGTTAGTAACAACTATTACAGCGTGTTTAAATCTGTTAAATTGGAATATACTATAAAGTGTTGGGCAGTAATATATGTGTGGATTCAAGACTGATTCTCAAAATGCCCAAGAGTAATACTTCTCATTTTTATTAGTGCTTTAATTTGTATTTTAACACTATATCGATTTAAATTCTAAAATCTATATTGGAACAAAACATTCTTTTCAGCTTAAGATTATCCATTTTGGTTCATTCCAAAGGAAAACTAGAGACTTCTAGAAAAAGAGGCAAAAAAGTAGCATTTATTTATTCAAGATTTATTTATTGAATGACTGTAATATACTAGGTACTATCACATCCCCTGGAGGGAAAAACAATTTCTTCTAATGATTAAATTTTCCTCTGTAGTAATAATATTCTATAAGTTAAAAAAAAAAAAAAAAAAAAAGAAAAGAAAATGTAGAGAGAAAAAGGAAAAGGAGAAATATTATTGTGATAGAGCCATTTCACAGTATCTTTTCTCCTTTCCTCCTATTACTAATGAGAAGCCCTTAACTTTTAGCTGGGTACATGGTCATCCAATAAAAATTACATTTCCCAGCCTCCCTAGCACCTATGTATGGCTATGTGACTAGGTTCTTTCCAATGGAAGTTGATGACTGCAATTTGCCTTTGAAACAACTAGACAGGTATTCCTCATTTATTCCTATTTGGTATGTTTGACTGCTGAGGACAACACTCCAATCAACTTCTATATTCTTTGAGTCACTCTATTTTAGATTCTTTCTTTTACAATAGCTTAGCTGTGCCCTCACTCAAACACATGTCTATAATAGAAGTAAGACAAAATTCCAGGGTGAATTTCAATATTTACTCTAAAACATTTCTTCTAAAACATTAACAGAAGCCACAAAGAGAGCATCCCAGAAGACGAGAGGAAAAAAAAATGCTGTACTGTTTATAGCCTCAGCAAATGGCTTTTGTTCAGTTTTGTGAGGTGTGTTATGTAGACTTAAAATGTGTATTGCCTCCTTTCCCCAGGAGACCTTGCACCCTTGCAAAATAATTCTGAACTGTTTACTTTCTAAACATTTTCCCATGCTGGTATAGTGAAAAAAGTTTTCCTCACCTTGGTTCCTGATGCTTTTATTTTTTCCACATAATCCCAAACTGTCTGAGGTGATATCCTGCCACCTACTTGAATACTATCTGGTAGGTCCTGTGGTTATAAAAAAAAAAAAAAAAAAATCAATATATATAGATTATCTTTATTATGACATTAGTAATTCATACAAATTTGGTTCTAAGACTAATCTGAAACAGTAATAAGAACAAGTAAATAAAAAGATTATGAAAAATGTTATCAGAAAAGAAGATAATAAAGAGAGAGCAATTAGGCTTTACTTAAAATGCCAACTAAAAATGACTGATGTCTAAAATACAGCTACTAAGAAAGAGTCTTAGTTCATGCCCAATCTCACTATGAAAGATGGAAAAGGGAAGCAATGGCAAGCATACCACATTAACAATTCAGAAAGAACACAACACATTTCAGAATATTAGCAGATTGTAACCTCCCCTTTTGGTAGTAGTAGGCAGGAAAATTCCTTAATAATTAACAGCGGAACTTCAAAGGTTACCAAATCTAATTACAGAGTGTATTTTTGCACAAAGGAGAATAATATTGTAATAATTCAAGGTTTTTTTTTAAAAGGCATAATCCTTCTGAAAACAGATGATTACACATAAAAGCAATTAAGAATATTTAACTTTATTCAGTACATTCCTATTTTTTCCATGAAGACTGAGGAAAATCATAAAAACATAATTGATATTAAATTCAATTTAGTTTATTTAAATTATTAACTACTTTAAAATATTTGATTTGGGAGTTTAGTCTCAAACTAAAAACAGGTACAAAATGGAAGTGAAAAATCTGGACAGCAATCACATAAAAACTGTGTCTTGGAGAGGAAAATAATAATTTTGTTTAAAATCAAAAGGGTTTTGTAGTTAAGGGCTTACCTCTCCATTTAAAGAATTATCTTCACCATGGACTGACCAAACAATAAATCTCTAAACAGATTTGTTCAAGAAGAACATCATGGGTCTAATTCATTTTTCTCTTATAAAGCCCACATTTTTAAAATATTTATCAAGCAAACTGTATATAAAATTGATTAGTCTGTTTATTAATCGAAAACACACTGCTAGGCTGGGCACAGTGGCTCACATCTGTAATCCCAGTACTCTGGGAGGCAGAGGCGGGCAGATCACTTGAGGTCAGGAGTTTGGGACCAGCCTGGCCAACATGGTGAAGCCACGTTTCTACTAATAATACAAAAATTAGCCAGGTGTGGTAGCACATGTCTGTTAATCCTAGTTACATGGGAGGCTGAGACAGGAGAATGGCTTGAACCCGGGAGGCAGAGGTTGCAGTAAGCCGAGATCACATCACTGCACTCCAGCCAGGGCGACAGGGCAAGACTCTGTCTCCAAAAAAAAAAAAAAAAAAAACACCCCACAACTGCTAACCAAATAAACTGATATAAACATTACATAAACAATATTATACTGAATTAAACTAATCGCAGCCTAATCCAAAGAAAAGTAAAATTTATGTTAGCCTTAAAAAAAAAAAAAAAACCAGGCAAATGATTTAGGCTTTTCCAAATACTAAAAGGAACGTTTTACAATCTTTTAATTCTTTAAAATCAGCGATGGAGAATAAATGAAAAAGGTAAGATAAGAGCAAGATAGCAAAATATGATCTCAATATAAATACAATATATATGTACTATGTACTGACTTATTTTCCTTCTATACACATACAAAAATACATTTCCTTTAAAATAGTTCAAAAATGTCATTGTCACATTTATCACAATATTATAATGTTACTGCTGCTTATTTTCCATAAATACCACATAATTTCTTCCTATTTCCCTCAGGTGTAAAACCAACCAAGGGTGTCACTTGCAGCAACTATAGTCACTAGTTTCACTGGTTTTCAAATAGCTGTAAAGCTTCAACTCCTGGTCTACATAAACCACATTCACAGAAATAGGCAGGTAAGAACAGTAGTCATGAAGATGGGGAAACACAAGCAGTGGGGAAATTAGGAGACTTGTTCAACAAAAAAATCTCAATGGGTTAACGTTAAAGGCCAAAAATATGTAAATCTTTTATTTAAGTGTGTATTCAAAGAAAAACTTGGATATCCATGTAGACTCTCATTGATTTTTAATTAACTGACACAGTGAGGCAGTACATCTTGGGAAAAGTACAGGACATGGGAGTTTAAAACTTTCAGAGTATAGTTTATTTCACAATTCTAAAGATCCATTTGTTAATTCATAATTATATTACTTGAACTGTTTAAGAATCATTGTTAATAAATATTTTTATTACTAACTCTGTCTTATTTCCCTGTCAATTACTTTCAGAAACACACATATCAATTCATGCACAGAAGAGCAGAAAAGTTCACAGTACCTCTGTCAGGTATTCAGGGGAGCCAGATACTGGATAGGCTTTGGTAACAAATTTTGCCACAGAAGGCATGTTGATAAAACCTTTCCAGATGAAGTTCAATCGAGCCAGAAAGGTAGACTCAACCTCAACAGTTCCAGGCATCTCTGGACTAGAAAATGACATTAAAAAGCCTAAAGACAAGCTGATGAATAAATCAATGTTCTACTTAGTCATCAGTTACTCGTATTTTAGCATGTGAAGAAGGCCAAAATATGAGGCTACTGACAAAGAGTTTACACTTTTATTTTATAAAATTACATTCATATTTACATAGTTATGATTTACAAAATCTTCCCTTTTGGCTGGCTTAGGAGAACTAAGATCGAGAAAAGTGCAAGCATTTCTTCTTTAATAATCTATCCCTGACTTTTGGGACCAGCACAATTAAAGAGAATTTAAAGCTGTTTCCCCACACACTCAAATCTCTCACTCAAACCACTCAAAATAAATTTACTTTCAAAGTCTTGTTTTATCTCAAAGTACAGGAAAGTACAGTTACTTTCTCAAATGAAAGTTCCCAAAATGTCACTTTTCTGTTTTCGAAGACTTGCAAGTACAATCTGGCAAAGATCTATGATGAGTATTACAGAATTTACAACAGAGAAAATTACCGTGGAGCAGGAGAGAATGTTGACTTTGGAGACTCTTGTTTCTCCTCCTCAAAGAATTCGGAAGCCAAAATATTTGAGGTTGAAGACAACGCATCTGCTATACTTTCTGCTTCATTGTCTGAATGTTTACGAGTTACTCCTACAACAACTTTTACTTTTTTTGGAGAAAGATCATCTACAGGTGGTGCCATTCGACCTAAGCCCAGAATACACCAAAAAAACACAATTGTTATTAACCACAACTTTTATAACTTGACCCATTTTCACTTTCTAAAGTTATTCAGGTTCTATGATTCGATCGTTGAGTAACCATACCTTTCCTGGGGTTATATCTAATTGTCATCATTTAGTTATGTTACAACCACATTTAAGAATCAGCAGAAAATTCACCAGTGTTCTCCCCATTCCAGTCCTCTTCTATATACAGGGACCTAAGCTTATCTGAAATGCAATTCAAAGCAAATCGTGCATGGTTCTACCTATAATGTTAATTTCCCCTTAAAATCACTTTATAATTATTTCCTACGTGTAAAACATATAATGAGTAAATATGGACAAGATTAGCAGTCCCCAACCTTTTTATCACCAGGAACCAGTTTTATGGAAGACAATTTTCCCATGGACAGCGGGATGGGGGGAGAGAGATGGTTTCAGGATGAAACCGTCACACCTCAGATCATCAAGCATTCATAGTTAGATTCTCATAAGGAGCACCCAACCTAGATCCTTCACATGTGCCGTTCACAATAGGGTTTGTACCCCTATGAGAACCTAATGCCACTGTTGATCTGACAGGAGGCGGAGCTCAGGCAGTAATGCTCACTGGCCCACCGCTCACCTCCTGCTGTGAGGCCCAGTTCCTAACAAGCCATGGACCGTACAGGTTTGTGGCCTGGCAGTTGAGGACCCCTAGAGTAGACAGTGTAATTCCTCTCTTAGTGATGTGAAAAATTAGAAGAAGAGAATGTTAAACAACTCAGACAAGCTAAAATGAAAATATGATTACTAGAACCTAAAACAGGTTTCTTAATTCTTGATAATTTTTTTTTAACTAAACCACACCAAATTCCAATAGTCTCGAGATGTAACATGAAGAACTAAGACAAACCTGTATATCTGTATCCAGGTTTGGATTATACAGCAACAGCTCATGACTCTACATGCCTGAAGAGACACCTCACCAGAGAAGCTATACAGGTGGCATATAAGCATGAAAAGATGCTACATCAGGAAAATGCAAAGTAAAACAACAGAGAGATACCACTATACACCTATTAGAATGGCCAAAATCTAGAATACTGAAAATACCAAATGCTAGCAAGGATGTAGAGCAACAGGAACTCTCATTCATTGCTAGCAGGAAGGAGAACTCTCATTCATTGCTGGCAGGAAGGCAAAATGGCACAGCCTCTGTGAAAAATAGTTTGGAGGTTTCTTAAAAGATAAACATACTCTTACCATACGATCCAGCAACTGTGCTCCATGGTATTTACCCAAAGGAGTTGAAAACACATCCACACAAAAAGCTGCATACAGATGTTTATACTAGTTTCATTCGTAATTGCCAAAACTTATAATAAAACAAGATCTCCTACATTAAGTAAATGGATAAACTATAAAAACTATATATCCAGACAATGGAATATTATTCAATGCTACAAAGAAATGAGCTATCCACCCATGAAAAGACATAGGAGAAACTTAAATGCATATTACTAAGTGAAAGTAGCCAATCTGAAAATGTTACATACTAGATGATTTCAATTATACAATATTCTGAAAACTACAGACAGTGAAAAGATCAGTGGTTTCCAGGGGTTGGTGGGGGTGTTGGGGGAAGGGATGAATAGACAGACAAAAGAGGATTTTTAGGGCAGTGAAAATACTCTGTATAATATTATAATGCTAGATTCATGTCTTTACACATTTGTCCATACCCACAGAATGTACAACTCTAAAGAGTGAACGCCAATGTAAACTATGGATTTGGGGTCATTATTTTTCACCGTAGGTTCGTCAACT
The DNA here is from genome assembly GCF_024542745.1 of Macaca thibetana thibetana. Classification (NCBI taxonomy): domain Eukaryota; kingdom Metazoa; phylum Chordata; class Mammalia; order Primates; family Cercopithecidae; genus Macaca; species Macaca thibetana. The sequence goes on along the minus strand of NC_065581.1, from coordinate 61,221,165 downwards.
GTAATAACTGTACCACTCTGGTGTGGGATGTTGGTAACAGCGGAGACTATGCACGTAGGGAGGAAGCAGGTATATGGGAAATCTCTGTAACTTCCTCTCAATTTTGCTATGAACCTAAAACTGCTCTTAAAAATAAAAAGCTTTTTTACAAAAAAGTAATTTCAGTTTCCGGTTTGTCTTATGTTATATATAATAATAAAATATAAATGCTATTTTACTCCTTTACTTTAGTAAATGACAGTATCATCACAACTGCCCACAATTTTTGATGTTCATTCTAATGGTTAAATTCTTGTCATCTGACTCCGGCAAGAAGAGTTTTTAAGTTCAAATCATGTATGGTATAATTAGGTCTAGACAGCAGACTACACTACAGTATCAAACTATACCTCAACCCAGAAAACTAGTCACACAAAAGCTTAACTGTGAGTGAGTGCCTCACCACCAATACTGAGAAAACAAAACCTATTTAAATTACATATACTAGTATACAATTATCCTTCTTTCATAATGAATGCAAAATTTTAGGAAGAAAAAACTTCCAATTACCTATGCAAATTTTGCAATTGAGATCAAAAAGATGTTGTCTGTGTTGACTAGTAGTATCTTTAGACATAGAGTCAACCTCCTCTTTTTGTTTTTCAGATCCTTCTGGCTTCTCCAGTGACTTATTGGCAGCTGGTTCCTAACGTAAGTGAAAGTAAAAATTAGTTTTAGCTGATAAAATTTGGCCTTAATTATCAAAATCAATCTATATTTTCCATTTATATTTTTCCAAAATGAAATTGTTCCATAGATAGGTTTTTTTTTTTTTTACTATTTCTTAAGAAAATGAATGCTAACTTTTAACTGTAACTTAAAAGAGCAAAAATTTAAACATTCCCCATTCTTCAAGGCTTTTAATAAGACATCAAATTATTTCTTCACTGATTTTTGAAAATAAGAAAAGCTATGCCACCTATCAAATGACAATCTGCCTAAGAAGCACTTACAGATTTCTAAAGCCTACTAAAAAATTCACTAAGTCAGGCCAGGCACAGCGGCTAATACCTGTGATCCCCGCATTTCGGGAGGCCGAGGTGGGCAGATCACTTGAGGTCAGGAGTTTGAGACCAGCCTGGCCAACATGGTGAAACTCTCTCTCTACTAAAAATACAAAAATTAGCTGGGTGTGTTAGCGCATGCCTGTAATCCCAACTACTTGGGAGGCTGAGGTGGCAGCATCGCTTGAACCTGGGAGGTGGAGGTTGCAGTGAGCCGAGACTGCTCCACTGCACTCAAGCCTGGGCAACAAAGCAAGACTCCATCCCACCAAAAAAATAAAAAGAAATTCACTAAGTCAGAGCACTCCAGGAATCTACATTGTAATAACTATTTAACAGGTACCTATAACACAATTTGCACACTAAGAGAAACATTACTCAACACTCAAAAAACCACTAAACCAATAAAATAGGCCACTTTGAAATGGATGCATATTTTAAAATTCTTTTCTCTACTTTAAAAACATTAGACAAACTTTTTCTGAATCTTCATGTTTTGAGCTATAAAACATGGTATATCTATCCTTACCTGAATCTCCATGGCTGCTTCCTGTTCTTTCATTGGGGCATCACTCTCAATTTCTATTTCACCTTTATGAGTTATTTTGGTGATTGGCCGTCGTTCCACTTCTCTCTGCTCTTTCTCAATCATTTCTATGGTCTAACAGAAAATACTTTTTTAAAAATATTAAACTTAAAATATGTATTTCCAAATGTACACCTTAAATAATAAGAGCTTACCTAAAAATAAACGCATCATCACAGATGACTTTTAATCTTAAGGTAATGTCTCATATAACAAACATATTCTGAGTACTGTTATATGCCAGAGACAGTTTTAAGCACTGGGGTTATAAGAATTAGACCCCATACCTCAACCATGAGAAGTTGACATGTACATTTATATCAGGAGGCAAATGAGGTCCAAAGTAATTTGCAAAGTGGTGAAACATAGTATTTATATTTGAAATCTGTTTGCTGATTTAGTACTTTTTAGCAGCTGCCACAGGGAAATAGGAACTATCTCGCTCTTAAATTCCTAATTCAATGTTCTAACATCCCCCACAATAGCAGTTTAATCCAACGACTGATCTGGCAGTCCTTTATTAGTTAACTCCTAACTAAACCTGCTTAGTGACCTTGAAAATTCAGTTGAACAAGCTTAGCAACAAAACATCAAAATGAAGCAAGTATAATGAGAAGTAGTAAAAAGGTAGCCAGGAATAGAACAGGTTAAGGAGGGCATAGATGGGACTCTCTTTGTTAAGTACAAATTATCCTTTAAAGAAAAATCAGGTACATGGCCTTAAGAAAGAACAAGCTGCCATTTTCTGATGCAGATGATACTCGCAGCCAGTTTCAAAGCAGAAGAGTGGCATGTGCATATTTGGGATATGGAGGTAAAGAAGAGGAGGTGATATTATTTTCAAAATATAAGAGGAGGAGAAATTACATATCGTGAAGGTAAAGGAATATATGAAGAAGTATGATATGTCAAATCAAGGCCTCTAGATGAGCTTCAAACTAGATCTGGCATAGGTCTATATGGAGGTTTAGTGCCTCAGATGTAACTAAATATTATGAACAAAAGAATCAGGTAAATCATGTGGAGTTAATATGAACTATAACCAGTATTTTCTAGAATAAGGGGCTAACATTCTGATGCCATTGTAATACAAAAATTGGATAACATGGCTATCTCACTGTCACAATAGCTCTAAGTAACATACTCAATTTTTAAAGGTACTCTAAGTACCTTTAAGTTCACAATCGCCAAACAAAAACTCTTGCTATCTGTGAGTTTCAGAATTTTTAAATTTGAACATGAAATATGGTGTGCACACTCTGTATTACATAACATTCCAGTTAGGTCTGAGACAGCACCATATAATATACAATATTTCTGTGAATATGAACATTCATACATGGCAATTCAGGTTAAGCTTTATCAATAAATTAGTTATGCGAAAATAACTTTATTTTTCAGAGCTTCTGGCATTTGAAACTTTGGATAAGAGATAAACCTGTACACATTTTTATTCTGACTTAATTCATCTGGCTCTACAAATTACCAATATTCATAATACCTTTAAACTGTGCTGCTGAAAAATACAGATGTAATTATGAAAAGTGTTAATTCTTTTCCCATCCTTCTCATTTACAAACTATAATAAAACACAAGGTAATTCTGTAACCTAGTAACTGGAGAAAATGAGGAAAAAAACTGACAAGATCAGGGAAACCAACAGAATTTAAGAACTAGAGGAATGGAGAACACGTAACTAAAAGAAGCATGTAGGCCGGGCACGGTGGCTCATGCCTGTAATCCCAGCACTTTGGGAGGCCAAGGTCAGCGGATCATGAGGTCAGGAGATCGAGACCATCCTGGCCAACATGGTGAAACTCCATCTCTACTAAAAATACAAAAATTAGCTGGGCATGGCAGCGCGTGCCTGTAATCCCAGCTACTCGGGAGGCTGAGGCAGGAGAATCATTTGAACCCAGGAAGTGGAGGTTGCAGTGTGCTGAGATCGCACCACTGCACTCCAACCTGGCGATAGAGCTAGACTCCATTTCAAGAAAAAAAAAAAAGCAGCAGCATGTAACAGAAAGTCTGTGTTATTGTGCAGTCTGTGAATTTACCTCTGTATAATTTTTACCCAATGGCTGAAAAAAAATAATTTTGATAGTCAAATGCATATTTATAGATAATCTTACATGTCTGTTTTCTCTTCGTCTCCAAGCAGCTAACTCTTTAGAAGCTAGTTCTTCTGGACTCATTCTGATAAGATGATCAGGAGTTACTTCTCCTTTCAGTACTTTTTTAAATAATATCTGGAAGGATTTTAAAACAGGAATAGAAGGGGAGACAAACATTTAAAAGAGTGGTTACTATTTTAAAGTAAAAGAGTGGTTACTATACAGAAACTTGTAATAAAGATACAATTTTTTGAAGACTGATCTACAAATTTTTAATTATTTATATATTACCTACTACACAGAGATTAAATGACAGCTTTGTGTTCTAGGAATTTATCTAAGGCAGCAAAACAAACATTTCATGTAAAAATCAATACATATGGAGAAGCATGTACAGTAAAACCATTACAATACCTACCCAAAAGTTGTATTAAGTCCACCCAGGGACACAATCTAACCATAACAATAAGCAATCTATAGTACAGGAAGGTACTGCATCTAACAGCTTTACTCAATGTAATGGTCTTCATAGTTTTAAGATTTTATATATTTAAATCCTGACAAGCTTGGAGGAAACTGCAGAGCAAAGAACCACCTGCAAGAAAGAAACCTGAAAGAAACCTGAGGGAGGCCAGGTGCCGTGGCTCACGCCTGTAATCCCAGCACATTGGGAGGACAAGTCAGGCAGATCACAAGGTCAAGGTTTGGGACCGGCCTGGCCAAAATGGTGAAACCCCATCTCTACTAAAAATACAAAAATTAGCTGGGCATGGTGGCGCGTGCCTGTAATCCCAGCTACTTGGGAGGCTGAGGCAGGACAATCATTTGAACCCGGGAGAGGAGGCTGCAGTGAGCTGAGATGGCGCCATTGTATTCCAGCCTGGGCGACAGGGCAAGACTCTGTCTCCAAAAAAAAGAGAAAAAAACCTGAGGGAAATAAATCTTTATTTAATTGCTGAAGTTAAGCTTCCAGATTATGTAATTCCAGAAGCATCTGATCCAGGACCATGATGGCAGAATATACAATGTATATTTTTAAGCCTCTGTTAGTATACTTCAAGAAAATATCTCAAATCACATACTGTAGCAAACATCCTTAAACAAATTTGTATCAGTTGTGTGAAAACCTTTCATGCAAAAAGGTTGCATCTAATTACATTCTGTTACCTAGAGTCATCTATAGTAAAAAACTGCTGGTGGACCTAAGTAAATGTCAGACAAGAGATCAGTCATGTTCCGAACTTTTAAAATGTTCACTGGCGTGACTTTTGCTTATTGTACTTATCAGAGACCGACTTTTGGTGTTGAGAGCTAACACTGACATACATGCATACACATGCACAGCCTTCAGATTTCCTCTGTCCAAAACACAAAATCCCAAGAAAAAAATTATTAACATTTACTCTACTGCTAAAAGATACTTGGAACTAAAGTTATATTTAAGACTATCTTTAGAACTAAAGTTATGTATTTTCTTAAGAAAATAAATCACATTTCAATAAAAACAATTTAAAAGCATTTTTATCCTATCTTCAGATTTAAGTACAAAATAGCTATTTTCAGATTTAAGAAAAAAAGTGTTACAAATTTTAGCTCAAGAGTTTTTGAAGAATACATATGAATGAATTTTTTAATAAATTGGATTATATAAAGGAGAGTAAAGAAAAAAATATATAAATCAGGTTAACACACGGTTAGCATTTCAGTAGACTGAACGGTTAATGCTATCCATTAGTATGCAGAATTCTTCAGTAGCAAAAAGACCATTAAAATTACATGTTCTACATCAAAAGGAAATCTAATCTCACTCCAATTAATAAATTATAGATCTACTGTATTACAATCTGAGATACCTACGTATTCAGGAAAGTTGGAAACATAAACATATGAACAAAGCATACTTACATTGTTTTTAGGATCTTTCAAATTAAACATCAAACTTCTATATTTGTTCTTATATTTAGAATCTGTGTCCCGAAAAAAAGAGAAAAGTTCTTTCTCAATTTTTGTGGCAACTTTTGCTGCCTTTTCCTCTGGTACCTTCAAATTTGAGTCTGTAAGTCTTAAAATTAGAAAAATTCAATTATTTTTCAAATATATAAAGCATAATTATTCAAACTTCTATAATAATAATATGTTACCTCTTCATAAGAATATCTTTGAGAGAATGTCTGACACTTTGCCTGATCTGATCTGCAGAAGGCTTGGAAGCAGAAGCAGCAGGAGGATGTACATTAAGCACTCCTTTTTCAACTTTCTTCTTTTTCATCTCTTGCTTCTCATGAGTACCTAATTTGAATAAATATCAAAACTTATTACATTGCTTTTAAAAATATCTTTCCTTTTTAATGCATAATATTATAAACAAAACTGATTAAAAGTCACTATTTAGAAATAAGATCAGGGCTGGGCGCAGTGGCTCAAGCCTGTAATCCCAGCACTTTGGGAGGCCGAGGCAGGCGGATCACGAGATCAGGAGATCGAGACCATCCTGGCTAACACGGTGAAACCCGATCTCTACTAAAAAATACAAAAAACTAGCCGGGCAAGGTGGCGGGCACCTGTAGTCCCAGCTACTCGGGAGGCTGAGGCAGGAGAATGGCGTAAATCCGGGAGGCGGAGCTTGCACTGAGCTGAGATCTGGCCACTGCACTGCAGCCTGGGCGACAGAGCGAGACTCCGTCTCAAAAAAAAAAAAAAAAAAAAAAAGAAATAATTATCAGAACCCATAGTCCATACTGAAATATTCCTGACACTGAAATCCTAATTAAAATGAATAGTGACTAAAAACTGGTCTTACTCTTTCCTCAATTTAGACAATGGCTTTTAGAGCCAGTTATTTTTCCACATATATATATTAATTAAATTTTAAAAGCTATTTAGAAATTTTGATCTAAACTTATTAGGAGCAGATAATAACCTAATACCACAAAACTGATTAATCTCTTCTGGTTTTAATTGCATTTAATATTACTAATTTGAAGGCTAAGCTTTTCAAATTATTTTTATTCTATCATTACTAATTCCCACGCATCTCCAAAATCTCAATGTCAAACATCCCACCACTCTGACTTACTATATTAGCATATTTATTCTAGAATCTCCTCATTCCAACAATTCTTAAATCTATAATTTTTACCATCTTCATGTATTCACTTTCATACATTATAAACTTAGGTTACATAGTCCAATACCATTACCAGCCCCTTGTATACTTAATACCTTTATTCTCTCTCCTTTAAACATGTGTGTTGGCAAAAACCACAACCCTGCTAAAAGCCAACTTTTATCCTTCACCCAAATAGGCAAAAGACAAGGGAGAAAAATAAGTACTGGTACTGACAAATGTCATTTTAAATTTATAACCACAAGTTTTAAGTAGGTAACTCAACTTTCTGCCCTAATCCTATTAACCTTTCCTAATAAATTTGCTCTCCCACTTTTTAAGGTATCTTTTTCATACTTTTTCTCCTCTCATCTCAAATCAACAATACCACCTTCTCAACTACAACCTCTTTGATTTGCTCTTCATATTTCACTGAAAAAATGGAAAAAATGTCAGCTATCACATTTTCCCATTACCAAATCCAACCTACCTACATTAGTTCTTCCTCCTACCACATACAATCTTCCCTACTATCCAATGGATGCACTTGACCTTTCTGATAAATACCTCCCTCCATGTGGAGTGAATCCCATCCCCTCTTGTGTCTTCCTGAGTTTCACACCTACACTATCACTTCTCTCTCTTACATCATCATCATCATCATCTCTCTCTCTCTCTCTGTCTCTTTCTCTCTACTGGATCATTCCCATTAGTCTTACAAACATGATATAGTATCTTTTAAAAAACATTCACATCCACTTCTAGCGACTATAGCATTTGTTTCTTTAAACAGCAAAACTCCTTGAGAGAGTTATCTGTAATCAGTATCTCCAGTTCCTCACTCTTTCATTCACTCACAAGCCACTACAATTGGTTTTTTTCCCTACTGCTCCACCAAAATCATTCTAGTCAAGGTCACCAATGATTTCCATTTTGCTAAGTCATAGACTTAACAATCTTATGTTTATCTTATTAGATGTCCAGACAGCATCTGGCCGTTCCTTCCTTCTTGAAACTTCACCTGGCTTCCAGGCCACCAGTCTTAGTTCTCCTCTTTCCTCACAGGCCACCCATTAGTTTTCTTTGCTGTATAAACTCTTCTCTCCCCAGTTTTTAAATGCTGATGGCCAGGGTCAGTGGCTCATGCCTGGAATCCCAGCACTTTGAGAGGCCAAAGCAGGAAGATCACTTGAAGGCCAGAAGTTGGAGACCAGACTGGCCAACACAACGAAACACCATCTCTACAAAAAATCAAAAAAATTAGCTGGGTGTGGTGGTGCACACCTGTAGTCTCAGCCACTCAGGAGGCTGAGGCGAGAGGATAGCTCGAGCCCCGGAGTTCAAGGCTGTAGTGAGCTACTACTGCACTACTGCACTCAAGCCTGGGTGACAGAGTGAGACCCTGTCACAAAAATAAAGTAAAAATAAATGCTGGTGCTTCCCAAGGGCTCTGCTTCTGTCCCTTCATGATCAAACTCTCTTGCAGCTATTTACATCTAAGCCCAGGATTTTAAATAGGTTGCGTATGCCCTTATATGAAATGCTTGGGACCAGAGTATTTCCAATTTCGGGTTTTTTCAAATCCTGGAATATTTGCATTGTATTTACCAGTGGAGTATCCCAAATCAGAAAATCTGAAATCCACAATGCTCCAACAAGCACTGCCTTTGAGCATCATGCCGGTATTCAAGTTTCGATTTCAGATTTTCATATTTGGGATGTTTCACCTGTACTAACTGCTATGCACTAGTAAATCCCAAATTTATATACCAACCTCCGAAGTCTTCTAATAAGCTCCAGACTCATCAGCCAAAGATTTACTTAAAACATTTCTACCTGGATGTTTAATAGGAATCTCACAATGGCCAAAACATAATTTTTCCATTTTCTTCCCAAAACCTTTTTCTTTCTCTTTTCTCAGACTCTATTTCCTTTACCAACCTATATCGAAGCCATCAGCAAGTTCTGTCAACTCTATTATAAAACATATGTGAACCTGACCACTACTCACTACCTTCATTGTATTTCCATTCCAAGTTACCATCATTTCTTTCCTAGGATATTGCTATGAACTAATCAGGTTACTGTCTTTCTCTCCTGCCCTCCTACAATCCAAACTGTACAGAGCAACCAGTGTTTTCCCTTGTACAAAACCCCCTAAAGGTTTCCCACAACATTTAGAACAAAATATAAACTCTTTGCCATAGTCCCAAAGGTCCCATGAGGTAGAATAAACCATCAGAGTACCTGCTACTCTTGTTCTAATTATAATCCACAAATAATTACTAGTAAAACTGGAATTCTGAGACCCTTGGGAGAAATTAATCACATCCTACTAATGTTACTGAAAGACAGGGAAAGGAACACTATATAGACAAACATATACTCAGGTTTTAAAATAGGGTACAATCAATAATTTTCTCGGAACTCATCTAACACTGTTCTATCCCTTATGTATTACCTTTTAATCACTCCATAGTGGCTTTCTTCCTCCTCAAACACCAAGCTTGTCTCTACCACAAAGCCTTAAGATTTGATGTGTCCCTTACCTTGTACCTCCTCCAAAAATCTTTGCATCCCTTCAAATCCCACCTCACAAGTTACTTCCTCCACTCCATGTAAAACAGAAGTCCCATTACTCTTCCCACCTGTGACTATCTATTCCATTACTCCACTTTTTCTTCACAAGCTATAAAATAACATGCAATTTTCTTACTTGCAAACTTACTGCCTTCTTCCATTAGTATTTAAGTGCCATGAGAACAGGGGTCTTATCTTGATTTCACTAGTGCTTCCCCAGAATTTAGAGCAAGTTTTTAATTACAAGTAACGCCAATCACCTAACCCATTTTTATTGCCATTAAAATGTTCAATTTGTAGAAATTCCCTAAGTATACTAATTAATTGTATATTAAATAGGATATAAATATATTAGTATATAATTATTTCTGTTCATCCCACTACCTGGTTTTGAAGCTTTTTCTCCTGTGCAAGTAACAGTTGTAGACTCTTTTGGTATTTTTTCACTTTTTTCCTCTGAGGATCTCCGAGGTAAAACTGGTTGTCCCATCTTACGAAGAGGAGCTAGCTGCCATTTTTTAATTTCATTATCTCTACAGTCTGATGAATTTCTGCCTTCACCAGACTCCTGGAAAAATAGTACATTAGAATGAAAATAACTAAACAATCTTTGTTTTTTAAGACATACAAAAATAACTCGATTATTAGTAAAATGAGATTCACTCTTTCATTCGAAATTTATTCTGCACCTATTTTGTGTAGAATACATTATAGTTTATAAAGGAGAAACAAAGGACATAAAGATCATGCTCTCAATATCATTAGTAGAAAGAAAATTAAAAACTAAGGTAGTAAGAATTCTCTTATTTGGCTCTGGATATGGAAAAAGGAGAAGGAAATTGTGAAGAAACAAGTGTCTACATTCTAAAACAAATGAAATTACATTCACTTATATACTAGTAAGTGTATCAATTAAGTTCTCAGTGTGCCTATTGGCAATTTTAATTCCCATGAGGTAGAATAAACCATCAGAGTACCTGCTACTCTGGTTCTAATTATAATCCACAAAGAGTTACTAGTAAAACTGGAATTCTGAGACCCTTGGAAGAAATTAATCACATCCTACTAATGTTCCTGAAAGACAGGGAGAAGAACGCTATACAGTCAGACATATACTCAGGTTTTAAAATAGGGTATAATCAAAATAGTGCTTTTCTCTAGACTAAGAATCCTCTAATTTTTTATTTGTCTAAAATTAGACAAATTTTTTATTTGCAAATAAAAAATTTTTTTATTTGCAACTAGACACTGAGAGCAGGAATATACTTCAATATTTATACACCTAAGGCAGGTAGTGCTATGCCACACAACAGAAACTCAATAAATAGTTCAACATAAAAATCTAGGGATAAGAAAAGCAGATTCCATAAACTAACATCAGACAAGTCCAAATAAGAGTCAACAGTTCTCTCATCAAAAAGGAAGCAGTGGGTCGGGCGCGGTGGCTCATGCCTGTAATCCCAGCAGTTTGAGAGGCCGAGGCGGGCAGATCACAAGGTCAGGAGACCGAGACCATCCTGGCTAACATGTTGAAACCCTGTCTCTACTAAAAAATACAAAAAAAAATTAGTCGGGCGTGGTGGCAGACACCTGCAGTCCCAGCTTACTGAGGAGGTTGAGGCAGGAGAATGGCGTCAACCCGGGAGGTGGAGCTTGCAGCGAGCCGAAATTGCACCACTGCACCCCAGCCTGGGGACAGAGCGAGACTCCGTCTCAAAAAAAAAAAAAAAAGGAGGCAGTGATCATTTGTATGGTGCATGCATTTACAAAATCAGACTCACCTCAGATTCTTTTCTGATAGACTGGATAAAGAGGTTCTCAAAATATTAAAATTGTTAATGTTTTATGATGTCTTATTTATTTATGAGACAGAGTTTCACTCTTTTGCCCAGGCTGGAATAAAGTGGCACAATCCCGGCTCACTGCAACCTCTGTCCCCCGGGTTCAAGCAATTCTCCTGCCTCAGCCTCCCAAGCAGCTGGAATTACAGGCATGCACCACCACGCTCGGCTAATTTTTGTATTTTCAGTAGAGACGGGGTTTCACCATGTTGGCCAGGCTGGTCTCAAACTCCTGGCCTCAGGCGATCCACCCACTTCGGCCTCCCAAAGTGCTAGGATTACAGGTGTGAGCCACCACACCCAGACTTTATGATGTCTCTTTAAGCAAGACAGAGACAACTCAGTTATGGCCAATACAATGAGCTATATTTCTCACTGTATTACATACATACATGGCCAAGAAGTTGTACATAAGAGGTGATTATTAATACTAGTTAATAACAGAAGTTTTCCAAATACATGCTATAAACTGTTCTCACTGTGGCTCTTAAAGCCATATTATCAATTACTTTAAGGATCAAATCAACAAAGTAACAACACGTATCAGAAGGACAGAATCTGATTCTCAAAAAGTCTTGACAGAAAAAAAATATTAGATGCCACAAGAATGTGGCAAACTAGAACTTAATCCAGATTTGGCATACAAGGAGTGCCTGAAAGAAATGGATTTGTAAATAATAGGTAAGATACTGCAGAACACATCCTCATGCTCTTCAACCTAAATTAACTTCCATATCATGTTGTAGAGAAATTAGTTTTAATAAGGAGGCTTCAATTCAGGGATGTAAATTTCAGCTCAAACTGATGAACTTTCTAACAATTAGATGCTTAAAAATGAAGATGTATCCCCTTGCAATGGATTTCAAACAGAAACTAGATCATCACTTCCTAGAAATGTTGTAGGGCATATTAATAAATCAAAATGGTTGGACTAAAAGATTTCCAAAGTTCCAACTATAAAATTCATGTTCTTTGTGTTTTGGATTATAATTGCCTAACCACATACATGTGTTGCCACTGTGTTTCCTCTCTAGCAGTATTCTATAAGAGTAACAAATTAATGATTAAAAAAGTGATAGGTAATAAAAAGGTAGACAATGAGGAAAGAAAATTTAATCAGATAAAATGATGTGTCCTTTACACATTTCTCCTATTAAAGCCTAAATATCTTGAAATTTCTATTTAGAAAATACTTTCGGAAGGTAGTCAAAAAATAATGTCAAATGTTCAAAGGGCTGGTAGATATTTATGGACTGAAAAGCTTTTCTAAAGAAACTTAGCAAGCACAATTTACACTTAACGGCCACAAGATCCACACACATCCTACAACAGAAAATTCAAGTACCAAACTAAGGGCTAGAAATGGCATAAAAGACGGTAAGAGATAAGGTCTGCATATTCTAAAAGTCACTATCTGGTTTCACCAAGACTGCCAAAAAATTTTAAATAAAAACCTATTCACTTTCATGGAACACTAAATTTGAAAATGTAAAAGAACATTAAAACTTCTACAGAGAAATTTCAAAATTACTGCAGCCAGTCCATACAAAAAGCTCTTAAATAAACAAAATAATGCATTAATGAAGAGCTCACCCGTTTTAAAATTTTGACCTTGTGCTTCACTGTATCATCTATATATTTGGTTCTATCATTTGCTGTGTGTTTTGATAATCCAAGCTTTTCACACTCCATTGTTTTATCTTCACTATGGAATTCAACTGTAGCTTGGTTTTCCAAAGTATCTGGATCTAATATTTCAGTCTTTTTGTCTTCTTCAGCACAACATTTTACACAGACATATTCTTTGTCTTCCTCGCCCATCTGTTGTGCTTGAGAAAGACTTAACCCAACACAATCACCATGAAACCAGTCATCACATCTCCCACAGCCAACCATAAACCTGGAAAACAGAACACCAAAAAACTTTTATCCCTTTTTTTAACAAGAAAATCTATGTCAAAAATGAGGCTAAATTAAATTTTCAATATTTGATTTCTGAAACTTTGCATGTTTTCCATCTCTATCCATAAGTTCAACATACAGCAAGTTTTCAAAGAAAATAATATTCCATTAAAATGATACCTTTAAGACCTCAAATATTTCTCCTCTGGTATGAATGGGAAAATGCTGGGGGAGGGAGGGGCAATAAACCATCAGGAAGAAAAGACAACTGGCCTTTGTCAGTCTTGAATACTATAAAGAATAACAAAGTATAGACTAACAATAAATTTCTCCACTGAGAAGGGTGATAAAATCTTGGTAATAATTTCATCACAGACAATCCATCAACATTACAGCTACCTACCCCACCACAGACGTGAAATCATACATAAAATTGGGAAGAACTGTTTATCCAACGAATCGTTTTAAATAAAAAACTAACAATAGCAACAGAAACAGAGCTCAAAAGCTAGCATGATGAAGCCTCTCAAACTGTTTATTAGTCATCTTACCCAGATAACCTCAAAATATCCTGGTTCATGGTGTCACGCTGATTCAGCTAAAGAATATTTTTCTGTACTTTTAAGTTCAAAGGACTTCCTTACTAATTACCATGTGTTTTAGATTTGTTTTCCAAATAAAGATCACTATTCTATCTTAACATAAAAATATTAGTACTTGGGTTGGATTTAATTCCCAATTTTCTTATAAAAGTTTTCCCATCATTGTCTTTTAGCTAAATAATAACTTCACTAACCAATAGGACAACTCCAGGGATGTGAGATGTATGACTCTAAAAAAGCTTCCATCTTCCCAGTTTAAAAGGAGTACCTATAACTACCTTTGAAAATAATGGCAAATGAGATATATACACAGTGATTTAATTTACGTGCTTTTTAACCCATTGTTAGGAAAGCTGCAATGCTCATTTCAGACATCCATCCTTAACTTTGCCCTTTTTTTCTTCAGGCTAGCAATTTATGACACAGATGAAAGACTTAGGATTTAGGTAAATACTTTAACAATCTAAAGACCGTGCTGCTGATTTTAATAGTGGCACCACCAATAGTGCCAAACTCCTCTCAAAAAGCTGTAGTCCAAGAGAGAGGATATTGAAAGTAACACACTGGGTAATATGGCCAACTCAAAATATACCAGAGGTACTGTTTTAATGTTAGAACTGTAAAAACTACAACAGTGAGTTCCAATCCTTAGTGTTTTTAAAGTCTTGCCAAATACCTCACTCCTCAATAGCAGCACTTCCTTTTCTTCTTCCTCATGTGCTTATTGTGTATAAAACCACTACTATGCCTTGAGACTTGACTTCATCACATCTCTAATTTATCATTCTTTATCCTTGCTGGTAATGCCTGTGCTAGCTTTAGCAGGTTAAGTCCTCATCTCCCTAGGGATTAATTTGATTTGAAAAAAATAATACAGAATATTTGGGGTTGACAAGCAAGGAAACTTTCGAACAATGTAACATATGTTTGGAAGACAGAAGTAATTCCTACAGGTTTGAGATTTTTGATGGGCCCGTAACGATACAGATATTCTAGCAAAAGGGGAAAAACAGTTTGAAATGCAGGTGTTTAAAAGTTCTCCCACTTCAGGTTGCAAAGTTAAGATATTAAAGATGATTATTTGTAATGAGCATCGTAAATTTCCTAACAATGGGTTAACTGCTATTTCTTGAAAGCAACTGTCTAATATGAATGTTTCTGAAATGCTGAAGGAAAGCTAATAATTTCCCTTTACTTCCATAATTAAAGGTATATTAAGATTTCTTCAAAGCAAGTCTGGGATAGTTTCAGTGAGACAAGACTTAAAAACCTACAGTACAAATCATGCTATTGTCCCAAATCCAAACCTAAAGGTCAAAATATAAAGCACATATCAAGGAATTTTCACATTTTTATTTGACAACCAGGCAAGAGTGGTTTGATGATCGTGAAATTTATCAAGCAACTATTTCAATGAGCCTCATTTCAAGTTTACTTTGGAAATGTCTCATTCAAACTTGAGAGGCTATGAAAAGCAAAACTCTAGTGCCATCTACAGATATATCTTAATAGTTTATATTACAGTTTAAAAAATGCAGTTATATAAAATTTTCTGAGAAATCAAGAAAAAAATGGCATCAACAGAAACAATTTCCACATGTCCTAGAGATAAATTCACTTGAAAATGAAATTGATAACCAAAAATGTCCTATATGGATCACTTTAAGGTCTAAAACATGGAAGTACTAAGAACATTTTAAACCACATTTAAAAAAACAGAAAAGATGGCCTATCACATAAAGAGAATATATTTTCTTTCCTTTTCATGCTGTTACTCTACTTTAAAAACATGGGAATGTGGGGAGTATGGAGTAAGGGAGAGAGTAGCTAGAGTGGTTGTAACTAACAATTACTCTACCACTTTCTGCCCCGTCCTTAAATTTCTAATTACCAAGAGGAAAGAAGGAAAAGGCTACACCCTAGATGTTAAATCTTTTACTATAAAATCAGTGTTGTGTGGAGTTTAGCTGTGGATCAATTAACTGGACCAAGTCAGTATGAATCATTTAATTGGAAGAGTTATAAGCAATATTTATGCTGTCTTTTCCTACTATCACATGTTCACATACAATAAACTAAAAAAACTAAACTAGACCTACTAAAGAGAATTAAAAACTATTATCTTTTTGGCATGAGCAAAATTTTCAAGTTTCTTCAAAGTTAAACTACAGAGATAGCATCGACAACTCCTCTCTTAACAAATTCATCATAAATTCACTAACATCGTAAGCATTTCAAGATGGGCCTCCAGTTCTGGTGTTCCCTTTTAAGTAACAGACTAGACCATGTTACTGTGTGTGTGTGAGAGACAGAGACTGACTCACTCTCCTAAGATGAAAAAATTCTATTTCACATAAACATTAAATCATTTTTGTTACTAACAATCTGCAGAGAAAAGCAGAATTATTTGTTCTAGAAGTTTCTTCTCAGCAGTTTTCTTGTTTGAAAGCTATAAATCCATTTTCTGTTTGTTTTTTAAATATTATCTGATATACTAGTCTTCTACAATTGGGGCCAAGGAAGTGTAATGCAAACTAAAAACTCAACCATCTTCTGGAGAAGTAGAAAAATAGAAACCACAAGGTAAATAATATGAAAAAACTAAGACTTCCTCCTTACAAAATGCCAACTGACTTACATTTAAAAGAAGTTCAAAAATTGTATTAATTTAAAAATTAGAGGATTAAATAATCTGGTCTTTAAAATCATATATCTTTGGTGTAAGTTTGAATCATGAAAATAAATGGAAGCAACAAAAACCTAGCATGATATGTTGCCTCTTTAAGGATCTACTGTCTTTAGGATATGTATAGAAGTTGCTTATGATTAATATCACATCTAGCCATGACACAGCTATATTACAAAATATAATTTCCAACTGGGAGCACACACAAGGAAGCTAACTTCAACTGCAATATGTAAAAAAAATGATAACGCATTAATATAGTCTTCACAGAAGCAAAGCTGTTTCAAGTGATAGAAAATGTGTCATATTAACAAACAGCTTTCAATGTATCTAGTGCATGAAATCAAAGAGAAGGATCAAAATTATTTCCAAATATGCCCTTTCTAATAAATTTATATTCTTACACAAGGATTAAAATAGGAAAATTACAAGCTGCATGACAGGTGCATTTTTTGAGGTAAACAAAATGTATACAAGCACAATGTATAAAAGTAGTAGGATCACAGTAGTAGTGAAGGCTAGTTAATACGTAAAAACAACAATCAGCTGGGCACCATGGCTTGTGCCTGTAATCCCAGCACTTTGGGAGGCTGAGGTGGGCAGATCACCTGAGGCCAGGAGTTCAAGACCAGCCTGGTCAACATGTAGAGAAACCCCATCTCTACAAATATACGAAATAAGCCGGGCATGGTGGCGCTTGCCTGTAATCCCAGCTACTTGGGAGGCTGAGGCAGGAGAATCGCTTGAACTCAGGAGGTGGAGTTTGCAGTCAGCCAAGATCACGCCACTGCACTCCAGCCTGGGCAACAGTGAGACTTCGTCTCAAAAAAAAAAAAAGAAAAAAAGAAAAAGGAAAAGAAAAAAACAATTATATAGGCTTTTTTTATTCACAAAATTGAAGTAATCAAAAATGCTTTCAAAATTGTTTCCAATGTTAACATATATTATTCACATCAATTACAGAGTGTAAACCCAAAATCTCTATGCACCTAACATTCTAAGTCATTCTACAGACTGAAGCAAAAACACTCTAGATTCTATACAGTAGATCCAAAAGGTGGCAGCAGGTAAACAACAACAACAAAGGGACTAACACCTACTCTTCAATTTAGGAAAATTATTAAACGTTGGTGAAGCAAGAGTCATCATTAAAAAGCCTGGGTGAACTCCTGAAGACTGGACTGGAAGTTTATCTACAAGGTTAGTAAGTTACATTATAACTTACTAACATGGCTTCCAACTCTATGCCAAAGTTTCACTTTAGAAATTCATTTACTTAAGGAACCTATTCCATCTCTCTGCCCACGTGACAGTATGATAATTTTTTAAATATTCTGGCAGAAAGAAAAAGGCTAGTTTAAAGGAGCACTTAAAAGTACCACCTAACTCTTCATTCTTCGCCTGAAAACAGCAGGCCCACTTCAGAACATTTGAGTAAGGTGTTTATTTATTTACGGAAACAGAGTCTCACACTTTGTCACCAGCTGGACTGCAGTGGCTCGATCTCGGCTCACTGCAACCTCCATTTCTCAGGTTCAAGTGGTTTCATGCCTCAGTCTCCCATGTAGCTGGGATTACAGGCATGCAATAGCTAACTTTTGCATTTTTAGTAGACACGGGGTTTCACCATGTTGGCCAGGCTGGTCTCAAACTCCTGACCTCAAGTGATCTGCCTACCGCCCACCTCAGCCTCCCAAAATGCTGGATTACAGGCGTGCACCACTGCGCCCGGCCAAGTAAGGTGTTTTAAAGAAAAAAACATATAATTAAGAGCATGTAAGTGACAGTGAATGTAGCACTGTATTCAAACAAGTGACAGCTTTTAAAAACTGGAATATACTGTTATAAACTAACCCTTGACGCTAAAAACAGGCCATGGGCTGGATCACAAATGAAGAAATACTTTGCCATAAAACTTACACAATGGCCCCAACATCTCCTTTCCAAACTCCCCAATCACCCTATCACCATCAAAATAGTAACACACTTTACTAAATTGTCCCTCCCTAAAGAGTTTCATTTTTATGTACTAAGATAGTGCTGGGAAAAATCACTCTAACAGTTTCATGAATAAGGATAGTAAGAAAATAATATACAAATTATAATGTTATTTTATCATATCAGCATTGAAAGAAGTTCCAACAGCAATATGAACACTTGAACAGAATAATCTTGTAGCTGCAAACTCCACTTCATCTCTTGCTTTCCTTTTCTTAAAAAGCTAACAAAAACACATTGAGGATTGAGGGGTGCAGTGTCATAAGACTACAAATCACTGAATACTAGAAAGAATGATGAAAATCAGTGCTAAAATCATCTCTAAAATTTTAAGAGACTAGAATTCACAAAAAAATTATTTAAAACATTCAAAAAAAGAAATGCATGTTTTCACTCTACTCCATGTTGACCTGGGTAATCTAACAATTGTTTAGCTATCAAATTTCACTGCAAGATAAAGTTTGATAGTTATGAAATGATAGTGTTAGGTCTTTAATGTGTTTAAGAAAAAAAAAAAAAACTTCAAAAGAAAAATAAAATTTCCATTATGACCTTCATACTTTATTACTATTTCTTCTCACACCAAATAAAATAATATATAACTTAGACCCAAAGCAGTGTAACAATTTTCTAATTACCAAGAAGCATTTGGCTTTTTTGCAGATGCAGTGGCTAAATTACACTGTTCAACCTGTGACAATAACAAAATATTTCCATGTATGTCAGCTGTTGGCCAGACTATGTTTTTTTAAATGTTCTAGGATGATACATTTGTAAATTCAGTAGATCCATCTATCATTTATCCAAGACTGATGAAGTTTTTTGTTTTTGCACAGGTCTGTGTATCAAATAATGTCTTTAAAACAATTCTCACATTAATCCCACCCCCCAAAAAAACAATTTCTCTTCAATGTACACATCACTCATACACACATACACACACACCTGTTGCCATGGGGTTTTTTGCAAAACCCACACTGCTTGCTGGGAGTCCACATATATTTGCTTTCAAATGAGGAGCTATGATCAGAGCCTTCTCTTTTTATGGTAGCTATGTTATCTGGAATGAACAATGGTGGCTCATCTAAAGAAAAACTTCTGCTGCTTCTTCTTTGGCGGGGTTGTAGGTTCTTCTCAGGTTTTTTCAGTTTCAGTTTATCCTCTTCCTTAAAATGCTCAGTGCCTGGGTGTTCAAGCTCTTCCTTCACGTGACTATTGGTTTTCATTGCTAGGGCCTGTTGCTGAGGTTTATGAAACTGTTTCTGGCTGGAATGTGATACATGTCCAGTTTGTGCAGGATGATGAGGTTCTTTCAAGCAACCAGGATGAGCATGTGACTTATCACTCAAAGAATGAGTTAAGGGCTTGAAAATTTGTACTACAGTTTGGTCCTGTAACGTTTTTTTCAATACAGAATGAGCTTGGTTTTTCACAGATTTAACCCCAGAATTGCAACTCTGAATCTTTGGCTCCTTATCAATTTGTTTTTTTCTGACTTTGACTGGCCTATGAAAATTTTGCTGAGATTCTGGTTCATCAGTATTTCGTTTCACACTTTTGACATTAACTTTAGTTTTGCTATGCATTACTTCATACTTTGCTGCAACAATTTTCTTCGGAGTCTCTGTGGTCATGTTTTGCTTAGAATGAATTACAGGTTTTGGATGTTTGGATTTTACAGTTTTTGACTCTAAGTAAGAAACGCTACTTGACTGGCTGTTTCTGTCATCCTGAAGGTTTGCTGTTTCATGTGACTCTATTTTAGTACTTTCTATAGCATTCAACTGTTTTGAATTTTGGTCAGGCACATCACAAATAGCATTTTCCAAAATATTACTTTCTGGTTCAAAAGTACTAGTATCAACCACCTCTAAGTTTGATTTATTAAACTCAGTGTTCTCCAACTGTCTATTAGACTTTGCATCTTCACAATAACCCAATGGTTCAATTTTATCTCTTTCAAAGGTGTTCTCAGTTTTATCAGCAATATCCATGGTATCCCTCAATTCCAAATTACACTCAGTCACTTCATCCACACAACTAGGCAAACCTACAAGGCTATTTTCTGTCTTATTTGGATTTGCACAAGCATCACCACTAGAACTATCAGAAGATCCAGGGTCTTCAAGAATATGGTCATCTTCATGGGATAATTTTACTGTCTCCTTTGATTCTTGTTCAACTTTTCTTGTTGCTATCATTTCTTCAACAACAGTCTCATCTGTTTTACCTGAAATGGAATCATTCTGTTCATGTTCTTCTTTATCTGAAAACTTAAACAATGGGCTACCAACAGGCTTGGCTTTACATTCCATCAGAGCTTCATTTTTCTTTTCTCCAATAGTAACACAAGTCTCTGAAAGAAGTGAACAAGTTAATTCATGAGATGGTACATCTGCTTCTCCCTGATTATTACACTTATGCTTAGAATCTAATCCATCTTCATCCTTCATTTCAAGACAAGATGACACTGAAGAATGACTTGAAGACACTGATACTTCAGGTACCACTTCAATTTGTCCACTATTTCGGCTGCTCCTTCTATTCTCCTTATGGTACTCAGGTTTCAGTGGTGTACAAACTTCTTCTTTAACCTGACTCCTTTCTGGCTGTTTCACTCCTGCTTTAGGGGTAGATACAGTCTTCCCAGATGGTTTTTTTGTGTTACTTAATGGTGCTGCATTTGAACGCTTGGCAATAGTGCTCTGCCGCAAACTTCTTACTTGTTCTATCACAAGGGAAAAAAATAAATAAAAATACTTAGCTATATTGTCATGTGTTTTTATTTCAGTACAATTTAGAATATATCACTTCTTTATCCTGAGCTATAATTTTCTCAACAAAAATGTATTGAACAGTACTCATAATGGTGATATTATATATATACATATATGTAATTTAACAAATGTCATATTTTATATTTATCAAACTTCTCTGAATTCTAGCAGGGGGAAAAGCCCCTAAAAAATTCAGACTAATATTATACCTTATTAAAAGAAATGTTTTCATCAAATCTCTTTTCCACAGAAAGTAACCTAGGGTGAAGTAAGTAAAATGAGCTTCCTTTACCATTCATGCCCATATTAAAGCAAGACCATCATGCATTGTTAAACATTAAATATTTCTAACTATATAAAACCAAATAAATTCCAGTGCTAATGAAATCTGAACTAAAAACCTCCTATCACAAAACAGGATCTGTGCGAGTTTCAAAATACAGCCTCAAACAGATTCTAATTCCTTTATCAATGTGCTTCCCTTCGGTCACCATTTTAGCATTAAAGCTATTCCTAAGAAATGACATCTACACAGAGTACCACACACAGTTCATCAAAAAAGAAACACAATTTAAAAGATTTAAACCAAGAAAATATATCGTAAGTATGAAAATAATGTAAAAGCTTCCCACACAATGCTCCTATTAGTCTATTAAATGACAGAGTCTCCTTTCCCTATTCTGATACATCCCCTTCTATCAGGAGAAAGGAGAAACATGAAGAGAGCTAAAAAGAAAGAGAGCTAAATAATTCACTAAGTACAAAAACAACCCACAAACTGAATTTGTCATTTATCACTGAACTGTGAGAATCTTTAAAAAGGTAAATGTCCAGGGCTGCTTGTAGTTCTGATCTAATATTAATAGCACACTTTCATTCTCAAAAGTATGCCTAATTTGAACAATAAATTATATAGTCACCCTAATCTTACAGACCCTTTCTAATTCCCATAGGACTCAACAAAGTATCTGAGTATTAGGTTAAGTACTTAACAATGTTTAAAAATTACTTGGTGGATTATGAACTATTTATCACATGTTCAGTTACATAATTTTTTTAAATAACTAAAATTTTAATAAAGCTTTGTTTCAATATTTAGGTGATTTTTAAAGCTTTAAAGACAGATTATAGTAATTTATAGCTCTACTTTATTCATCCTTGAAATGAAACAAATGAAAGATTTTAACACTCATTACACATTAATAAATAAAGATCTTTTAACACCCAAGCGGTTGCTAAAAATGACAAAAGAATAGTATATTCAACTGTGAAGGATATTCAGATTAAAAAAAGGTTTTCCAATAGTAAGCAAATTATTAAGCAAAGGCTAAAGTCACTTTTTCTCCTCTAAATATTACCTTCCTTAGTTTGAAGCCTGATTCTATAGGCAAAAAAAAATTTATTTTCCTAAAATGTTTATTCTATTCTTTTCATTTCTCAAAGTCACAAGTATATACCAAATAACTAATTTTGAAAATGTATTAAAAACACAGATCAAAGAAAAGATGATGAAATAAATACACGCATCTAAATTTATTCACTTCTCAAAAACCTACTGAAGCTGTAACAGCAGGATCTTTTTTGAAAAATCCAAAAGGCAAGGAAGAACAAGAGAGGAAAAACCAGCAGCAAATTTTGGAAACTAAACAAGAGATGATTACCAAGTAACTCATATAAGATACCCAAAAGTAATAAACACTAGGCTGGCAGTGTTGGCAAAAACTAACATCATTAACACCTCAAAAACCTTTAAGACTTGGTGGTCCCAGATGATTCTAAAGTGGGAATGAAGACAGATGTTTAATACTTAGAAGGGTTGAAAGCTCTTTAAAAGCAGCAGATTTCTAGATCCCTCTTTCCCGTACTCCATTTGTTGGGCAACTGCCCTTCCCTGGTCCTGAGCCAAACCTCGTAGTTTATTCTCTGGAGATAGTAAAGCAAGGTTTCTAGGCTGAAGAACATGAGGCACAGTAGAGACTGGCTGTAAAGTACACTGAAATTTGTAAGATTAAGTGAATCTGTATACACTGAAAGCTGAGAAACCCCAGGCAGTCTCCCTTACGGGTTTCCATAATATGCTAGCAATCTAATAAGTTACGGAAAATAACCTAAATTCTGATATGAAGGGTTCTGCCAAATAACAGTACAGCCAGATTGTTATACACTGACGCTCATAGCTGGTAAAACCCAATCTCCACACTTAGAAGTTTTATAATTTTAGTTCCCTACCCTTAAACATGAGCAATAATCAAGGGTCAGACATTTCAGGAAAGCATCTAGGAAAGACAGAGGCCAAAACCTTTTTAAAAATTTGTTTACAATAATGCAACATGGAGAATTCAGAAACTATGAAAGGAGACAAAAACTATTTAAAACGCCATTAGTATACTGCTTAATAAAGACAAAAGAAGATATTATATCCATGAAACATGAATAGAACACTACAGAAAGGACCATTCTCAAAACAACAAAAGGAACATTTAAGACTCAAAAGTACAAAACTTGACTGAAAAGTTGGAGGATAAATACGAAAAAATTTAAGCACGTAAAAGAAAAATTACAAAGAGGTGGGAAGCAGGCAAAATAAAGAAAACAGAGGGACCAGTACCTGTTATGTAAAAAATAATAAAGTTTACAGAAACCAAGAACAAAATAAAGAGATGAATTAACAATAAAATAATTTGAAAAATTTTCCCAGAATTGAACGATAACATTTTTCGGACTAAGAGGATCTACTGAGTGTCTTGAGCTCCACACACAAAATACACCAAAACCAATACACATCATCATGAAATATCAAAACACCAAAGCTGAAGAGAAAGATTCCCAAACTTCCAGAAGAAATCAGGTAACATACACTCCTACACACACATACACACACACACACACACCCATCAAAATAAACTTCTCAACAACCCTGAAGTTAGAAAAAAATGGAGAACACCTTCAGAATTTCTGAAGGAAAATGATTTCCAACCTTGAATTTTAAGTCCAACCAGACCACGACTCCAGTATGAGACCAGACTAAATACAAGGTAAACATACAAGGTTTAAAAAGTGTATCTCACGACTCCTTTTTCTCACAAAACTACTGAAAGAGGTGCATCACCAAAATAAAAAAGTTGAATCCAAAAAGAGGAAACAGGAACTACAACAAAAGCACAAAGCACAGACTTTCAGAAAAATGGTTAAGGGAGATCCCTGAACAGTTTTGCATCAGGCTCATAGGACTAACAAGAGTCTGTCTACATAAGAGGGAATCAGAAGGCTCCAAGAGGTATTTTCAATAAAATGGATATGACAGAATACCTGAAATACACAAATATCTTTAAGGTATTTGTGTATTTAGTCAACTGGTAGAGAAGTTATAGTATAACTGCCAGTATGTACACACTAAACAACTGAGAAACTAAAACAAATCAGAAAAACAAGTTATACAAGAAAAGTAACTGTAGTTTCTTAAATAGATCATCTCTAACAGCATATTACTCATAGTAACATAATTACCATCGATCTAACAAAATTATATAGTGGAAAAATGGAAAAGATGTTCTTTTTGGTGATGAGAACAAGTAGCAGGAAGAAAATCATCCAGAGTGGAAAGTCAATAGATGGATGAATAATAAATCAGAATCATCAAAAAACAGCAACATATGCATGTTACCTAGAGATATAAAGGTAAATACCGAAAAAACAGCAACAAAAAAAAATTAAACCAATGGGCGGAGCAAGATGGCCGAATAGGAACAGCTCCAGTCTCCAGCTCCCAGCGCGAGCAACACAGAAGACAGGTGATTTCTGCATTTTCAACTGAGGTACTGGGTTCATCTCACTAGGGAGTGCCCAACAATCAGTGCTGGTCAGCTGTTGCAGCCCCACCAGCTAGAGCTGAAGCAGGGAAGCGCAAGGGGGAAGGGAATCCCTTTTCCTAGCCAGAGGAACTGAGAGACACAACACCTGGAAAATTGGGTAACTCCCACACCAATACTACGCTTTAAGCAAACGGGTACACCAGGAGATTATATCCCAAACCTGGCTGGGAGGGTCCCACGCCCACGGAGCCTTCCTCATTGCTAGCATAGCAGTCTGCGATCTACCGGCAAGGCAGCAGCGAGGCTGGGGGAGGGGCGTCCACCATTGCTGAGGCTTAAGTAGGTAAACAAAGCCCTGGGAAGATCGAATTGGGTGGCGCTCACAGCAGCTCAAGGAGGCCTGCCAGTCTCTGTAGACTCCACCTCTGGGGACAGGGCACAGCTAAACAACAACAACAACAACAACAACAAAAAGCAGCAGAAACCTCTGCAGATGCAAACAACTCTGTCTGACAGCTTTGAAGACAGCAGTGGATCTCCCAACACGGAGGTTGAGATCTGAGAACAGACAGACTGCTCAAGTGGGTCCCTGACCCCTGAGTAACCTAACTGGGAGACATCCTCCACTAGGGGCAGACCGACACCCCACACCTCAGACGGTGGAGTACACCCCTGAGAGGAAGCTCCCAAAGCAAGAATCAGACACGGACACTCGCTATTCAGCAGTATTCTATCTTCTGCAGCCTCTACTGCTGACACCCACGCAAACAGGGTCTGGAGTGGACCTCAAGCAATCTCCAACAGACCTACAGCTGAGGGTCCTGACTGTTAGAAGGAAAACTAACAAACATGAAGGACACCCACACCAAAACCCCATCACTACGTCACCATCATCAAAACCAGAGGCAGATAAAACCACAAAGATGGGGAAAAAGCAGGGCAGAAAAGCTGGAAATTCAAAAAATTAGAGAGCATCTCCCCCTCCAAAGGAACGCAGCTCATCGCCAGCAACGGATCAAAGCTGGATGGAGAATGACTTTGACGAGATGAGAGAAGAAGGCTTCAGTCCATCAAACTTCTCAGAGCTAAAGGAAGAATTACGTACCCAGCGCAAAGAAACTAAAAATCTTGAAAAATGAGTAGAAGAATTGATAACCAGAATAATTAACGCAGAGAAGGCCATAAACGAACGGACAGAGATAAAAACCATGACACAAGAAATACATGACAAATGCACAAGCTTCAGTAACCGACTCGATCAACTGGAAGAAAGAGTATCAGCGATTGAGGATAAAATGAATGAAATGAAGCGAGAAGAGAAATCTAAAGAAAAAACAAGAAAAAGAAATGAACAAAACCTGCAAGAAGTATGGGATTATGTAAAAAGACCAAATCTACGTCTAATTGGGGTGCCTGAAAGTGAGGGGGAAAATGGAACCAAGCTGGAAAACACTCTTCAGGATATCATCCAGGAGAACTTCCCCAACCTAGTAGGGCAGGCCAACATTCAAATTCAGGAAACACAGAGAATGCGACAAAGATACTCCTCGAGAAGAGCAACTCCAAGACACATAATTGCCAGATTCACCAAAGTTGAAATGAGGGAAAAATCTTAAGGGCAGCCAGAGAGAAAGGTCGGGTTACCCACAAAGGGAAGCCCATCAGACTAACAGCAGATCTCTCAGCAGAAACTCTACAAGCCAGAAGAGAGTGGGGGCCAATATTCAACATTCTTAAAGAAAAGAAGAGACCCTGAAGGAAGCACTAAATATGGAAAGGAACAACTGGTACCAGCCATTGCAAAAACATGCCAAAATGTAAAGACCATCGAGGCTACGAAGAAACTGCATCAACTAACGAGCGAAATAACCAGTTAATATCATAATGGCAGGATCAAGTTCACACATAACAATATTAACCTTAAATGTAAACGGACTAAATGCTCCAATTAAAAGACACAGACTGGCAAACGGGATAAAGAGTCAAGACCCATCAGTCTGCTGTATTCAGGAGACCCACCTCACATGCAGAGACACACATAGGCTCAAAATAAAGGGATGGAGGAAGATCTACCAAGCAAATGCAGAACAAAAAAAAGCAGGGGTTGCAATACTAGTCTCTGATAAAACAGACTTTAAACCATCAAAGATCAAAAGAGACAAAGGAGGCCATTACATAATGGTAAAGAGATCAACTCAACAGGAAGAGCTAACTATCCTAAATATATATGCACCCAATACAGGAGCACCCAGATTCATAAAGCAAGTCCTTAGAGACTTACAAAGAGACTTAGACTCCCATACAATAATAATGGGAGACTTCAACTGCCCACTGTCAACATTAGACAGATCAACGAGACAGAAAGTTAACAAGGATATCCAGGAATTGCAACAAGCAGACCTAACAGACATCTATAGAACTCTCCACCCCAAATCAACAGAATATACGTTCTTCTCAGCACCACATCACACTTATTCCAAAATTGACCACATAATTGGAAGTAAAGCACTCCTCAGCAAATGTACAAGAACAGAAATTATAACAAACTGTCTCTCAGACCACAGTGCAATCAAACTAGAACTCAGGACTAAGAAACTCAATCAAAACCGCTCAACTCCATGGAAACTGAATAACCTGCTCCTGAATGACTACTGGGTACATAACGAAATGAAGGCAGAAAAAAAGATGTTCTTTGAAACCAACGAGAACAAAGATACAACATACCAGAATCTCTGGGACACATTTAAAGCAGTGTGTAGAGGGAAATTTATAGCACTAAATGCCCACAAGAGAAAGTAGGAAAGATCTAAAATTGACACTCTAACATCACAATTAAAAGAACTAGACAAGCAAGAGCAAACACATTCAAAAGCTAGCAGAAGGCAAGAAATAACTAAGATCAGAGCAGAATTGAAGGAGATAGAGACATAAAAAACCCTCCAAAAAATCAATGAATCCAGGAGTTGGTTTTTAGAAAAGATCCACAAAATTGATAGACCGCTAGCAAGACTAATAAAGAAGAAAAGAGAGAAGAATCAAATAGACGCAATAAAAAATGATAAAGGGGATATCACCACTGACCCCACAGAAATACAAACTACCATTAGAGAATACTATAAACACCTCTACGCAAATAAACTAGAAAATCTAGAAGAAATGGATAATTTCCTGGACACTTACACTCTTCCAAGACTAAACCAGGAAGAAGCTGAATCCCTGAATAGACCAATAACAGGCTCTGAAATTGAGGCAATAATTAATAGCCTACCTACCAAAAAAAGTCCAGGACCAGATGGATTCACAGCTGAATTCTACCAGAGGTACAAGGAAGAGCTGGTACCATTCCTTCTGAAACTATTCCAATCAATAGAAAAAGAGGGAATCCTCCCTAACTCATTTTATGAGGCCAACATCATCCTGATACCAAAGCCTGGCAGAGACACAACAAAAAAAGAGAATTTTAGACCAATATCCCTGATGAACATCAATGCAAAAATCCTCAATAAAATACTGGCAAACCGGATCCAGCAGCACATCAAAAAGCTTATCTACCATGATCAAGTGGGCTTCATCCCTGGGATGCAAGGCTGGTTCAACATACGCAAATAAACGTAATCCAGCATATAAACAGAACCAAAGACAAAAACCACATGATTATCTCAATAGATGCAGAAAAGGCCTTTGACAAAATTCAACAGTCCTTCATGCTAAAAACGCTCAATAAATTCGGTATTGATGGAATGTATCTCAAAATAATAAGAGCTATTTATGACAAACCCACAGCCAATATCATACTGAATGGGCAAAAACTGGAAAAATTCCCTTTGAAAACTGGCACAAGACAGGGATGCCCTCTCTCACCACTCCTATTCAACATAGTGTTGGAAGTTCTGGCTAGGGCAATCAGGCAAGAGAAAGAAATCAAGGGTATTCAGTTAGGAAAAGAAGAAGTCAAATTGTCCCTGTTTGCAGATGACATGATTGTATGTTTAGAAAACCCCATTGTCTCAGCCCAAAATCTCCTTAAGCTGATAAGAAACTTCAGCAAAGTCTCAGGATACAAAATTAATGTGCAAAAATCACAAGCATTCTTATACACCTGTAACAGACAAACAGAGAGCCAAATCAGGAATGAACTTCTATTCACAATTGCTTCAAAGAGAATAAAATACCTAGGAATCCAACTTACAAGTGATGTGAAGGACCTCTTCAAGGAGAACTACAAACCACTGCTCAGTGAAATAAAAGAGGACACAAACAAATGGAAGAACATACCATGCTCATAGATAGGAAGAATCAATATCGTTGAAATGGCCATACTGCCCAAGGTAATTTATAGATTCAATGCCATCCCCATCAAGCTACCAATGAGTTTCCTCACAGAATTGGAAAAAACTGCTTTAAAGTTCACATGGAACCAAAAAAGAGCCCACATTGCCAAGACAATCCTAAGTCAAAAGAACAAAGCTGGAGGCATCACGCTACCTGACTTCAAACTATACTACAAGGCTACAGTAACCAAAACAGCATGGTACTGGTACCAAAACAGAGATATAGACCAATGGAACAGAACAGAGTCCTCAGAAATAATACCACACATCTATAGCCATCTGATCTTTGATAAACCTGAGAAAAATAAGAAATGGGGAAAAGATTCCCTATTTAATAAATGGCGCTGGGAAAACTGGCTAGCCATAAGTAGAAAGCTGAAACTGGATCCTTTCCTTACTCCTTATATGAAAATTAATTCAAGATGGATTAGAGACCTAATACCATAAAAACCCTAGAAGAAAACCTAGGTAATACCATTCAGGACATAGGCATGGGCAAGGAATTCACGTCTAAAACACCAAAAGCAACGGCAACAAAAGCCAAAATTGACAAATGGGATCTAATTAAACTAAAGAGCTTCTGTACAGCAAAAGAAACTACCATCAGAGAGAACAGGCAACCTACAGAATGGGAGAAAATTTTTGCAATCTACTCATCAGACAAAGGGCTTATATCCAGAACCTACAAAGAACTCAAACAAATTTACAAGAAAAAAACAAACAACCCCATCAAAAAGTGGGCAAAGGATATGAACAGACATTTCTCAAAAGAAGACATTTAGGCAGCCAACAGACACATGAAGAAATGCTCATCATCACTGGCCATCAGAGAAATGCAAATCAAAATCACAATGAGATACCATCTCACACCAGTTAGAATGGCGATCATTAAAAAGTCAGGAAACAACAGGTGCTGGAGAGGATGTGGAGAAATAGGAACACTTTTACACTGTTGGTGGGACTGTAAACTAGTTCAACCGTTATGGAAAACAGTATGGCGATTCCTCAAGGATCTAGAACTAGAAATACCATATGACCCAGCCATCCCTTTACTGGGTATATACCCAAAGGATTATAAATCATGCTGCTATAAAGACACATGCACACTTATGTTTACTGCGGCACTATTCACAATAGCAAAGACTTGGAATCAACCCAAATGTCCATCAGTGACAGACTGGATTAAGAAAATGTGGCACATATACACCATGGAATACTATGCAGCCATAAAAATGGATGAGTTTGTGTCCTTTGTAGGGACATGGATGCAGCTAGAAACCATCATTCTCAGCAAACTATCGCAAGAACAGAAAACCAAACACCGCATGTTCTCACTCATAGGTGGGAACTGAACAATGAGATCACTTAGATTCGAGAAGGGGAACATCACACACCAGGGCCTATCACGGGAGCGGGGTGAGGGATTGCATTGGGAGTTATACCTGATGTAAATGACGAGTTGATGGGTGCTGACGAGTTGATGGGTGCAGCACACCAACATGGCACAAGTATACATATGTAACAAACCTGCATGTTATGCACATGTACCCTAGAACTTAAAGTATAATAAAAAAAATATATATATATCAAAAAACAAACAAAAAAAATTAAACCAGCTCAAAGAGTTACTAGTGGTTTCCTCTGAGGAAGGAGAAATGGGTAGGGTGGGGTGGTGGGTACTGAAAACTTACGGAACACATTGACATGATCTCAAAATTGATTGTCATCAAAATGACTGGATTAGCAAAACATCAAGAAAACATGATTTCTGCTCAGCAGTTTTATAACTTAACACATCTGCCCCTATACCTCTGATTTTCTAGCTAGACCTCTCTGAAAGGATTACCTTGTGCCATTAAACGAGGTGATTTTCTTGGTGATCTCACTGAATTTTCTTCTACCTTGTCCCTTAAGTTCCTGTTAGGTAAAATCAGTTCTTCTTCATCAATGGTATCATTGCCACTTTCTTTAACAACTCCTTCATCCATAATATCGTCAAGACCAACAACTAGAAAAAAACAACAACAAAAGTTAATTTTTAAAAATACTGAGAATGTTAGGCAATTAAAGGCAGCACAGAAAATACTGTGAGATAGTCTCAACGTAACACTACATACTCCTGAAAATCTAGAGTGTGAAATTTTCTAACATGTGAAATTGCCACTACCAAACTCCCAAATCAAGTCAGTTTTACAAACTTCCACCTTGTAAAATAATTAGTCAAAGACAGTATTAGCTATATTATACTCCTTCCTGATTTAGCCTCAAATATCACTTCCATTTATCACTTGCTGACCCCTTGTGAAAGACATGGGTGACTATACCTGGAGTACTCAAGTATCACAACTTTGGTTAAGGTAGTTCAAGAGTTCCATACCCTGAAAAGCTTGATTCTAGGTTCATGCTAGAATCAAAAATTCTACTTCTAACTGGGATCCCAATACTCTACTAAAGACTTTATGCTACATGTATGAAAGCAAGCAATGCAGATGTACTTTTGACTGGTACCAAAAGAAAAAAAAAATGGAAGAAAAAGAAACAGGAAAAAAATGAAAAACATAATGTAACTTCCCCTTCCCCCAAATGCTGGAGAAAACAGTAGATGTTTAATATAGCTATATAATTACATTACCTTTTCCTAGTCAAAAGAGAGACAGAGTCATGTATTTAATTTGTGGGGTGGAGAAAGAATGTAAAAAGACTCAGGAACAGTCAAAGAAATACTAACACCATACTCATATTGTCATTAGGTTTATTTCTGTATAGAACAAATGCCACTTAGCCAACATGTATCAGTAATTCTAAATGTGCAGCTGTATGAAATCTTGCCAAAAAGAATGTGATTATTTAGACCAGAAGGTCTGGATTCAAATCCTTACTAGAACGTTAAAAAAAAAAAAAAAAAAAGAAAAACACCTTGATCAAGTCACTTAACCTCTCTATCAGTTTATCTCTAAAACGAGAATAACAATACCTGTCCTACCTACCTCACAGGGCTGTTGTGAGGATCAAGTGAGATGATGTATGAGAACTCACTCTGTAAACTTTAGAGCACTATACAAATGTTAGTTATTATCTTCATCCTAGGGGTTAGAAGGAACCTCAAGGAGTTATCTAGTCCTCATCTTTGTGTCCAAGTAGAACTTCATTTAAAAGAGCTCAACAAGATAGTGGTCTATCCTAAAATTTAAAGAGAACAAAATTCTTCATAAGTTTACTTTTAAATGACACAATTTTTTTTGAAGAGCAATTTGACAACAAACAGAATCATGAAACTGCTCATATGCTTTGATCAAAATAAATTTAAAAAGAGAGGAAAGAATGGATTGTGAAGAAAAATGCTGATCAGAAAATACAGTGTGATCCTCGTTAGAAACAAACGCACAAATAAAATGCCTGCGTATGTACATTTAGATAGAAAAAAAAAAAGAATGGCAGAAAACAGATGAAAATTTTACCAGTAATCATAGGCAGTAATTCTTATCCATAAACAGATAAGAATATATCTTTTTCCTATTTTCCAAATTTCCTGCTATAAGCATGTATTATAAAAGTAAAAATAGAGCCCATGCTTTTAACCATTATGCTATGCACTAAAAGTTTGGAGAATATGCTTTAGAAAAATTAATCAGGATTCATTTAAGATATAATCTGCGTAAAAACAGGTAGGAAGTCCAGTTAGGTATTCCAATATGATGGAATATTTGTTGCCACACATTCACATACATCCTCAGGTTTTTGTTGATTTTATTTTATTTTATTTTTAAGACGGAGTCTCACTCTGTTGCCCAAGTTGGAGTGCAGTGGTGTGATCTTAGCTCACTGCAATCTCCACCTCCAGGTTCAAGTGACTCTCCTGCCTCAGCCTCCCAAGTAGCTGGGAATACAGGTGTGTGCCATCACGCCCAGCTAATTTTTGTATTTTTAGTAGAGACGGGGTTTTGCCATGTTGGCCAGGCTGGCCTCAAACTCCTAACCTCAGGTGATCCGCCTGCCTTGGCCTTCCAAAGTGCTGGGATTACAGGCATGAGCCACTGCACCCAGCCTCAAAAAGGTTTTGACATTAGATTACAGGTCTACTAAGTTCCTTTAAATACGCAAATTTTAAGACTACTTTTCATTAATTCTGTAGAAAAGCATACACATATATAGTATACACATTACAAAGATGTATAAGAAACATTAATAGGAAAACCGCAACAGACTGTTCAATCGTGATTATCTTTAGTTGTAAGGAATTTTGCCATTGCTGTTGTTTTTTAACCTTCACTATACTTTCTCTGAGTTTTCCAAGTTTTCTATAATGAGCATGTATTCTACAATGTAAACAGGAGAAAAAAGAACCATCCAAAATAGAAAAACAGACCAGGAGAAAAGCCTGATTAATAGTGTTTGTTGACAAGGAGTGAAGTCATGTAATGAATTTTAGAGCTATATTACAAAGCAGAATCAACAGGATTTAGCAAGCCAAATCCAAAGGTCAATTATCAGGTTTTAAATTATTCCATTTCCTAGCAACATCTGACATAGCTGATTCCTCTCCACTTTCTGAATCTTCATTTTTTTCGCTTCACTTCTGGGATATCACATCCTCCCACTTCCCTAGCCACTTATCAACAGCCTTTGATAAAGCCTTTTCTTCCTGCCGACATCTACATATTGAAGGATCCAACAGTTCAGTCCCCCCATCTTTCTTCTTTATCTACACTCATACTCACGTATCCCTTTCACACTCACTTATCCCTAAGGTGATCTTATCCCGGCCCATCTATACTCTGATTCCCACAGGTATCTTCTCCAACCCAAAACTCATGAGACCTTCAGAAGAGTGTAATCTGACATCTTCATTAAGTTGTCCAATAAGTACCTCAAAGTTAACATACCAAAAATAAACACTGATTCTATCAATCCTCCCTCCCCCTCAAAAAACTGTTCCTCCCAAGGTATTCAGAGTAAATGGAACCTCCAATCACCTAGTTCAATTCTAAACCTCAAGAACTGTCCTTAGCTCCTCTCCCCATATCTGACACATCCAAGCTATCAGCATATCCTGCTAGCTTTATCTTCAAAATGTATCACACATCTGACCAGCTAACATTCTACTCCCAAATCACCATCTCTCATCAAGACTGTAACAGCCTCCTAGTGTCCCAGGTTTCTCTACTGCCATCCCCTCTCCCCTGACAGTTTATTCTCCACACAGTTATCACTGAGATCCTTCTAAAATATTAAGTCAGATCACGTTAATATTCTTCTGTTCAAAATCCTCTAAAACGTTCCCAACACATTTAGACATAAAGCCCAAAATCCTAGCCAGGGCCCATAGGGTCTAACAGGATCTTCTCCTGCCAACTTCTTTGACTTCATCTCCTCCCCCTGCTGATTCACTCTCCTCCAGTCACAATGGCTTTTCCTGAACATAGAGAAGCATAAGCCCATCTCCGGGTTTTTGCACTTGCTATACCCTCTGCATGAAGGCTCTTCTCCCAATACCCATAACTCATTATTTCCCTTCATTCAGATTTTACTTAGATACCATCTTCTCAGAGAAACCTTCCCTAACCACCTTATGCAAAACAGTACATAT
This sequence comes from Macaca thibetana thibetana, assembly GCF_024542745.1. Taxonomy (NCBI): domain Eukaryota; kingdom Metazoa; phylum Chordata; class Mammalia; order Primates; family Cercopithecidae; genus Macaca; species Macaca thibetana. Next base: position 61,186,200 of record NC_065581.1, on the reverse strand, counting down.
TTCCATTACTGCCTATGGATCCTTAGCTACTTTATCCTTTAAAATGTTTCTCGGGCCGGGCGCGGTGGCTCAAGCCTGTAATCCCAGCACTTTGGGAGGCCGAGACGGGCGGATCACGAGGTCAGGAGATCGAAACCATCCTGGCTAACACGGTGAAACCCCGTCTCTATTAAGAAATACAAAAAAAAAAAAAAAAAACTAGCCGGGCGAGGTGGCGGGCGCCTGTAGTCCCAGCTACTCGGGAGGCTGAGGCCGGAGAATGGCGTGAACCCGGGAGGCGGAGCTTGCAGTGAGCTGAGATCTGGCCACTGCACTCCAGCCCGGGCGACAGAGCGAGACTCCGTCTCAAAAAAAAAAAAAAACAAAAAAACAAAAAAACAAAAAAATAAAAAAAAAATAAAATGTTTCTCTATATGACATTAAGTATCTGTCTGACAGTCTTCTCCACCAGAGCATAAGCTGCACAGGTAAAGACCTTTGTCTCTTACTTGTGGCTGAATCCCCAGAATCTAGAATCACAACCTTGTATATAGTAGGTATTCCAGAAAATATTTGCTGAATAAAAGCATTACAGGGAAAGACAGATTGGGAGAACTTAAACCTTGATAAGTGAGAAAAAAATGTTTCTATTGAACAAACAGAGAATTTGGAAAGAACAAATTTGGAAGTAACATACTGACTTCACTTTTTTGATATATTGATGATATGAAGGAAAAAGCTCAGACCAAAGATGCGTGAAGATAAAGCAACATCACAAAAATTTCATAGTAGTGGGAATCAGGAAGGCTAACTGCAACCCAAAGAACAAATAAAGGAGAGAAATCCACTAGTTTGACACACAAAGCAGAGAATCAGATGAGTAGGAGTTAAGGAGTAAGTAAATGAAGAATGACAATAATTGTAGTCGCTTTTAAGTTTAATGGAGAAAAGTGGAGAGAAGGAAACGGACAGAAGAGGGAAAAATCAACAGAGATCTGACAATGTTTATATGTGCCGGAAAATAACTTGGAAGGTAAGTGATGACTTGAGGTTCTATCCCTGAACAACCTCTTGGTCGACAATCTACAATTAGAATAACTAAGACTGCATTTAGGATGTTTCTCAAGGAAAGATTTCCAAGCATGCATCTTTTTTTGAACTCCTGCTCCTCCTGACAACACACTTCCTTCAACTCAAAAATCCATTTCTACATTAAATCAAGCTCTACATTGCCTTCAGAGTTTCCAGAGTTCTCATGCTGAACAAGAGCCCCAACAACAGAAGCACCTCCAGTATGTTTTTTTCTTCCCTTGTATATTCCAGAACTAGGTACTAGGTGCCATTCTCATTTTTATCCCCAAGTCTGAAACTTAATGCCAACTTTATAACAGAGGAAATAACTGACCTAGTAGTAGTTAAGCTGAGTTTGACCTTTGCGCTGCCAGCATAATTATCACATAACAAATGTAAAAATTCCCTACTAGTCCTGCCTTGTAATTCTCCCTTTTGTGTGGTATTAAAGTGATTTAAACCAATCCCTATTGTTGAGAAATGGAATAAATTTAACCCCAAATGGTTTTAAAATTTTGACATAAAGTCCATGATCATACTCAGAAATCTCTTCGAGCCTGATTTTACATCACATTAAAATTCCTCCCATCTCAACCCCAAATTGTCCTAATTAAACTTGCTTAAGTGAAGTCCTCCTGACATTGCTACTATTTTAACTCCAGACTATTTAAATTAAACCTATCTTTTTGGAAAGGGGGCAAATGAGATAAAGAGAATAAAATCAAATCATTCAGAGTTAAATTTATTGCACTGCTCAACAATAGAGATTTGTTTAAATCACTTTAATACCATACAAAGGGGGAGAATGACAAATCAGGAATAGAAGGGAGCTCTTCACATTTGGAATGCCTTAATTATGCAGGCAGCACAAAGGTCAACCTTAGCTCAACTATTATACTTCTATGTCAGTTATTTCTTCTATTACAAAGTTGGCAGCAAGTATCAGACTTGAAGGGGAAAAGAACATATCTGTGCAGTATCACAACAATAAAGAATAGTTACCTATTTTATATGGCTTGTGTTTTTTAAGTATAAGAAAATATGTGAACAACTCCTCTAACAGAACCCCTATAGCTTTCCCCTCTAACATCACAGAAGACCATCACTCTCTACTTGGCCACCCTTTGGTAAGACTTCTTTCCTTCATGGATGAGTCACAGATTCACCCCCAAAAGAGGCTGAGGCATGATACACTCCATCGAGTTGTATGTTACATACAATTAACTATTTGGGAATGAATTTATCCCTGTAGATATTATCACGTTCTTAATTTGAAAAAAATAAACAATGCTATATAAATAATGCTTTTCTTCCCCTCTTCTATTCCTTCCTTACGATACATTTTAAAACACAGGTTCACTGAGTCGAAGATGGTATACATACACACACACACATATACGGTGTATATATATACACACACATATATGGTGTATACATACACACACACGTATGTATATAAACATACATACATGTATATATACACACACAAATATATGTATTCATTTGTCTTAGATATCATCAAATGTTTCTCCAAAAATATAAAATATTTACAGTGCAAAGAGCTTCATATTAAGTCTCAAGAACTCATTAGCACTAATTTCAGATTTAAAAAAAAAAATGGGGGTTACTAAAAAAGCTTGAATACTTTGTGGATTTATATACTGCCTTTTTGTATGTCTTTAAGTTTGTCAGTTATTAAGTCAAATTTAAAATTTCCCTATTAATTCTTAAGTACTTTGCATAAGGGAAAAGAGCTTCTATAAAAAAGCAACGAATTTGGCTGCCCAGGAATGGCAGCTTTACCAGATACAGCAAAAGCCACCCCTATCCTTTGACTGAATGTTTTTCTCTGCAGTATGACTTCAGTCTAAACCATGCAAACTCTAAAGACAGATAAGATCAAATACTTGGCTCCTGTCAACTCCCTTACCTTTATGGTTAACAGGAGGAGATATTCACCTTTTTGGTACAGCCACAGTTTAGTGCCCATTTGCTACTTGTTCTTACCTGGTAGATTAGACTTTCAGTTGAAAGGTAATGGGATGCTTTTGCTTAGAAAGGGCTTGGCAGGCATTCCAGTCTCAGGTGGGTACCCTGCCCCTTTGATTTTTCAAGGAACCCTCAGGCCCATCCTTGAAGAAAACATAAGGATGTTTTGCAAGTTTCTAGTAATCTGAGCCAGAAATTAGAGATCAATTTATTGATTGTTGTAGAGGTGAAGGATCAACCTTAACAAACAGACAAAAGGCTGAAAGAAGTGAGCTGGGTCTTGCTTATCCCGATATTAGATGTTCCGTGGAATATGCAGTCGAAGCTAGAGAAGGATGAAAAGAAAGGGTGATTTTTTTTTTTTAATGTTTTGGGGGTTGATTTTCTCCTATGGTTATCCTGAGTTGGGGTTTATAAGGCAGCACAGGCTGCCTAATGCTGCTTTTTTATGAACTGAAATCACTTTGGGATATTTTTTCTGCAACACTGGAAAACTATTTAAAAACAAAAAATACTTAAGCAGGTATCTGTATCTTTTCAATCCTTTTCTAAGAGACAATCTTTATTGGGTCTATACCTCCATACTTGAGCTTGTTAGAGGCGCTGCTTCCGCTGTTAGCCATGTTAAAGTGTTAATCCTGCACATTTGTTAATACAAGATTGTTGACATAAAAAAAAAAAAATCCCAAGCATAGACAAAACAAATAATAAGATAGTGTTAAAGGGAAAACTTGAAGAGAAATAAATTTAAAGGAGCTTAACTGAGCAGTGAACGACTCAAGAATCGGGCAGCACCCAAAATCACAGCAGATTCAGAGAGACTCCTAGGGTGCCTCGTGGTCAGAACAAATTTATAGACAAAAAAGGGAAGGGAACTGACATAACAGAAATCGGCAGTGAGGTACAGAAATAGCTGGATTGGTTACAGGTTGGCGTTTGCCTTATGTGAACAGTTTGAACACTGTGTTCAACTGTGGTTCAAGTATGGCCACTGGGATTGACCAGTACTCAGCTACTGTACAGGCACATACACCAGGTTAGGTTTCCAATCTTGTCTGCCTATTAAGCTAGGTTATGGCTCATCCACAAGCACTCAAATATAGAAGTAGAGTCCTTCTCAGGCATATTTAGTTTGCTTTAACAGTAGATATCCTATCATGTAATCACAAACCATACCTGTGGAAAACAGAGCAGTAGAAACCTAACCATAAAATATGATCTTTTAATTTCATTAAAGGAGTATCTAACTATAGGACATTACAATAAAGGCAACAAATGTATAAAAGTGTTTTTTAAGCTACCAAGCAACATTATGAAATTAAGAAAAATAAAAAAAAATACACATTCCAAATTTTCATTTGGATTAGCTCTGTCTGCCCTATGTGTATAAAAACAGGCAGAAAAGAGGCACTTGGCCAGACACTAGCCAATTCTAGAAAACCTACAGTGAGATAAAGTATACACTCTGTTAATATGAGTATGTGTGTCTGTGGAGAAGGGGAGAATACTTTATGAATTGCTTCTTAATTGTTTAAATATTATTTTTATTTCTTAGATTTTCTTTATGCAATAGCACATGAAAAAGTTACTGTCTCATAGTTCATTTATTTATACGGCCCACTAATTACAGACTTGGTTCAGTAAAAAACTGTAAATATGGTCCGGGCACGGTGGCTCACACCTCCCAGCACTTTGGGAGGCCGAGGCGGACAGATCACAAGGTCAGGAGATCGAGACCACCCTGGCCAACATGGTGAAACCCCGACTCTACTAAAAATACAAAAAGTAGCTGGGCGTGGTGGTGCGTGCCTGTAATCCCAGCTACTCGGGAGGCTGAGGCAGGAGAATCACTTGAACCTCACCGGAGTCGGAGGTTCTAGTGAGCCAAGATCACACCACTGCACTCCAACCTGACAAAAGAGGAAGACTCTGTCTCAAAAAAAACAAAACAACTATAAATATGAATGTAATCATGTAAACACAACCCTCAGAGATACTAGAACTATTTAGTAACCATGAATTACTTTAATCTGATAAACTAAACATCATTTTGAGTACACTTCATTTGCTATTTCTCTGCTTAAAACGTACTTTACTTGCCTAGGATTTTCAAAAGGCTGGCCACTACAAGTATCTCAGCATGCAGCTACTCTCAATGTTAGAGAGAGGCCCACCCCCTAGTCCAAGTCAAATAAACCATGACCTCTGCCACCAAAAAAACAATTAGACATTTTCTATCACCTTACAATTTATTAGGCTGACGCAAAAATAATTGTGTTTCTTCCCATTGAGAGTAATGGCCAAAGTCGCAATCAATTTTGCACCAACCTAATACTTGCAAGCTCCATGAGGGCAAGGACTTTGTCTCAAACACCACTCTATCTTCCAGCACTGGAAACAGTCTGGCATATGATAGGTATGAAATAAACATCTGTTAAACAAACAGTACAGTACCAATCACTTTAATCTCAAAGCAAATCATTATACCTTACATATGATTGTTGTAAATTGTTGATTCCTGGAATGTTATTTAATGAAAATCACGTTACTGTAAAACAGGAATAGGTTTTAAAAAAAAAAAAGGTTCAACTATCTTATAATATGGATCTCATTATTATTCACTGAGTTTCACATTCTAGTAAGTCAATTCCCAACTAGGCACTTTGTTCTGTAACATTTCAGTTGCATTTACTCAAACATATGAAAAAAAACAGACACAAACAGGATCACCCAGAGTTCTTAGAGAATCACATTAATTTTTTCAGTAAGTAAGAGAGGCCAGGAAAATGAGTTGAACAATTAACAGCCCTAATTTGTAGTAGCCCAGGAAGAGACTATTATGGTACTATACGCTCCACTAACTAGAACTCCCCAAGAGCAGGAATTTGTTATTCTTTTGTTTTCTGATGTATCACTAGTGCTAGAACAGCAGCTGGAACATAAGATACTCCGTTTTAAAACATAGCTTAAATGAACAAATGCATGAGTGCATACAAAATATCATGGCTCTATCTCGAGAGATGAGAACCTCCATGTTCAACTAGACTCAAATCAGGAAGTTATCCTCAGCAATCAAAAGAAATAGAATAAAACACCTCTACACCATCACAGTAGTGTTGACTAACCCATGCAGTTAGGATGATAGTTTAGAAAGCACGGATGAGAAAGAAGCATCCAAACATGGAATAACCAAATAACTACAAAAAAAGCTGCTCACTCAAAAAGACAGAATTAGTAGCATTTTTTCAGGTGTATGCCCTAGGAATCAAAGTCTCCTTTTAAGAGTATAAAAAAGCCTCTATAAAAGGAACTTTCATCAAATATATTACAGAGATTAAAGATATGAACCTGAATAGAATAAAAAAAGTCAACTCTGCAATAAATTTGGAACACATAAGAGAACTATTACAACTTGGAAAACACAATTCTGATAAACATACCTAGGTAAATGTCGTAACTTAATGAGGAAAAAATTAGTATTATATGTATTTAGCCTTGAAACAACAGTAAAATGTATCTTGCTCCATTCTATAATGTAGGTTTAAAAGTCAGTAAATGCTTCCTGTTATCTTTCAGAAGTTTCTCTGGCCTCTTATGAACAGTTGAGAATGGGTAATCCTTTACATGAAGTTCATGTCAGTTAGCTTTCCAACTCTAGAGCCTTCCTCAAGAAAAATCAAGTATATAGAAACCCTCAGTGAAAACCTACTTTAATATGGTTTATTTCTGTCCTTGTGTTTTACATATATACACACCTTTATAAGTAGTCTCTTATTTTTATTTCACATATTTCTAATAACTCAAGTTTCCTGGCCTCTCACAATTAGATGAATGGATCGAATATTCCAGATGTTTGAGAAAGATAAAGTAGGAGGTCCTAAGACAGTATTATAAAAAGAGGAGAAACACATCATTCAAAAGCAATTTTTTCCTAGTGTATTTGGCCCAGGCCCAGTTAATACAGGGACCAAAAGCCTTACCTACAAAAATGGTACCTAAGGACGTTGCTAATAAGTAATAATACAATCATTTGTTTCCCAAGACTACTAAATCAACAGTTAAAAGCTAAATTATGTTCACTATATTGCTTTAAAAAGGAAGAACTATCAATATACTTTTTTAAATGTCAGTTTCTTGAGGATTTATTTACAATAATTATTTTCCTAAATCGTCACAAGAATGTTTCTATATTAAAGCCAAGATTGCTTTGTCCACTAATCAAGGTCATTTATTTGACAATTTTCCTGTCACCAGTGTGTATCAAATTTAATTTAAAGCATTTCATCAACATTCAGCCTTAAGCTAAGGAAAAAATTTTCTACCAAACCTTCACAACCGATCAGTTAATTTCCAAGCTGACCTCCTTTTACATATTTCATGTGCTTTTTGAAGTTGCATATCAAGAAATCTTATACTGAAATTGACTGTAATTATACATGCAACAGAGGAAAATATGGTCCTAAGGCCAAAATTAAAAATCACAGAATGAAAAAAATCAGCAAGCACTTTTAGAAGCATTCTGCCTCTGTAACGGTAACAAAACTATGCAACAGAACATGCATTTAAAAGTACATCTCACTGACTACATTGTGAGGTGATTTGGTTAAAAAAAAAAATTTGAGCATCATAAGGAAAAAAGCAATGTGACATATATATTTTTTCAATCTATTAACTCATTATAACCATCAAAAAGGAAAGAGGGCCAGGTGCAGTGGCTCAAGCCTATAATCCCAGCACTTTGGGAAGCCCACGCGGGACAATCACTTGAGCCCAGGAGTTCAAGACTAGCCTGGGCAACATGAAGACCCCATCTATACAAAAACGAAAAAAAAAAAAAATTAGTAGGTGTGATGGTACACATCTGTGGTCCCAGCTACTTGGGAAGCTGAGGCAGGAGGATCACTTAAGCCCAGGAGGTGGAGGATCACTTAAGCCCAGGAGGTCGAGGCTGTAGTGAGCCACGATCACGCCACTGCACTGCAGCTGGGCAATAGAGTGATAGCCTGTCTCAAAAAAAAAAAAAAAAAAAAAAGGAAAGTCAAATAAAAACCATTTGCCACCTCTGGCACTAGCAGTAATCATTTCACTAAAAGTCCTTACTCTGAAAGATCATTCCTCCAACTCCTAACTTTGAAATGTTCATTCTTTCCTTCTAATCTGCCTCTTCAGTAGGAACTGTAAGCAACCAGGTAATGAAACAAAACTTTTCCTTACCAGAATGCCAGCAAATAAATGTAAAAGAAAAGTTAGATATAGAAAGCCATCACTTCACTACAACTGATTCCAGCGAATATCATCATGGATGCATAAAAGCATTAGGAAAAACGCTGATGAGGAACTAAATATTTTCATATTGCCAAAGCTGCATCTCTGTGTAGATTACTTGCCATCTCAAGTATTTAGGAAGAAGAGATTTTGCTCTCACCACCTTAACCCAGTAATCCAATTTAACATCGAGTCAGATGATAAACATTCTAAGATGTCATATTATACAGCTTTACCTACGAAGTTTTCTGAATGCCAAATATGTTTGACTCTAATCAAGCTATTAAACCTAATTTCCAACTTGCAGAAAATACAATTTAAAAAATCTAAAACTCAGGATGTTGCTAAGAGACCTTTGTTTCCCAAGGAAAAAATTAGTATTATAGGCATTGGGGACAAATGACTAATTTGAACATGGACAGGATATTAGATGATACTTGGAAATTGTTTCTTAGGTATAGTTATGGTACTGTTACGTATAAGTCCTTTTTGGGAAGATATATGATGAAGTTTAACTAAATGGGTAGACTCGATGGATGAACAGCTGTTGAATATTGGTGATGACTAAATGTGAGTATACTGTACTTTGTTTTTCGGTATGTTTTAAATTTTTAAAATACAAAATTAAATTTAAAAAATTTTTAAAGCTTAAAACAACAAGTATCCTTAACCAGGTATCTAAATAGCATATATCTGATTTACAGTCTACTTTGTTCCAAAACGTATTTAAAGTTTAAAGTGTCTTTTAAAAGGACATACAGTCAACCCTCCAAATCCATGGGTTCTTCATATGTGAATAAAACCAACAGCAAATCAAAAATATTTGGGAAGGCTGAGTATGGTAGCTCACGTCTGTAATCCCAGCACTTTCATAAGCCAAGGTAGGAGGATTGCTTGAGCCCAGGGGTTCAAGACCAGCCTGGGAAACTTAGGGAGACCCCACCTCTGCAATCCCAGCACTTTGAGAGGCCAAGGCAGGCAGATCACTTGAGGTCAGGAGTTCAAGACCAGCCTAGCAAACACAGTGAAACCCTGTCTCTACTAAAAATACAAAAACTAGCTGGGCATGGTGGCACATGCCTGTAATCCCAGCTACTTGGGAGGTTGAGGCAGGAGAACGGCTTGAACCCGGGAAGCAGAGAGTGCAGTGAACTGAGATTATGCCACTGCACTCCAGCCTGGGCAACTGAGCAAGGCTCCATCTCAAAAAAAAAAGGAGGGGGACAATGATGCTGTATGAAAAATGTACAGACTTTTTGTTCTTGTCATTATTCCCTAAACAACACTGCACCACAACTATTTACACAGCACTTACGTTGTATTAGGTATAATTCAAAGATGATTTAAAATATATAGGAGGATGTGCACGGGTTATATGCAAATACTACACCACTTTATAGCAGAGACTTGAACATATGAGTATATTGGTATTGTGGCAGGCAGAAGTCCTGGAACAAATCTCCCATGGATACCGAGGAATGACTCTACAATATAAGAGAATGTTTTAAAAGAAAAAAAATGCTGACAAAAACTAAGCAAATATATGTATTAAAGATTATTAAAGTATTTATGCCACATATATATGTAAATACATATATACGTAAAAAACTAAGATGAACAAGGATAATGTCAGTACCCAGAGTAAGTTATAAATATTTACTTTTACTAGGCGTTCCCTGATCTCATAGAGACAAAGTCAAAGTTTGTCAGGCATTCAGCAGAACTTTTTATGGAGAAACACATGAAAAAAAAGTCAGTATACCTTAAAAAGATACTAACTCTAAATTGGTCACTCTTTCAAAAGACATCCTTATTGCAGCTTTTATTAGACTTTATACATTAAGCAAATCATTTCCTAAGGTGGTGTGTATAACTAAAGGGGTAGACATGACAATCAATCTATGATTAAATACTACCTAAAAATTAAAAAGAAATCAAACTTAACTAACATTTAATCAGACTGCCACTAGTATCCTTGATGAATACACGTCAATTTATCCAAAAGGAAGGATACTGAAAGAGTAAAAATTCCATAAAGTAGAGAGGAATTGATACCCTTAATGCATTTGTTTGGCTTCAGCACTTTGCATTGTTACAGAATGTCATTAATATAAATACAGTTCCTTTTATACTAAAAATACTTTGTAAAACAGTAGACTGTTTACAGTAATTTTAGGTCAGGTGCGGGAGCTCATGCCTGTAATCCTAGCACTTTGGGAGGCTGAGGTGGGTGGATCACTTGAGGTCAGGAGTTCGAAACTAGCCTGGCCAACATGATGAAGCCCCGTTTCTACTAAAAATACAAAAATATTAGCCAGGCGTGGTGGCAGGCACCTGTAATCCCAGTTACTTGGGTGGCTGAGGCAGGAGAACTGCTTGAACCCAGGAGACCAAGGTTGCAGTGAGCCAAGATCACACCACTGCAGTCCAGCCTGGGCAACAGAGCAAGACTCTGTCTCAAAAAAAAAAAAGAAAAAAACCACCACAAAACAAAACAGTAATTTTAATGAAATGGGAAGTGATTATTAAAATCTTTATGCCACATAAAAATTCTCCATTAATTCACAGCAAAGGCCTTAAAAGAGCTATTATACTTAATAAATTACACATTTTTGTTTTACAAAATAAATGTTCTACAAATGAGACAAGTGTTACAAACATGCTGGCCTTTTCTATTATAAGCAGATGTGATAAGTCATATGAGAAAATAGACACCTTTCATCTGTCCCTTCTAGATAAAATGATATTTTAGTGATAAGAAAGTAACTCTTTTCTTACTTTAAAAAGAAAAAACACGGGCTAAGAAAATTGATGTTTAGGTATGTTTTCACTGTTATGTGATATCTGGCTAAAAATGAAATGAGGCACTTAAAAAAAAATGTTTTTAATCCAGACATTTAAAAATTTTCCTAAACAAAAAAAAAGTTCAGTGAATTTTGATCTTATATGGTAATAACTATTTAATGTAACCACTTCCTAGTAGTTTAAAAGAACAACAAGCACACTGAAAGATGGCAGAAATGTTCTAATTAACTAAATAAAAGCTTTTCTGTATTTAAAACAAAAAAAAACCTAAGATTATAACTTAGTAACTAGAGCCTACAATAAATTTCTTCCATTTAAATGCATGTATAATCGAGTTATCTTTTTCAGCTATGATAGCCATTAAAACCCAGTATCAAGCTCAATTTGGAACCAGATATGTAAAAAATTAGATCAAAATAAGATGAAATTTCCAAAACTAATTAAGCATGTGCAATCATAATGCATTCCAAGTTAAGTTCTTATACAACTAATAATTTTACTTAATAATTTGAAAAGTATAAATATTTTATCTATGGCTCAACATTTTAAAATATTTAATATCTACTGTATTTGTTATGCAAAATACATTAATACAGTAGAATAGTAAGACAAGTAATATAAACACATGTAAAAATACTGGTGTGCACTCAAATGTCTTATATATAAACATGTACAATCAAAAAAGTTTGCTTACCTTACCTTAATGAAATATCTCCAATACACAAGTAGCAATTTTGACACCCATCTCCTTCAGAGTAAAACAAGAATTCAATCTCCCTCTAAAATTTCTGATACAAGCAAATGATCATGCTCTATGAACAGAGAACTGGGCTTTATCTGATTCCCAAGTTCCATTTGTTAGGGAGGAAATACAGATACAAAGTCTAGAAGTCTTTGACAAGTGAGGCAGGATGAGCTCCGAAAAAAGGCCAAGTAGTCAAACGTAGGTCCCAGGATGACCAGCAAGCTAGGAAAAGGTACTGATCTCAGATTCCTCACAGACTGAGCTATAGAAATTGTACTTGAAACTGCTAGCTGCTGCCCAATAACCATTCAGCCATTCTTCCTCATTTACTGGAATTCCTAATATTTAGCTGGGGACATGGTTACCCAAAATAAAAATGACACTTTTCAATCTACCTTACTGATAGCTGTGGTTACTAAGGTGTGGCCAATGGGATGTGAGTAGAAATGAACATACAACTTTCAGGATACGATTTTAAATCAAGGAGATATTACCTTTCCCTCCCCTTTTTTACTGAGTGGCATCAGTATCTGATAGCTGCAGGGACCATCTCAAACTATGCAATAAAGACGGAATTAGTGATCACACATGATAGTGCAAGGTAGAAGGAGTTTGGGTCCCTGGCACTGTCCAACTCCATACTAGCTCTCAGTCACTTCCTTCTGAGCTACTGCATGACAAAATAAATTAATTTCTTTATACCACTGTTATCTGGAGTTTTCTATCACTGTTAGCTGAGCCTAATCCTAACTAAAACCAAGGCCAAAAATTCTAAATCAAGATGATGACTCAGTAAATTACAACCTATGGGAAGCAAATTCATGATGGCAACAGAGACTAGGAAAAGAATATAGAGTCTAGAGCACAGAAAGTGTTTCTGGGGTCAGACAGGAGGCTGAGGAAATAAGAAATGGACAGCCAGGGAGGCTGAGGAGGCCTAGGTCTATGATTTGGAGAAATCTAGGTAGCCAGTTTTCCTACTTCTCTAAAAAACAAGGATCTGCCACTGCCAAGGAATTATGAAATTCAGCTTCTGTAGCTGGCGGATACATTTATTTCTAGGATAGTGAAGGCGAACCAAGGATAGGGCCTTGAAACAAGTAATCACTCTTCTGGGCCACTATAAATTAGCCAGTCTCATCTTGAGATCCCTTAAGAATCAAGATGCAGCTCTATCTTTTATCGGAGTTTCTTTTTGATCAGTGTCCTCAAAAGATAGCAAAGAGCTTAGAGATTTTATTATTTATTTTTATTCTTGACAGAAAAAAATTAGTAATTATGAGGCTAATTAGACAAAGGAAAAGGAGGTCAAAACTAAGGTTAAGAAAACATTTGCTCAAGGATCCTTGATATTCTCTGTATCAAAATTATTTTTTTATTCACTTCCTTAAACTACCCAGGCTGTTGTCCACTCACCTGAAACAGGCACTATTCACACTGTATCTTCTGAGATTGGTACCCACTGGAGTTGTCAACCATTAAAATGCTCTCATCCTAATCTCAGACTCTCTTTACAGGAAATTGGCTTTAGCAGGAAAACAGAAATGACATCAGTTATGCTTTAAACAATGTCATCATTTTGGATATTCTCGTACTTCCGGAAACTTCCATGTAATCATTCCATGACAATTTATCGTTCTTGTTATGTAAGCACATATTTGATAACTAATTTGTCATTCATGGTTCACTTAAAGATATGATAAAAAACCTATGACAAAAGACCAAAATTAGGAAAAGGTAGTATTTTAGGAAAGAACAGATGGCAGAAAATAGCGCCAACACCAGTAGATTCAGATCAGAAATCTTTTGAGATCTTCCAACTAAGCAAATAAATATGGAACGGAAAAGAGTACAAAAGGAGAAGACACAGGTCTACAGAGTTCCAAAAGAATCCAGGCAACAACTACAGTAAAAATGGCAAAAAGGGATTCTGCAATCCTGCCATGACCAGAAGAAAACAGCAAGAAAAATCATTGGAACTAAAGAGGATAAAATTGATTAATTTTACTCAGCTAGCTCTTACTTTAAATGTGGGCTATAAAACAAAAAATACACCAAAATGATCTTCCTGTCTGAAGGTGTGGGGCTACTCCTGCCTATTTAAGGCATTACAGAGGACCCCAAAATAACTTCTTGAGGAAAATTTTGGCCCTGTCCTCTACAGCAACGGCCCCCAACCTTTTTGGCACCCGGGACCAGTTTCATGGAAGACAATTTTTCCATGGATGAGGGGGTGGTTTTGTGGTAAAACTGTTCTACCTCAGATCATCACACATTAGATTCTCATAAGCAGAGCACAACCTAGATCCCTCACATGTAGAGTTCACAATAGGGTTCACGCTCCTATGAAAATCTAATGCCAACGCTGACATGACAGGAGGCAGAACTCAAACGGTAATACTCACTTGCCCGCAGCTCACCTGTTGCTGTGCAGCTGAGTTCCTAATAGGCCCTGAACTGGTACTGGTCCATGGCCCACAGTTTGGGGACCCCTGTTCTACAAGGACAGCAGAACAGCCTCCTATTCTAACAAACACTCTTATCAGAGCCTGAATTTATGCAATCTCATACCCAGCCCTGATGATTAATAAAACTTATGTATAGGGCAAAATAAAACAAAAGGCTAATTACATTCTCAACAGTTCTCAGATAGTATCACATAACTTATCTTCTTATCAATATATTTAAAAATCTAGTGACAACTGATATCCAAGGTAGGCTGTTTGAAAGACAAGCTAAAATCTATCCTGGGATTGGATCAGTCAGACCATGATGCTAGCCCCTGTAATACTGCTCATACTGGAATATATATTGAGGGATATAAGAAAAAGCCCTATGTTCACTGAAATTATGTTAAGGATTTTTTCATATCACACTGGTTGAAATTTCTTTCCAGTTTTAGTGTCAAAAATGATTTCCCTTTTCCTGGATACTAAATTTGTTTTTACATTCAGGACACTGTATTCTTTACTTTGGAATGTTTCCTCTTCAACAGTAATTGCTATAAATCTGTGAGGCAAAGTTGTACCGCACCTGCATCACACATTTTATTAACTTCTAGTCTCATTATCTGGTCCCACCTTCTCCTTGTGCGTTTTTCCAGTCAAAATTTACTAAATGTCTATATTCTAGTGCCAGTATGAATAACATACATAGTTGCAATCCCCGCCTTCCTAGAGGTAAATTATTTAAATTTAAACATCTTTAATAATTAAAGTATTGCTAAACCTCCATAAATAATTCCTGGGATTAAACACAGTAATGTTGAGAACCGCAAGAACTGTAAAGGGTCTGGGATTTTTACCCTATTCACAAACTAATGAACTAGCCTATTACTGATTCATGTTCACTGACAGAAGACACAAGGGTACTGGGTAAAAGACAATGAACTCTGTCACCCACGGCACAGCAAGCAGCACGATGACAAGATCCCCCTGTCTCCTCAAGTTCCACAGGGACAACACAGGTATGCCTATATAGATGCCTACACACACAATGGGTTGAAATACACGAGAGGAATATTGTTGAGAAGGCATTGCCTTTTATAGTGAGCAGTAAGCAAGCCTGCTGAATGTAGACTTAAGAAGTGGAGGTGAGAGAGCAAATGTAATGTCATCCTTCAATGCTGCTTGCTATAATTACGACCCTGAGAAACGGTCCAGGAAAAGAGTGGTCAGGACCTTGCATTCTTGCCATGCTGAGCAAGAAAGCTCAAGAACACTCAAAACTCACGGAAGACAACCTCTCCCAGTAAGTTTATGTTAAATAAATAGACTTACTAAACATCCTGGGAAAATAAGAAGAAAAATTATTTCTATACTAAACTTTAAGCTCCGTAAGAAGAGATCAAGTTTTGTTTTACTCAACATTGTATGTCCACTGCCTAGCATATTACCTGACATATAACAGACATTCAATAAATGAATAAAGTCAAAATCAGCTAATTTGTACAAAAAAAAAAATCCAAGGTAATGTTTACTCATAAACCACAATTTCTTCAACTGTAAAATGAGTATGAAGTTAGAGGCTTTTTCATTATATCTAGATGAATTCCATCCTGAATCAACCTTATCTGATAAAGAAGGGTTCAAGTAGCTTGCAGTACACGTCTATCTGTTGGCACTTAACAAAGGCACATTTTTAGAGCACTTCTCTGGTATTCAAGATTAACTAAATCACTGGCCAATGACTGTTTTTCTCTCTAAAGTCCTTGGTCTTTAATAACTAAGAGCCATGAGCACCACAGAACCTGCCGACATGTGATGTCTCCCTCGGACACCCAGCTTTAAAATTTCTCTCTTTTGTACTCTTTCCCTTTATTTCTCAGACCAGCTGACGCTTAGGAAAATAGAAAAGAACCCACGTTGAGTATCAGGGGTGGGGTTTCGCCCAATATCTGGCACCCACATGGTCTTTCTTTTTTCCTAAGTGCATGTGGGAACCCGATTCCCTTTGGTAGGTGCAGAGAAACATCATCGGTTTGGTCCACAGATATGCATGTTCAACTCCCTGATGACTGGTGAGTAGTCTGTGTATGGTCCGGGTTAACTATGGGTCACACGGAGTATAAAAATTATACTTACCTCTTCTATATTAAACTCCGGTTAAGACAGCGAATGGTTCAAGTGCCTATGGAAAATAACTAAGCGCCATTTCGGGCACTCATACCATAGAATTAACACAAACACACATATATTCTTTAAACAGGAAAGAGAACCATCTTCTTTGTTCTTTCAAGAACAAAACTAAAAAGAAACACACACACACACAAAAACAAAATAACATCCTAATCTTGCTGACTACAAAGCTAAACGAAATCTGAGAACCGATATAGAGCACTGATCTTAACAGAACTTATGTACTTGAAGGCAACAAAAATTAGAATGATTGCAATCCATGTACTATGACTTACATATTAATAACTTTGGGAAATTAACCATTCTCAAAACTTCAGTTTACTGGGCTACAAAATGAGATTAGTAATACAGGTTGAGTATCCTTAACCCAAAAATCAAAATCCAAAATACAAAACTTTTTGAACATCAAAATGGCATTCAAAAGGATATGCTCACTGGAGCATTTTGGATTTGGGATTTTCAGATTAGGCAGGCTTGCTGAACCAGTAAGTATAACGCAAATATTCCAAAATCCAAAAAATAAAATCCAAAATCTGAAGTACTTCTGGTCCTAAGCATTTTAAATAGGGGATACTCAACCTGTAGTATCTACAGCTCTTAAGGTTTTCATGAAGATTTAATAAGACAGCGCTAGCAAAGTGGTTTTGCACAGTATTTAGTACATTAACATCCACACATATTAACTATTTTTTCAATTTCCTTTATATATACAATTCCTTATGAGAAAAGAGTCGGGGGTTTTCTTTTTAAGCTGCATCTGCCTACAATACTCATCTTGAAACCACTTTCTCAAAAATTCTAAGATTAACACTAGTTTCATGACAACATATATAAAATAGCAGTTCAAAGAATAATTTATCATGTTCCGAGTTTTGGGGACCTTACTATGATGGTTAATTTGATTTTTTAATTATTTAGTTGACAATAATATATGTTTATGGTGTACAACATGTTTTGAAATATGTATACACTGTGGAATGGCTAAATCAAATTAATTAACATGCATGCATTAACTCACATCAACTTTTCTGTCGTGAGAGATGGTTCATTTTATATATCAACTTGGCTAGGCCATGATGCCCCAATATGTGGTCAAACACAAGTCTAAATGCTGCTGTGAAAGTATTTTTTAAATAATTAACATTTAAACCAAAAGACTTGAGTAAAAAAGATCACTCTCCATGATGTGGGTCAGCCACAACCAATTAGGTAAAGCTCTTCAGAGACAAAAATGGAGGTCCCCTGAATAAGAGAAATTCTGCTTCCAAAATGCCTTTGGACTCAAACTGCAACATCAAATCTTCCCTACGTCTCCAGCCTGCCATCCTACCCTGCAGATTTTGGGCTTGCCAGCCAGTCTCCACAATCACGTAAGCCAACTCCTTAAAATCAATCAATCAATTTCTCCCTCTCTCTCTCTCTCTCTCTCTCTCTCTCTCTCTCTCTCTCTCGCTATAAATACACACACACACACACACGCGCGCGCGCGCGCGCACACACACACACACACACAGTCTATTGGTTCTGTTTCTCCAGAGAACCCTGCAAACTCAGATAAGTTTGTTAATAGCTTTATTACTAACACAAGATTAATATTACTAACAGGTGAAAAAATCTGAAAGCAAGGAAAGTAATGCAAATACACCATGAAAGAAATAACCATCAAGATAATAATGGAGAGGGTTCCAAAATCCCTAAGTAAGAATTACTGTATGCCAGAAATTTTATATTTATGACTTAATTAAAAGAGTCACTGATTCAATACGGCAGACTTTGTACATCTTTATTTCTCTCCCCATCCCCAAATCCCATTAAAATGAGAAGGAATAGAAGGTAAAAACCTGTAACAACAAAATGAATAAAGAGAAGACCAAAAGCAAATGAAAGATTTAAATACATTTCTAGGAGATGAAGAGAAAACTGAATAGAAAAGATAACTAAAACAGAGCACAAAAAAGTCACAGCCCAGAGTCCAAAGAAGCTGAGGCTTAAGAGGCTGTGAACAACCTTGTCCAACAAACTTTTAGAACCTCTAAAAATGAAATGATAGATAGCGTAAGTAGTGAGCTGGGCTAGACATTAAGGATTAACTGAAAGCCTTAATACTGAGAGGTCAACCTCATCTCCTCCCCCACCTGAATACCCAGCAAGGCCTACAACCAAGCACTGAACCCAAAGTAAGAGAAAGTATTTTCTTAACCCTGAACTTAAATTGAATGAACTGAAGGAAATAGGACAGTTATCACCTAATGATAAGGTACTTCTTACCCTGGTTCCCCAAAATAACCTTAGGCTATCTATCTAAAGCCTACTTATCCCACAGCAAAACATGACTAGACTTCCTATTAATTGTAAACATTAACAACCAACGAAAAACAATCTGACCTTTGGGGAAAGCATGCAGTACTACAAGAAAGATCAAAATAAACAAATACAAAAATTAATTCAGACTATATCTAAAGAGACACTTATTCAGTTGACCCTTGAACAACATAGGTTTGAACTGTGCAGTTCCACTTATATATCAATTTTCTTCTATCTCTGCCACCCGTGCAACAGTAAGACTAGCCACTAGCCCCTCTTCCTCCTCCTCAACCTACTCAACATGAAGATGAGGGTGAAGACTTTTTTAATGATCTACTTCCACTTAATGAATACATACTCTCTTTTTGATGATTGTCTTAATATTTCTCTAGTGTACTTTATTGTAAGAATACAGTATATAATACACATAACATATAATATACAAAATATGTGTTAATCAGCTGCTTCTGCTATCAGTAAGGCTTCCAGTCAACATAGGCTATTAGTAGTTAAGTTTGGAGAAAGATAAAAGTTATATATGAATTTCTGAATGCAAAGAATGGAGGTTCTGTACCCCTAAATCCCACATTATTCAAAAGTCTACTGTATATCCCTGTGAGAATAGACTACTACCAAAAACATGGAATAAAGAGGACACATGAAAGATTTCTTAGAAACAGTAAAATATTTGTCAAAATGAAAATTCAAAGAGGTAGAAAATATGGCAATAAATATCTAGAAAGATATAAAGCAAAATGTTGGAAAGATGCAAGAAATAGGTAAAAAGCACCAGCCAACATCTGTCTTCCAGGAGTTTGCAGAGAAAACACAAGAAAAGTTCCCAGAGTTTAAGAGAACACGCTCCAAATTGAAAAGGCCCACCAAGTGCCCAGGAAAATAAATGAAAGGCTAATGCAGATATATCACTGCAATTTCAGAACATCAAAAGGTAAAGAGAAGATCCTAAAGCTGGGTTGGAGGAAAGGTAACCTAACAATGCAGCAAGCCTTATGTAAGTATCAGGCAACAGAGCAGCAACATTAAATGCTAGAAGGCTAAGAAACAACGAGATAAAATTTGAAGGAAAAGTAACATTCAACTTTGGATTCTATGTAAAAGCAAATCATTAGTCAAGTATGAGGGTATTAGAGGGTATTAGAAAATTACCAAGGACTTCAACAAAGAAAGAGGGTATAGATAAAAAAAAAAAAAGAAGATGGAATACAGGGAAATAATAGCTCTAATTAAGGAGAGCAGTAAAGCTCAGAGATAGAAGATAATATAACATGCCTAGAAAATCACAAACCCAGACAGGGGGCTCTGGGCAACAGATCTCCAGGGGAAAAATGAATTCAATAGACAAATAGTAGGCTCAAAATCTTGGAAAACAAAGTCTCTTGGAACAGCACAAAAATGCAAGTTTATACACGCTATACACACACACATACAAACACACAGTCAGCAACTGTACTAGAATAAAAACTGTACTAGTCGTGGTCCAAGGTGTCTTGATTTTTTTAAGGGTTTCAGGAATAACAATGGAACAAATTTAAGCAACAGAAGAAGAAACAAAAACTATCAGAGATACAGTAATGAAGATTGATTTTATTTCACATTTTAAGTTAAAAAGGCAAAAAAATTAGTCAATGCAAAGTACCACTAAGATGTATTCAGTTTTATATTATGTCAAGCTAAGGAAAGCAAAAATAAATGGAAGCAAATAGAATTAAAACAGAAAAGCCACAGAATATGCAAAATAAAGACTTCAACTGTTCCCTACTCTGGATTTTCTGAATTTATAAAGTGATATTTTAGTATTTACATTAAAAGATATATATGTTTTATCTCTGAGTTCAATTGTTATTTTTGTTTTAAGGATGGCTGCAGCAATGACTATGGAAAAATAATCTGAAAAGAACAGCACAGTCCATTAGAAATGTCTAAAGCAGAGCCGGGCATGGTGGTTCATGCCTATAATCACAGAATGGCTTGAGCCCATGAGTTCCAGACCAGCCCGGGCAACATAGCAAAACCCCAACACTGCAATAAAAAGAAAAAGAAAAAGAAGAAACATCTATACAGAAGAGCAGTCTATAACCCAGAAAAAGCGTAAGAAATAAAATGACAAGAAACAAACTGAACTAAGAGCAATTAAAGCTACTTACATAAATGTAGTAGTTATCACCATGCTTTTAAGCTATATTGCATATAATTTAAAGAAGCTATGAAATACATAAAGCCAACCAATAGAACTTAGAACTAAAGTGAACACAAAAAATAATTTGTATTTCTTTTTATAAAAAGAAATAACAGTTTCATGGATAATTTAGGTTGGAAAAGACCTAAAAAGGTCACCTAAAGCCAGGCACAGTGGCACACGCCTGAAATCCCAGCACTTTGGGGAGCCAAGGTGGGCGGCTCACCTGAGTTCAGGAGTTCGAGACCAGCCTGAGCAACATGGTGAAACCCTGTCTCTACAAAAAATACAAAAACAGGCCGAGCGTGGTGGCTCACACCTGTAATCCCAGTACTTTGGGAAGCCGAGGCAGGTGGATCACCTGAGGTCAGGAGTTCAAGACCGGCGTGATCAACATGGAGAAACCCCATCTCTACTAAAAATACCAAACATTAGCCAGGCATGGTGGCGGGTATGGTGGTGGGCGCCTGTAACCCTAGCTACTTAGGAGGCTGAGGCAGAAGAATTGCTTGAACCCACAAGGTAGAGGCTGCAGTGAGCTGAGATCACGCCATTGCACTCCAGCCTGAGCAACAAGAGCGAAACTCTGTCTCAAAAAAAAAAAAAAAAAAAAATCAGCAGGGTGTGGTGGCACGCACCTGTAGTCCCAACAACTAGGCAGGCTGAGTTGAGAAGATCACTTGAGCCTGGGAGGTTGAGGTTGCAGTGAGCTGAAATTGTACCACTGCACTCCAGCCTGGGCAACACAGTGAGACCTTGTCTCAAAAACAAAACAAAACAAAAAAGAGATCACCTAATACAAATAACTATCTGATGCCTGAATCCCCAGTGAAACACCTCAGTCAAAGGGTCATAACCAGCAAAAGCAAAAATCCTATATGCCCAGCAAGGGAACCTATTATTCCATTTTGGAGAACCACAAGTTCCTCCTTTTAGCCACTTAAACTCTGCCTCCCTCTAACTGCTACCTAAGGGACCTAGGTCTTTCCCTTTTATTCATAAAAAAGTCAAATCTCTTGTCAATATGATAAACTGTCAAATATCTATGGCAGCTACCAGGTCATACTCTTTTGATCTTTCAGCATTTCCTCTTCTTCCCTAAGTTACAGCTCTAATTCTATAAAGTACTTACCTCTCTTTTATCTTTTGCTCTCTTCAAAACATACTCCACGTTCAACTGAACCCCTCTACGTAAAACTCAAAATGATATTTAATCTTAATAATCAATCTTATAGAAATTTTTATTCTTAAAGGGTAAGCATGTGCTTACAAGGCTCATCAGTTCATCTTGTTTAACATTTAATTAAAAGTACATACTTTGTCTTAACCAATGTATTTCCATCTCATCTGCATGGCTACACATACTAAATTTGTATTTTTCATGTTAAACATGATTCTCTCTGTAAAAATAAATCTCCCATCAAAGAAAAGCCCAGGACCCAGTCTTCACTGCAGAATTCTACCAAACATTTAAAGAAATACCAATTCTCAAACTATTCCAGAAAATTGAAGAGGAGGGAATTCTTCTTCCTAACTCATTCTGTGTGGCTAACATTACCCTGATACTAAAACCAGACAAAAACACATCAAAAAAAGAAAATTAGAGGCCAATATCCCTGATTAATAGAAATGCAAAAATCCTAGCAAACTGAATCCAGCAGCACATTAAAAAGATCACTCACCATGATCAGGTAGCATTTATCCCAGGAATGCAAGAATGGTTTAACATATGAAATCAATAAATACGATACATCACATCAACAGAATGAAGAACAAAAACAATATGATCATCTCAATAGACACAGGAAAAGCAAGTGATAAAATTCAACATCCCTTCACAATAAAAACTCTCAGCAAGTTAGGTATAGGAGAAACATATCTCAACACAATACAGGAACGACAAACCACAGTCAACATCATACTAAGTTGAGGAAAGTTGAAAGTTTTTCCTCTAACATCTGAAAGAAGACAAGGATGCCCATTTCCATTCAACACAGTACTGGAAGTCCTAGCCCAAGCAATTAAGCAGGAGGAAAAAAATAAAAATAAAGGACATCCAAACTGGAAAGGAAGAAATTAAACTGTTTATCTGCACTGTTAGAACTTAAAAACAAATTCATTAAACTTGCGGGATACAAAATATAACATACAAAAGTCAGCGGCGTTTCTATATACCAAAATAAACTAGTGGGAAAAAAAAATCAAGAAAGCAATCCTACTCACCAAAAAATGTAGAACACGTTGGTATAAATTTAACCAAGAGGTTAAAGATCTCTGCAAGGATGACTACAAAAAAACTAATAACAGAAATTAAAGAGAACACACACCAAAAAATAGAAAGACATCCAATGTTCGTGGTTAGAAGAATTAATATTGTGAAAATGACCATATTACCTACCAAAAGCAGTGTATAGATTCAATACAATGCCTACCAAAATACCAAAATACATTCTTTACAGAAATGGAAAAAGACAATCCACAAAACCACACACACAAAAAAAAATACACAGAAGCACCAAAAAAAAAAAAAAAAAAAAAAACCACTAAATAGCTGACGTAATCCTGAGCAAAAAAAAATAAAGCTGGAGTTATCATACTACTAGACTTCAAAATATACTACAACGCTATGATAACCAATACAGCATGGTACTGGCCTAAGAGCAGACACGCAGACCAATGGAACAGAATAAGAAACCCAGAAATGAATCCACATATTTATAACCAACTGATTTTCAACAAAGGCACCAAAACAATCATTTGGGAAGGAATAATCTCTTCAATAAATGGTGCTGGGAAAACTGGATATCTATGTGCAGAAAAATGAAACTAACCCCCATCTCTCTCCATATACAAAAACCAACTCAAAATGGATTAAAGACTTAAATGTAAGATCCAAAACTAAGAAACTACTAGAAGAAAATGGTGGAAATGCTTTAGGACACTGGTCTGTGCAAAGATTTTATGGAAACCTCAAAAGCACAGGCAATAAAAGCAGAAGCAGACAATTGGGATTAGATTAAACTAAAAAGCTCTGGACAGAAAAGGAACCAATAAACAGAGTGAAGAGAAACCTATAGAATGGGAGAAAATATTTGCAACTGACCCATCCAACAAGGGATCAATATCCAGAATATATAAAGAATTCAAACAACAACAACAAAAGCAATCCAATTTTTTAAATGGGCAAATAAGCTGAATAAACATCTTTCAAAATAGACATACAAATGACTAACAGGCATATGAAGAAAATGCTCAACATTACTAATCATCTGGGAAATGCCAATCAAAATTACAATGAGATATCATCTCAACCCATTTAGAATGGCTATTATCAAAAAGATAAAAAATAATAAACACTGGCAAGAATGTGGAGAAAGGGGAACTCTTACACACTCCTGGAGGGAATGTAAATCAGTACTGTCATTATGGAAAACAGTATGGAAGTTCCTCAAAAAACTAAGAACTACCATATGACCTAGCAATCCCACCACTGGACATAAATAGCTAAAGGAAAAGAAATCAGTATCTTTGCACTCCCATGTTTATTGCAGCACTATTCACAATAGCCAAAATACGAAATTGACCTAAGTGTCTACCAACAGGTGGATGAATAAGAAAATGTCATATATATACACAATGGAATACTAACTATTGAAAAAGAACAAAATTCTGTCATTTATTGGAACACAGATGAGCTTGTAGGACATTAGGTGAAATAAGCCTGGCACAGAAATATAAATACTACATGCTCTCAGTCATATATAGCAGCAAAAGAGTTGAGCTCAAAGAAGTAGACAGTACAACAGTGATTACTAGAGTTGGGGAAGGGGAAGGAGCAGGAGGACTAGCCAAAAGTTTGTTAACAGATACAAAATCACAACTAGGTAGGGCACAGTGGCACACACCTGTAATCCCAGCACTTTGGGAGGCCAAGGCGGGCAGATCACTTGCGTTCAGGAGTTCAAGATCAGCCTGGTCAACATGGTGCAACCCTGTCTCTACCAAAAATACAAAAACTAGCTGGGCATGGTGACAGGCCCCCGTAATCCCGGCTACTCAGGAGGCTGAGGCAAGAGAATCACTTGAACCCGGGAGGTGGAGGTTGTATTGAGCCAAGATAGGCCCCCTGCACTCCAGTCTGGATGACAGAGAAAAACTCCATCTCAAAAAGAAGGAAAAAAAAGAAAAATTTACAGCTAGATAGGAGGAATAAACTCTAGTACTCTATTAACACTACAGGGTAACTATAATTAACAATTTATTGTGCATTTCCAAATAGCTAGAAAGGCAGCTTTTGAATGTTCGTAACACAAAGAAATGACAAATATTTGAGGTGATAAATATGCAAATTAACCTAATTTGATCATTACACATTGTACACATGCATAAAAATATCACTGTACCCCACAAATATGTACAATTATGTGTCAAAAACAATTTTTTAAAACTCGATTCTCAAAAATAAGTTATTAGTGTAAAAGGTTCATTGAAGCACAGAAGCTTTAAAAAAAATCAACAAGTACTAATAATAAACAAAAACAGTGAGAAGACTCCAGTGCAGATATAGAATGAACTTATATGTGTACCTGGATTCAGAGATGTAATTAGTATGCACAAATAGCCCCACCAACCCCCAAGAAAGCAAAAATAGGGAGTAAAATAATAAATATCTAAAAACTGAATTTTACTAGACCAGAGAGCCACTATGTTTAGTTCAATGTCCTGTCTAACTGAAAATGCTGTCCAAGAGAAACATGAAGCCATAAAACCCAAAACTTTTTACACAAATCTCAGTGACACACTGGTACACCAAACCTTTTTTTCCAGAACAAGTGCAATATAATTTTTCCAATATTACATAGATGAATTCTGTCTAGTGATAAACGAGCCTCAAACTAGGTATGATTAAAAGTTTAAAATTCATATGACAAAAAAGGGACTAAATCACACTATTACTGATAGTTTTACTAATTGTAAAACTAGTCTTAACATGTATTACAACTATTACAACACTTTGCTTGAAAGGAAAGCAGTGCAAGCTAAAATTATATTAAACAACATTGATGTCATATAATATCAATGTCATTTATGATAGGAAAGCAACACATGATGTAAGCAGGTGTTTTCCTTTAGTTGAAAAAATACTCAATTACACAATATGAATCAACTCTTCCCAAATATTTGGGATATCTGTAAGAGTTCAATGACTTTTTAATTTGCTTAACCTCCAAAAACCATATGATAGTAGAGAATTTTTTTTTAATTAAAAGAATGATGATTTTGCTAGCCATAATGCAGCCTTGAAAAGACATCTTGGTTTCACTGAAGGATGCAGTAGCTACAAGTAGTAACCTACAGTAGCAGATAAAAGTGCTATTTGAATGAAAGGCTGCTCTAAACACTCATGTTTCTACAGTATGTCTGTTTTGTTGGTCTTAAAACAATGTTGAATTACATTATAAAAACTAAAGACATCAACTTACAGTCACTGAACATTTATTTTCAATATACCATATCAAGAAATGGATTGTAAACACAAGATTGTTCCACACTTATGAATCACAGCTGTCAATGTAAAAAGGGAACACGTTTGTAAAATGAGAGACAAAATAAACATTTCTTCATAAAACTGATGCTAGTAAACACCATTGCAGTGATTTTGAATACACTCCTCAAGTGGTATATATACACAGTATATTCAGTATCTCAAACCTATTACTTGGGAAAATATTGTGCTGCTCACTCACTAGAGGTTAAAAAAGTGTAATAATGGGCACATCTAAAAACCATAAGCAAACACTACACTTAGAGATGAAGTAATACTTGACACAGTCAAAAGCATTCAAAGAAGAATGCTGGCTGCTTTCTCTCAAAACGAAACAATTGGCACCCCAACTTTTGTGTATCCAACAGAGCATTAAATGTAATTTTCTATGTTTCTTATTTTTATAATTTTCTAAAACTACGATTTTTTTGAGACAGCTGAAATACAATCCAAATCACTATGTCAACAACAAAAACACTGGTCCGAAACCAACTTGGTTCACCATAACAGAAAAGATGATGTAGCAATTATTTTGGTAGCTAATTTTAGCACTAAGGTTACAAAACAGCCACGATCTATAGCTTTCACTGGTCTAAGGAATATAAACAGGATTATTTCCCTGCTTAGCTTCAATGAAAACAGCTAGTAAAAGCCTATAGTGCCAGGAACAACAATCTGGGCAAGAACTATGTTGTTTTTATTTAAAAACAGCTGAAGTTACTGAAAGTTACTGTCCACACAGGGTTTTCATCAATAATTACAGTAAGATTTCCCAGGCCAAGCACAGTGGCTCAAGCCTGTAATCCCAGCACTCTGTGAGACAGAGGCCGGAGGATGGCTTGAGGCCAGGAGTTAGAGATCACCCCGGGCAATATAACAAGACCCTGTCTCTACCAAAATAAATAAATAAAAAAATAAATAAATAAATAAGATTTCTTCTTTGCAATTATCTCAAATCTAACAAAAAGTTAAAATTTTTTTCAAAAATGTTTTCCATTTTGCTTTCAGAAAATGTGTGGGCCTTTTACTGACCTAAATATCCCAAAAGAACTTTGAAATCAAGATAAATCCCCTGCTAGATGGCACAATGAAATTTAAACAATCTTAAACAGAAAAGCCTTATTAAGTTTCCCCCACATATTTCCTTACATATCTTTAAAACATACACACTACACATATATCAATGTAAACATTCTGCTACATAATCAAAGATAAATAATTGTAGTAAACAAATTTTAATATCAGAAAATTTAGGAAGTAATTTAAGTTCCTAAATTTAAAAGTTTATTTAAAAGATAACAGAATCATAAACAAATAATAAATCATAACTCAAAAAATTTCTATGTACTTACAAACGTGCTCTAAGTCTTCTATTAGCAAAAGAGATGTATAACAAAACTGAAAAGATTTTTCACATTAATAAAAACTTTTCATATCAACAGAAATCAATTTTAAAAAAAGGACAGGAAGTAAGAATACAAGTATTACTGTAGAACTGGAATTTTATAAGCAAAAAAGTCTAACAAGATGACACATGTGTCAGTTCCACATCCAATGTAACACCCTTGAAGGTAACTGGAGTTCCAGCAAGAACCATGTTAATATTAAATAAATGATTTTCCTGAATTTGGACTAAACTAGGAAACAGTGACTATACAACTAAACACTGTCAAAGGTGCTTAACAATAAAGATAATTAGAGCTACTATACTGACACAAGCACCAAAGTAAAAAATTGAACAATGCATACATAAAACAAAATTTTAAAAGCTTTAAAACATTTAGAATACAACAACAGAACAATGTAAACCTAAGTAATAACACAATACAATATAAATAATTCAGAGATACACTATTAGCAAGCAATTCAAAAGACCTCAGTTTTAAGGAGTTGTTAAAATGAAGCTTCCTAGTAGCCAGCGTTGAGGTCTTAAGGCAGAGTAACCCGACAAACTTATGGGTGAACAGCAGACCACCTATTCCCAACTTTAAGTATTGCTATATTAAATTTAAAATATACATAGAAAATGTTTTTAAAAATGAAAAATATGCTGAACAAACTGTACAGGAGAAAATGTCTAGTCAACGAAAAACAAACCAACATCACATAAATCTGAGAACTATTTACTCTAGGGAATGGTGAGGGAAAACCTTACTTTTCCATGGGAAGCTGATTTTACCTTTACCTATAATTTTACTCACAGAATAGCTACTAATAATTGCCACAACGTTTACAGTAATATTTTCTCTGCTTTATAAAAGAAAAACTGTTTTTTTATACATTAACATGACAAAGTAATTTCTTATTAAGAATAGTTTAGCCTTACAGAAAAGTAGTTACTTCAACTATAGACCCTTTTCTGTCCAACAGAAATATAATGTAAGACACATACGTAATTTTAAATTTTCAAGTAGTCACTTTTTAAAAGGCAAAAAAACCAAAACAAGTGACATAAATTTTAAACACAAATATCCAAAATATCACCTCAGCACATAAGCAACATTAAAAAATTGAAGAAATTTTTTTTAACTTTTTTTCATACTGAGTCTTCAAAATCTAATGTGCATTTTATAGCACATCTCAATTAAGACCAGACTCATTGCAAGTGATCAATAGTTACATGTGGCTAGTGTTTACTGTCCAGAGCAGCAGAGGTATAGAGTTCTTTCTCTGGTTTTAAGATACATGCAAAAAATACCAAAGGAGGTGAAATGGGAGCAAACAATGTAAATATTTCAGGGGCTGGGACGTATGCTGAGAAAGGTCAATTCAGCCATCCCCCCTGACTCCAGCAGGCCTAAGGTGACCACATGTTTCAATTTGCCGGGCAATCCCTATTTATTCAAGAGTCCCAATTTATACCTGTTGTCATGATGTAATTATTAAAGTACTCGCTGTAACTCTAAAAAGTGTACCATACTGGATAATAAATTATATGGTCACCCTACCTATATCCATAATATCCTTGAGGATAACTCCACACTCCTTGGAAGAAAATTTAAATTCTAATTCTGATGCCTGGAAAAGAAGCTCTAAATTCAAAGGAAAGAACCCTAAATTTACTACTACCCTCCTCATTAAAAAAAAAAAAAAAAAGAAAAAAAGAAAAAAAGAAAAAAGAAAAAGCTGCTGAAAATTTATTTTAAATTGCAGACTAAAAAAAAAAAAAAAGTAAGAATTACCTGTTGAACAAGGCATCTGGAAATTGGGATCATTGCTATCCAAAACAGGCAAACAGAACTGGTTACTTGCAGATCCTAGCATAGGATCCTTATCGCTGAGCATGTTCTTCAGCGAGTCCTCTAAGACATTTTGACTTGCACTAAAATCCTCACAGACTTCATTCTCCAGGTTGGATCCTAGAAATAGGGCATCATCTAAGTGTTCAGTAGGAATTAAATGATTAAATGTATCAACTATATCCATGAAGACTTCTGTGTGTCTTTCAGCCCTATAGAAAGACAAAAAAAATACCATAAGAAATAAAGCTATCAATTGAAAATCACCTAATACCAAATTATTTTAATAGTTTTGAGTCTAAGAACACACTTAAGGTATTTCTGAATTGTTGTTTAAAAAAAATCCTCACTTGTTTTTAGAATATACATTTGGAAATGTAGAACAAATCTTTACTAATGTTTCTTCATCATGCATGTAGTATATCATTTTACCAGAAATTCTACTAAATGTTTACTCAGTTCATTATTTTTAGAAAAAAAACTATGTATATAGTCCATTAACTTGACACATAAGAAAGAATTACAAGGCTTAAAGCATAAAAACAATTGATTTTAACCACAACCTTTTCACAAATTAAGCATCAGACACTGCTTTTACAATAAGTCCACATAAAAGAGCTAAAATCAAGTAGTTTAAATTTTTATCCCATACCTATTAAAACCATAAAGTGGCCTTGCTTTATTTACAAAGTATTAAAATTATTTAAAGAAAGGTAATACATATAGACAAAGGGCTTTTATTGTGGGGGTAGGGGCGGAAAATGAAAAAGAAACTATTAACCCAACAAATCAAAACTTAAAAAACTACACACGCACACAAAGATGTGCACAAATACACCTTTTTTCAAGGTCCCCTTTTAGGAGAAAAACAAGATAAATGACACAAAGACAATCTACATCATGTATTTAGATTTATTTTAGTTATGTGTGGTCTATACAAGTATCAAGTTAGTCTCCCATTTGAACTGTACCTACATTGCTCAGCAAAAGTCATTTCAAAGCTCTACAGGAGCCTCAATTATGAAAAGTTAAACCAATTAAGTTGAACTAGTTTGAGAGAAAACTGAATCAACATATTTTAGAGGGTAGAAAGTCAACCAAAAAAAACTAATATTAATTTAACCAAAAAATTCCACTGATTAACCTATAACATCTTGGGCTCCTTAATTCCAAGAGTTTTGAGATTAGCTCCAAATCTAACAAAATTTCCTCAAACTAGTCTTGAATTCTCTCCCCCTACAAAACTGAGGGAAGAATTTCAGATACATGCTACTGGTTATATATGTCATACTGTACTAAAAATTTTACCAACATTTATATAATTTAAGCCCCAATAATAAATAGGGTCTATTATCATCCTTGCATTATTTTAAAAAATGCACTTGAATAATTTAAATGTCTTCCCCAAAGTCACAAAACAGAGCCAAAATTCTAGCCTAGGTTTCAAGCTCCACAGCCCATACCCATTAGTGTTACCCTTTCACACTGAGCTAAGGGCTGAGATGATCTGACTTATTAAAGGCTCTCTAAAAACAATTTTCCTGCCAGGTCCAGTGGCTCATGGCTGTATTCCTAGCACTTTGGGAGGTGGGCAGATCACTACAGCCCAGGAGTTGGAGACCAGCCTACGCAACAAGGCGAAATCCCATCTCTACAAAAATTAGCCAGGTGTGGTGGCGCGTGCCTGTAGTCCCAGTTTCTTGGGCGGCTGAGTTGGGAGGATCATTTGAGTACCGGACGCGGAGGCTGCAGCAAAATCAAGCCACTGCACTCCAGCCTGGTAACGAAAGAGCCCGACTCTGTGTCAAAAAACAAACAAACAAACAAAATCCAAAAAAAAGATGAATTGCAAAAGGGAACGTGGATACCTGAGAGATGACGGAAATGTCCTAAATCTTGATTGCAATAATGGTTTCAGAAATCTGTTCATTTTTAACAAATGCATTTATTATACCTCAATTAAAAAAAAAGAAAAAAAAAGAAAAATTTCCTGTCTCACAAAAGTTAATGCCCTTCTAAGTAGAAGAGTTTCGGTATCTCTTCTCATTTTTTTCCATTTATTTACATTGAAATGTTAATAAAGCACTGAAAGAAAATGCTAACTACAGACTTGCTGCTTATTTTACATGCATTTTCTCAACTGACAGAAAACTGTAGCTAGCAATGCTGAAGAAATCTCAGGACAAGTTCCTTTAAGAATTCCCTACCACACTATATGATCTCAGCGCCAAAGAAAGTCTCAATTATCATACATCACCAATACTTCCGCCTTATATGTTTTCAGGTTCCAAAAAAAATTTTAGTATATTAAATTCTGGTAATTAAAAATAATTTATGAAAATATTTACTAAATGTTTACAAAATTAAGTAGAACTACCAATGAATTCATTTATCTGAATGTGCTGGAATCCAGTACTGCAAGCCAAAGCCACCTCCACTTCAGAGAGTTGCATCCCAATTAGTAATCTTTTTTCTCAGATCAATCAAAAAGAAAAAAGGTAGTTTCAGCTCTAGAAACAAATGGCTAACTTTCCTTCAAAAAAATGATATGCTGAATCTACTGAAAAAGTAAATGCACTTGTTACCACAGCAACATGAGGCTAGCAAATTCTGCAAACTTCCTATGAGGTCTTCCTATTGTACCAATTATACGCTGTGAGCTTTCAAGTGATGGGAACATTCACAACATTCAGAAGTTATGGTCACAAAGCTCAAGATCACACAGCTATAATGAAGACCAGGCCATTATAACTAGTCATCAACAAGCAATTTTTTTGTTTGTTTTCAATAATACTGCTATGAGTGAAACCATCCCAAAACCCTTTCATGGCTTCAGAGCCTGTAACGTATTTCTTGAAGATCAATTTTTTTTAAATAAAGCATATTGTAAATAAAATGGGTCAAGCTTTCCAGTATTGTTTTTAAGTCAAAACTATTACGACTTATAAAGTATGTTTCCCCGGATTGAAACAGGCATTATCAGGAAAAAGGTTTCCACAGTTACAAGTGGAGACAGACTGAAGTTACATTTCTTTAACGATACTGTTTATTCATCAAATGTTTATTAAGCAGCTACCATTGTGTGAGACACGTTTAGTAGGCTAATGAAAATGGGAATATTCTAAGAACATAGTAATAAAGCGTTATCACATTTGTGAGTCCAAAGAAGACAATTTCCACAGGACAAATCATAATCCTAGTGTTTCGTGGGACACGTTTTAAGAAAAATTATTATAAATGAGTGAGAATAATTTTTCTTACGTGGTTCCAACTGGCTCTGGAGGTAATTCCAAAAAGAAAATGCCAAAAATGAACAGTATGTAGCCATCCAAAAGAACTCCCTTGAAAGTAACATTTATTGGAGATATAATTCATTTTTAAAAATCAGTTTCAGATATAAAGTGATCAGTCTCAAAAATAAAGTAACTCTAATGCTAAATAAGCAAACAAATTAGCCAAATGTAGAAATATTTACTCACTTGTAATGGATACACTAATCTACTAAACGCAATGTGGTACCCTGGATTAGATCATGGAACAGAAAAGGGACAGTAGCAAAAAAAACTGGTAAAATCAGAATAAAGTCTGTAATTTAGTTAACAGTAATACACCAATAATAATAATATCTGTTCTGATAAAGGCACTAGCTTTATGTCAGATGTTAATAATCAGGGAAACTAGATAAGAAACACTACACACCCTTTGCAGCTTTTCTATAAATATAAAATTATTACAAAATAAAGTCTTAAAAAAACTAAGAACATTCTGGGATACCTAGTAATGTGGCTAACAAAGACAATTGGATCTAATTAAGGGGGGAAATTAGGAGCCAATTTAGTATCTTTGTTAATTAAACAAATTGTCTAATTTAAACAAATCTCTGTTTCTTAACACTAAAATTCTACTTAAATGCTCCCCTATATTTGGCATTCTAAATTTAATAAAACATAATAAGCCTATATAGGGTGAATTTTAAATGGCTAATGTTATGTGTATATCCAATTAAATCAGTATTGGTAATTTGGGAATATACATGTTAAAGTCAGAAATTGTTTCTGGGTAAACTCATGTTTACAGACAACAGAATATATGCAGCTAAGTATGTAAATGAATAATCTGCATAATTCAAAATTATTCATTTACTCATACATGTATTAAGCATCTAATACAAAGCATTTTAAGTCTAGTGAAACGAACCCATCAAAAAGTCAAAGAACTCACAATTCAAAACAACATAAATATATATAAACAAATACAACACATATAAACATCACAACAAAATGCTAAGTGCCGTATTGAAGGGCTGCGAATAATATCACAGACGAAGGTAAAACTGAGGAAGCTAACAAAGGCTAGGCAGGTGATGTGTAAGCTGGATCCTAAAGATCCAGAGGATATTCCAGGCAAATGGAACACCATCTCTTAATTACAAATGGCTGAGTTTGGTCCTAATGGACTATTTATAAAGACTCAGAATACAACTAAAAATAATTAGTACTAATTTGCCAAATAAAATTTAATCTGAGTCCAAAGATATTTCCTGCTTTAAAATATGTTTCATCTGTAATTCTCAGAGAATTATACTGAAGCCAGGTTTACTTTATACTAACAAAACAGCCTAATTATTTTATAAGTGTTTCAAGTATTAATAGAATGCAAAAAGATGAGATTTAGAAAGTGTCAACAGCAAAAAAAAATTTCACTTTAGGCCAGGCACTGTGGCTTACACCTGTAATCCCAGCACTCTGGGAGGACGAGGCGGGCAGATCACCTCAGGTTAGGTTAGGAGTTCGAGACCAGCCTGACCAATATGGCGAAAACCCGTCTCTACTAAAGACAAAAAAGATTAGCTGAGCGTGGTGGAGGCTGAGGCGGGACAATAGCTTGAATCTGGGAGGCAGAGGTTGCAGTGAGCCAAGATCGCACCGTTGCACTCCAGATTGGACGACAAAAACAAAATTCCATCTCGAAAAAAAAAAATTATACTTTATGAAAACTCACTTTAAGAGCAAATTAAAATTCTCTATCCCAGCTTTTTAAAAACACCTTCAAAGTAAACCTATGAATTCTATTATTTCCTAAAACACACACACACATACACGCCTAACAATAAATCACTAAGGCTATCAAAGGCCAAAGAGGTTATGTACTAAGATGAAGTACACTCTCACGTAGTCCACATTTGTGTCTGTGGGTGTGTGTGTAGGGGGGTGGTGTGAGGGGAGCACAAATATATCAGGAGACTAGTATCTCTGACGAAAAGTTATACAGGGCAATAGTAATAGTGGTGGTGATGGGGGATTGGTCTATGATAGTAAGTGAAGGCCTCACAGCGTTCTGAAGTGAGGTAGTTACCAATGCATAAATGCTGAAGAGCAATCCAGACAAAGTCCTAGAAGTACAATGGTCTTAAAAGCAGAGCACACTTGATGCCTTCAGCCCCTGTACCATCGTTTAAATTAAGCAATTTCATCAGGCATGCTTACTAAAAACAAATTCCTAATAGGCAGTAGCAGAAGAACAAAACAACTAATAATAATAATGATAAAACAAAACTTCTTGTGCTCAAACTTCAAGACAGGCATTGTTCTACATGCTTTATATCTATAATTCTCAATCAGAGGTGAGTATGCCCATGCAGAGAATATTTGCCATGTCTAGAGACATTTTTGGTCATCACAACTGGAAAGGGTGCTATTTGCATCTAGTAAACATACTATAAAGCACTAGGACAGCCCCCCACACACACACAAAATTATCCAGCCAAAAATGTCAACAGTGCCAAGTTTAAGAAATTCTGCTCTACATTTATTCATTTAATCCTCAAAACAACCTTATATTATTATCCTGATTATATAAAAAATGAAATAAAATTAAATTAGGATCAAAGAGATTAAATGATTTGCCATAGTAGGTGACGGAGCTAAAAGTTGTTTGTTTTTATTTGTTTAAGCTATCTCCTACAGGAAAAACAGAGCTAAAATCTGAACCCAGAAAATTTCATTTAAGAGTCAATGCGCTTATGACTGCCCTATCTGTTTATAAGGTTAAATTCACTGGATGTTGACTGTGTGCAAGGCATTATGCTAAACAAATTAAATGCATCATGCCATTTAATCCTCAGAACCAAACCATTACGCAGGTACTATCATTCCCAACTTACAAGAGAGGGGCTAAATAGCAAAGTTACACCCAATATTACCAAATAAATAAGTGACAGAGCCAGGACTCAAATCTACTC
Source organism: Macaca thibetana thibetana (assembly GCF_024542745.1). Lineage (NCBI taxonomy): Eukaryota > Metazoa > Chordata > Mammalia > Primates > Cercopithecidae > Macaca > Macaca thibetana. The sequence continues at coordinate 61,150,183 of NC_065581.1, read as the reverse complement.
TGCATTACACCAAGGTCAGTTCTTAACCACTATGGTATAACAACACTGAAGATGAATCATAGGTTATCCTTCGAGGACAGAGTCAAAAATTAGTAAGTGGTTAGATCATGTGGTATGACACAATACTACAAAGTACCATTCTACAAAGCAATTCAACCTAGTCATCTACTCTACACCCCCACTTCAAATTCTGGTTCAGTTTCGTTAATTAGAATCTATTGGCAAGACATCATTAAAGAAAGCAAGGATCATAACTTCTTTTCTAAACGTATCTGGTAAAAAGAAGATATCAAGGTGTCTGCTGCACAAAGACAACTTAGACCAAAGCAGACCTAAGGCCCTAGGAAAGGATTAGAAGATGTTGAAACTGGCCAACGCAGAATTACAGTAGCCAACAGTAACAAGAATAAGTTAACTTCAAAGTTTACAACTATATTGGCATTATATCATAACTGACATTATAAGCATTAGGAATTTGAATAAACCACCAAAGTAGTGGACCTAGCTCATCATTAAAACTATAGCCTAGGTAGTAACAGCCCAAGCTAACATGTACCTGGCACACACTATATGCCAGGCCCTGGGTATCATATGCATTCTCTCATTAGTTCCTCACAGCGGCCCTGTAAGGTACGCGCAATTATTAGTCCTTTCTCTTTAGAGCAAACTGAGACCCAGATAATTACATAATTTGCCCAAGGTCACATACCCAATATTCCCACATTTGAACCCATTCCTGAGCCTACACTTTACACTCTATATAATGCACTCTACACATTAATTTTTATGCTTTTAATGTATCATTAATGAAATCTTAAAAAAATGCTAGAAACAAAAGTGACTCATCCTTCTTCCAAAATAAAGCAGGAATATGCACTTAGCCACCCTCTACACATAAAAAAAACAAAATGTTAGCCTCAGTGCATATGAACATCATTAGAGGAAAAGCAATTTATCAGCTACAAACTTTTCCATTTATTTTCAGTCTAAAACTTTATGTTTTCATGTGCCCAGCTCACATAAATTACAAGTGAATTAAAATATTAAAGTTCAGCCTTTCTGTATAACCTACCATGCTCTTCAAAACTGTCTAATAAAGTTAAATTATGCCAACAGGTTAAAACTTCTGGAAATATCTTAAAATTTTTACTCAACTATTTCTCTATATCCACTCTTCATTGTATAATAGTCATAAAATTTTAAGATACCATTAAAAATGGTCTAAATTAAACACATTACACAGGACAGTAACTGTCAGGTCCACACATAAAGCAATGCCTCATACAATGCCTTTTAAAACTCTTGATATTTCCCCCTTTAACTCTAATACACTGATTAACATCGGATGTCCATGAATCTTGTTTCCCAGTCTATATCTTTACTGAGAATAGAAACAGTTTTAGGGTCTCATGTATGTTTAATCACATCAATACTCTCAATATCTTTCCGTGTGTAATCAAAGGGCAACAATTAAAGAAAATTTTTTGACTGTGTTCTCAAAAATGCAACAGTATCATAAATGTCTAACAGTTTGCCAAGTAATTTTTATAGTTGAAAAAGTGTCTATCCTTCTGAAAAGATACTCCAGAATTCTGAGAGGGTGCTCCAAGAAGAAATAAGAGAAACATAGTCCAAGACGTACTTTTCCAGAAAAGAAAAAAATCCAGTAGCCACTTGTCAGAAACAATTCTTGAAATGCGGATGAATAAAAACTGTTAGAAATCAGCACCCCAAGAATCCTGAACTCCTTGACACTGTGTGGTGAAATAGTTATTGGTAACACACAAACCTAAACGTTGACCAAAAAATCTCATAATCTCATTAAAAAAACAGAAAAGTTATCTCCAGAAAAAACATATGTAAAAAGGATTTTATGAGAAATTTAAATGGATCTTAAGAAAGCAAAATACATCAAAAAAGCAAACACCATCCCACCATGTTAAGGAAGATAAACATCATCTATTTTAGTAACTGAAACACAGAATTGTATGTATAATTTTCATTTACCAGTTTTTCCAAATAGGCCTCATACTATGAAAAAAATCTAAGCTCTTGATTTTGCAACACTCCAAATTGTCACTTGCTGCCTCCCAACTTTTATAAGTAATACATTACATAAGTGAAAGTCAAAGACTGTCAACCTTTCCTAGGGGATTCCAATACTCAATAAAATTTAAATTTTAATAACATGGTTTGAAATGATTAAAGACAAATTCCTTTCGATTTTTCTATCTTGAAATGTGCATGTGATCAAACCAATTTTTTACCTACATTTACATAAAACACTTCTCATAGGTGACTTTTCCGATTATGCAACATATAAATATACCGTAAGATCAACATGATAAAGTTATCTGAGGTCTATCCCAACAAGAGAGAATACATAACTAATTCAGGTGTATGCAAAAGCAGTAAAATAAACTACATTTTTCTATTCTTCAATAAATGAACCTATAAATAATGTAAATAAGAGGCAAACTTTGGTCCCATCACTGGCTCATTTTTATCATTTTGACAAATCACCGGGTACAGCTATCTGAAAAAGCTTAAAATCTAAAGCTGCAATCTTTTTAAATAAAAGTAGCCGATTTCAGGACTGATTGTGTGGCTCAATCAGAGCAATCATCACTCCTAAAAGTCTCTGCCACTAAACTCTGCTACTATCTCCAGAAAATGAAGTATGTATTGTAAAATAATAACAGTGAAAATGACAATGATGATGATGAAGTAAAGAATCATTATGGTAATATATAACCAGTAAACAGATGAATGAAGAGAAAAATTAGGGGGCAAAGGTCTAAGTGATAAATAAAGTTAAAAATTACTATTTAACAATAATCTTTACACAACACCTTTTGTGCTGTGGAAAGCAGCTATAAATTCAAAAACATAAGTATACTACAATAGAAAGGTTTCTGGTTCTTTGACTTAACATGTCGCTCTATCACAAACACACATCTTTTTCTACAAATATTTTCACAGTTCCAAACATTTCATTCAGGAATCAAAAAATGAATGATTGAGGCGTAGTTTTGTTAGATTCTAAGCAATCATTTTGACAAAGGGAAGACAAGTTCCACCCCAAAATAGTAATTAAATACAACAACGTACTGTATAAGTACTCCCTATGAAGTTTACTGCACTGGTTTTTAAATTTAACTTAAGATAGTAAAGTTAGTATTTAGAGAAGGCTCAATAATTGTTCTTTTTAAATTAAATACCTCTACATGTAATGCAGATTAGGACTAGAATATTAAAGCAGTGTTGCCACTTAACATTAATCCATGAACATATTCTACGCGTGACTACTGGAAAGCACTAATAACCACCCCAATCTAAAGTCTCTAGGAATTGGCATTTAAAAGCCCAAAGACGGAAAAAGGTCACCTGACCCGGCAACACATCCTGAGGGAAAGGAGGGACACAGGACTCTGCGCGATATCAACATTCTCTCCCTTTCTACTCTCCGCACCGCCCCCGCCCCCCGTGTCAGGTGATCAGTTATTTAGCACCATTAACACGTACGTATCGACAAGTGGTTCACTAAATTACATGTATTATCGGAAGGCAAGAGTCTAGGCTTCTCATTTCAAACTAAGCAAAAGGAGTCGACAGTGTGGGTCCCGGGCACAAAAGCGCGCGTTAACTGGTGGATAAATGGAACAGCAACTCTCGTCTCCAAAAAGCAGCGGCAGGGAGCAGCCTAGCAGCCAGGGCCAGTCCCAGTTTCCCGAAACCAAGGCCCAAAGCTCCATGCTCGGGCTCCTTGAAAGGGAAGAGGCCCTAAGCCGGATCCGGGGGCCTTCGAGCAGGGCCTTCCAGGCAGCGCCCGCCGTGCCTTGGGCCTGCGCGCCCGTGCCTCAGCGGCAGCGGGGCGCACTAGCGGCAGACGGCTGGGTACCAGTGGTCGGGAGAGAGGCCGCGGTCCCGACCCTCCGCCTGGCGACCGCGTCGCTGCGACTCCCTCCCCAGCCCGCGGTCCAGATGGTCCACAGGCGGCAGAGGCGCGGCCCAGGTAGGCCGAGAACGTTGCGCAAGAGGCCGGAGAGGCGATCTCTCGGCTGCGCGGGAGAAAAGCGCGGAGAATCCGCCGCGGGAGGGGCGGAGAGGCCCGCGGAGGCGCTGTGCGTGTGGAAGGGGATGGGGGAGGGGAGGATTGCCCGTCTCCCTGGCCGCGGCCACAGCCGCAACTCACCCAGCTCCGCCAGACGAGCGCTACCACTGGCAGCAAGAGGAAGATGGTGGACGCTGCCGCCGCCGAAGAGGAGGAGGAGGGGGCCCGGTGGGTGCCGCGGAGAGGGGGTACGCGCAGGACGTCGGCGTCGCTGCCACAGCCTCTTTTCCTCCTGGGACGGAATAGCTGCTGCTGACGACACTATTTCTGGCTTCCGCGCCGCCCTCCTAATCCTCGTTGCAGCCGCCGCCGCCCTGAGCCCGAAGGTCGCTTGCCGCGTGGGGACTGTGCGACGGCGCGAGACCCCGCAGCCATCGGCGTGCGGCGGCGGCGCGGGAGCTGGAGAGGGGCCGCGTCACGTGACCCCACTGTTTACCGTTCCGGGGGCCGCGGCCTGCGTCGCTGCCGCGCCTGCGCGCTGTGGGGCCTCGAGCGCCGCGCCTCCGTGGGGCCCCGGGCTGCTGCACTCCCCGGCGCTGCCGCACCCCTCCCTGTCTTCCGAGGACGCGGCACCGCCTGCGGGCTTCTAGCTCACACCTCCGGGCCGTCGGGAGGGGCGAATCAGAGGAGCGCTTTTTCTCGATCTTAATAAGCACTAAGGCATCACAGTTAATATAATATTCATGCGCAGCTCCCCAACCCCAGGTACTTTTTATTAATTGACTGTGAGTTCAAGAATGGTAGAGTAGGATGGAGTAGATGAGCCCTCTGCCCAAATATCTGTGCTGGCTCGACACAGCAGCCTTACCATTAACTACCTCCGTTACCCTCACCCTGCATGGCTGGTCTACCTCAAGACTCAAACTGCTCCCTCCAAGAAACATTCTCGGTATCCAGTAAGCAGTCTTCAGAATATGGTCCCAGGTTTCCCTGAGGGGTCGCCAAGACCTTTCAAAAGAGCCTCCATTTCTTTGCCAGGAGCATGTGTCTAAGGCCAAATTTTCTTCCCACCCTTCAACCAAAACAGCATATAGCAGCTGATTCAATGCAGAAACAGATAAGAGAATCCAGCCATCTTCTATTAAGCCAGACATTGAGGAAATTTGCAAAAATTTTAAATATCACTCTTTTTATTAATTTGGAAAATATACTTTTCATAAATACATTATTTGTAGTAACAAATATTGTGTGGAGGTCCAGAGACAAAAAGTTTTGAGACCCACTGGTCGAGCAGACCCACTGGTCTGCTTCCACAGACACTTGAGCTAACCCCATCTCAGCCTTTAATAAGCACTGTGAAGTAATTGTTGCTTGTCAGTCACTCCAACCAAAAGGAGCTCCTTAGGGACAGAGTTTGTGGCTTTTATCTGCAGGACCATTACAGTATTCAGCCAGTGTACCTGCTGAGCACCTTACTGTGTGGTCTGCACTGTTTTAAAACCTTTACAGTACTTGTTGATTTAAGCCTTAGACCAACCGCAGCCCACATTGTAAGATTAGTGCAGGGTGGAAGAATAAGTCACAGGCATGCGGTGAAGATCTGTTCTTTCCTCTCTCTAGTCTTCTGATACTTTAAGCACTCCCAATACCAAATGCTCTTCTACAAAGGAGGTTTGGGTTGTCCTGATTCCACTGGATTCCTAGAGTTTCACCCCATGTCTTGACTAATGAATCCCTCAAGACTTTGTTTTACAATATTGTTGTAATGTGTTTTTGAGAAAGGAAAATAAAAATGAGGTGTTGTTTTTTTTTTTTAATTCTCACTTGGGATGTCTGGGATGAATTATAAAAATAAGCCTAATGTTATCTTTACTCTTCTGGTGGATCTCAGTGTGAGATTTCAAAAGGGCATTTGGAAAGAATAAAATTATTGTTATAAACAAAATCCAACCCCGAAGGAATTCAATAGAGTAGAACTTGATAAGGGAGACTACTAGCTGGAAAAATCCCTTAGAAGGGCTGAGGAAAACTTACCTTCTCAGAGAAGTTTTAGTAAATTTAAGGTAAAACAAAATGGAGATTAAAAGAAAATGTAAGAATCATAAGACTGTCACATTTACAAAGCAAAGATTTCTGATCCTAAAAAAGTCAACAAGCTTGCCATAGGCATGATGTTTTGATTCTGTTATTTTGAACCAGCCAAGCGCCCAGATTCACATTTGTCCATTAATGATCTTTGCTTTTTGCTTCCAGATGTAAACACGAACTATTTATCTTATACCCAATTCATAGAAAGGTTAGTAGAAGAACCAGCATAATAATACTGGCAACAGCTATAACTGCACACAGGACTTAATGGAAAATCAGATTGTATCAGTAACATTGAAAACTCCAGGCCGGGTGTGGTGGCTCACGCCTGTAATCCCAGCACTTTGGGAGGCCGAGATGGGCAGATCACGAGGTCAGGAGATGGAGACCATCCTGCCTAACATGGTGAAACCCCGTCTCTACTAAAAATACAAAAAATTTAGCCAGGCGTGGTGGTGGGCACCTGTAGTCCCAGCTACTCAGGAGACTGAGGCAGGAGAATGGCGTGAACCCAGGAGGCAGAACTTGCAGTGAGCTGATACTGCGCCATCGCACTCCAGCCAGGGCGACAGAGTGAGATTCTCTCTCAAAAAAAAAAAAAAAAGAAAGAAAACTCCAAATTAACTTGGGAAAATTAAATTTGGTAGGAAAACAAGACAGAGTAATTGATAATGGCTAAAACTGACAGTGTATTTGTATTTAACTAAAAAATTATGAAAGAAGGAAAGTTGATAAAATTTTCATCTTGCAAAAGGTTGATCTAAGAAAACTGAGCCTGGCAGAGATTAAGACTGTGGAAAACAGTACGCAATGTAGATACAAAAGTCAATTTTGATACGAAAAAAGCTTGTCATCACTGAAACATTGCTCCCTACAGTATCACTACACTAAATATGGGGGAAAAAATTGGAAGAATTAGCTACTATGAGCAGAAAGTCAATAAAAATATTAAATTTATTTAATGAAGTTTTTTCTGGCAAACACTTTCTAAACACACATACTTTTGTGTTAGTTTAGATTAGATTTAAATGTTTATATGCTTAAACACAGAATCAAAACAGTGGGGTCAAAAGATTTCAAACTCGGCCAGGCCTGGTGGGTCACGCCTGTAATCCCAGCACTTTGAGAGGCTGAGGTAGGTGGATCACCTGAGGTCAGGAGTTCGAGACCAGCCTGGCCAACATGGTGAAACCCCATCTCTACTAAAAATACAAAAATTAGCTGGGCATGGTGGCGGTCGCATGTAATCCTAGCTACTCTGGAGGCTGAGGCAGGAGAATGGCTTGAATCCGGGAGGTGGAGGTTGCAGTGAGCCAAGATGGCACCACTGCATTCCAGCCTGGGAGACAGAGTGACAGAGATGAAAAACAAACAGACAAAAAACAAAATAACTCAAACTCATTTTACTGAGATTATCATTGAACTTGGAGGCTTAAGTTACAACACTTTTTCTTACATCATCGGCTTGCTCTCTTCCACACATTTCTTTTCCTACTTTCTCCAGAAAGATGGGCCGCAGCTACTCAGGCTTTCAGCAGTAAACAGTGGGTGAAAAGAAGTGCAAGCCCCATCGGGAGGTGAAAATTTCCATAGCTTACCTCTGTTGAAGGGGTGCGGCCTAGGAAGGCTGGATCAAACAATAAAATAAAGCTTTTCCACGCATCAGGACTGTGCAAGCTATAAAGCACCTTTGTCAACTTCAGCAACTTTAAGGCACAGGAAAAGAGCAGAGAGAGACCTGAGGCATCAGATTTTTAACTAACTCTATGATTAACTGTCTTTGTGACCTTATCTCTTTAGGCTCCTCTGCGTTACTCTCCCTGCCAACACACTTCATTTGCTCATTTGTTTATTCATTTATTCCATTATGCACCCCAATAGGTTTCAGAAATAAATGGTATTGTTCATGCCCTCAAAGAACTCAGAAGAGTGGCAGTAGATAATTAGGATTCAGCCTGGTGTGACAGCAGTTGGTGTAGAAGACCCATATTCGTGTTTTATTTGACCTGGAGTGGGTATGGGGGCCTTTTCTGACAAAAGGGATGTCCTCAAGGTCAAAGAAGTACCAGAGAACTTGATGTGTTTTGGGAACTACAAATGATTCATTATCTGAATTGAACATGTTGCAGCCATGAAAATAAAACTCTTTTAACAAAGAAACTGTTTGCGATTTTGTCCCTCAGTGACAATATTACCTCCCTACTTGAAATCTTTTCATAATTCTCCAAAATATAAAGAACAAAATCCAGGCCAGGTATGGTGGCTCACACCTGTGATCCCAGCACTCTGGGAGACTGAGGCAGGTGGATCACCTGAGGTCAAGAGTCTGGCCAACATGGGGAAACCTTGTCTCTACTAAAAATACAAAAATTAGCTGAGTGTGGTGGTGCATGCCTGTAATCCCAGCTACTTGAGAGGCTGAGGCAGGAGAATTGATTGAACCCAGCAGGCAGAGGTTGCAGGGAGCAGAGGTTGCAGTGAGCCGAGATCGCAGCACTACACTCCAGCCTGGGCGACAGAGCGAGACTCCATCTCGAAAAATTAAAATCCAAACTTCTTAATGTAACCAAGGCCCTTTAGGATTGGTCCTTGCCAACTCTTCAGTCTCTTCTCTCCCTATTTCCTGCTTTTTAACTTATGATACAACAATACCTAATTACTTCCTGTTTTCTACACACATCCACACAATGTCCCTCAACCTAAAGTTTTTGCTCGTGCTGCTCCTTCTGACAGGAATGCCCCATCCCAAATGACCCCAAAAGCCACATAATACCTCCTCTCATTTTATCTGAATTGTTCCTGCATCCTTTAAAGATGCAGTTCAATGATGTATCCCTCACACTTAATGGTGAAAAGATAGAGGCATCCCCATTCAAACCAGGTTACATAAGGCTGGCACTATCACCACCATTATTCAATATTAGCCAATACTAAAAGGCAAGAATAGAAATAGTAGCTATAGAAAAGGAAAGGACACAAAAGATCATTATTTGCATATAATAAAAACTGCCTAACAAAGAGAATCAGTGAGACAACTGCTAGCAGTAAAGAGTTGCCTTGGTACTATTTAAAAATCAGTGAAAAAAAATAATGGCTTTCCCATAAACAGCAATCATCAGTAGAGTACAGTAGGGAAAACAAATTCCAACAAAAATATAAAACATTTAAGTAGCATAACAGGAAAAAAATGTGCATTTTTTATATGTACACAAAAAGAAAAGCTATACCTATAAAGAAACAACCCAGAATAGCCAAAATATATTGAAAAAGAAGTGGAAAGGTGAAGGACACATACTTCCTGATTTCAACGCTTATAATGAAGTAACAGTAATCAAGACAGTGTGGTACTGGCATAAAGATAGACATATACTTCAATGGAATAGAATTGAAAGTTTAGAAATAAAACCATGTGTCTATTTTCAAAAGACTTTTGACAAGAGTGCGAAGAATACAATGGGAAAAGAATAGTCTTTTCAACACATAGTACTGGGAACCACTAATCAGCCACCTACGAAAGAATGGAGTTTGGACCCCCACCTCAAACCACGCACAAAAATTTCCTCAAAATGAATCTACCAGACTTCAGTTACAACAAAGAGGCAAAGGGCACCTGATAAGGGATAGTGAAATACCAATTTTATCTGATTAAAGACTGGTTTCCCAGTTGCTATAGCAATTGTTTGTACTCTGAGCACATTCAGAATCAGAATCACAAGATATGATTGAAAGCAAGTTTATGTTGCATGCTCCTAGGCCCAGAAAGTAGAGAAGCAAAAGGAAGGCTCTTTAGTTTAAAAGCACAGCAAATGTTACAGCTCTCCCTACTCCAGGCAGAAGACTAAAGGTTAAGTGTTCCCTGCAGTTTGTGGTTTCCCAAGATGCTACATCAACCAGTCCAAAGGTGGAGAAGCACCTTCAACTGGAAGCACAGTAAATTGGAGCAACAGCAGAATGCATGTCCATTAGGCAAGGCTGCCTTTGGAATGAGGGTTAGGGGACCTGCTTCTTATGGGGCTGAAGAGAGCCATGCCTTTTCTCAAAAGGGACCATTCTAGCATTCCTGAGCTACGTGCCCACTCATAAGTCTTTCAAATTACTTCACTAAAAGCCAATAACTTGTTTACAATTTGTGTTTAAATTCCAACTATAACAGAAGAAAAAGGTTGTAAAATATTGTGTACAACTTAATGTCTACACAGAAGAGAGAGAGCCTTGAGAAAATGTAAAATTTGCTTGGAGGGTCCAGGCTCCACAAGGACATTTTTTTCAGGAAGTCTCACCAATAGAAATATGTAGAAAACTTGGTTGATCACAAATTGGAATTCAGAAGACATATTGGAAAGATTGGAAGGGAGGGCCAGAAAAGAGGATTTCATCAAACTAAAGGAGGGGTTGGGAGTTGAAAAGGTGAAATTGTGTGATAGCAGACAACCAGGGAAGTCATATGAGAAGAACATTCTAGAAGAAGAAAAGGCTAATTCCAAGATACTATAGTAGTAACACATTTGGGAGGTTCTAGAAGCAGAAAGAAGACTATTCTGACTCGAGTATAGGGTGCAAGACAGGAAGATGAGAGATTGGCAAGAACAAGGCAAGATGTTTAGAATCTACTATAAATAAAATGAGAAGCTATGAGAGTATTAAAAGCAAAAAGTGACATCTGATTTTTTTAGTACAGTTGTTATTGAGATATAATTCACATACCATATAATTTGCCCATTTAAAGTGTACCATTCAATGATTTTTTAGTACTTTGTTTAGTATATTTAGCGCATTTAGCACAGAATTGTACAAGCATCACCACAGTCAATTTTAGATCATTTTCATACTGCCAAAAAAAAAAAATCCATGCCTTTTGGTCATTATCACCCATGCTTTATTCCCTCACCAGCCCTAGGCAACCACTAATATGTCATTAATTGTCTCTGGATTTGTCTATTCTGGACATTTCTTACAAATGGAATCACATAACATGGTCTCTTGTGACTGACTTCTTTTACTTAGCTTTAAAATGTATTCAGGGTTTGTTCATGTTATAGCAAGCATCAGTACCTCACTTCTTTTTATTACCAATAATATTTTTTTGTATGAGTATACCACAATTTTGATCCATTGACATTGATGGACATTTGAGTTGTTCCTACTTTTTGGCCTTTATGAATAATGCGACATAAACATTCATATACAAGCTTCTGTGTGGACATACACCATCACTTCTCTTGTGGTTATACTTAGAAATGAAATTTCTTAGCCGGGCGCGGTGCCTCACGCCTGTAATCCCAGCACTTTGGGAGGCCGAGACGGGCGGATCAGGAGGTCAGGAGATCGAGACCATCCTGGCTAACACAGTGAAACCCCGTCTCTACTAAAAAATGCAAAAAATTAGCCGGGCGTGGCGGCGGGCGCCTGTAGTCCCAGCTACTCGGGAGGCTGAGGAAGGAGAATGGCGTAAACCCGGTAGGCGGAGCTTGCAGTGAGCCCAGATCGCGCCACTGCACTCCAGCCTGGGCGACTGAGCGAGACTCCGTCTCAAAAAAAAAAAAAAGAAGAAGAAGAAAAGAAATGAAATTTCTTGGTCCTGTGACAACTTTGTGTCTAGCAATTTTTTTTTTTTTTTTCTGAGACAGAGTCTCACTCTGTCACCCAAGCTGGAGTGTAGTGGCACAATCTCGGGTCACTGCAAACTCTGCCTCCTGGGTTAAAGCGATTCTCGTGCCTCAGTCCCCCAAGTAGCTGGGATTACAGGTGTGCATCACCTTGCCCGGATAATTTTTGTATTTTTAGTAGAGACGGGGTTTTGCCATGTTGGCCATGCTGGTCTGGCCACCTGGAACTCCTGGCATCAAGCTATCCACCTGCCTCAGCCTCCCAAAGTGCTGGGAATATAGACGTGAGCCACCATGCCTGGCCTGTGTTTAACAATTTTAAGAATTGCTGAACTGTCTTCCAAAGCAGCTGTACCATTTTACATTCCTAAACAGTAATGTATAAAGGTTCTAATTTCTTCACTTCCTCTCCAACACTTGTTATTATCTGACTCTTTGATTATTTATATCTCATTAGGTGTGAAGTAGTATCCCACTGCATGATTTTCAATAAACCTATTCATATTTTCTATTTTCTCTTGAGTCTAATTAGTTGTTATAGTTTCCTAGAAAATTGTTCATAATGTATACATTTTCCTGTTTAGTAATAAAAACTTTTTATTTTTATTATTCTCTTTTTCAGGTCCTTTGTATTTATTTATAGCTATATCAACATTTTTTCCTCATTTTTCTAAGGTTCTACCTTCTACAATTTTGATTAGTTTACCAAAGGCTTGTCTATTTTGTTATCATTTTAAATCATTTTCAGCTTTGTTAATCTACTCTACTACATCTTTGTTTTCTATTCTTGGATTTGTCTTACACATTGCTCAAACTACTTTAAGGAAAATGAATTTTAGCCAAACAAGAGTGAACAATTATGGTTGAATGCCTATAAAAGCGAAGATTACAGATACTCCATTGCAGAAATCCAGGAGGCTGGGAAAAATAGTGTTGCATGGACCAGAGTGGTGATAATAGGATTGAAGGAGATTTAAACACAGCCAGACTATCTTTTGTAAGTAGAACTGACAAGGTATACTAATAGATTAGATCCGGGACTAAGGAGAAAGAAGTTAAGAAGTTCAAGATTTGGCATCTAAGTAACAGGATGAAAGATGGTATTATTTGCTGGATTTGGAGAGGATTGGTGTGGGAGCAGATTAGGGTGCAGGGGTACAATGATTCCGTGGTAGGCATTTCATAAATTTTATGTTGGAAATATCTGTGAGATATCCAAGCGAGACTTTAAAATGAATAGTTGGATATAAAAGCTTAGAATTCAGGAGTTATGGTAGAGCTGAAGTTATGAATTTTTCAAGCAATCAGCATACACTAGATGATACTTAAAGCCACAGGACTAGATTAGATTACCTAAGGTGTAAATGTAGACAGAGGGATAAAAGGAGCAGAGATTGATCTCTGGAGCATGGCAATGTGTAGAGGTTGAGAGGAGGATATAGCAGAAAGCTTATACCCAGGAACTTGCTTCAGGTGATCTCTGGAAGCTGACGCAATCATATATGTGAGGCCAGACAAAAGAGTCCTTCCTGATTATACTTTATTTGTTTATTTATAGACACAGTTTGACTCTGTCCCCAGGTTGAAGTGCAGTGGCACGATCTTGGCTCACTGCAACCTCCACCTCCGGATAGCTGGGATTACAGGTATGTGCCACCATGCACGCTGGGCTCATTTTTGTATTATTAGTAGAGACGTGGTTTCGCTGTGTTAGCCAGGCTAGTCTTGAACTCTTAACCTCAGGTGACCCGCCCTCCAGCCTCAGCCTCCTAAAGTGCTGGGATTACATGCCTGAGCCACCATGCCCAGCCAATACTTTTGACACATATTTAAAGAAAAGCCTATGATACAAAGTTTTGTGTACTGCTTTAAGAAGATATTTCTGATTATTTTCAGATAAGGTCTTAAGATTGTTGTGCCCTTCACTATGCATATGCCATCAGGGAAATCCAGAAGGTGGAAATTTCTGAAAGTGAAATGACCCAGTTTCTTCAATAGGTTAATGACATTAAAAAAAAAAAAAAAAAAAAAACTAGAAAGGGAAGGCAAAATATTATTGATAAAAGAGACTTAAAAAACACATGAAACAAATACAATGTGTAGATTTTCTTTGGATTCTGGATTGAACAAGCTAGTAAACAACTGAACAAACTAATAACTGAAACGTAAAGACATTTTAAAGCAATTAGAGAAAATTGAATAGACTAAATATTTAAGTCCATTAGAAATTTTTGTTTAGTGTGATAACTGTATTGGGCTATGTTTTCTATAAAACCCTTGTTTTTTAGAAATTCATGTGGACATTCATATAGGTGAAACTGTCTGTTATCTAGAATTTTATTTTTAAAACTCCAGAAAAAATAATTAAGATTAAAAATAACGGATGGAGACTAGATAAAAGAAGAATGACAAAATGCTAATAATTATGAATGCTAGGAGATGGGTACAAGAGGGCTTATGATACTGTTCTCGCTCTGCTTTTATGTATGTTTTTAAATTTTCACAATAAAAAGTAAAATTAAAAAAGATCATTGCTTTCACATGTGCACATTTATTTATTTATTTATGTGAGACAGAGTCTCGCTCTGTCGCCAGGCTGGAGTGCATTGGTGCAATCTCGGCTCACTGCAACCTCCACCTGCCAAGTTCAAGCGATTTTCCTGCCTCAGCCTCCTGAGTAGCTGGGACTACAGGTGTGCTCACCACGCCCAGCTAAATTTTGTATTTTTAGTATAGAGACAGGGTTTCACCATGTTAGCCAGGATGGTCTCAATCTCTTCGCCTTGTGTTCCGCCCGCCTCGGCATCACAAAGTGCTGGGATTACAGATGTGATCCGCTGCGCCTGGCCCACATTTAATATTTTTTCATGAACTACTTCTTTTATACAAACACGTTTAATGTTTTAAGCTTTGGATCTAAAAATGTGGCAGAGGAGCACAGATTTGGTTTTAAGAAAAAAAAAAAATCAGGCCAGGCGCGGTGGCTCACGCCTGTAATCCCAGCACTTTGGGAGGCCGAGGCGGGCGGATCACAAGGTCAGGAGATCGAGACCACGGTGAAACCCCGTCTCTACTAAAAATACAAAAAATTAGCCGGGCGCGGTTGTGGGCGCCTGTAGTCCCAGCTACTCGGGAGGCTGAGGCAAGAGAATGGCGTGAACCCGGGAGGCGGAGCTTGCAGTGAGCTGAGATCGCGCCACTGCACTCCAGCCTGGGCTGGGCGACAGAGCGAGACTCCGTCTCAAAAAAAAAAAAAAAAGAAAAAATCACTTCCAATATTTTAACCTTCTTCTCAGTTTTCATTATGTGCTTATGATTTCCAAAATCTCCCTTGAATTTAAATGACAGGAGAATCTTAATGCTGGGTTCCATGTGAGAAATGCTTGCCCTCTCAGGACACATCAATTTGGTCTCTTCTTAAGTAGCCAGTTAACATCTTCTGCAGGTAATCATTCGTTGTTAGTAAGTCCTGCCAGGCTAGTATTGTAATCTGCCAAGTATGGTAAAAAGTCTTTATTTTGTTCCAGCAGCCTTTTATATATGTAACAGCAGATATTCCATCTTGCTTGAATAGTTTGTATGAGAACATGAAAAAACAATTCCAAAATCTGAGTTGATCAAATTAATATTCTACTTTTAATTCTTCCTCACAGAAGTGAAAAATTCTCAAAAGGAATTTTTTTCTTCAAAAATCTCATAATACAAATGAAGTTAAACAACACAATTTAAAATACAATTCTTAAAGATTATTTTGATGCTATGAATTCTAATTTTCAAAAGTTCTGCAAAGATTAGAACTATGATGATGATAAAATCTAATCTCTATTATTCTGTCTGATACTATTTTTGAAATTTTTGTAAATATTTCTTGACTCAAAATTGATACACTATTCTTCTTAAAGTTTTCTAGCTAACATTTTATTTTAACATTGATATGAATCATAACTCTATAACCTTTTGTGTTTAATATTTGAAAGTCCTTAGAAATTGTCTTGGTGCATTAAATTAACAGCTTTTATAATCATCATTAATCACCGCATCGCTTACTCTTGTAATTATATAAATATATATTTGTACTTTAAGTAATTGATAAAGTGTCCAAATTTAAAGCCCTTGAGGACTTTGTTTTTAGGATACTTACCTATATTTTAAAGTGTATATTCAGATATCAATACATTCAAATGACATGTTTACTGTATATTACTAACTTGTTAGACTTATTGTTTAGGATAGTAACCTATATACTCACAGAATCACTGCTCAAGTTCAGGGATGTCTAGAATAATGCTGAAAAAGATATTCAGCTATTCAGCTATCCGAAGAAAAGTCAAAACCAAAGTGGTATTGAAGATTTGAGCTTATAACCAAGGCAAAGGCTGGACTACAAAGGAAAGGACGGTATCCTTTGTGGGATTTACACTGTCTCAAGGAGACTCACTGGAAAATGAGTTGGATCTACAATAAAGCAAACAGTTAACAATACCTCTTCTCACTACAAAATATGCATTAAATCAGTGTGGTTGGAGTGGCCACCAAAATCTGATGCCAGGAGCATCAGTAATCTCAGTTATATTCTGAAGTACTCGCAAGTTCAGTATGCAAGAGATGAAGGCTTGGCCTCTGAACTTGGGAGTATGGCCACAAATTCTTTTGTCTAATTGAATCATAGCTCTATGGGCAGAATTTTAGAATTTCAGCAGCAGATATTTGAAAGTGTGATCATAGGGAAATGATAGGAATCTAGCCACAGGAGTGAATGAGGTTCCAAGTAAGAAACTTAGCCCTGGAAGGGCAGGTGCCTGAATAGGAACCTGGTCCCAGAGAGGATAATGATTTATAGGATATTGTACCAGTAACGTGGAAATTTATGATGTGGACTCATGCACTGGGGCTTCTGGGTGCCAAGGTCAGAGCCAAAGCAACAGCAAGACTGACTATGCTGAGCTGTTAAATAACTGCTGTTGAATTACACTCTTACAAACTTCTGTCCAGGAGGCCAGGGAAAGGGCTAACAGAGAAAACAAGCCACGTTTGTTAAGAGTGATGCTGAACACTGTACACACATTATTACATTTAAGTGCCTCAACAATCCTACAAGATTGTTAACCTCATTTGGAGATATGAAAGTTTAAGTAACTGGGCACAGGTTTTAGCCAGGAGTCATGAAGTTAAGATTTGAACTCAGGTCTTTCTGCCTTGCCTCCTCACTCTATGCTTTTTCCTCAGAACTTTGATCAAAGCTTTTTCTTCATTTGATCTGATTTGCTTCAATCTGTATCTAAACATAATCTGTATCCACTCTTTTCTTTTTCCTTCTTGTCCCAATATAAGAGAGACTGTTTGCTAGGTGCAGTGGCTCATGCCTGTAATCCCAGTATTTTGAAAAAACAAGGTGGGAGGATCATTTGAGCCCAGGAATTGATGCTGCAGTGAGCTATGATCACACCACTATGCTCCAGCCTAGCAACAGAGGGAGACCGTGTCTCAAAAAAAAGTAACACATGTTTATTGATTTAAAAACAAACCTTAGGCCGGGCGCGGTGGCTCAAGCCTGTAATCCCAGCACTTTGGGAGGCCGAGACGGGCGGATCACAAGGTCAGGAGATCGAGACCATCCTGGCTAACACGGTGAAACCCCGTCTCTACTAAAAACTACAAAAAACTAGCCGGGCGAGGTGGCGGGCGACTGTAGTCCCAGCTACTCGGGAGGCTGAGGCAGGAGAATGGCGGGAACCCGGGAGGCGGAGCTTGCAGTGAGCTGAGATCCGGCCACCGCACTCCAGCCCGGGCGACAGAGCGAGACTCCGTCTCAAAAAAAAAAAAAAAAAAAAGAAGTTATAAAAGAAAACGTCCCCTCATTCCCGCCCTCACTGCCAATTTTACTCCATGTAATGTGTACCCTTCCAAATATTTTTTCTAAATATTTGTATACATAATGTATATCAAATATTTGCAACTGGATTTTTCACTTGGTCTCCTGATCCCAATCACTATGCACTAGTCTCACCTTTGGCCCAATCAAATAGCAATGGGAGAATTCTTAGTAAAAGACACTAGAATGCAAGTTATTTGAAAGCGGGGATCTTTGACTATTTTATTCACTGATATATCTCTAGCTCCTCAAACAGTGTCAAGTATATAGTAGTGGTTCAATAATATGTATTGAATGAATGAATGAATGAATCTCTGACAAAAGCCAAGAGGGGAGATTAGTGCAGAACAGCAGCTGGCCTGGAAGCTAATAGATAAAAATGGAGTAGACGAGACAATGATCTGGCTACTCCAATAATCAGAGAGGCTGATAAGTAGCATCTTAGACCACAGAAAGTAAAGGGCATCTTACTTAGGTGACTTCTTGGATATTAGGGAGCCATGTTTCAAAACTTTGGTATGAACTGGTCTCTAACTCGCCAGGTAATAGGGGAAGTAATGTGTTGCCACTGCTGGGCACCATGAGGTAGGATGTAGGGCTCGTGCCTAAGTAAGCCCTTCTAGGGAAAGTGATGCTGGGCTAGGGTCTTCCTTCACATCTGAGGTGCTTTATGTGCACCACCACCCTCTAAGCCAAAAGAAGTTCTGAAACATTAGATTCGTTTGAGTCCAGCACAATTGCCCCCTTTTGAACACAAGCTCCCCAAACCTTCTACTTCTCAGTATATTGTAGTGGTTAAGAGCACATATTCCTCCTATCCAATACTGGCTTTACCAGTTATTACAATGACATACTGTATAACATAAGGCACATTGCTTAGCCTCTTGGTGGGTTGGTTTTTTCCTCTAAACAAATGGAAACGACAAGAGCACCTATTTCCTAGGATTGTTGTGAAGATTAAATAATTACTATAAAGCTCTAAGAACATCACTTGGTGTTATGGGCTGAATTTTGTGCCCCTAAAATTTGTATGTTGAAGCCCTAACTCCCAATGTAATTGTATTTAGGATAGGGCCTTTTAGGAGCTAAAGGTTAAATGAGGTCATAAGGACGGCCTCATACAACTGGTATTGCAGACAACCATCTGCAAGTCAAGGAGAGAGGCCTTGTAAGGAACCAACCCTGCCAAAACCTTGATCTCAGACTTCTAGCCTCCAGAACTGTGAGACAATAACTTTTTGTTGCTTAAGTGTGAAATAATCGTATTATATATATACACATATATATATGTAATTTATACAAACATGTTTAATGTTTTAAGCTTCGGATCTAAAAATGTGGCAGAGGAATACCAATTTGATTTTAAGAAAAAAAAAATCACTTCCAATATTTTAATCTCCTTCTCAGTTTTTGTTACGTGCTTATGATTTCCAAAATCTCCCTTGAATTTAAATAACAGGAGGATCTTAATGCTGGGTTCCCTGTGAGAAATGCTTGCCCTCTCAGGACACATCAATTTGGTTTATTCTTAAGCAGTCAATTAACATCTTTTGCAGGTAATCATTTGTTGTTAGTAAGTCCTGCCAGGCTAGTATTGTAATCTGCCAAGTATGGTAAAAAGTCTTTATTTTGTTCCAGCAGCCTTTTATATATGTAACAGCAGATATTCCATCTTGCTTGAATAGTTTGCATGAGAACATAAAAAACAATTCCAAAAAGCCCTAATTCCAAATACAGTCACACTGGAAATATATATGTATGTATGCGCGTGTGTATATACATATATATATATATATGCCCCAGTTCCTGACTTAAAGCTGCTAAAACCCTTGTAGATAGGAGTGCTAGGAGAGTCTTTACTTCTGGCATTTTGTCTTTGATCCTGATTCCTGACACAGACCTCCTAAATTTCTTGGTATTTCCTGGGTTATAGGAGGATCTTTTGTTCTAATGAAGTGACTTTTGGTGGGCTCCTGAGTAGCCTCAGGATGGGAGCTTATTGCCAAGGGAAGCAATCGTATGACTAGAAGATTGAAATTTTCAGTGTCATTCCCAACTTCTGGGGAGGAGAGAGGGACTGAAGGTTGAGTTGATCACCAATAGCCAGTGTTGTATTCAGTCATACCTATGTAATGAAGCCTCCATAAAAACCTAAAAGATGGGATTCAGACAGCTTCTAGGTTGCTGAACATGTGGAGGTGCTTGGAAGATGGTGTGCCTGGAGAGGGTATGAAAGCTCCCCCATACCTCTTCCTCCCTGTGCATCTCTTCTATGTGGATATTCACCTGTATTCTTTGTGATATTCTTATAATGAGTAAACTTAAAGTGTTTCCCTGAGTCCTTTGAGTGTCCTAGCAAATTATTGAACCAGAGGAGTTGGTCATGGGAATCCCAGTTTATAGCTGGTTGGTCAGAAGTACAAGTCACAACTTGGGACTTGTAACTGATGCCTCAAGTGAAGCCAGTCTTGTGGGACTGAGCTCTTAATCTGTGGGGTCTAAAAAAATTAGCTGGAGGCTGGGCGCGGTGGCTCAAGCCTGTAATCCCAGCACTTTGGGAGGCCGAGACGGGCGGATCACAAGGTCAGGAGATCGAGACCATCCTGGCTAACACGGCGAAACCCCGTCTCTACTAAAAACACAAAAAATTAGCCGGGCAAGGTGGCGGCGCCTGTGGTCCCAGCTACTCGGGAGGCTGAGGCAGGAGAATGGCGGGAACCCGGGAGGCGGAGCTTGCAGTGAGCTGAGATCTGGCCACTGCACTCCAGCCTGGGCGACAGAGCGAGACTCCGTCTCAAAAAAAAAAAAAAAAAAAAAAAAAAAAAAAAAAAAAAATTAGCTGGGCATGGTGGCGCATGCCTGTGGTTCCAGTTACTCACGAGGCTGAGGCATGAGAATCGCTTGAACCTGGGAGGCAGAGGTTCCAGTGAGCCGAGGTCGACCTCTGCCCTCTAGCCTGAGTGACAGAGCAAGATTGTCTAAAAAAAAAAAAAAAAAAAAAATTAGCTGGGCATGGTGGCCTCTGCCCTCTAGCCTGAGTGACAGAGCAAGATTGTCTAAAAAAAAAAAAAAAAAAAAAAAAAAAAAAAAAAAAAAATTCTTTGGGGTCTAACTGAAACTCCAGTAGATAGTGTTAGAATTGAATTAATTGGATTATAGGATGCCTAATTGGTGTCCACGGAGGAAGTCCTTTGTGTGTGAGGGAAAATCCTCCTACGTATGGTATCAGTTTTCCATGCTGTGTTGAGTGTGTGAAAATAGGAAAAACAGTTTGTTTTCCTAACTCTTACATTAAGCCACCCAATCTGTGATATTTTCTTATGGCAGGCTTAGCAGACTAAACAGTTGGCATACAGTAAATGTTCAAATTCTGTCAGTTCTTTTTATTAATTACAATATCATTTTCCAAGCCCATGAGGGGTACACCTCCTCTCCTGTTACGTTCTCAAGATTGAAAGACTAATCCATCCTTCACACTTACCCTCAGGCATCGTTTCTTTTTTCTTTTTTTTTGAGACGGAGTCTCGCTCTGTCGCCCAGACTGGAGTGCAGTGGCACGATCTCGGCTCACTGCAAGCTCTGCCTCCCAGGTTCACACCATTCCTCTGCCTCAGCCTCCCTGTAGCTAGGACTACAGGCGCCCGCCACCACACCCAGCTAATTTTTTTTTTTTTTTTTTGGTCTATTTTTTAGTAGAGACGGGGTTTCACTGTGTTAGCCAGGATGGTGTCGATTTCCTGACCTCTTGATCCGCCCACCTCGGCCTCCCAAAGTGCTGGGATTACAGGCCTGAGCCACCGTACCCAGCCCCTCAGGTATTTCATAATCTTCTATTCTCTGCAGATATCTTCAGTCTTGCCTTTTTTTTTTTTAAATGGTCAGCATAGTGTTCTTAGAGTCTGCATTTGGTAATTCCTACATCTAAAGTCTCTGAGGGCCTGCCTTTTGCTCACCGAGACTAATTTGGGGGTGAGAGGCTTGATTATCTGTTTGCTGGGCATTGTGATTGAAATCGAAATGTTTTGAAGATACTCTCCTCCAGAAAGACTTAGCACTTGTGTCTGGGGCTGTTGTAAGTCCTGGACAACAGAAAACCAAATTCAAGTCTTGAGTTTCTCTGGATATTCCACTAGATTCAACTGGACTGTGATTCTACATAGGCTCTTCCATTTCCAGGTCATCCACAGCATGAAAGAATAGCTCCCGTTTATTGCAGAGATGATTCTTTGGAGCTCCCCGCCAAACCTTTGTTCCAGACCTGGTTGATTTATCTTCCTTGTACTCCATAAAGACTCCATATTCGACTCCTATACTCAAAATGGGAAAATGTTGTTGGCCAAAAACAGCTTTCTTGTTAAAAAAACTCTCTAGGTTCTTTTTTTCCTTCAAATGTGACCTAATGATTCCCTAATGTCTTGTCATTTATTCGATAATCTTAAGAATAAATAGGAAGCCAGACTGGAAAGGGCGGGCAAGCAAGGTAAGAGAAAGTTAAAAAAGCCTAAGAGTGGAAGGGAGAGGGAGTCTAGCTGCTGGCTTGGCATACAGTCAATCAGCTCCGTTTAGTTTTCTGTCAGTGGAGCTGTGGTTGTGGGGTAGGCTTCAGGGTCCTTCGTGTCTTACTGAAGAAAAATGGTCTCCTAGAGTGAGAAACTCTACAAACCCAACAAGCCAATCTCAAGTTAATATTGACCTCATATGAACTTAATAAATATTTGTGAAATGAATAAAGAAAGCTAATAACTTGAGTATACTTACTTAATGCTCCTCTATTCATCAATATCGTTGAAATGATAGTAAAGAAATACGAAGGAAATAACCCTATAGCACTAAATAAAATGGGAAGTGGCTGATTAGTTAACCAGAGTTTTCAATGAATTTTTGGAAGATGGAATATGGATGGTAGTTTATTGACAAAATAACATGAAACATGAGCTTCTGGCCAGGCGAGGTGGCTCATGCCTGTAATCCCAGCACTTTGGGAGGCCGAGGTGGGCAGATCACTTGAGGTCAGGAGTTTGAGACCAGTCTGCCAACATGGAGACACTCTGTCTCTATGAAAAATACAAAAATGAGCCAGGCGTGGTGGCAGTTGCCTGTAATCCCAGCTACTTGGGAGGCTGAGCCAGGAGAATTGCTTGAACCCCGGAGGCGGAGGTTGCAGTGAGCTGAGATCATGCCAGTACACTCCAGCCTGGGCAACAGAATGACACTCTGTCTCAAAAACAACAAAAAATTGTATCCTAGAACAAAGTCTCAGCATTCCCATTCTGACTTGTTGTTGGTTCTCCACACTGTCCTCTCTCTTTCTTTTTCTTTCTCTTTTTTTTTTTTTTTTTTTTTTTTTTGAGACTGAATCTTGCCCTGTTGCCCAGGTGCATGATCTCGACTCACTGCAACCTCCACCTCCCAGGTTCAAGCGATTCTCCTACTTCAGCCTCCCGAGTAGCTGGGATTACAAGCGCCTGCCACCACGCTTGGCTAACTTTGTTTCTTTAGTAGAGATGAGGTTTCATCATGTTGGCCAGGCTGGTCTCAAACTCCTGACCTCATGATCTGCCCACCTTGGCCTCCCAAAGTCTGGAATTATAGGAGTGAGCCACCGTGCCCAGCCTGTCCTCTTGCTTTCTACCTAAAAGACCAAATAAATAAAGTTGGCCAAGAAATACACCTCACTCATCTACACACATATTGCTGCTAGCTAGGGAAGAGACTTGCTGGAGAAAAAACACACAGCTGGAGAAACTCATGCCAGCATTGATACTGACTAGCCTATCTTTTATTTTGTAAGTATAAATGGACATATATATATATCCCCAGAAATAGGAGGAAAATTATCAATTTTAATGTAAAAGGCCAGCATGAACAAACCAAAAATGGGCAGAAACAGAGCCAATTTGAGAAAGAGAAGATAACTTATAACATTGATAAAACAAATTCTTATTAGTATCCTCTGAAAAGTTAGAAGTCATATTGTACCCACATTACCATGCTAGATTCTCTGCTAGAAAAAAAACTATGCTAAAAACTATGAAAAATGAACCATCAGGAAACACAAAAAAGCTTTTGGAAACCAAAAACAAATGTTAAAAAAAAAAAATCAATAGAGCTGTGCATGGTGGCTCACGCCTGCAATCCTAGCACTTTGGGAGGCTGAGGCAGGAGGATCACTTGAGGTCAGGAGTTTGGGAGCAGCCTGGCCGACATGGTGAAAACCTGTCTCTGCTAAAAATACAAAAATTAGTCGGGCGTGGTGGCTGAGACAGGAGAATCGCTTGAACCTGGGAGGCAGAGGTTGCAGTGAGCTGAGATCATTCCATGGCATTCCAGCCTGGGCAACAGAGTGAGACACCATCTTAAAAAAAAAAAAAATTAATAGAAGTACTGCAAGGAAGTCTCTAGAATGAAGAGCAAAAACGAAGATGGGAAGCATGAAAGAAAAGGTGATGTATAGAGGCTCAATCTAGGAACTCCAACACTTGATCTAATTTGTACTTCAGAAAAAAGAATTGAAGAAATAAAGGAGAGGGAATTATTAAAGGAAGAAAATTCTTAGGACTGAAAACAAATAAGTTTTTAAACTAAAAATACCTATAAAGAGTCAAGTAGGCTATATGAAAACTAAAATAAAATATGTTCACACATCTTCATTATATTTCAGATTACCAAGGATAAAGATAAAATTCTAAAAGCTTCCAGAAAGAAAATCCAAGTTCACTTACAGAGTAAGGAATATCTAACTGTCAACTTCTAAATAGCAATAATGGATATGAGAAGACAATGAAGAAAAGTGCTTATAAACTTCTCAAATAAGTGATTTTGGACTTGTATTTTATGCCCAAATTATCAGACAATTTTGAGTACAAAGAAATACATTTTTAGACATGCAAGAATTCAGAAAGATGATCTCCCAATCATCTTTTTTGAGGATAGTATTTGAATATATAGTTTAGCAGAACAAGGAATAAACGTGAAAAAGAGGAAAGTATGGAAACAATGATCTAAGCCAGGGGAAAATTAAGACAAAGTTTGTCCAGATGGAAGCAGGAAATTAGAGGGATCCTGGAACAGTCCTGCAACAGATAGTAATTTCTACAGGCTGGATAATCTTCACATAGAGTAAAGGGTTATGTTTCTTTTGTCAGCAAGGTGAAAGAAAAGCAATCAGAAGTACCACTAAGCAATAAAGGTTTTATAAGAAATGGTGGTTTACAGAGTGATTGCTTCGCCCCCTTTGCCCTTCTGTCACCCGTCCTTTGCATGTGGCTTTTTTAAGCTTCTCAACTTTTCTCCTGGGACGCTTCATGAATACTTGTAATAGAAATGTTACTGAAAAGTTGCCCAAACAAAAAATCACATAAAGTAGGAACTTATATAAACTAATACTGTTGTAAATCCAAAAAACTGATGAGTTAAATATAAAGCAAACTAAAATACGGAATGATTGAATAGGCAATTGAATGTAAGAAGAGAAAATATTTTATCTTGACGTTTGGAACATTATTTTTTGATTGGTATGGGGTAATGATGTTGGACTTACAACAAAGTATAACCTTATTCTACTTTACTCTGTAGTAAACAATATTAACGTTGTCATAAAAATGTAAATGCTATCTTTTGAGAGGGTTTCAAGTTTCAAAATCATTCTACACAAAACAGAGAAATGTTAATTTTTGTCACAGAACCGAATAAATGGCTGAATTAAATGAATTCATTTAATTACATTAATTACTTACTTCTTATAAATTGGGAGGTGCAAGGTCAGGAGGAGAGATGAAGGAAAATGCAAGAGTAGTTTACAAAACAGGGAGTCAATATATTCTAGTTAAACTGAATAAGATACTAATGTTTAAGAATATGTGAATTTGTCAATGTAGCCATTAAAAGAAAAGCAAGATCAGTGACTAATTACTTATACAGTATTTATTACGTGCCAGGCACAGTTCTAAGCATTTTACATGCATTAAGTCATTTAATCCTCACAATAATCCCTCTAAGTATTCAAAGACTTTTGTCCACTTGAGAGACAGTAAAACTGAGTCACTGGGCGTGTTGGCTCATGCCTGTAATCCCAGCACTTGGGAAGCTGAGGCAGGCAGACCACCTGAGGTCAGGAGTGTGATGCCAGGCTGGCTAACATGAAGAAACCCCGTTTCTACTAAAAATACAAAATTAGCCGGGCGTGGTGGCCCATGCCTGTAATCCCAGCTACTTGAGAGGCTGAGGCAGGAGAATCACTTGAACCCGGGAGGCGGAGGTTGCAGTGAGCCGAGATCACACCGTTGCACTCTAGCCTGGGCAACAAGTCTCAAAAACAAAAACAAAAACAACAAAAACTGAGTCACAGAGGGTTAAGTAACTTGCCCAAGTTTACATACTTAGTAATGGAGGCTCACAAATGGAAATAAAATAATGATTTAATTAAGAGGTATGGATGGGAAAATTGATAAGTATGAAAAATGATTTGTATTAGGAAGCAATATATATTATATATTATCCCAAGTTGATAAATCTACAGTAATAAGCTATTTAGAGCTATGGAGTTACAACAGTAATTACTAGAAGAACTAGAGGCTGGGCAGCTGAGTACTTTATATTTTACTTTCCATTTTAAGCCATTTTACATAGTTATTTATTAAGTGTATATATTTTTTAAATCTTTAACTTTTTTTAATTAGAAAAAAAAATTTAGGCCAGGAGCAGTGGCTCACACCTGTAATCCCGGCACTTTGGGAGGCTGAGGTGGGCGGATCACCTGAGGTTGGGAGTTCGAGACCAGCCTGACCAACACAGAGAAACCCCCATCTCTACTAAAAATACAAAATTAGCCGGCTGTGGTGGGGCATGGCTGTAATCCCAGCTACTTCGGAAGCTGAGGCAGGAGAATCACTTGAACCCGGGAGGCGGAGGTGGCGGTGAGCCAAGATCGTGCTGCTGCACTCCAGCATGGGCAACAAGAACAAAACTCCGTCTCAATTAAAAAAAAAAAAAAAAAAATTAAACAGGGCCAGGTCTATAATCTGATATTATAGACCCATGGCTATAATCTCAACACTTTGGCAGGCTGAGGTGGAAGGATCACTTGAGCCCAGGAGTTTAAGACCAGCCTGGGCAACATGGCGAAAACCTAGCTCTGAAAAAATTAAAAACTTAATCAAATGTGATGGCATGCACCTTTGGTCCCAGTTATTCAGGAGGCTGAGGCAGGAGTGTCACTTGAGCCCAGGAGGATGAGGCTGCAATGAGCCACATGATCACACCACTGCACTCCCACTTCCACCTGGGTGACAGAATGAAAATTACAATTAAAATTAAACTGATCACCTCCTTCCAAACATTTTACTCACTCACACATAATGAAATATCTCTCAAGATAGTTTCCTCTTGATTTTAAATATTAGTACATTCTTACTTGGGGAGATTGCAGATAATACTACCAAAATACAGAAAGTATCTTCAGCTCGTTTTGGTTAAAAGTGCCTCATCTGCCAAGTGTCTATACAATTCATTTTGTGTTCATAAAAGGTGACATTAGAAACATCTTACAAAGTTGTTAAAATGTTTGTGTCATCTTAGCACAACACTTACTAAAGTAATGTAGTGAAGAAAAATCCCATGGCCTGGAAGAGTGAAAATGATGGAAGTGCTACAGTGAGAGCAATACAGTAGAAATACTGAAAAGTTAATGATGCCAAATTAAAGAGCAACCAAAAGCAGAGTCATCATGGGATTATAGAAAGGAAGAGAATGTTAATTTATTCATTCTCTTATTTAACCAATATTTACTGGGCATCTATATGTTCTTAATGTATACCACATGCTAAATGCTGAGCTTGTAAAAAAATTGGACATGCAACTTGCTCTCAGTTTACAGTTTAGCAGATAATACAAAGGATGCATATAAATACCTTTAGTTTATGATAGAAATTGATAAGTAACATCATGTGATAAAAATGTGATATGGTAACAAAAGTAAGGGAGAAATGCTCCAGGGAAATTATAAAAAGTAGAGCAATTTTTAATTGTATCATGTTCTCAGTGACAGGCGGATGCAAACTAAGTTGTAGGCCCATCACTGGGGTTGACAAATATAGGTCAGAATATAAGGAAACATCATGTGATGTTGCTACTGAACTAATCGTATGTAAAAGTAGTCATATATTTTTGTTAAGAGACCTACCTTTACCAATTCTTTCTGGAATAGGACAGTTACCAATACCTCTGCTGGGCACTCAGACTACCCGAAGCCAGAATAATACAAGGAGAACATCATACATGAAAAAAATACAATATCCTTTAGCAAAATTGCACACTAGATTCAATGTTCAGTATTAGAAGGTTTATGTGGTTTGGTGATTTTGACTTTGAGACTGAACCAGGTGCCTGATTTTTCAACTTCTCCACTGTAGGCAGGGACTGAGAGGCTGCAATGCTCCCCCAATGCCCCTCCCTTATCCCTCCACGCCCACCAACACACACACACACACACACACACACACACACACACACACACACACACACACACACACACACCCTTGTCCCTCTCTAGCTTGGGCTCCTTGTTAATCAGATTCAGAGAGAGCCTGAGCCAGAGAGTGAAGAGAAAAAGGTGGGATGGTAAGGATAGGGAGGGGAGAGAAACTGGATGGCAGCCGGCTCATAAAGGTTCATTGGACAAAGCACAGCAGGGCAATGCGGAATACAAGGTTGAAACTTTCTAATACCTATAAGAAGCTCATTGGAAAGGATGTTAATTTTGAATTCCCAGAGTTTCAGTTGCAAACAAAAATAACTAAAGTATATTTATAGTAATAAAAAAAGAAGACTCATCTTTAACACATTTAAACATTGAATTCAATCAGATCTAGTACTAGTTTTAGTGGACATGAAAATATTTTGGAAAATGTGCATTTAATTGGAAAATGCTGAGTGGAACCCAAATGATCATTAGTATTATGTCTTAGAAATTCAAACACAGATGAGATATGTTAAAATGATCTGCACCTGCTCGCCCAGAGTTTCCAAAATACTGACATCAGAAGTGTGCTCTCCTGAACTTTCTCTGGAGGTTGGGCTCTAGGTCTATGGTTCCCATAGCAGTGAAAAACACATTTATCACTTTTTATTGTGAAGGGTTAACTATATCTCTCACTAGACAATGAGTTCCAACAGCATTAGATTCATGTCTTATTCATTTTTCTAGTAGTGTTGCTTTGTGTTATATAGACTGCTTTTCTTTCTTTTCCCCTTTTCTTCTTTCTTTTTCAATAAATGTAACAAAAATGTCCCCCAAATGCCAAAAAATACTAAGGAAGAATCCCTTCATTAAAATAAGGCTTCATTTCATTATTCATTATGTCATTGTTTTCATTCACTGTAGGTCTATTGAATTTTAAGTAGAAGCTTGTAAGACTAAATTTTTATAAATTAATGTAAGATGACTAATAAATACTCAAACAGAATATAGCAGCAAATAGCTGCTCAAATTCCAACAAAGGTGATTCTTTACCTAGTTCTCCTTACATTTTTTATTCTAGAATTGAATTTAGTGATAGCACAGAGAAAATTCACAGTTTTAAAAAGTAATGAACTACATATACAATAGGGCAAAAGATTTACTAAGCTGAAGTCATTTTATGCTTCATGCACTTAACACTAATATTTTGGGCAGATAACTTTTTATGAGTCCAAAATAAGTAAGCATTCATAACAGCTTTTTAAAATTGCATTTGAAAATAGTGTACCAGGAAAGTAGAAACCTTTAAACAACATTTGCAAAAAATGTTAAGTCAGCAAAATTGTGTTCATGTGTTGGGTTTTTATTTGTTTCCAAAGACAAACATACAAATATCTGAACCACCGTCTTGATTACAATGTGAGTATAACATGTATTTCCCTAAAAATATATTTACTTTTATACTAAATTCATATATACATGTTTTATATATACAATCACATATATTAATACATATTTATATTACATTTTATATATACTTGTGTGTGTATTTTTATATATATGCATATGTATATAATATTTGAACCTCAGAAAATGCTTTACTTTGGCCTCTGTTGAAAGCACTCAATAAAGAGAAAATTTGTTCTATATTCAGATTCTATGACCTGGCTTCCTTATCAGTGGAAACATTGGCAAATATTAGCTTTACTTAGGATCAGATTTATTTCTATTGTATATGCACATAGTTGTAATTGATTGCTTTCTATGTTAACTTCCTAAGAAACCAAAGGCTACTTTAAAGAAGCATTGTGGGTAATACTAAAATCTGGTGAACAAGAAGAGGCAGGAGATCTGATTGAACATTTTTTACCAAGGGAAAAAAAAAAGCATTCAGAACTCATAATGTGCTCTAGAGTAATTAGCTACTGCTGAGTAGCCATAACATTACAAGAAACCAAATGTCAGGTTTAAAATGATTAATGTGTAAATGAACTGTTGTGCTACGTGCTGCTAAGATCTCAACAATCAAAAGTACTTTGAGTACTATCTTGGAACAAAAACCATCATTTCTAGGGCTGGGGTTTGCTTTATTTATTTATTTATTTTTGAGATGGAGTCTAGCCCTGTCACCCAGGCTGGAGTACAGTAGCACAATCTCGGCTCACTGTAACCTCTGCCTCCAGGGTTCAAGCTATTCTCCTCCCTCAGCCTCCTAAGTAGCTGCGTACAGGCGTGTGCCACCACACCCGGCGTTTTGTATTTTTAGTAGAGATGGGGTTTCACCATGTTGGTCAGGCTGGTCTCGAACTCCTGACCTTGTGACCCACCAGCCTCAGCCTCCCAAAGTGCTGGGATTACAGGCGTGAGCAACCGTGCCCGGCTAGGGTTTGCTTTTTCTCTTCATAAAAATGCTGATGTTTTATATGATTAGGATGAATCAAGTCAAAAGTGAAAATAGGCCAGGCGCAGTGGCTCACATCTGTAATCCCAGCACTTTGGGAGGCTGAGGCGAGAGGATCACTTGAGTTCAGGAGTTTGAGACCAGCCTGGCCAACATGGCAAAACCCCATTTCTACTAAAAGTATAAAAATTAGCCAAGGCATGGTGGCACGCACCAGTCTACTCGGGAGGCTGAGGCATGAGAATTGCTTGAACTCAGGAGGCAGAGGTTGCGGTGAGCTGAAATTGTGCCACTGCACTCCAGCTTGGGCAACAGAGGGAGACTCTGTCTCAAAAAAAAAAAAAAAAAAAAAAAAAGAAAAGGGGAAAGAGAAAAAAGAAAAAGAAAAGAAGAGAAAAAGTTGTATGTTTCTTTACAACTTCAGTTTTGGTTTTTTATAACTCATATTGCTGTATAAAAGTAAACATATAAGGTAAGGAAAACTTAGTACATTATGACTATTAACTTATTTTCTCCAGTTTTATAATTTTTTATTTTTAATGTTTTTGGGTACATAGTACATGTATATATTTATGGGATGTATTAGATGTTTTGATATAGGCATGCAATGTGTAATAATCACATCATGGAAAATGGGATATCCATCCCCTCAAACATTTATCCTTTGTGTGATAAACTATTCAATTATACTCTTTTAGTTATTTTTAAATGTACAATTAAATTATTATCGACTATAGTCACTCTGTTGTGCTATCAAATACTAGGCCTTAGTCATTCTTTCTAACTATTTTTTGTACTCATTAACTGTCCCCACCTCCTTCTCACTCTCCCACTACCCTTCCCAGCTTCTGGTAGCCATCCTTCTACTGTCTCTCTCCAAGGGTTCAATTGTTTTGATTTTTAGATCCCACAAACAAGTGAGAACATGCAATGTTTGTCTTTCTGTGCCTAACTTATTTAACTTAACATAATGACCCCCAGTTCCATCCATGTTATTGCAAATGACTGAATCTCGTTATTTTTTTATGGCTAAATAGTACTCCATTATATATAAGTATGACATTTTCTTTATTCATTTATCTGTTGATGAACACTTACGTTGCTTCCAAACCTTAGCTATTGTGAACAGTGCTGCAATAAACATGAGAGTGCAGATATCTCTTGAATATACTTATTCTCCTTCTTTGGAGTATATATGCAGCAGTGGGATTGCTGTACAGTCCGTCTGTTTTTAGTTTTTTGAGGAAGCTCCAAATTGTTCTCCATAGTGGTTGCACTAATTTACATTCCCATCAACAGTATGAGAGTTCCCTTTTTTCTTAGCTTGTATCCAAAAGACAGGCAAAAACTGGGGGTGAGATTAGTTATTAGGGTGAAATGACATCTCATTGTAGTTTCGATTTGCACTTCTCTGATGATCAATGATGTTGAGCATCTTGTCACATGTCTTCTATTGACAAAATGTCTATTCAAACCTTTTGCCCATTTTTTAATTGGATTATAGAGTTGTTTGAGCCCTTTATGGCTATTAGCTTTAAAACAATAAATAGCTACTGTTTAATTTATGCTTATTATTCAGGTTCTTTTCAGTATCATTGGGATAACTTTGTGGGTATTAGCTTCAAAATTACATCCAGTAGGCCAGGCACAGTGGCTCATGCCTGTAATCCCAGGCCTTTGGGAGGCTGAAGTGGGCAGATCACCTGAGGTCAGGAGCTCAAGACTAGCCTGGCCAAAATGGCGAGACCCCATCTCTACTAAAAATACAAAAATTAGCTGGGCATTGTGGCAGGGGCCTGTAATCCCAGATACTTGGTAGGCTGATGCAGGAGAATCGCTTGAACCTGGGAGGCAAAGGTTGCAGTGAGCCGATATCACGCCACTGCACTCCAGCCTGGGTGACACAGCAAGACAATGTCTCAAAAAATAAAATAAATAATTTTTTTACAAAAAAGAATAAATACATTTTTAAGAAATTTAGAAAAAAGCTTAGTTCAACCTGTAAAAATACAAAGAACGTGATTATGGACAAATAACCACTGAACCACTAACCAATTTAATTCCTTCTCATATATGGTCAGAATGGAAGCTAACTTTCCTTCATAAGCTAGAAGTTATTGTATGCCATAATACTCAAAAGGAATGAAAACCACAAAGCAAAACTTTCCAGAGGATCATGAGAATCAGAGATCTTTTAGAAGACTTTATAAATTCTTGGCATTGGGTCATACTTTGGCTTTGTTTAAGAGTCATTGTCTTTTGGAAGAAGTTTTCTGAGCTCCCAGCTCATGAAGAATTCAGGACACAGCAGGGGCTGAGTAAGGAAGTTGTGGGGATTCTACAGAAACTGGCACAAAGGATCCAGGTGACTCTGAAAGGTGGAGCAGTTGGTGTTCTGCACAATGTTGCTGGGTGTTGGTGGCAACACGTTTATGTGAAATAAGTGACCTGATTAGGGAAACAGAAGCAGTGTGATAGGCAAGGCTTGGCTTCTAAGAGTCATGGAAGGGTTTGTTACTTTCAAGAGTGGTGTAATACATGCCGCTATTAATACTAATGGTACATTTTACTTGATAGCAAAGTGGCCAATGAACCCAGAACACCAACTGCTAATGGTGATGAGTCTAGGTAGAGTTACTGGGGCCTCAAACCTTTCGGATCTCATTGTTCTTTCAGAACCTAGGTTTCGTCAGTGGCTCTTTGGTCAAACCAAGGAAGGTTGCGTCCCAAGTCTAGCTCAACTTATAGGTTGGGAAAATCCTTGAAAATGCTGAATACTTCTTGTAACCATCCTTGCAGCCAAACATGGAATGAAGGTCAGGTATTTCTTTTCATGGCACCATAGCATCACACTATTATTTTCTAACTCTCTGTCTCTTCCAACAGACTATAAACTATTTGAGTCAAGAAAACTTACATGTTTTTGTATCTAAAGTGCCTTGCACAATATCTGAGAGAGAATAAATATTTTTACAATGAATGACTGGATTAAGCAGCTAAGGACTAAGAGGGGAAATCTAAAGCTGGAATGTTAGTCTATCAGAAGAAAGAGGTCCTGGGCGGAACATGGCGGCTCCCATGTGTAATGCCAGTGCTTTGGGAGGCTAAGGTGGGAGCATTGTTGAGACCAGGTATTAAAGATAAGCCTGGACAACATAGCGAGACCCCTGTCTCTACAAAAAATTTAATAATTAGCCATGTGTGGTAACACATGCCTGTAGTCCCAGCTACTTGGGAGGCTGAGGCAGGAGGATCATTTGAGGCCAGGAGTTAGAGATTAGTGCACTATGATTGCACCACTGCACTGAAGCCTAGGTGACAGAGCAAGACCTTGTCTCAAAAGAGAGAGATAGAGAGAGAGAGAGAAGTGATGGAGCCTGAGTTATTACTGTAGCTACCATTGAAGTTTGTCAATATGCCAACCACCATGTTAAACATTTTTCATATATCATATAATCCTCACATAACCTTTTGAGGTAAGTACCGTCATAAGTATTATGGTACAGATAAGTATATGATACAGATAAGGAAAATAAATAAAAGAAAATTACAAAACACACACACACACACACACACACACACAAACATGGCCCCAAGTCTCACAACTAGTAGGAATTAGACACCATAGCTTAAGAGTTTTTTTAAGTTAATTAATTTATTTTTTGTAGCAGTTTTAGGTTTGCAGAAAATTAAGCCAATAGTAAGAGAGTTCCCATATACCTCCTTACTCTTCAGCTTACAGTTTCCCCTATAGTTAGAATCTTGCATTAATGGGTTTGTTATAATTAATAAACCAATAACAATATATTATTAGTAACTAAAGTCCATAGTTAATGGTCCTTATTTTGTG
Source organism: Macaca thibetana thibetana (assembly GCF_024542745.1). Taxonomy (NCBI): domain Eukaryota; kingdom Metazoa; phylum Chordata; class Mammalia; order Primates; family Cercopithecidae; genus Macaca; species Macaca thibetana. The sequence goes on along the minus strand of NC_065581.1, from coordinate 61,115,856 downwards.
TTGTACAGTTATATGGGCATTGACAAATACATACACAGCTTAAAACTGTAACCCCATGTCACAGTAAAAAGATACTCTGGAATCATTAAAAAGATGTTTGAATGAATTCCAAGATCTCATCATGAAGATGGCAACTCTTCCAAATTAATCTATGATGTTAGTGCAATTCCTATCATACATCCAAAGGATTTTCATTAAATTTGAAAAACCCGTGCAAAACTCAAATGGAAAAGGCCAAGAAGAGCCAGGACAATTTTGAAGAAGAGGAAGGATTATCTTTACCAGATATCAAGCTTGTAATAAATCTATAATAATTAAAACATGCTCTTTTTACAATTAAACAGATAACCAAATATACCATTAAAAAGAAATACAAGTCTAGAAACAGACCCATGCACATATGGATTTTTTTATTTATGGCAGAATTTTTATCTGTTTATAAATCAGCTGGGAAATGGTAAACTATTCAATAAATGACGCTGAAACCAATGATTCTGCATATAGGGTAAGAAGGAAAATTTTGCCACCCACCAAAAAATTAAGGTAAAATAGACACTAAACGTGAAAAACAAAACTATAAAACTTAAGAAAACACAGGAAAATGTCTTCATTACACTTGGGCCAGGACAGATTTTTTTTTTTTTTTTTTTTTTGAGACGGAGTCTCGCTTTGTCGCCCAGGCTGGAGTGCAGTGGCCGGATCTCAGCTCACTGCAAGCTCCGCCTCCCGGGTTTACGCCATTCTCCTGCCTCAGCCTCCCGAGTAGCTGGGACTACAGGCGCCCACCACCTCGCCCGGCTAGTTTTTTGTATTTTTAGTAGAGACGGGGTTTCACCGTGTTAGCCAGGATGGTCTCGATCTCCTGACCTCGTGATCCACCCGTCTCGGCCTCCCAAAGTGCTGGGATTACAGGCTTGAGCCACCGCGCCCGGCCAGACAGATTTTTTTAATAAGGCACAAAGACCACAACTCATAAAGGAAACCTGATAAATTTGCATATAATGACATTTTTGCATATAATATTTGAAATTCTGTATGACAAAAGACATCATAAACAAAGTAAAAAGACATGCACGAATTGGAAGAATTTTGCAATCCATATAGCAAAATAATTATAATAGAATTTACGAAGAACTGCCACTAGATAAACAAGGCAAAGCAGAAGGGAAAAATAAAGCAATTGATTTAAACAGAAGAGGAAAAAATGGATGGCAAAGAAAAATATGTAAAGATGTTCAACCTTGCTATGAATCTGAGGAATACAAATGAAAGGCACAGTGCTAGGCTGTTTTATGCCTACTGGCTTGAGAAAAATTGAAAATTCATATTATGTATTGGTAAAAGTGCAGAGGAATAGAAATTCTTGTACACTCCTGGAAATACAAATGACTCCCAATACTTTGGACAATGAGACAGAGACTGCTTATTCTTTATTGAATTCATTTTCTTCTTTTTCCAGGGCACGCAGACTATCTTTCCTAGGTTCCCTTGCAGTTGGGTGTGGTTACCTAACAGAATGTTACCAGTGGAATGGGATTAAAATGATGTGTTTCTCCATGTACATTGCCCCTTCCGGCTGATGGGAATGGCCATGCCAAGGGAAACTTGAAAGTCACATGTTAAAAATGGCAGCATCCCTAACAGCCTGGTTACCTGAATAGCTGTGTAGAGCAGAGTCCCCCTTCCCTCAACCCATTCTACACGTTATCTGGTGTTTATTCAAATCACTATGTCTCAGCACACGCTGCTCTAGGTTTTTAGGTGAATGAGAAATAGACTGTTATTGTATTTGCTGCATTATTTTGCAGTGGGGGAGAGTCTGTTTGATGTTGTATCTGAGCTCACTACACAGATGCATTTGGCAATATACAAGATCTACACCTGTAGCCAGCAATTCTGTTTTTATCTACATTCCCTAGAGAATCTAATAGTTATATGAAGAGGGAGACATGTATAAGAATGCTCATTGGCTGGGCGCGGTGGCTCACGCCTGCAATCCCAGCACTTTGGGAGGCTGAGGCAGGCGGATCACAAGGTCAGGAGTTTGAGACTAGCCTGGCCAATATGGTGAAACTCTGTCTCTACTAAAAATACAAAAATTAGCCGGGTGTAGTGGCGGGCTCCTCTAGTCCCAGCTACTCTGGTGACTGAGGCAGGAGAATCGCTTGAACCCGAGAGGCGAAGGTTGCAATGAGCCGAGATCATGCCATTGCACTCCAGCCTGGGCGACAGAGTGAGACTCCGTCTCAAAAAAAAAAAAAAAAAAAAAAAAAAAACAAAGAATGTTCATTGCAGTACTAATGGTAATAGAGGAAAATGGCGGAGGGGGGGGGAATTAACTACCTTCATAGAGGAAAGGATAAATTGCGATTTGTTTATAAAATTGAATACTACAGACCAGTACTTACTAACAATTTAGACACACACTTATTAACATGGATAACATCAAAAAGCAAATTGCGGCCAGGCATGGTGGCTCACGCCTGTAATGCCAGCACTTTGGGAGGCCGAGATGGGTGGATCACTTGAGGCCAGAAGTTCAAAACCAGTCTCAGCAACATGGCGAAACTCTGACTTGACGAAAAATACAAAAATTAGCCGGGTCTTATGGTGCACGCCCATAATCCCAGCTACTCAGGAGGCTGAGTCAGGAGAATAGCTTGAACCCGGGAGGCACAGGTTGCAGTGAGCCGAGATGGCACCACTGCACTCCAGCCTGAGCAACAGAGCGAGACTCTGTCTTAAAAAAAAAAAAAGCAAATTGCGAAGTAACTATAATATGCTATCTATGTAAATATTTAAAGATCGGCATATGGGGAACACTTATAATCAGTACAAAAATGAGAATTATAATGAAAATCACTAATTCAATATAGGAATTCTGGGTTGGTCATGTATAATTGTGTTGTGTGCACCACTCATGTAAACTACAGTGTTTATGCAGTATTCAGTCTTCTATGATAGACATAGGAAGGAAAGAAAGATGGGCATGATTTATTAATCATTTATTTATTTATGTATTTATGTATTTATTTATTTTTGAGACAGAGTCTCACTCTGTTGTCCAGGCTGGAGTGCAGTGGCACGATCTCGGCTCACTGCAACCTCCACCTCCTGAGTTCAAGCGATTCTTCTGCCTCAGCCTCGCAAGTAGCTGGGATTACAGGCACCTGTGACCATTACAGGCACACGCCACCATGCCCAGCTAATTTTTGTATTTTTAGTAGAGACGGGGTTTCACCACTGTCAGGCTGGTCTCAAACTCCTGACCTTGAGATCCGCCTGCCTCAGCCTCCCAAAGTGCTGGGATTACAAGCATGAGCCACTGTGCCCCGCCATTTTAATCATATTTTAACTTTAATTGTATCTGTAATTTATTTTAAAAGACAAAGATAAAGCAAAGGAGAAGAATCTGATATCGTCAAATGTTGACTTTTGTTTAATCTTGTAGTTCATTAGTAGATGTCTTTATTTATTTATTTATTTATTTTTTTGAGACAGTCTTGCTCTGTCACCCAGGCTGGAGGCAGTGGTGCGATCTCAGCTCACTGCAGCCTCTACCTCCCAAGTTCAAGCCATTCTCCTGCCTCAGCCTCCTGAGTAGCTGAGACTACAGGCACATGCCACCACACCCAGCTAATTTTTGTATTTTTAGTAGAGATGGGGTTCCACCATGTTGGCCAGGCTGGTCTTGAACTCCTGACCTCATGATTCACCCGCCTCAGCCTCCAAATTGCTGGGATTACAGGTGTGAGCCACCGCACCCAGCCCTTTTTATTTTCATACTTTTTGCTACGTGTATAGTGTTTCATAATGTAAAAAGATAAAAAGAAAAGTAAAGAAGGTCCCAAGGGCAGTTCTTTTTGTTATTTCCTATTTTATTATTATTTTTATTATTTCACTTTATTTTTTTCATGATTGAAAAGTAATGGTCAGGCACAGTGGCTCAGGCCTGTAATCCCAGCAGTTTGGGAGGCAGAGGTGGGTGGATCACCTAACGTCAAGAGTTCAAGATCAGCCTGGCCAACATGGTGAAACCCCGTCTCTACTAAAAATATAAAAATTAACTGGGCGTGGTTGCACACACCTGTAATCCCAGCTACTTGGGAGGCTGAAGCATGAGAATCACTTGAACCTGAGAGGTGGAGGTTGCAGTGAACCGAGATCATGCCACTGCACCCCAGCCTAGGTGATAGAGTGAGACTCCATCTCAGAAAACAACAACAAAAGAAAAGTAATAAATGCTTTATTATAGTAAAATTTGAAGAGCACAAAACACAAAAAAAGACTAAAGGAAACAAGTCACTCATATTCCCAGTCTAGAAGTTCTTATATTTCTGAAAGTATAGGAAGATTCCAAAGCCACTGGAAAAAGTGAAAATTATAATAAAATCTAGTATATGCATCAATATTTTGATGCATATTTAACTATAATATTCTATTGATATATTGCGGTTTGCCTATAGTACATGGGCCATAAAATTGGTATATTAGATAAATAGGCAATAAAGCGACTGCTATGGTTTGCAGGGACCTCTATCAAAATAAAACTCATTACTTCCAGTTATTTTCAAATGGGAATAGAGAGGGGATTGGTGGGAGTTTATAGACATGGGCATGGCTATTGTTGGTTGGATGTGGAGCCTTAGAGAAAACACACTGTGTCTTTCATTTGTCTTATTACTTACCAGTGGATATTTATAACAATGAAGATGAAATTCGGTTTAAACAGTGCTAAGGACAATTCAGAAGCACTAAAAACAAAATACATGTTAAAGGGTAGGTGCAGTGTGGCAGATTATATTTTCCAAAGGTGACCACAATAGTATCTTTTATCTCACCTCTCTTCTTACCATATATTTTCTCTCTTCCCATTGAGAGATGGGGTGTAGGTTATGACTTCTCTTCTCCAACCTGGGCAAGTTTTTGTAACTGTCTTGACCAAAAGCATATGGCAGAGAGATGCCATGTGACATCTAAGGGTGGGTAATAAATATGCTACACGTTCACCTTGATCTCTAATGATCACACTGAGGGATGCCACCCACATATAAGCAGCCTAAATATTCTGAGGCCGCCATGCTTTGAGGAAGCCTAAAAAGTAGCCCACATAAAGAGACCCTGAGACCACTTGGAGAGAGATGCTTGACCTGCCCCCAGTTGCTTCAGCCCTTCATTGGTACAGTCAGTGTCTCACTACAATTGCATTAGAAACCCAAGGCAGAACCATCTAACCAAGACTTTCCTGAATTCCTGACCCACAGAAACCATGAGAGATAAGGAAATGATTGTTGTTTTAAGCCATTAAATTTTACAGTGTTTTCTTAATACCACAATAAATAAGTGAAACATGTAGAAAAGAGGATAGAAGAGTGAGTATAGTTAATAATAATTTATTGTGCATTTCAAAATAGCTACACGAGAAGATTTGAAATGTTCTCAACATAAAGAAATGATAAATGTTTGAGGTGATAGATATCCTGATTACCCTGATTTGATCATTATGCATTATATGCATGTATCAAAATATCACATGGACCCTATATATATGTACAATTATTATGTATCAATTTTTAAAAAAACTATAAAACAGGTCATGGGAGGTGACTCACACCTGTAATCCCAGCATTCTGGGAGGCTGAGGCGGGAGGAACACTTGAGCCCAGGAGTTTGAGACCAGCCTGGGCAACATAGTGAGACCTCATCTCTACAAAAAATAAGAAATTGGCCGGGTGTGGTGGCATGTGCCTGTAGTCCCAGCTACCCAGGAGGCTGAGCCAGGAGGATTGCTTGACCCCAGGAGATGGAGACTGCAGTGAGCTATAATCTCACCACTGCACTCCAGTCTGGGTGACAGAGGTAGCTGGGAAAAAAAAAAAAGTGCTTCTCCTTCTCTGACTTCTCCTCTTTCACTCTCACTCTCCAATGAAAAACAAACAAAAAAGAGTTTAGGATCAGTTGCTAGTCTCCAGATTCTGAAATGTTATTGGTACCAATTGGAAGGTTCCATTTTCTTCTTTGCACATACACAGTCCTTTGGGTCTGGTGTCTGGTAGTGTTTTGTACCTCAAGAGGGAACAATTAACCTTAGTTAAACAGATGACTATTCTGCAGCAACTGAGCATACTTAACCTGAGTTTTCACCTAGCCAACATGGTGAAATTCTGCCTCTACTAAAATTACAAAAAAAAAAAAAAAAAATTAGCCAGGTATGGTAGCGGGTGCCTGTAATCCCAGCTACTCAGGAGGCTGAGGCAGGAAAATCAATTCAACCTGGGAGGTGGAGGTTTTGGTAAGCCGAGGTCACACCACCGCGCTCCAGCCTGGGAGACAGAGTGAGGCTCCGTGTTAAAAAAAATAATAATAAAAATAAAAAGTCCAGGTGTGGTGGCTCATGCCTGTAATCCCAGCACTTTGGGTGGCCGAGGCAGGCAGCTCACGAGGTCAAGAGATGGAGATCATCCTGGGCAACATGGTGAAACCCCGTCCCTACTAAAAATACAAAAATTAGTGGGGCGTGGTGGCAGGTGCCTGTAGTCCCAGCTACTCTGGAGGCTGAGGCAGGAGAATCTCTTGAACCCGGGAGGCAGAGGTTGCAGTGAGCCGAGATGGTACCACTGCAATCCAGCCTGGGGGACAGAGCGAGACTCCGTCTCAAAATAATAATAATAATAATAACACAATTTTTTTGAATGTTGGGTTTTCATAAAGTGAACCAACATTGCACACCCTTGTATTCTCTTCATTGTTCTTCTCACAAACAGGAAATATACTTACTTTGTAAGGCAGTACAGAATAATCTTCCCCTTAGAGCTTTGCCTAAAAGCTTTACTAGCTTCACTTTTTGAGTCATGATGTTTTCTTCTTGGTATAAATGATAATGTGCTGTCTTCAAAACATCAGGCTAGGTCTCTGAATTTTTTATCGCCTGTATAGTTGAAGAACAAGTGTGTTTAGTTTTGAGGTATTGCATATCATAAAGTCCTACGAATAACTTCTATATAGTAGTATTATCATTCTTCAAATCTGGGAATTACTACCTTTAAAGGAAGAGTAGAAAGCAGGATTTCCAAGGAGGAAGGATTAAAAATTAATTGGAAAATAACCAAATCAGACGTTAAAAAAATTTAAAACATTCATTTAACTATAATTAGTGCAATAAATAACTGGGTAAATTTCCAGGAGTATTTGTCTAATAAAATCTATTATTACTCTTGTTTGTAAATCAAAAAACCCCAGTTTAGGGAACTAGTTTGGGCAAAAAATGGGGATTTGTTGGCTCATTTAAACAAACCCTGGCAGACCACAGTGGTTTATGCCTGTAATCCCAGCACTTTGGGAGGCCGAGGAGGGCGGATCACTAGAGGTCGGGAGTTCAAGACTAGCTTGACCAACATAGTGAAACCCTGTCTCTACTAAAAATACAAAAATTAGCTGAGCATTGTGGCAGGCACCTGTAATCCCAGCTACTCAGGAGGCTGAGGCAGGATAATTGCTTGAGCCCAGCAGGCAGAGGTGGCAGTGAGCTGAGATCTCGCCATTGCACTGCAGCCTGGGCAAGAGTGAGACTCTGTCTCAAAAAACAAAACAAAACAAAACAAAACAACCCTATTAAAATCAGCAGTACAGTTAGCATCCAAGGTGTCTGGAACCAGGAACTCAAATATATTACGGTCTTTCTCCCTTGTACCGTCTCTCCCTGCTTTTTTCTCACTCTCCCCATTTTTTGGTTTGCTTCTCTCTACTTTTTAATCTCAACACACTTAAAAGTAGAAGTTTCTTGTTTTTAATTGTTCCCCTGGTCTGTTTTTCCTGTCTATCAAATGTTTTAATTCCCATCAATCTTTATTTTTAACATCAATCTGCTTCTTCAAATTTTAATTTTTTAAATTCTTCTTAGCCTTTGAATTTTTGTCACTAACCTTTACTCTTTGTTGATAGTGTGTGCTTATTAACAATTTATCTCTGTAAGAGAGAAGTTCCAGAACTTAAAAAGAAGCATGAGCCTACAAATGTAAGGAAATTGATTTGCATTTATAAATAATGGGGACGGCAAGGTTCTGAGAAGTAGTCAGCTGGTATTATCCTCAACTTGACTTTATTAATGATTTTTAACCACCAAATTTAGACTTTCTATAAGGATTATAACTTCCTTGTTTATCCCTTTTATTGGCTAAGGATGGGAACTACATTTCCCAGAATCCTCTTTCCTAAATGGTTCTAGACTAGAACTGAACAAAAGAGGAATATGTATGAGATTTGGAAAGTGAATGAAACTGAAGCGACTGTGCTCAAAAGGTCATTGCTATGAAAACGGGCGACAGGTAGAGACAGACGCTGCGAGTCCCAGCTTGTCCTTCCATTCTCCATTCTGTGTCTTACCTCTCTTGCCACCTGCTGGTTCGGCTGATCAATAGCAGCCCCTGACCCAGCGTGTAGGCGATAGCTACACAAAGACAAACCTTTCCCCAGAGATGGCAATTTCAAGACACCCTCCATGAATACGCTCTTTGCAGTCCCACTTTGGCAACTGGTCACGCTTGATTTCCTGGATTTCTCGACCAGCAGAAGTTTGTTACTCAACATCAGTGCTTCAGTGCACTCTTCAGCCTATTTCTCTGATTCTCTGACTCTCCCTTCCAGACCTTCACTTTTGCAACTCTTTTCATATTCGTGTAAGTCCTAATTCCTATAGTAAATCAGTTATTCTCATTATAATTACAGTGGCTCTTGGAACCCTTCGATCTTCGTGCTCTGCTGTCTTTATTGCTTCAGCTGTCTTCCCTGATAGTTGCAAAATGGCCACCACACCGAGCGTTCCCTACTCACCTGATGTTGCTCCAAGCAGCAAGCAAGCGCACGGGTACTTACAAGTCTTTCCCTTACAATCTTCTCTTCTTTCAGGATGGAATATTTTTTTTTACTGGAAGCCTCTAACAGAATTCCCCTCTAAGTCTCCTGGGTCAGATCAGGCACCTTCCCCTGGTCACTGATAAAGGAGCTAAATTGCCATTATTGGCTCAGGCTCGTGGTCCTGCTCCTTGGCTGCACATCGGGGAAAATTTTAAAACATATTTTCACCTGCACCCAACTTGCAACGATTCTGATCGAATTGTTTTCGGGTGGTGCTGTAGCTCAATATTTGTAAAATGCTTTCACAGAGATTATAATGTGCAGCCAGGGTTAAGAACCACTGCTTGAATCAAACATGATTAATTCTCTTAATATTTCACAATGCCTGAGCAAATCACGGTTCTGTTAAGGAAGAAGGTAGAAATGCCTGAGGGATTGGCCATCAAGATTTATTCATCCAAATTATCTCATTCAAGGATGACCTATGGAATAGATGGAAATAATGACTAAATTTCCCACTTGATTTTCATCATCTAACATCACTAAGAGCTACCAGAGTCTAAACAAGTTATTTGACTAAATCTAGGAATAATAACACAACAGCTATTCTCTATTCCTTAGTTACCGGAAGTAAAGCCTTTCTGAATGAGCTACCAAACCACGTGGCACAGAGCTCAAGAAGTAACTATTCCTTTGTGGGGCACCTAATGAATTAGCCTTATTTAATGAATTATGTAATTAATTGCATGATTAATATAATTAATTATGGGGTGGGAACATGGAGAGATGATCAAAGGGTACAAAGTTTCAGTTAGAAAACATGTTTTTGAGATACATTGCACAGCATGGTGACTATAGTTAAAAATGTAATGTATATTTCAACATTGCTAATGGGGCGAATTTTAGATATACCACAAAAAATGATAAGTATGTGAGGTGATGGATTTAATTAGCTTAATTTAATCATTTTACAATACATAGATATAGCAAAACATCACATTGTACCCCCCAAATATATATAATTATTTGTCGATTAAAAACAATTAAAAATTTTTTTTAAATCCCTCTAGTTCTGAATTTGAGTTGGAAGTATCAGTATGATATTGTAACATTCTTTTTTTTTTATTTTCATTGTAATTAATTTGTGTGTGTGTGTGTGTGTGTGAGAGAGAGGGTCTCACTTTGTCACCCAGGCTGGAGTGCAGTGGCAAGGATCTTGACTCACTGCAACCTCCCCGTCCTGTGTTCAAGCGATTCTCAAAGCTCAGCTCTCCAAGTAGCTGGGATTACCCGTGCACATCACCATGCTCAGCTAATTTTTGTATTTTTAGTAGAGATGGGGGTTTTATCATGTTGGCCAGGCTGGTCTCGAACTCCTGACCTCAAGTGATCTGCCTCCCAAATTGTTGGGATTACAGGCATGAGTCACAGCACCCAGCCTCAGTATAGTTAATTTTATACTACAATTTAATTATCTTTATAATGCACTTATTTTTTTCTGTTTATTTTTTGAGACTGATCTCCCTCTATCGCCCAGGCTGGAGTGCAGTGGTGCAATCTCGGATCACTGCAACCTCTGCCTCCCAGGCTCAAGCTCTTCTCCCACTTTAGCCTCCATAATAGCTGGGACTACAGGCACAGACCACCACGCCCACCTAAGTTTTGTATTTTTTGTGGAGAGGGGTTTTGCCATGTTGCCCAGGCTGGTCTTGAACTCCTGGTCTCAAGCCATCTGCCTACATCAGCCTCCCAAAGTGCTGGGATTACAGGAGTGAGCCACCGTGCCTGGTCAGTATAATGCACTTACTTCTTAAACTCTGACTTTCTTTCTGCCACTTTTGCTTATAATTACATAATTTTTTGATATTATAATATTTACCCTTAGGAGAGATCAGAATCATACATCATTCCTCACAGAAATTGAGAGACTTTTTTCCTGTTAAACAGCATTTTTTAGTGATTTCTCTATTGCCATGGTAAGGCAAGTCAAGTTAAATCAGAGGAGAATGTTTAAAGGAATATTCCTGAAAATTGTCTTATTTCTTATCTTCACTTTTGTGAATGGATACAGAATTTGTGTCTATTTCATGAATTTCAGATTAACTTGTATAGAAAGATCATTATGCTGTTCTCTAAAATGCAAATGTGTTACGTTAATTTACAAACTGTTTGAAAAGTTAGGCATTTCCTTCATTCTCCTTTCATTTAAAATACATTATAAAAGCATAGACATATTCAGATCATGTAGAGTATGTACATCCAAAATAGGTAATTAAACAAATTATCTTGATTCTGCCATTGGAATTTTTAAAAACAACTTTACTGAGATATAATTCACATACTATATGGTTCGTCCATTTACAGTGTACAACTCAATGTCTCTCACAGTATTCACAAAGTTGTGTAACCACCACCACAATCAATATTAGAACATTTTCATCACCCTGAAAAGAAATTCTGCATCCTTTAGCCATCATGGCCGTCCTCTTCCATGTCTCTTCACTTTCACCATTCCTAGGCAAACACCATCTACTTTTTGTGTCCATAGATTTGTCTGTTCTGGACATTTCATATAAATAAAGTCATACAAAATGTAGTTTTCTTTTTTAAAAATTGTATGTTATTGGCCAGACAAGGTGGCTCACGCCTGTAATCCCAACACTTTGGGAGGCGGAGGCTGGTGGATCACCTGAGGTCGGGAGTTAGAGACCAGTATGACCAACATGGAGAAACCCCGTCTCTAATAAAAACACAAAATTAGCCGGGCATGGTGGCGCATGCCCGTAATCCCAGCTACTCGGTAGGCTGAGGCAGAGAATTGCTTGAACCTGGGAGGCGGGGGTTGCACTGACAGAGATCACGCCATTGCGCTCCAGCCTGGGCAACAAGGGCAAAACTCTATCTCAAAAAAAAAAAAAAAAAAAATTATATTTTAGATTCAGAGGATATGTGTGCATGCTTGTTACCTGGATATATTGGTGGATATTGGGCTTCTAGTTTACCCTTTACCCAAATAGTGAACATTGTACCCAAAAGGTAATTTTTCAGCCCTTGCTCCCTTCCCACCCTCCCCTCTTCTGGAGTCCTCAGTGTCTATAATTTCCATCTTTATGTCCATGTGTACCCATTGTTTAACTCCCACCTATGTGTGAGAACATGTAGCGTTCGGTTTTCTGTTTCTGAGTTAGTTCATTTATGATAATGACCTCCAGCTCCACCCATATTGCTATGAAATATATGATTTCTTTTTTTTTGTGGCTATGCTTCTTTTAAAAAAGTATTTTGTTTTACCTTTGGCCACTGAAAAGACCTGGAGATAATGACCAACCCAGTAAAAATAACACCTAGCTCACAGACTGTCTTATAAATACCATTTCCAAATCAACGGAATTGATGCTTGGAGGAATGACTGATTCTAGATATGGACCAGAAAATGTATGTGATGAGGCTAAAACATCATGTCATGACAAAAAGCAAATAAATGATCAATTCTACTGGGATCATATAAAAAACACATGGTGCCAACTTGAAGAAGCTGCCACTGTTCAAAGACAGGACAATTTGACCACTAATATGAATAATGGATTAATCTATTGCGATAAAGTGCAACAAATATGTTTAGAGCTATAAATTCATAATGATGCTTTAAAAAACCCTATTGGTCTTCTTCAGAGCACAGGAGGAAACCAACTCATTATTTTGAAATCTGATAAAGAGCATTTATCATACATTTATTCTGCCTTTCTTGTATGCATACAGATAATGAGGGGAAGCCAGGTGTGGTGACTCACACCTGTAATCCGTGCACTTTGGGAGGCCGAGGCGGTGGATCACCTGAGGTCAGGAGTTCGAGACCAGCCTGACCAATATAATGAAACCCCGTCTCTACTAAAAATACAAAATTAGCTGGGCATGGTGATAGGCGCCTGTAATCCCAGCTACTTGGGAGGCTGAGACAGGAAAATCCCTTGAACCCGGGAAGTGGAGGTTGCAGTGAGCCAAGATTGCACCATTGCACTCCAGCCTAGGCAACAAGAGCAAAACTCCGTCTTGAAAAAAAAAAAAAAAATTCTCAAAAAGAAGCTATCTAACACTATGTGCCTCCTAATAAAATTACCACCTACAATGCAATATTATCAAGCAGACAGAAAACCTTTAATCTGAACAAGCCTCTGTCATTACCAATTTACAGAAAATACAAGAGAGAGGACCCTGTTCAATAGCACCATTGAACTATCAGAATCCATTTGAGAAAAAAGTTTTTAAAAATATATACATAAAACAATGCACCCTGTGAATGCAGTCAGAAAAATCTAGAATATGGACTATCTATAGGACAAATAACCCAATTTTTTCAACAAATAAACTGCAAAAAAAAAATTGAGAAAGAACCTATAAATTAAAAGAAATATACCAACCAGTTGCAGTGTATGGAACTTATTTGAATCCTAAATTGAACAAACTAAAAAAAAAATGAGATAAACTTGAGCAGTGATTAGATACACTGGATACTTGATTATATTAAGCAGTTATTGTTCATTTCTAAGTGTGATAATATGATGGTATGTTTAGAAAAAAGAAATTATTTTTTAGAAATCCACAATGAAATATATTCAAATGAAGTGATATTGCTTCTGGGGTTTGCTTCAAATAATCTAGTATGGTGAAGGGTGTTGTATTAGGTATCTATTGCTGCATAACAAATTACTCCTACATTTTACAACTTAAAACAACAAACATTTATCTCAAAGTTTCTGTGCATCAGGAATCCAGACCTGGAGCCATGGCTCACACCTGTAATCCCAACATTTTGGGAGGCCGAGGCAGGCAGATCACTTGAGGTCAGGAGTTTGAGACCAATCTGGCCAACATGGTGAAACCCTGTCTTTACTAAAAGCACAAAAATTATTAGCTGGTCATGGTGGCGTGTGCCTGAAATTGACTGTTTGAACTCAGGAGGCGGAGGGTGCAGTGAGCTGAGATCATACTCTAGCGCCTGGGCCATAGAGCAAGACCCCGCTTCCAAAAAAAAAAAAAAAGTTTCTGTGGGTCAGGAATCCAGAAGCAGCTTAGTTGCATGTTTCTGGCTGAAGGTCACTGCAGTTATCTGAAGTCTAGAGGGTCTGCTTCCAAGTTTACTCGGTGTTTGGCTGAACTCATTCCTCACTGGCTGAAGCTAGAGATCTCATTTTCTTTCCACATGGGCCTTTCCATAGACTGCTTAGTTAATAGCAAGATGTAGCAGCTAGCTTCCACCAAAATGAGAGCCTAAGATAGAAGCTTCAGTCTTTTATAATCTAATCTCAGAAAACACACACCATCGCTTCTGGCATATTCTGATGGTCACACAGACTAACTCTGACACAACCTGGAAAAGGGACCACTGATGGGTATAAATACAATGAGGACCATTAGGGGCCATCTTAGGAACTAGCCACCACATTGACCCAATGTTTTATGGACTTAGGTCAAGTGTTCATCCTTCCCCTGACCGTAAACCCAAGCCTGACTGGTGGACCATAGTAGTATTTCTAGTCTTTGGTTTCATTTTTCAAACAGAAATTGCTGGTAAATTTTAGATCTTCTTCTACAAGGAACAACCTGATTTATATGTGCAGCCAGGCAAGCAACTTAATGCCAATATTTATACTTGGAAGTTTATCCTGTTAAGTTTTTTACTTTTCGAGCTGCATTTCTGTGATGGGTTTGAATATCGAGATGCACCAATGAACACTATCAAACCTGACTGTATTTACTTTTATACATAGCATATTTAGCTGGCATAACAAGTATTGTTTAATTAATGTCTAAATATTTGCTTTTTCTTTCCTTTTTTTCTTTTTTCTTTTTTTTTTTGAGATAGAGTTTCACTCTTGTTGCCCAGGCTAGAGTGCCCCTCTAGCCTGCAACCTCTGCCTTCCAGGTTCAAGCGATTCTCCTGCCTCGGCCTCCCAAGTATCTGGAACTACAGGCGCCCACCTTTATGCCTGGCTAATTTTCGTATTTTTAGTAGAGACAGGGTTTCACCATATTGGCCAGGCTGGTCTCGAACTCCTGACCCTCAGCTGATCCACCCCACCCCCCGCCCCCCTTCCCCCGCCTCGGCCTCTCAAAGTGGTGGGATTACAGGCATGAGCCACTATCCCTGGCCAATATTTGCTTTCTTTAAATCTGTGTCTTAATAGCATCCAGCTGATAGCTAGCTACCCATGAAAATTATTTGAATATACTTTTGCAGCAGGGGCATTTTAATATGTTTCTTTTGCAATCCAGAACCTTTAAGGAGAAGTTGTTTTGGTTTAGATTACTTGTTTTTATTATACTATAGCCAGTAGTTCATGTTTAAATTTCGAACTGCTAGTCTAAATTCCACGAAGGCAAGAACCTGGTTTGTCCTCACCACTTTGTCTTCATTGCCTGATAATAGGATGTAATGTTCATGCAATGAGTGTCTATGGAATTAATGCATGATTTCCGGATTCTAGCAAGTTGAAAAACTGAATACCTCCCTCAAGACTGAAAATTTAAAATCCTAGCATACATGATAAAAATTAAGTCATAGATACAAAATACTAACTAGTAAAAATAGAAAAGAACAAACATTTACAGAGCTGTTTTCTTAGCATTCTGTCTGATTTTGTTTTTTCTTTTTTCTTTTATTTATTTATTTTTTTGAGACGGAGTCTCGCTCTGAAGGGCAGTGGCGTTATCTCGGCTCACTGAATCTTCCGCCTCCCAGGCTCAAGCAATTTCCTGCCTCAGCCTCCCGAGTAGCTGAGACTACAGGCACGAGCCACCATGCCTCGTTAATTATTTTTTGTATTTTTAGTAGAGGCGGGGTTTCACTGTGTTAGCCAGGATGGCCTTGATCTTCTGACCTCGTGATCCGCCTGCCTCAGCCTCTCAAAGTGCTGGGACTACAGGCATAAGCTACCGCGCCTGGTAATTGATTTTTTTTTTTTTTTTTTTTTTTTTTTTTTTTGAGATGGAGTCTCGCTCTGTCTCACCCAGGCTGGAGTACAGTGGCGTGATCTTGGCTCACTGCAGTCTCCGCCTCCCAGCTTCAAGTGACTCTTCCGCCTCAGCCTCCTGAGTAGCTGGGACTACAGGCGTGTGCCACCACACTGGTCAATTTTTGTATTTTTAGTTTCACCTGTTGGCCAGGCTGGTCTCAAACTTCTGACCTCAGGTGATCCACCTGCCTCAGCCTCCCAAAGTGCGGGGATTACAGGCATGAGCCACTGTGCCCGGCCAACTGTCTGATTTTCTTATGATTGCATTCAAGTTAGGGGAAATACCGCGGTAGAGACTTTTCTGAAACAGTTTCCTTGCAAAGAAAACAGATATTTAGATACAGCATGCTGAAACTGGGCACAAGCCTGGTTGCAGGTTTTATCATGTTACAGATTTTGCATTATTACGATAATTAAAGAAACCTGCTGTTGAGTTAGTTCTCTCAGGCTGGATTCTTCATTGACAAGAAATGGAAGTTACTGGTGGAGTTCTGTGGCATCATCTTATCAACATTATTTGTTGGCCTCTAGTGTTGGCAGGTCGCTAACAAATAGGTAACTGAATAAAAGAATTTTAATGAATCACACCTACCCAAATCCCATTTGATCCAGTTGAATTCGGTTGCTTATTCCTTCAATCTAGGGGCTTTTAGCTGTATATTCATTGTTTTGTGTTCCTATGTTAATGAAGTTCTAGTGGACGTTCACTTGTAAAACAGGTCTTTATTTTCGCACTAGTAGTGTCTAGTACATCCAAACCTATTTATTGTTCTTCTTGCCAATGAATGTAGCCAATAACACAATGTAAACAAATGAAACTGGAATTTAAGTTTCTGAATATTATGAAGTTGTGAAAGTTGGCAGAATCAAAATGCAATCATTAATGTTAAAACAACAACAACAAAACTCTAGAGCCAGGAAAGGCCATGAAGAGAGGGTTCTCATGCTTGTATGCTTGATAACAAAGACTATCACAAAGACTCTACAAAAAGCAACCTTGCACAAAGGCCATTGCAACCTTACACAACAAATTCTTTTGCAAGGACATCTGCCCAGTAACTGCCTATCCAACCCTGGACTGGCGTCACCCTTGTTATTGATCTTTGCAGCCAAGGATAATCATTTGAAAACAATTATGTCATCCTCCTTCTTTTCTTAAAAACCTTTGTATTATTTTACCTCTGGGAATATGCCCATAGTTTACTCTGACTTGAATAATCCCACTGCAATACCCTATTCCCAAATAAGTACCTTTTCTTTTAGAGAGCCTCTCTCTGTTGTGTAGGCTGACAAAGTCAATGAAAGTGATGTTTGAGAGCTGCTCAAATGACAACAAAAGTTATTGTCAGATAAGGATCTGGCAGAGTTAAGTCAATTAAAAATTGAAAAAAATGAAAATTTATATGGATGCTGTATTAAATGCTTCAAGACAAAATTATCTAAATAATAACTGGCTAAGGCTGGCCTTTGGAAAAATTAAAGTCCTGAAATATTTTTGCAGAAAATAACGAATCTGTGATCATATTCTGCAAGTCAGAAGTGAAATGGACATTATATTGTCACTCCCCCAAAAATCAACACTTGATGGCCGGGTGCGGCGGCTCATGCCTGTAACTAAAGAAGGTCCCAAGTGCAATTCTTTTTATCATTTTACTATAAAATCTGTATTTATTTTTTTCATGATTGAGAAGTAATGGCCTTGCATGGTGGCTGCATAAATGTCATCTTTTGAGAGTGTCTGTTCATGTCCCTTGCCCACTTTTTGAGGGGGTTGTGTTTTTTTTTTGTAAATGTGTTTAAGTTCCTTGTAGATTCTGGATATTAGACTTTTGTCAGATGGATACACTGCAAAAATTTCCTCCTATTCTGTAAGTTGTTTGTTCACCCTGATGATAGTTTCTTTTGCTGTGCAGAAACTCTTTAAAAGTAATCCCAGCAGTTTGGAAGGCCAAGGCGGGAGGATCACCTAAGATCAGGAGTTCAAGACCAGCCTGGCCAACATGGTGAAACCTTTTTTCTACTTAAAAAAAAAAAAAAAAAAAATTATCTGGGCATGGTGGCCCATGCCTGTAGTCCCAGCTACTCAGGAGGCTGAGGCAGGAGAGCTGCTTGAATCCAGGAGGCGGAGGTTGCAGTGAGCCATGATCACGCCACTGCACTTCAGCCTGGGTGACAGAGCAAGACTCCATCTCAATAAAATAAAATAAAATAAAATAAAAATAAAATACTTAAATTGAAATTAAATGAATGAGCTATTTCATATTACTGTAGATACCTCCATTATATTATCACTTCCAAAAAATGTGTATATTGCCACCTCTAAAAAAACAAAACGTGTTTATATATGTGTGTGTCAGTTTGGTTATCTTAAAAAAATGAATAATGTCAACTTTTCGCAGTGTGTTCTGCAGAACACTAATCCCAAGCAGTCATCTGTGAAAAAAAAAAAGGCATCTGCAGTGGTACAGGATGTTTTCTGTTTCCCACACCCTATTCTCTATTCTGCTTTGTTCCCAAAAGGCTGATCTATATAGACTGCAGGTTCCTTTGCCCTCTGCCTGGGGAGAGAGGGGAAAAGAGAGACCAGTAGGACATCAAAGGGGATGCGGAAATGCGGCTGAATATTTCTAGGTCTTTTATTGGCCTCCACCTGGATTGTTGTTAGTTGGCTGTATCTTCCAGCTAAGATCACAGCTTCTTTGAGGAAGTCCTAGCCATTTAGCTCTTCCCTTCAGTCCCAGTAACTGGTCCCCCTCCCTTGCCTTTTTAGGTTGGGAGGTGGCAACAGTATCACAACATTCCTGTTGGCTTCCCTTTATTAAATGCGTCTTTTGCCGGGCGCGGTGGCTCACGCCTATAATCCCAGCACTTTGGGATTATAGGCCGAGGTGGGTGGATCACCTGAGGTCAGGAGTTCGAGCCAGCCTGACCAAAATGGTGAAACCCCGTCTCTACTGAAAATACAAAATTTGCTGGGTGTGGTAGTGCATGCCTATAATCCCAGCTACTTGGGAGGCTGAGTCAGGAGAATCACTTGAACCCGGAAGCAGAGGTTGCAGTGAGCTGAGACAATGCCTCTGCACCCCAGCCTGGTGACAGAGCGAGACTCCATCTAATAGATAAATAAATAAATAAATGCTTTTTTCCTTTTTATAAATTTAATTTTAAGTTCTGGGATATATGTGCAGAAGGTGCATGTTTGTTACACAGGTAAACATGTGCCATGGTGGTTTGCTGCACCTATCAACCCATCAACTAGGTATTAAGCCCCGCATGCATTAGCTATTTATTCTGATACTCTCCTTTCCCCCACCCCCCATCAGGCCCCAGGGTGTGCTGTTCCCCTCCCTGTGTCCATGTGCTCTCACTGTTTAGTTCCCACCCACTTAATAAGTGAGAAGATGCAGTGTTTGGTTTTCTGTTCTTGTGTTAGTTTGCAGAGAATAATGGCTTCTAGCTTCATCCATGTCCCTGCAAAGGACATGAGCCTATTCCTTTTTATGGCCGCATAGTATCCCATGGTGTATATGCACCACATTTTCTTTATCCAGTCTATCATTGATGGGCATATGGGTTGATGCCATGTCTTTGCTATTGTGAATAGTGCCGCAATGAACATATGCATGCATGTATCTTTGTAATAGAATGATTTATGTTCCTTTGGGTATATACCCAGTAATGAGATTGCTTGGTCAAATGGTATTTTTGGTTCTAGGTCTTTGAGGAATTGCCACACTGTCTTCCACAATGAACTAATTTACATTCCCACCAACAGTGTAAAAGTGTTCCTATTTCTCCACAGCCTTGCCAGCAGCTGTTGTTTCTTGACTTTTTAATAATTGTCATTCTGACTGGTGTGAGATGGTATCTTTTTGTGGTTTTGATTTGCATTTCTCTAATGATCCGTGATGCTGAGCATTTTTTCGTATTTGTTGGCTGCATAAATGTCATCTTTTGAGAGTGTCTGTTCATGCCCCTTGCCCACTTTTTGATGGAGTTGTTTTTCTTGTAAATGTATTTAAGTTCCTTGTAGATTCTGGATATTAGACCTTTGTCAGATGGATAGACTGCAAAAATCTCCTCCCCTTCTGTAGGTTGTTTGTTCACTCTGATGATAGTTTCTTTTGCTGTGCAGAAACTCTTTAATTAGATCCCATTTGTCAATGTTTGCTTTTGTTACAATCGCTTCTGACATTTTCATTATGAAATCTTTGCCTGTGCCTATGTCCTGAATGGTATTGCCTAAATTTTCTTTTAGGGTTTTTATAGTTTTGGGTTTTACACTTAAGTTTTTAATCCACCTTCAGTTAATTTTTGTATAAGGTATAAGGAAGGGGTCTAGTTTCAATTTTCTGCAGATGGCTAGCCAGTTTTCCCAACGCCTTTTATTAAACAGGGAATCCTTTCCCCATTGCTTTTGCCACGTTTGTCAAAGATCAGATGGTTGTAGATGTGCGGTCTTATTTCTGAGATCTCTATTCTGTTGCATTGGTCCGTGTGTCTGTTTTTGTACCAGTACCATGCTGTTTTGGTAGCCTTGTAGTATAGTTTGAAGTCAGGTAGTGTGATGCCTCCAGCTTTCTTCTTTTTGCTTAGGGTTGTCTTGGCTTTAGAAGCTCTCTTTTTTGGCTCCATATGAATTTTAAAGTAGTTTTTTCTATTTCTGTGAAGAATATCAGTGGCAGTTTAATGGGAATAGCATTGGATCTATAAATTACTTGGGGCAGTATACCCATTTTCACGATATTGATTCTTCCTATCCATGAGGATGGAATGTTTTCCCATTTACTTGTGTCCTCTCGGATTTCCTTGAGCAGTGGTTTGTAGTTCTCCTTGAAGAAGTCCTTCACATCCCTTGTTAATTGTTTTCCTAGTTATTTTATTCTCTTTGGAGCAGTTGTGAATGGGAGTTCACTCATGCTTTGGCTCTCAGCTTGTCTATTATTAGTGTATAAGAATGCTTGTGATTTTTGCACATTGATTTTGTATCCTGAGACTTTGCTGAAGTTGCTTATCAGCTTAAGAAACTTTTGGGCTGAGACGGTGTTTTCTAGATACAGGATCATGTCACCTGCAAAGAGACAGTTTGACTTGCTCTCTTCCTATCTGAATACCCTTTCTTTCTTTCTCTTGCCTCATTTCCCTGGCCAGAACTTCCAATACTGTATTGAATAGGAGTAGTGAGAGAGGCCACACTTGTCTTGTGCCGGTTTTCAAAGGGAATGGTTCTGGCTTTTGCCCATTCAGTATGATGTTGACTAGGAGTTGGTATAAATGGTTAATGGTTCTTACTATTTTGAGGTATGTTCCATCGATGACAGTTTTTAACATGATGGGATATTGAATTTTATCGAAGGCCTTTACTGCATCTATTGAGATAATTGTGTGGCTTTTGTCTTTTGTTCTCTTTATGTGATGCATTATAATATATTTATTGATTTGCATATGTTAAACCCGCCTTGCATCCCAGGGATAAAGCCAACTAGATCGTGGAGGATAAACTTTTTTTTTTTGAGGATAAACTTTTTGATGTACTGCTGGATTCAGTTTGCCAGTATTTTATTGAGGATTTTTACATCAATGTTCGTCAGGGATATTGGCCTGAAATTCTTTTTTTCTTGTTTCTCTATTAAATGCTTAATTATCCACTGTGAGTGAACAATCTGTCTTCTTCTGGGACACTGATTGATATAATGGATAAATACAACATTGTTCTCTTGGAAAGATTAAAAATTCACACCTGCATATTAAAAGCTCTAGTATTGCAGTAGATAATGTCTAAGTTAGGCCAGTGTTTGCCAAACTTACTCATGAGACTATTTCTCTAATATATCTAAGAATATCCCTTGAAAATATTTGATTATAAAATTCCTTGCCTTAAAAACCACAAAATGGGCCGGGCACGGTGGCTCACGCCTGTAATCCCAGCACTTTGGGAGGCCAAGGCGGGTGGATCACGAGGTCAGGAGATCGAGACCACCCTGGCTAACACGTTGAAACCCCATCTCTACTTTAAAAAAAAACCAAAAAAAACAAAACTTGGCCGAGCACAGTGGCTCACTCCTGTAATTCTAGCACTTTGGGAGGCCAAGGCAGGCAGATCACTTGAGCTTTGGAGTTTGAGACCAGCCTGGGCAACATGGAGTAACCCCTTTTCTACTAAAAATACAAAAATTAGCCAGGTGTGGTGGTGCATGCCTGTAGTCCCAGCTACTCAGGAGGCTGAGGTAGGAGTATCGCTTGAACCCAAGTGGTTGAAGATGCAGAGAGCCAAGATTGTACCGCTGCACTCCAGCCTGGGTGACAAGTGAGACCCTGTCTCAAAAAAAAAAAAAAAAAGTAAATGCAGTACTAACCTAAACACACACACACACAACCAAACTTAATGGTTTATACTCTTGATGACTATTGTCAATCATTGTAAGCATCTAATTGTTCTGTGCTGTGTATGAAATATCGATTTCCTTAAGGTCAATTGAGGTGTATAAGCTTAAAGCTGTTAGTCGTAGTATTGACTTGTTCCAAGTGGCTGTACTTTTTATATTGTTCAGTTTTTATGATTCCAAATTTGTCTCGTATCAGGCTTACAAATGTATCTTAATTGCTACCCACGTGCTTCTCAACTTTAGTGCCTGAATTTCATGACATCTATTTTGGCTGCCTGGAAACTTTAACCCCTTATGTTCAGCATTTCAGTTATGTAAAATGTTGCTGTGCATGTACTCTTTTAAACCCTGAGGTGGAGGTGATTAATTCTGTGTAGTTCTGGCCTTTCAGCACATGATAGAATTGTATTTCTGAGTTAAGGGACATGTATGATTTCTTAGTCAAGCTTTTAATCACCATGTGAGACGCTCTAAATCCCCTTTTGCCTTCTGTCACAGTTAGGTTTCTCCTAAAAATACTAAATTGGTCAAGTGTGGTGGCCCATGCCTGTAATCCCAGCTACTTGGGAGGCTGAAGCAGGAGAATCACTTGAACCCGGGAGGTGGAGGTTGCAGTGAGCTGAGATCAGGCCATTATCTCCAGCCTGGGCAACAAGAATGAAACTCCATCTCAAAACAAAAAAACTCATGCATATTTATTTACATAACTGTGTGGTGTAGTGGACAGGCTCAAACACAGGTTTGAATCCCTGACTTCTACCACTTATTAGCTAGTCCCCTAGCTGGAGGCCCAAATCCCTTACTATAAAATTGGGACAACACTGTTGGAAGGGAATCAAATTATAAGAATTACCTGAAAATAAAATCATTAATAAATAGTAGCTATCAATTTAAGTATATTAACTGGTTACTGTGGCAATATATATAATTATAAAATCACCATCAATCCTTTCATTCATACGTTAACACATATCACTGGTTTAATTCATTGAAGGCAAATACAACTTTTCCC
The DNA here is from genome assembly GCF_024542745.1 of Macaca thibetana thibetana. Lineage (NCBI taxonomy): Eukaryota > Metazoa > Chordata > Mammalia > Primates > Cercopithecidae > Macaca > Macaca thibetana. Next base: position 61,092,592 of record NC_065581.1, on the reverse strand, counting down.
TTACTCTCCTTCCAAGATTCCACTTAGGCTGGTTACCCCAAATGTAATGGAGAAACATTAAGTGTCACTTTTAAACCAGTCTTTAATTTTCAATTCAGGTGTGAGGCACATATATACACACAAACATTAATTTAAGGAAGCAAGAATGTAGAATATAAACATGTACGGCAGACATTACTTCATGTATTTTAAAACTTACTTTGAATTAACTTCATTGTTTACATGTAAAAGAAAAATATTCACTTATACTTCCACTTCCCTTTAAAGTATTCTCAAATTATATTTCTTGAAACTCCAATAGAAAGCATTCTCTCTTAATCATGGCAAGGGGTGGGGTACTTATTGGTGACCAAAATCTAGTGACACCATCTTTCATGTTCTTTGCCATACTCTTAAATGCCTGGCAAACAGTAAATATTTACCAGATGAATATGACATTTAAAAAATAGATTTCAAGAGATTGAGATTCTCTAGCCAAGTTGAGGGACTACATCATTTTGAAGCACTCTAGAAAGGGGATGTGATTAAATGTGACTGCATGCCTGGGCTGGCTGCTTCTAGGTATAGAGCTGTGTTAAGGCGTGGGAATAGGAGAGCAACGCCCTAGGGAAAAGAGGGCACTAGGGGAAACAATGGTTGCAGTGCACTGCAGAATGACCAATGGCACCTACTTCCAGAGTTTTCCTTCAACTAAAAAGAGATGGCATTTTCTTATGATTCAGTAACTGCATTACTTACATCAGCAACATTATGGTTTTTATAGATAAGCCTAGGCAACTAGTCTCTATTTACACCATCCCATCCAAACCCAACTAACCAAATTTTAGAACACCATCAGATAGTTTCTTGCATTCAAGACTTCAACTCATAACTCTTTGAACTCGTATTAGATATCAGGAATCTAAGATGTATTATAGGCATTCCTATAATTAGCCATATTTACAAGATACAAAATATTTGGATAAAAAGCAAATTTCATCACATCGTATAATGTACAGATAAGGTTTATAAAGTAAATTAATTTATTTTTAGCACCATATATACAATCCAAACACTGCAAATTAATTTCTTTTCAAACTCAAAAGATATTTTTCATTAATCATGATGGCACATCCTCTCTCTCAATAAACGCAAATGCTGTTTTATGGGCTGTGTGGTAATAGTTTAACATTTAGTAATTGATGATATAAAATTATTTTCTCATCAAGACTAGGCTGTATTTCCTTTAAAAAAAAAAAAAAAGCTCAGGTTAAACAGCCAAAAATTTGTGATTATCATCACAAATAATCCAAGATTTAAATAACCAAGGGCCTCCAGAGGCCCCTGTTCTTCCTTTTGCCTGTCTAAAATTCAATGGAATATATTAAGTGTTAAACTGGTATGAAGAGGTGGAACTAAATTCTTTGAAACACAAGGTAGAATATCACTTTTTACTTAAACTTGGAGTCCTTTACATTTATAACTGCTATTCAAAAAAAATTAGACAAAGACATCTAGATTTAGATTAACATGAACTATCAAAGGGATTATTTTGGATCATTAAAGGAAACTTAACAGTAAGCCTTCATGTACCAAATACTAACATTTAAATTAATTTCAAAATCTATAAAGGTATGTAATTATTAATTTGCAAAGGAGAAAACTGAGGCTCAGAAGTTGCACAAAACCATGGAACTAGTAGAACTGAGCTTTAGAAACCAAGGCTGTCCTCCTCTACTATACATTATTTCTCCTCAGTACACAATAATAAATTGGTTCAAAATTATCTAGACCTTTAAAAAGTATATAATGGAAAGTGCTTTTAGTATTAAAACAGTTTTCATGAATGACCCTAACAAATTTTGTCTAAAAGCTTACTAAAATGCTGACATCATTTATAATCCTTCATTTATTTGTAAAAAGATGAGGACACACATTAAGTGAAGTGCAATTCATTTGTTTTCTACAAAATAAGTTAATTTTAAGCAAAACAATCTCAATGATGATAAATGCATGTCATTATTTATTTAGATGTTTCAGCTCTCGCACTAAGTTTTTACAAGCTGGTGAACACTGACAAAATTATTTCTCCCACAGAACTATAACCACACATCCCCAGACAGTATAAATATATGGTTGAACTAACATTAATACACATCACCATTTTATCAATTACATAATAAAACAAATTATCAAGTATCCAAATATTAAGTTACACAGCTCAAAAGGCATATAAAATATTAGATGTCTGCTCAATTCATTAGCAGAAACCCATTTCTTTTTTTGCAAGAGAGGTTGGGAAGGAAAAAAAAAAAAATCACACTTTCAAACAAAAATAAGTTGGTAAACACGCTTCTGATAAGTATGGAAAAAAAATTACAAGAATTTCAGGAAGTTTATGATTACAATAACAAAGCATCTCTACCTTTTAAAAAAATATTTTACTAAATTAAAGAGCATATTCTACATGTTCTGCACAAGACAAAGGCAACATTTTGCTAAAAATAATTAATAGCCCCCTCCCATTCTTTTCTCAGGCCCTCCCCGTTAAGTTGCACCTCAGAGTGCAAACATTAAATTAATGTAAGGCTTTTTTGTCTGAAGACATTAAAGACATGTGCTTCTGTACAATGTAGATTTTCAAAATGGAGGTTTTTTTAATAACAGCACAAAGTGAGATTTATAGAAACATATTAAATAATCACTGTAAGACTTGGTAAAAAAAAAAAAAAAAAATCAATGGTTAAGCAAACCTGATGTATACCGGTATGAATGTGGGAGATGTAAACATAAAGTGAGCAGGCAAATAACCATGTAGGCCCTACTTTCAATGTTTGAAATGAGTGAAGGAATAAACCACATAAGGTCTAGAGTGTTCATAGTTCCTGGGATTTTAGTTCTGTATGGTACTAAAAATATACAAGTATTGTGCTGGGTATTTTGGCACCTAATCTTCCTAAATTTCTTATGTATTGATAAGATTCTGGCATGGGAATAGATTTAAACAAGTCATAACTCAATACTCCATGATTTTGGGAAAGGTCAATTGATACAAATGACAAGCACATTTTATACGCTGACAGCAAGAATCTTTTGCCAAGTATCCAAATAGGTTGACTGTAACCCAAATACAGAGGTTGCCAAATCTGTCTAGCTTGTGGCCTGGTAAAACTGCCTTTCAATACTCCTATGGAAGCTTCATTAGACTTACTAAGCCAACATGTTGGCTAATATGTATAACAAATTAGACCCTATCTCAAGTTCCACTTCCAATAGCATTAGGCACCCCAATTTTATTGAATGCAACAGTTGTTTCTATGACCGTTGGAATCTTTGAAACGCAGCCGCATTTTAGGACGATACTTCTCCAAATACAAAAGTTGCTTGCTGTTAAAAGCTCCACGCCGCTTTCTGGGAGGGAGAAAAAAAAAAAAATGAAAGAAGGCAAAAGCCCCCTACAGTAATATTTAGTGTCTTATGGACAACCATCACCTTTCTTGTGGCAATTTATCTTTTGATTAATTAGGCTGTGACCTGATGCAGAAATGAATATGAACAGGCACATCAGTGCAAATGGAAAATATCATAAAAAGTTAATTTTCCATATATCTTCTTTTGAGTATTAGTTATAATAGTCAACTCACAAATCCATTTATATGTAAGTCCAAGAAAAGACAAAACTAATTTATAGTGAAGTCAGAAGTTGCCTCTGGTAGCAGTGAAGATGACTACAAAAGCCACAAAAGCATATTCTAGAGCACTCAAAATATTCTGTGTCGTATTGGATGGTTAATTTGACTGTTATTGTCAACTGGTCTCCTTTAGAGACCTGTGCATTTTATTGTCTCTTTAATTATATCTTAATTATACCTCAATAAAAATACAAAATAACAACCAACATATTCAATCAAGTATTTAAAGCAAAACAATAATTCAAAAACTCTTGTTGGATTAGAATCTTAATAATATAAGCATCTGCATGAAATGCAAAAAAGAATGTAGTATCTTGATTTCCTGGTTTTAATACTATCTCAAAAAAAATCATGATTTGATGGGCTATTACTCACTGACATTCAATAAGGAAATGAAAAGAGAATCCATTACTTACTGTCTTATGAATTGTACTGCATCTTCGTATTTCATTCCACCTTCAATCAATGCTAGGGCAACAAGTACTGGAGCTCTGGTAAGGCGAGAATTTTGATAAATACTTTTTTCAAATTCAAATCTTCATAAATTTATTTCTCCAAACACTCCCCAACTCAGAAGTATCATTATCTACCACCCTTCCTGTTCAAGTAATACCTATGACAAACGTTGACTTTATATTTAAAAAATTATAAGGATGTTTCAAGTTTCTGTATTTTCATTATCAACCCAGACTTTTACCTAGAATCAAATTGATAAATTCATTTACCTCCCAAGGCCTGCAACGCAATGAACAGCAATACAACAACCAGGTTCTTCACGAAACTTAATTTTTACAAGACTTAACCAGTCATCGACAATCTGGTTGGATGGTGGTGCGCCATCATCAAAAGGCCAATCCTAAGTCAAAAGAATATTTAAATATTAAAAATTAAATATCTAAAATAGATCATTAATATAAACACTGTAGTAATAATCCTAAATTTCTAACATGCAAATGTTTTCAAAAGCATTCTCATTGTTATGTTTAATCACATCTTACTAAACCTTGTTGTCTACCAAATGTGACTAAATGCTCAATCTTTACAAAAATGTTTCACAACTTCAAATCCTTGCTTAGCTTTTCACCTTTATTTAGAAATTACGATTCTGCACAACAATATAATTTTTTAAATAGCTTTCTGAGGTCTATTTATGACTTAAATAGATATTTGAATTTACTATTTAAATAAACTTTTGTAGCACAGCACCATAAAAACAAAGGAACTGTTAAATACTTACAAGAACATGGATACCTTCTTTCTCCACAAGAGTAGTGTCGTAAGTTGCTTCACACACTCTTACTATTGTGGTAACTCCATACTTCTTAAGTTCCTGGATAAAACATACATTAAACTAATCTTAATGGCTAACCACATCACCATTACTCAACATTTTATATTCTGATCATCTCTGATCAGTAAGTATGCTGGTTAACAGAAAATCATTTAAATAATGAGATAATCTATTTATGTTTAACACAAAAGCAAATTTTGTTTTAAATGACAATGCTAGAATGTAAAAAGAAAAGTTCTAAATACCATACATATTTTTAATAAACTGGAGTTTTCTTTTTTTTTTAAATGGTGTGCCCCCTTCATACATTGAAGTTGTTTATAGTTATGGTAATACCAGATTGGGATGAAACATTAACTAAAAGGGGCTAGCATCAATGCAGACAAAGGTAAATATAACTAAAGGCATTATTTATAACTAATTGAGTAATCTGACTTGACTCAATTATACTCACTCCTTAAACTTTACTCATTTGAAATACATAGAATGAAGTCTTAAATACAGTAAAAAAGCGCACATACCATTTAAAACTACAGGCTTCAAAATGCATTATTACTAATTATAACTCTCCTGACATTACACACACACACACACGTATATATATAGTAACAAAAATTATATATATACACATAAATAAAATATATGGTAATAAAAATTAAAGTACCATTAAAGTATTTCCCAGCCAGGCGTGGGGGCTCACACCTATAATCCCAGCACTTTGAGAGGATGAGGTGGGTGGATCACCTGAGGTCAGGAGTTTGAGACCAGCCTGGCCAACATGGTGAAACTCCGTCTAAAAATACAAAACTTAGCTGGGCAAAGTGGCGCACGCCTGTAGTCCCCCCACCCCCCCACCAGCTACTCAGGAGGCTGAGGCAGGAGAATTGCTTAAACCCGGGAGGCAGAGGTTGCAGTGAGCCAAGATCACGCCACTGCACTGCAGCCTGAGTGACAGAACGAAACGCCGTCTCAAAAAAAAAAAAAGTATTTCCATATGTTCTGAGAGGCCTATTTGCTGTTTCTTAACAACTGTAGGTATTTATAAAGTAAAACATGTGCACATCCTGATATATTATTCAGCATTCAATTCCTTTCTCCTAGTAAAGAGGCAGGTAGAGTTTTGGCTACATAGCTACCATTAGGAAGGAACAGAATTTGTAGTTGAGGGATTCTAAGCATCAAATGGGGTCCAAGACCAACCAACTTTGATTTATGGCTTTAGTCATTAAGTTAAGCAGATATATAAAAAATCCATAAATGGCAACCTTTCCCATGCAAATTTCTTGCAAGATAAGTAAGAGTTATACTGTTTTACTGTCCACATATCAATTTAAGCAAACTCAGGTGCAAGAATTATTAACTCAAGCACATGCCCTTCTCAAAATGTATAAATATACCTCTAACCTATAGAAGACACTGACATTTATTTCTGGGAACTGGAATTGTACGTATACCATCTCATATTTTCCAAAGTACTATTTATTTTGTTAGCTATAAGCTCCACTATTATATTGCAATCAATTTAAGCTACTAAAACATATCAAATCTTACCTCTATAAATTTGTTTAAGGTCGCATTGGTTGGATTGTGTGTAATAAGAAATCTCATGTTCTTGTATGTGACTTCCACAGGAGCTGGGCGGTTCATTCGAGCCATGTTAATTTAGTTAAAAAACACTCAATAGGGTTATGAAATAATTAAAAAAAAAAATCGAATACAGAAATGATGCAAAGAAACTGAAGTCTACTTCAATATACTCCACTTGAAATTCTCAGTGCTTGAGTATGAAGTTGTAAGTAATGATAAATGAAATGAACCTCCTAACAAGAAGCAGCAATTCTTCAATCCAGTAATACTGAGGCCAACAGAAAAGAAGTGCACTGAGGTTTACCCCATCCAGGTCAGAACTCTTGTAAAATGCTCTGTGGATTTCAATTCAACACTTCTGTGTCCAGGATAACCACTCTTATGGGGGCTTCTTGGTGGAGTAGTAATCAGTTTCTACAGTTCACTTGTCTGCATAGAGGTCGTGCTGTGCCTGGCAGTAATCTCCACTGCCCTTCAGAAACTCCATAAATGTGTGACCAAGAACACCACAGAATTGCTGTTTAAAACAAAAAGACAGAAAGAAAGACAGAATAAGTTATTTTCCAATTCAAAAGAAATATATTAGGGTTTTACACTATTTAAGTACACAACTATCTAAAGCAGGGCCTGAGCCACTTCATCAACTTTTACTTGAATCGCAAAATTCAAGGGGTGAGTACAGATTAAATCAATCAGCATAAAACAAGCAGTCAGATAGATTAAACTGAAATCCATGATCTATTACTAAGATTCCTCAGAAAAGAAAAAAAAAGCCCATTGTTACATTTTTGTGAAATTCATATACATACTCTCATATATACATATTCATATATATTCTATCTATATAGTTATATTCTTTCTCTATATCTATATATAACATATAATTATGATTCTATTAATTATTCCTTTTGATAGTTGTTTTCTTTACTTTGTAATTACATACATAACTTTGTTTTTTCCAACTAACGAAAACATTTTTACACATTAATACAAACTCCAGATAACTCTGAAGTTATTAGTCTTGCATAATTTACTTAACTCATAAACTGAAACATCTTAAGTTCCTTTCCAACTTTATGCTTTTATATCCTTTTCTTAGACTGATTTAAGTGTGTCTATATTTAGAATCTCATTTTATCCTTAACAATCTGTTATCATTCCCATTAAACTGAAGACGAGGAAAATGAGTCTCTGAAAATCAACTTGTTATATGAAATATAAGAATGTATGCTTATGAATTTAAAAAGGAACTCTCATTTATAACTATAAAGAAAATATTCATAATTTTAATAGTGTTTTTTTTTTTTTTTTTTTTTTTTTCAGACGGAGTCTCACTCTGTTGCCCAAGCTGGAGTGCAGTGGCCGGATCTCAGCTCACTGCAAGCTCCGCCTCCCGGGTTCACGCCATTCTCCTGCCTCAGCCTCCCGAGTAGCTGGGACTACAGGCATCCGCCACCTCGCCCGGCTAGTTTTTTGCATTTTTTAGTAGAGACGGGGTTTCACTGTGAGCCAGGATGGTCTCGATCTCCTGACCTCGTGATCCGCCTGTCTCGGCCTCCCAAAGTGCTGGGATTACAGGCTTGAGCCACCGCGCCCGGCCAATAGTGTTCTTTTGTATTTTAAAACCAAAATGTCACACATACAACTCAAAACTGAAATCCAACTCAGAGAAGGGGGACAAAGGGATGTTGAAGGTGGAAGTGGTAGGTCTCAAAGTAAAGTAACTATTGTAACCAACAAATATAAACAAATATGAATGTATTTATATTTTCTCTAAGTTCCCCCTTAAGAACTAAATCATTTTATGCCAATATCAAACATTAAACCAATAGTCACAGGATACTTTTAAAATATGTACATGGAAGACACTGATGTTAATAATTAGTCTTCTTCCAAATACTTTATAAAGTACCCGTGTACTTGGGAGTAAAGAGGGCTCTAAGGAAAGCATTAATAACAGGTTAACAAGAGCAGTAATTCATAGCCACTTCCTAAAGCATTTCATGTATACTCTCATCACCAAAAAAGTTTTAACAAAAGGTTCCATTAGTTTCTACGCTTAAATGTAAGCATTTGAAGTCTTAAAATTCAAACGATCTGCTCCCATTTCCATTTTACACCTTTAAATAGTCCCATGCTATAGTTTCTAGAACTTTGCTAAATTTTAAGAATAATTCTTATGATGATTACTGCAGAAAACATCAAGTCAAAAACCCAGTCTACTTTTCTGGTAAAACACAGAAATAGCATTAACGGTCATTTATCAAAAGGTCCCATAAGAAAGGTAACTTTCATTATCACAAGTTTATTCAAACAAGCCCTCAGAGGTTACTCCCCCTACTTGGTCAGCTGGGTTAAAAAATTAAGTGTTTAAATTACAAAGACATCACAGTTACAGTGAATAGAGACTGTAGCAATCTGAAAGTAATTTCATTATACTTTCACCCCAAGTTCTAAATACTATCTCTGTAGAATAAAGTGTATTCTGACACTTTCCCAATGACATACAATGATCTTTAAAAGCTTTATAATGACTTAACACAGTATTCTAATTTCCAGGTATTACTTCTCAATTAAAAGCTGATTTGAGACAGTATTTCACACCACTATTTCCCTATTTAACAGCTAAACTCCTGTTGGCTACAACCTAGTCGGGCCATATCCCTTCATGTAAGTAACCACTTTGATCAGGAAGCAGAGAAAGCACTATATTAAGAATTCCTTTCCTGAACTGGTTATTTTTACTGAGTGGAGCCACCTAGTGGCTGGGGGGACTCGTCTGTTAAAGCAGTGGTGACGACCCATAGCTTTCTGTTCCGCCCAAGACACTCCTCCATTCCCAATATCCTACCCACAGGAAAAACTATCCATGATGGGGATTTTTTCCCTCCCACATATCAGTTGCATTATAATCACAATCGTATACAAGAGGGGAGAGGAGGAAAGAGCAATCTCTGTGCAGAAGCTTAAGTCACTATTATACTGCAGAGTCAAGCCAATTAATGTGTATAACTCTTTTGCCAAATAATTCCTTGAATAGTCTGTTCCACATCTACTTAGGTCTTAGGGCACCTAGGAAAGCATGCGTAAAATGCTGCTCACTCTTGGGAATGATCTAGTTTTCAACTGACTAACAGGAAGCACCGCCTCAGGATCTGGATGTCGAGCAGGTCAACGGTTCCAATCGTAGTGCAAATCACTTAATACTCGTGGACTGGTAGGGGGCTCCGCGGCCAGAAGATAAAAAACCCTCAGAATTCTGGCTGTGGTTGGCTACTGCTGCCACAAACCAACAGGAGGCAACAACATATTACACCACAGAGTTCAGGAACAGTTCTAAACAGTCCCCGATTAAAAGGACGCCATCCAGGGCCCTTCCAAAATTGGCAGGGGAAACGTATGCTGGTGCCCGGACGGGAAGTCCTTCGCGTCAGTGTAACTAACAGTACACTGTCAGTTTCCAAGACGCTCCGACCCAGGCCATTTCTCCACGACTGGCCCAGAGAAAGGACAAGACTAGACTTGTTCCCATTATCACGAGCCCGAGGTGGGGCGATAAATCCGGAACAGCTCGAATTACCAGGTGGAGCCTGGGAGGAGGGCGGGGCGGAGGGCCGAAGTTCTCACCTAGTAGAACCCCTCTCTGGCCCGGGCAGGGGTGCAACTCGCGGAATGCCCCCGAGGGCCGCCGCCCCGCGCACGCGGCTGTGTGCGCCCGAGCACGCCCGCTGCGCCCCCTCTCTGCGCCGCAATCACGGGTTCGCGCCGCGCCTTCAGTCAGGCGCGGGCGCCGAGGCCATTTTGTCTGAGGCTCGGGTCCCGGCCGTCGAGCACAGGAGTGCAGCTGCACCCAGTGGCTGTCCCGCGCCCACCCCGGAGCTCCGAGAAGCTCTGGGACCAGATCGTTACCACCCGTGCCAGGCTGTCCCGCCTACCCCACGCCCGCCCGGATCTGGAGGCGAACCCGCCACCGCCGCGCCCTCCCCGTATCCGGCTCCGCAGTGACACGCGCAACCCTCGCCCCACCCCGGGCCACGTCTCCCGCTCCCAGTACAGCCACTCTCCTCCGGCCGAACAAAGAGGCCCCGGGACGCCGCGGAGCCTGCCATGCCCGGACGGGTCGCACCAGACCAAAGGGCCAAGGGCGGAGGCGGCGGTCACAAAGCGGCTTTTGTGCCACCCACCCGACCCGCTGCGGAAGCCGAAATTACCCCCGGCCGCCGCGCAAGCCGGACCGCGCCGCCCCCGTCGCCCCGGGCTCGGGAGGGACTCAAAAGCCTGTGCCTCCGGCGGTCAACCGCCACCCTGCAGCCCCGAGGGGCCCGGCGTCTGCCTCCGCACAGCCGGCCGCAATCGGCCGGCCACAGGGCCGTAACCAGCCCGCTCCCACCCGGGACCCACCGGAACTGCAACCCCGGGCAACCTGGAGGAGACGCCGGGCTCCGAACAAAGGCGACAGCAGGGATGGGGGGCCAGTCGTGGATTCCCAACCCGAGAGGCGACGATGCGACGGCTACTCACAGGAATATGTTTACTCATTGAAGATTGTGGCCTAATCATACAGCCGGTCCCGAGGCGGCGGCGACACAGGCGGTGGTGGCGGCTGCAGGGCAGGAGGCGGCGGTGGTCGTGGCGGAGCGGCGGTGGCGGCGATGCAGGCGGCGGCGGGGGCACCAGACTCTACCATGCAGTGAGCGGCTCGGAGCAGAGCGCGTAGCCGAGCCGGCCCGCAGCCGAAGGAGCCAATACACGCGCCGAGGCGCCCTTGCGTCACAAGCCCTCCCCTTTATAACCGGTGCGACGTGCAACCCTCCAGCCACCAATCGCGGCCTGGAACCACGGGCCGGGAGACCACAGGCGGGGGCGGAGACCCGCCCCCCGCGGACGTCACTCCGCGGCGGCCGCCGCCGGTGTGAACCGGTTGATGAATGGCTAAGCGCCGAACCGGAGCATCCCCCGGGCGGGGGAGGGAAGGGGCTGCCGGGAGGACTCCGGGATGCAGGAAGCCTGAGGTTAAGAATGGGTGGGAGCGAGAGAGATTCCGATCTATCGACTGGAAGGACTCCTGCTGCAAACCACGTTTCTCATAATTAAAACCATCCAGGAGTGCACACTTGTCACATGAGGAGACTCGAAGTTTGCCTGAATGGTAAAATGCAATCCCTCTAGGGCTGGAACCGCGTCTCAGTGTCGACCCTATTTTCTACTGCCTTAACCACGGTCATCTTTGCCAGTGGTTTACCTTGGCACCTGGGCCCCGAGTACATTCGTCATCAAATAATATTTATGTCGCACGACCGCTGTACTCGGTGACTCAACACCTTGCATGCCACGGCCTTAGGCTTGGTCAAGATGAAGCGTCCCTGGGGGCGCTTTCAAGCGGGGAGAAACTTACCTTCGCAAAACTTAATGCTATAGAAGATGGGGAGAGTATCTTTTGATGTAGACGAAGCCCTGTGCTCCCTACATTCTTTTTCTGATCACGCCTCTATACTACGTACGCGTGCAACTGCAGTTGGCTCAATTGTGGCATTTCGAAATCACATGCATCCTTTGTACTGCTGCTCACTTGATATGTTGTCTCAGATAATGAAAGGTTAGGAAGTGCTTAAAGAAAGTGTTTTGAGAAATTAAGAATCTTCGGCTTTGTCAAACACTGATGTAATTCTTTGCGTCAAAGCTAAAGCTCTTCTTTATGTTCGTTTTTTTATGTTCGTTTTCAGTCCTCTTTTACTGACTTCATTATTTAAGCCCCTAAGAAGTAAAGTCTTATCGCAGTTCTGTGCCATACAAGGGCAACTCTGTTACTTATAATCTGAAAACTCTTTCTCCTCAGCTCTGGGGAAGGAGTAAACAGGATCTTTACCTGCTTTTGAAGAACTCAGTTTTCCACTAACACTGAAGCCTTTGTTTGTTATTTTCACTGAGTATGAGATTGGAGAGGTCTTTAGGGATCAATTTTTGTCCTCTCTCAGTGCGCTGCAGCATCCTAGGATTTATTTAGAGACTCTGGTTGTATAGTTACTCAACTTTCTTAACACTGTAAGTAAAATAAAAACTTTCAAAAAACAAAAACAAAATCCTGGGCCAGACTTTCAAAGGAACAAAAACTAATCGTCATTTTGAAGAAAATGACTCACCTAGGACACATTTTAATCCATTAAAATCAAGGGAAACTAGCACACTTGAGAAATATGTCCCTTTACAAATATATGATTTAAAAAAGTAAAGACTCTAAAATCTTAAATTCTAAAAAAAATATAGAAAGCTTAAAAAAAATCTTGGGTGGTAGGGGCAAAGCTAAGCAGGCTGGGGAATTCAAAGTCAAAAAGGGACAGATTTCATCATATATAAGAACTTAAAACTTTTATATGGCAAAAGACTTTTGAGAAATGTTAATTTCACACTGGGAGAAAATATTGGTGATACTTCATGGGTAGGGTTAATATAAAAAGCTTGGCCAGTGTATATAATAGTGTAGTTAAAAAGCACATATTCAATCAGCCACTCTTACTCCAAAAGTTGGCAAACACACATAATTGGAATAATGAAACTTTTTCATGTAATGGCGTTTCAAAAAATACGTTTGGTGGGACAAGATATAAACTCAGCAAATGATTAACAGAGCCAAATCTGTGTTAGCCAATTTTCTTGTAGAACTTGTGATACAAGTTGTGAGCCTTGTGATCCACAGATCCTGTAATTACCACAAGCAGTGCTGACATGAAGTATCCAGTCAGCTATGCTCATCAAGTTCTAAAAGCTCTCAAATTCTCAAGTGGCATGGGGGTCTTAGCCTCTCAGACCAGGTACCATCTTATTCTACGATGGAAGTAATATATTTAAAGGATGAAAAAATAAGGCTTTTGCTGTTGAGAGAAATGACGCACTTTATTTTATTTTATGTATTTATTTGAGATGGAGTCTTGCTCTGTTGCCCAGGTTGGAGTGCAGTGTCACGATCTTGGCTCACTGCAACCTCAGCCTCCTGGGTTCCAGCGATTCTCCTGCCTCAGCCTCCCAAGTAGCTGGGATTACAGCCACCTGCCACCACACCTGGCTAATTTGTTTGTACTTTTAGAAAACCCCATGTTGACTAGGTTGGTTTTGAACTCCTGACCTCAAGAGATCTGCCTGCCTCAGCCTCCCAAAGGAAAGGACACATTTTAAACAAGACGTAAGTGTGGTCTTACTGACCAGTCCATTAAATATTCCTGCTTCTTTGTCAGCTGCCATTGCAGTTCACTGCTATGCTGAGGGTGTCTGCTGTATTGAGTTTAATACTGTTAAGCTGCAGATTCTTAGAGAACAGTAGAACATCCCAACATTGGTCAGGAGACTCCTGTGATTTGAGGACTCACTAACCCTTACAGACTTGCACTCAGAGCATTAGCACCTGTACTTTTTTAAAGTGGGTCTCTAACAAACTTGAAAATAGTGCTTTCAGACATCAAAAAGTGAGAAAACACCTCTAAAAGTCAGTGCTTACTCTGAGCTCCAGGAGAAGCTCTAATATAGAGGATTTTCCCTCCTGCTAAACAAGATTCTCGGCTGGAAGTTACTTCTCTCAGCAAAACATGTGTCCTTGACCTCATCACGATAGGCAGGACTTTCTACTGACGATTCAAAACATAAGAGCCAACAGTTGGGAAATAAGACTAGAAGAATATTATAAGGAGGTTGAGCGTAGTGGCATACAGACTCATGCCTGCAATCCCAGTACTTTGGGAGAACAAGGTGGGTGGATCACTTGAGGTTAGGAGTTCAAGACCAACCTAGTCAATATGGTGAAATCCCATCTCTACTAAAAATACAAAAAATTAGCTGGGCATGGTGGCAGGTACCTCTAATCCCAGTTACTTGGGAGGCTGAGGAAGGAGACTCACTGGAGGGCCGGGAGGCAGAGACTGCATTGAGCTGAGATCGTGGCACTGCACTCCAGCCTGGGAGACAGAGTGAGACTTCATTTCAAAAAAAGAATATTATAAGGAATGTTTTTATGGAAGATGAAAGACTGCAGAAGGCAAGAGTGCAGAGGAAGACTGGCAAATCTTGATGAAGAAGAACAGAGAAATCTTTGCCAGAACGGCAGATCTAGTAAACATTGATTCCATTTATACCAAGTTTACAAAAGGAGTGAAGGATTCCTTGATTTTCAGTCTTCTCAGATTGGTTGGGGCTACAAGGAAGTCTGATAAAAAAACATTTAATATAGCAAGAGTAATATCATTGCAATGATAGATTAAATGGGACAATACCAACCTAGAAAAAGACACTAGATTGCAAGATATAATGACAGTCTAGCAAATATACTTAGTAGAGGCAAATACCCCAATGGGCCATAATCTAGTAAGTGTCTGGATACTGGTGCGGAGGGTAAGTTCCCATACCCATATTTAACAAGAGTCCTAAAAATTCAAGTATGCCATGGCTACTGTCAGCATTGTTAAAGTTTATTTCCCTCTTGCTGTTTTAGAGCAGTCTATTTTATATCCAATTAATTTTCTTATATGATTATTAAAATAAATATGTAGTATACAGGCATGCCTTCATTTATTGTGCTTTGCAAATACTGTTTTTTTTTTTTTTAACAAAATGATGGTTTGTGACAGCTTTTTGTCAAGTCCATCAGAGCCATTTTTCCAATAACATGTACTCATTTCATGTCTCTGTGTTACATCTTGGTAATTCTCCCAATATTTCAAACTTTTAAATTATTATTACATCTGTTATGCCAACTTGTGAACAGTGATCTTTGATGTTACTATTGGAATTGTTTTGGGCCACCACAAACTGTACCCATTTAAGATGGCAAACTTATTTGATAAATGTATATATTCTGACTGCTCCGCTGATCAGCCAGTCCCTCAGCGAGACATGGCAATACTGAAATTAGGCCAATTAATAACCCTACAAAGGCCTCTAAGTGTTCAAGTGAAAGGAAGAGTCCTTCATCTCTCACTTTAAATCATAACTAAAAATGATTAAGCTGAGTAAGGCAAGTTGAAAGCAGAGATAGGCTGAAAACTAGGCCTCATACCCAAAACAGTCAAGTTGTGAATGCCAAGGAAAAGCTCTTGAAGGAAATTAAAAGTGCTACTCCAGTGAACACAGGAATGATAAGAAAGTGAAACAGTCTCATTGTTGATAAGGAGAAAGTTTTAGAGTTCAGCATTCTCTTAAGTCAAAGCCTAATCCAGAGCAAGGCCTTAACTCTCCTCATTTTTATGAAGGCTGAGAGAGGTTAGGAAGTTGTAGAAGAAAAGTTTGAAGATAGCAGAGGTGGGTTCATGAGGTTTAAAAGTAGAAGCCCTCTCCCTAACATAAAAATGAAAGGTGAAGCAGTAAGTGCTGATGGAGAAGCTGCAGCAAGTTATTGAGAAGATTTAGCCAAGAACATTGATGAAGGTGGCTACACTAATTAACAGATCTTCAATGTAGACAAAACAGTCTTACATTGGAAGAAGATGCTATCCAGGACTTTCATAGCTATAGAAGTCAATGCTTGGCTTCAAAGCTTTGGAGGACAGGCAATTCTCTTGTTAGGGGCTGATGTGGCTGGTAACTTTAAGTTGAAGCAGATGCTCATTTACCATTCTGAAAATCCTAGGACCCTTAAAAATTATGCTAAATCTACTCTGCTGTGCTCTATAAATGGAAGAACAAAATCTGGTTGACAGCACATCTGTTTAGTGTGGCTCACTAAATATTTTAAGTCCACTGTTGAGACCTACTGATAAAACATGATTTATTTAAAAATACTATTGCTTGTTGACAACGCACATGGTCATTGAAGGGCTCTGATTGAGATGTACGAGGAGATTAATGTTGTTTTCATGCATGCTAACACAGCATCCATTTTGCAACCCATAGATCAAGGATTAATTTTGACTTTCAGGTTTTAATATTTAAGTACATTTCATAAGGTTATAAGTTGCCATAGATGGTGATTCCACTGATGGATCTAA
The DNA here is from genome assembly GCF_024542745.1 of Macaca thibetana thibetana. Classification (NCBI taxonomy): domain Eukaryota; kingdom Metazoa; phylum Chordata; class Mammalia; order Primates; family Cercopithecidae; genus Macaca; species Macaca thibetana. The sequence goes on along the minus strand of NC_065581.1, from coordinate 61,076,075 downwards.
GCAAAGTAAACCAAAAACATTCTGGAAAGGATTCTAGATGCTATTAAGAACATTCATGAGAGGAGGTAAAAATATCAGCATGAACAGGAGTTTGAAAGAAGTTAACTCCAACTCTCATGGATGACCTTGAGGGGGTTCAAGACTTCAGTGGAGGAAATCACTACAGATATGGTGGAAATAGCAAGATAATTTGAGTTAGAAACAGAGTCTGAAGAGGTGACTAAATTGCTGCAATCTTATGATCAAACTTGAATGAATGAGGAGTTGCTTCTTATGAAGGAGAAAAGAGAGTGGTTTCTTGAGATAGAATCTACCACTGGTGAAGATGCCGTGAGCATTGTTGAAATGATAAAGAATTTATAATATCACATAAACTTAGCTGATAAAGCAGTGGGCGAGTTTTAAGAGGACTGACTACAACTTTGAAAGGTGTTCTCTTGTGTGTAAAATACTGTCAAACAGCACTGCCTGCTACAGATAAATTTTTTGTGAAGAGTCATCAATGCAGCAAACTCCAGTGTCTTATTTTAAGAAATTGCCACAGCCACCTTAACCTTCAGCAACTACCTCCCTGATCAGTCAGCTGCCATCATCATTGAGGCAGGATTCTCCAACAGCAAAGATTGTGACTTGCTGAAGGCTCAGATGATTGTTAGCATTTTTTAGCAAAAGTATTTTTAAATTAAGGTATTGTAGGGTACCCGTTTCCCCCACTTCCTTTCTGTGTCCTGACCAAAATCACAGTGACCCACCAGCCGTAGCCATAGGTTTTCCTCAGCTGGCTTGAACCCAAACCAGCTTGAACATTCCCAGGCACTGATAATAGTATCTAGGTTTACTGGAAAGAAACTGACCCCGACCCTGAGCCAAATTCCTTAAATTTTCATGTAAACTCCATCTTCTCACCCCCTGACTACAGACTTATGTGGGTAAAACAACCCTTTTCTCTTGCTGTCCATCACAATGATACATTGCAACACCCTGCAAGTTTCTTTAATCAATGTTTTGGACTGATCACTCTGGCATTTGGAGCTTCTTTCTTTGAAACCTCAAACCAGCCCTGTCTCCAAATGGTTTGGGGTACTCTCTTGCAGGAATTCTCCTGCTGCTGCTTTTAAGGCAACTCCAGCTATGGGTTCAGTGGGACAAAACAGGTATGTACATTTTCTAGACATAGTGCTATGCACACTTAACAGACAACAAAGTAGTGTAAATGGGAAACAAAAAAATGCATGTGGCTTCCTTTATTGTAATATTTGTTTTATTGTGGTGGTCTGGAGATGAACTTGCAATATCTCCAAGGTATGCCTATGCTTGAATCTCTATGAACATATAATTTGCACTGCGTAAATATTATTCAAAACTAAAACATGCTCTATGTTAAAAAGTGACTTAATATTCTTCCTTAAGACATTGATTTAAAGTTTTAAAGTTTTATCAAAAGTCTTGAATAAGTTTTGATGAATAATCAAAACGCTGTAGCAGTGCTACATCCTAATTTCAGTGGGAATTTTAGACACAGAAATTTCCAATGAGCAAATAAACTTGTCACAACAAGCCTTTTAAGGAATCTGGCCTAAAGACAAAGTCCAAAGGTCAATAGCTGCCTGTAGGCTACTGTGTTTTGTTCAGAGTCAGATATATAGAAACAGTCACCCACCTAGGAGGGTACTACAGATGTAAATGTTTATCTTAATAAATGAATCCTGCTGCATCAGAAGTGACATCTTATCAAGTCATCAAATCAAACCATTTGAGGTAATATTTTTTCTGTAAAATTGATTAAGGCAATTTTGAACAACTTTTTTTTTTTTAAGTCTATTTTAAGAAACAATTCTCTTCAATCAGTCTCTATTAGGCCCATTCTCTGTCCCTTATTTTTCATGTCTAATTGTAATCAATCTAAATATAAACCTGAAAGTTGCCTAGGTAGTCTCCAAATCAAATGAGAATGTGTATTCACGTTAGTAATTCTGCCGCTTAATATAGTATTTACTTCTATAGGAGCTTAGTATGCATGTTAAGGACTTAGTATGCGTATTAAGATGTAGTCAACACAGTCAGACCCTGTCTCTACAAAAGAAAAAAAATTATCTGGGCATGATGGTGCATTCCTGTAGATGTAGCTCCCTGGAAGGTTGAAGTCAGAGGATTGCTTGAACCCAGGAGTTTGGGGCTGCAGTGAGCTGTGATCATGTCACTGCACTCCATCTGGGGCAACAGACCAAAGACCCTCTCTCTCAAGGAAAAACAAAAAAGAAAGGATGGACAGATTGATTAGTAAGATAATACTTTTCATTTCCATGCTGAAAGTCACCATTTCCTTGGGGCACTGAATAAAGGATTTATTATGAATCTATAAATAACTCATGACTGATTTGCCTACTGGTACCTGGAGGAATCTGGTTTGAGAAGACTCTTCTTATTTTAGTAAATTTGGTGAAATTTCTGTTGCTGTTCTATAGCCTGAATAAAAATCATTTGGGAACTGAAAATCAGGAAGGCCGCAGTCTCCATGTGATTGTTTAGAACATGTTGAATTATGCCACAGTCTGAACTGAGGCAAAAATAGCTTAGGAAAGGAGAATTTAATCTGGCTAGAGAAAGGGAATGGAGTATAAATAAATTTTAAAGGTTGGATATGCATGCTATGGCAAAGCTGTCACTTGACAGGTTTAATTTACAGAGTTGGCATTTAGGCTGCAGATAATCCAGACAGACACTGACCTAAGCAGCATTACTGGGGCAGGCCTTACATAAGGAGAAATGTTGTTGAACAATTTCCTGCAAGCATAATAATATTTATTTAACAAAAGCTACAATAGTCATGCTTTTTTCCTATCCTGACACAGTTGCTTTTTAACTAGGGATGTTCAACAAACATTGCTATCTTCGTGTATTTCTATAGCTCCATTCATGGTTGGAAGATACTGAACAAAAGAGAAAATGAGTATAAGCCTTTTGAAATTTTTTTTTTTTTTTTTTTTTTTTTTTTTTTGTTGAGACAGAGTCTCGCTCTGTTACCCAGGCTGGAGTGTGCAATGGCGTGATCTTGGCTAACTGCAACCTGCATCTCCCGGGTTCAAGTGATTCTCCTGCCTCAGTCTCCCAAGCAGCTAGGATTACAGGCACCTGCCACCACACTTGGCTAATTTTTGTATTTTTAGTAGAGATGGGATTTCTCCATGTCAGCCAGGCTGGTCTCGAACTCCTGATCTCAAGTGATCTGCCTGCCTTGTCCTCCCAAAGTGCTGGGATTACAAGCGTGAACCATCATTAAATATAGTTGTCCTATAATGTATTTATTTAATCCTCAGACATATTAATGCACATAATAAATACTCAACCACTATTTATTTGGATTCTATCATATTGCTTTCCCACATAAAATTCTATTAGGGCATCCCATTCCCAGTTTTTCTAAGTTTTCTTTGCAGGGTTCTTAGTCTCTTAATCCCATTAACAATGGTGTTCACTAGAGTTTTGTCCTAGGGCCTCCTGGACTCACTTTCCACTTTCCTTGGGGTTTTCACCTACATCCACAGCTGTGGCTGTCAACCTTCCCTCCTTCCCCAGCACATATGTGTTAAATGCCTAGCATATGCCAGGCACTCTGCTATCTTATGAAAAACATAAACATGTTTTCTGCCCCAGTGAAATTTATATACAGATGAGGAAAGAGAGAAAATAACAAGTAAATAAGCATAGAATATATTTATAATCTGTGCTGTGAAGGAGGTCAACAGAATGGCTGGGGTGACTTACTTTAGACAGTGAAGTCAGGGGTGGTGTCTCCCAGGAGATCCACATCTAAATGATGAGAATGAATCACAAAAAGAGGGGGAGGAAGAGAGATATTTTTGGTGGAGGAAATGACAACACAAAATTTCAGGTGGGAGTTTGGTGGTACTCAAGGAGTTGGAAGACCTGAGGGACTGCAGCAATATAAGCAAAGGAAATAAGCCCAGACATCTAGCAGGGACTGGATCATGCAAGACCTTGCAGGCCATGGAAAGAGTCTGGATTTATTTCAGGGACAGTGAATCACACCACATATCAGGAAATGTGTTTTAAGAAAATTGTTTTTCTGTTCTGTGGAGAATGGATTGGAGAAGGCCCTAGAGTAGAATTATTTTAACAGGGTGAAACACTTGAGATTTCCTCCCTTGTCAAATGGAAGGCAATGTTGGTGTTGACTATGATCAGGACAGTGGAGTCAGAGAAAGTGGAGAGATTAGAAATATGGAAATACAATGGAGAAGATTTACATCACAAAATGCCTCACTGCCTCCAAATTGTTGTCAAAGGCCAGAGATATAAGGCCATGATTTTGAGCCTATTTTATGTTGTGGTGCTGAATATATAGGCACACTGATGAAAAGTTCCGTAATTTCACATTTTCATTAGCAATATGTTTGTAAGGAATAAACCAGAAACTTAAAATAAATAAAGGCACTCAAATTATACTTAGAGAAAGACACTATTTCTGAGGGTTTTGAGAATACAGCAGCGGGACTCCTAAAAATTGTGTATTTAGGTTTTAAGAGAACAATTAAACTCTTGATAGATTACTATAACAGCAAGTATAGCTAAAATTTATTGTGCTCTTATTGTTTTCCAAGCTATGTGCTAAACACATATTTGCACTGTTTTGTTGAATTTGTTAGAATACTCAGACTCTGAGATAGAAATTAGTTAAAAAATCAACTCATAGTGGGTGATATCACTTGAAGTATCTATATAATGAAATACTTTTCAGATATTAAAACTATCTTGGTGGCTCACGCCTGTAATCCCAGCACTTTGGGAGGCCAAGACAGTTGGATCACTTGAGGTCAGGAGCTGGAGACCAGCCTGACCAACACGGAGAAACACTGTCTCTGTCTCTACTAAAAATACAAAATTAGCTGGGTGTGGTGGATGGCGCCTATAATCCCAGCTACTCGGGAGGCTGAGGCACTGGAATCACTTGAACCTGGGAGGCGGAGGTTGTGGTGAGCCGAGACCACACCATTGCACTCCAGCCTGGGAAACAAGAGCAAAACTCCGTCTCAAAAAAAAAAAAAAAAAAAAAAGAAAGAAAAACTTAATGTCTTTAACATAAAGAAATAATTGTAATGTTAAATAAAGAGAAATAACACTATGAAAAAAGAGAAAGAAATAAACTAAAATGTTAACAGGTAATAACTGACATTTAAATACTTTATGGGTGTCACTGGGTGATGTGATGATAAACAATTTTTTATTTGTAACTTCCTATATTTTGTAATTTTTTTTCCAAAAATGTTGCTCTTACAGTTGGGGAAAAATCATTTCAGATAAATGCTCAAAGAGGTTGCACTGATAGGTCTGTAGCCTTATTGTACTTTCTGCAGCAGAGATAGAAACACCAGCTTATCCTAACCTGACGGCAATTGTCAAAAACATTATAACCACTTTCATTGTGATTCCGTGTTCTTGGATAGTTAATCTGATTATAATTTACTTTCAATGTGTATTTATTAGCCATCAAATGTGAGAATATAATGCCCAACCAGTGAGAAGCTCCCTGGGGACTTAAAGTTGTTTATATATCATGTTTGTGGCTATAAACCAAGAAATTGCCTCTAAACGTTTGGAAACATCTAAAACCCAAGGTGACTTGGGTATAACTTAAGGGAGGCTGCCCTGGAATGTGATTGTAAGCGAAACAAAATCAATTTTATTTTATCTGCCCAGAGGAAGATTGTGAGAACAGAAGGAAGATGATGACTGGCTACACAGAGGAGAAAGGTCTAAAGATTTGAAGGTTGTCAGTGTTTATCAGGCACTGTCTAGGGAAGAGGCATTGAATCTGTACTAAATATGCTGGTTGTTGTAGAAATACACCTTATTTTAGGATAGTATTAATAACTGACATTTATTGAGTGCTTACTATGTGTTGGCTACTGTATTAAGCACTATATTAATCCTTTCATAAATCTCTCCAGATTGATGTTATCCCCATTATCAAAATCAGGACATGCAGCCTCAGAAAGCTTAGGGTCATACAAGTATTATGTGATGCAGCTGGAATTCAAATTCCAGTGGCTTAACTGTAAGAGTCCCTGCTTCCATTACTCTGTTAGGCTGCACTCATGGCCTTGAAATATCCCTTAAGGTTATTTACTTTCTTATTCTCTGGTTCTTTGCTAAACAAACAAGCTGTCAATTATTAATTTGGCTTCCTACATATTCTGATCCTGTAAAGGAATTATTCCATTACAAATGCACTGGCATTTGGGCTTATATGTCATCCTTCCATGAGTTTAGTAAAAGTGAATCATAAAATATGATTACGCAATACTTTACTGAAAATCTGCCCTTCCTTTTCATTCTGATGGCTATTTCAACAGAAGTTGTTCCCTAGACTAATGCTACTCCCACTGTAGTCTGTGAACTGGTGCCAATCTACAAACTGATCTGAGAGGAGATAAGCATAGAAATTGAGAGCAAGCATTTAAAAACTTTTACAGCAATTTGACAGGGTAACTTTATTTCTATTGAACTTAATTTCAAAAATTAGACTTTGTGGCCAGGTGCAGTGGCTCACACCTGTAATCCCAGCACTTTGGGAGGCCGAGGAGGGCAGATCACCTGAGGTCAGGAGTTAGAGACCAGACTGGTCAACATGGCAAAAACGTATCTTAAAAAAATATACACAAATTAGTGGGCCATGGTGGCACATGCCTGTAATGCCAGCTAGGGTGGCTGAGGCAGGAGAATCACTTCAACTTGGGAGGTGGAGGTTGCAGTGAGCCTAGATCGTGTGCACTGCCTTCCAGCCTGGGCAACAGAATGAGACTGTCTCAAGAGAAAAAAAAAAAAAAAGGCTTTGTGTTTTGTTTTTTACTTTTCACTTCTCTTTTCTTTTTTTCTTTTTCTTTTTTTTTTTTTGAGACAGAGTCTTGCTCTTGTCATCCAGGCTGGAGTGCAATGGTGTGATCTCAGTTCACTGCAACCTCTGCTGCCTGGGTTCAAGTGATTCTCCTGCCTCAAGGCTGATTCTTAGCCTCCCAAGTAGCTGGGATTACCGGTGCTTACCACCACACCCCGCTAATTTTTGTATTTTTAGTAAAGACAGGGTTACCCCATGTTTGCCAGGCTGGTATTTTTCACTTTTCAAGTAATTTGTTTTTATTGGGAGGCACTATTGTAAATGATGAAAACTATGGAAATTGGTTAGATATGTTATGAAATACATTACCATGAGGTACCTTCCTTAGTCTTTCATGAATGAGGCCACTCCCTAATCTTCCACAATATTATATATTCCTGGTATGTCCATCCTGGGTTGCTGTTGTCAAGAAAAAACACCATTCTGGCCAGGTACGGTGGATCACCCCTGTAATTCCAGTACTTTGGGAGGCTGAGGCAGGAGGATTGCTTGAGCGCAGGAGTTTGAAACCAGCCTGGGCAAACCTGCCTCAGACTCCCAAAGTGCTAGTATTACACGCATGAGCCACCATGTCTGGCTGTGAAATTCATTTTTTTTTTCTTTTTTGAGATGGAGTCTCATTCTGTCACCCAGGCTGGAGTGCAGTGGCGTGATCTTGGCTTACTGCAACCTCTGCTTCCTGGGTTCCAGTGATTCTTCTACCTCAGCCTCCTGAGTAGCTGGGACTACAGGCATACACCACCATGCCTGGCTAACTTTTGTGTTTTTAGTAGAGACAGGGTTTCACCATGTCGGCCAGGATGGTCTCCATCTCCTGATTTCATGATCCGCCCGCCTCGGCCTCCCAAAGTGCTGGGATTACAGGTGTGAGCCACTGCGCCTGGCCGTGAAATTCATTTTTTAAACCAAATGATTTTTTTTTTTTTTGCTGCTATTTAAGCCATTTTTCTTTTATTTAGTGTTCATTGTGAAAAGTAAATTTTCTGTTTTTACAAGTAAGGATGGAAATGAAACTGTCAAATAGCTTTATACACTATCACTTCCCCTAATAACTCCACTGAAGTCCCTGCTGTTTACAAGTATCATTATATTATGATCCTTTTAATTAATGTAGAACAGTTTTTTTTTTTTAGAATAGCTTTAATAATCTTTGTTACAAGGGAGTATTTATAAGATATATTTTTCTTCATTGGCATGTTATTTGTAAATGTGAACTGATTTTGGTGAAGTTAAACTTGTTAATTTCCCGCTAATGGACATGGTGAACATCAGTGATTCATCTCTCCAGTGTTCTTTTGACTGATAAGGGGAGCAGAGTGAGCAAAATGATCTATCCTTCATGCCTCCATACAGTCAAGCAATCCTTATGGCCTTTGATGTGTCCTGTTTAAAGCTATTCACCCTTCAACATTTATTCAGTGCTTACTATGTGCAGGCACTGTAATAGACACTTTAGGAGCATTATGTAAGTCTTACGACAATCCTACCTGACAGATGAGGAAACTCATTCCATATCTTTATTTCTTTCTTGAAACTCTCTTGTTTTGCCTACATTTATGGGGACCCCTGGGATGGCTTGTCTTCCTCTGCCTCGCTGCCCTATAGGTGTTGGTATTTTAAAGAATATTTCCTATTCTCTCTCTGCCATTCTCATACACTTTACAGTTTCAGACTTACTTAGAGGACTTCTTTGATCTCAACTTCCAAACATTCAATGATGACTCTAAGATGTGCTTCCAGTAAAGTCTTCTCTTCTGAGCTCTGGGTGTATATATATTTCCATGGGATGAACTGAGGCACCTCATATTCAACATGGCTTAGACTGAGTCAATAATCTCTTTTCCCCCATGAGACCTGTTCATCTTACTGTTATCATGAGACAATGACTGGAAACTTTGTCCCTCAGGTGCTCAAGCCACAGACATGGCAGTCTTACTAGACTCCTCCCTTTTCTTCTTTTCTGTCTGACTAGCTACCACATTCTATTGAGACTGGAGAGCAGTGGCTCAGAAACTGTCCCCCTCCTTCTAATTTTTTACTGTGAAAAGCATTATTTGTTCATTTGCTGCTTCTTTCCTTCCCTGCTTCCTTCTCTCCTCCATCCCTCCCTCCTTCTTCCTTTTACTTCCTTCCACAATATTTTCTGAGTTGTACTGCAATAACTTAATTCAATGACTTGTCTTGTCCCATCTAATCCACCCTGCATTTGAAAAATGCATATGTAGTCGGGCGCGGTGGCTCACGCCTGTAATCCCAGCACTTTGGGAGGCCGAGGTGGGTGGATCACAAGGTGGTGGATCACTAATTTTTGTATTTTTAGTAGAGACAGGGTTTCACCATGTTGGCCAGGCTGGTCTCAAACTCCTGACCTCAGGTGATCCACCTGCATTGGCCTCCCAAAGTTCTGGGGTTACAGGCATGAGCTGCCATGCCCACACCTAATATTAATTTTTAAATTAAATTTTCCTGATTTCCTCATCAACACAGATATTCCATTCCCTGTACTTCCATTGTACCTTGCAAATACCTCTGCTGCATCATTAAAAAATGATGATAATCATTTTTTAAACATCATCTATCTCCCTCATACCTTTTGAAGATCCAAGGCAGAGGCTGTGTTCTGTTAATTTCCCTGTGCTTAACACAGTGCTTGGCACATAATAAGTATTCAATAAGAAACTAGCATATTTTATGCTATTATTATTTCATACTTGATTTCAGGATGTTTGGATGACTCTGCTAGTGTTTGGTAGAAAACAGAAACCCTGAGAAATAGGATCTGGCAGCAGACAATGAGATTAGAGGATGAAATCAAGAAGTGATGATGATAACAGATGGGTTTATCTTCGATAGTATCACCTAAGTGCTACAGATCGTTTACTAATTTCTGCTTGTTATATTTGGGCATTTCTTGTAAAAGCCGATTAACAACTCACTTTTACATTACTGTTTAGAATAATCATACTTTTTATTCTTTGAAATGAATAACAAGAAGTGACAAGCAGTATCAGTGACTCAGGAATAAATTATTGATGTAGTACAGATTCACCCAAAGCGATAGTGACATGCTGATCTCTTTGGCAAAGCCTTTGCTCAGAGAATTTTAGACTTAACTTCCCCTGTGGTATCATCCTCCCATTATGCATTATGAGGCATACAGAAACCATGCCCTGAGAAAATATCTAACAAGGCACACCTAAGGCAAGTTTGCTGTAATATCTTTAAGTTGTTTTATTAGGCAGAGCATAGTGGCTCAATGCCTGTAATCCCAGCACTTTGGGAGGCCAAGATGGCAGGATCGCTTGAGCCTGGGAGCTTGAGACCAGCCTAGGCAACATAGTGAGACCTCATCTCTACAAAATACATATATATATATATATATATATATGTATTTGACTAGCTACTCTGGAGGCTGAGGCAGGAGGAAGCCTTGAGCTGTGATTGTGGCACTGCACTCCAGTCTGGGCACCAAGGCAAGAGCCTGTCTCAAAATAAATAAATCACAGTAAAAAAAATTTTTAAATTGAGAAAATAAATTGTTTTCTTGTATTAGGGTGATTAGATTTTTAGATTTGCAAAACGTGAACTTGAAAACTGGAGTAACTTTTTGGAAATTTAGGGAAAATATTTCTATTATCTTTATTGTGTTATACCAAAGAAAGGGTGAATAATATTAAAGTTTAACTGAAGCCAGGTATGGTGACTCACTCCTGTAATCCCAGCACTTTGGGAGGCTGAGGCAGGAAGATCACTTGAGGCCAGGAGTTTGCCAGCCTGGCCAACATAGTGAAACCCTGTCTCTACTAACAATGCAAAAATTAGCTGCGTGTTCTGGTACACACCTATAATCCCAGCTACTTGGGAGGCTGAGGCAGGAGAATTGCTTGAACCGGGGAGGCAGAAGTTGCAGTGAACTGGGATCACACCATTGCACTCCAGTCTGGGTGACAGAGTGAGACTCTGTCTCAAAAAAAAAAAAAAAAAAAAAAAAAAAAGTGAGAAGTGAATTGCATAAGTTCTTTTGACTAGTGAGTAATCTATACATAAATTGAAATTACTGACCAATCAGTGGTATTGATAAAGAGCTTATTTAAGAACAGATTTTACAATACAGAGGGCCCTCTACTTATGATGGTTCAACTTTTATGATTGTCTCACTTTTGCCATGGCTGTACTGAGATATTAAATGCATTTTCAACTTAAAATATTCTTTGACTTAAGATGGGTTTATTAGGACATAACCCAATTGTAAGTTGTCAAGAAGCATCTGTATTTATAATAGTTTTCCTTCAATTGCATCCTTTTTGGGAAGAGAAAGACTGGTAGATGGCTACTGTACTTATAGGGCTTAACTCAGTATGGCAAATATCCTGTGATAGTCACACCCTAATTAGGCTTTTATTCTGCAACCATGCACACAATTTGTGATACTATGAAAACCATTAGAAATGACCCTTAAGGTTCTTAGTTTTTAAAAATTCTTGGCTTCTACATAGTTATCTTTTATTTTAAAATGGTTTTTATCTTTGCAAAGCACTGTAACTACATAACCCAGCCTTTCTACCTGCAATGGTCATTGTAAAAGGAAATTGTGAAGTGTTTACATCTACATGCCTTTTTGGGGGAGGTGAGATTTAAAAAGATGTTAGAGTGATGAAAGGCAGCAAATGCAGTAAGGTGCTGGGGAATAAAGTTTTTCTAAACATAAGATGAAAGAATTTTAGAACCATGCAAAGGTAGAGCTGGAAAGGCCTGGAAGATCCTCCAATTATACCTCAGGAAAAAAAGCTCTGGAAGGATAAGCGACTCACCCTATCCAAGTGCTCACAGAAAGTGGCATTTATCTCAGAGCCAATGGGAGGTCCTCATAACAGAAATGAACCTTGCATTTCCATGCAATTTAACTCCTCAAATGATTCTCCTTCTATTATCTGATTGCACCTCTTCCCGACTCTAACACTGCATTGGGAGGAGCTATCCTGTTTTACTTAAAAAGAGATTAGAATTCACCGAGTAAATGAGCCACTCAAAACTTAAAACTGGGCCAGGCATTATGGATGATGCCTGTGTTACTGGCACTTTGGGAGGTGGAGGCAGGTGGATCACTTGAGGTCAGGAGTTTGAGACCAGCCTAGTCACCACCCAACATGGTGAAACCCCAGCTCTATACAAAAAATACAAAAATTATCTGGGTGTGGTGGTACATGCCTGTAATCCCAGTTACTTGGGAGGCTGAGGTGGGAGGATCACTTGAGCTAGGGAGGCGGAGGTTGCAGTGAGCTGAGATCCTGCCACTGCACTCCAACCTGGGTGACAGAGCAAGACCATATCTGAAAACAAAAAGAAAACAAAACGAAAAACTGAAAACTGAACTTCCAGACTCATTGTTCCTTTCATAAAATTGAGATCCATGGGTCTATTAATTAATATACAAATTTCTCTGAGGCTGTGGCCTCCAAGCCCTTTAGAGGCACTTGAGATGATTTCGATTCATAAGGTGGGGTCTGTGAATCCTAAAAGCTCCCAGGTACTGTTGCTGTCAGGTAGCTCATCATTGCTAGACCGAGTGGATGTATGCCTTTGGTAATACAAAGTTGATATGTCATTCAGGGAGACAAAATCCTCCATAACTACTGCAATAGGCACAGAGATTTTTTGTGGTGCCAAGAACTATGATAGCAGCGGCAGCTACACTGGCAGTAGTAATACTTCCGGTAACCCAGGCCTCATGTCATTTATACAAATGGATGACTGAAGACACTGGAGAAAGGGAGATACTTTTTGGGCATCAGGAATTTCAAGGATTTTCCTTCCTATTAGTCTAGATCTAATCTAATGACTGTGATAAGAATATTGAATGGTTAAATATTCTAATTTCCAGTGAACTCTCCAAAGGTCCTTGTTTCATTCTAAAAACCTGTTTCAATCTTCTAATGATGGAAATGTTTGCCCTGGAAAGTCGTGTACCTCTACTCAGGGCAGCCTCTAAAGATCTACAGAATCCATTTTCTTTGCTGAGCCAACTAGATCTTCTTTGAAGAAGAAAGGATCAATTAACACTATTCTTATATTACCAGAAATGAACAGCAATTGTTTTGGGAGTGGAAAGATGAAAAGAAAAGGAGGTATGAGTCTTCTAGGAATACATGGAATAATTGCTGCTTTGCTTGGCTGTGTTCTGATATCAACCACACGTTAACAGAAACCATACTATGTGATTCAGAACTTCCGGCATTGACGCTAAAAACACAATTGTCTCCTTGTATGATTCTGATATAATTTCTGCGAAAATCTACTATACACCAGCATTGCCTAAGAGGTGGATATACAAACATAAATAAGAGTAAGATTGTCCCCAAAAGTGACCCATGTGTAAACAGTGACAATACAGCTTGATAATTTGTTCCTTTTTTTGAGACAGAGTTTCACTCTGTCACCCAGGCTAGGTGTGATGTCAGCTCACAGCAAACTCTACCTCCCTGGTTCAAGCTACTCTCATGCCTCAGCCTCCCCAGTAGCTGGGACTACAGGCCACCACGTCTGTCTAATTTTTGTATTTTTAGTAGAGATGGGGTTTCACCATGTTGGCCAGGCTGGTCTTGAACTCCTGACCTCAAGTAATCTGCCCACCTTGGCCTCCCAAAGTGCTGGGATTACAGGCGTGAGCCACCGCACCCGGCCTAAATTATATAATAGATGTTCCTTATTGTGTGCTATGGGAAGACTGAGGAGAGATACCTAATTCGGCCTGGAAGGTTTGTAATGTGGCAGTGGAGATAAAGCCCTTGAAACAGTCTTCTAAGCATTTGGGACTTCAGTCTAGAAGAAAGTGTATAAGAATTTCTGGTCAAGTTTTGGACAAGATACTCTCAGTATTATGATAAAAGAACATGAATAGAATGCTTTTCATATGCTTTGAGGTTTAAGAGAGACCAGAAGCTTGACAAGAATAGAGAAAATTTCTACTGTAATGGAATATACTTAAAAAAAAAACTGCAAAACTAAATTATAACTAAATACACTTCTGGTGAGGATTGTAAAGTCTTTTTATTGCCTCTGAGAGGAGGCTACCATCTGTTACTTTGAATATTTGTGCTTTCAGTCTTCTGAATTTTTTAAAATTTAAATTAAAGCACTGAATTACTCCTCCCCTCCCAAGATATAGTCAATGTCTATGGAAATTTCTAGATTGGTAATTGGAAATTTTCAGATGTGGTTATAAGCCTCTTAAAATAAGGCCAACTGATACTACTAACTTTGATGCCCTGCTATTTTTCTTTCGTATTTTCTGTTTTAAACAACTGTAGCCATAACCTTTTGAATAACCTGAGTCAACTATGTTAATTGTACTCCATTACAATTATAATCCCAGGCTGGGCAATGGTTTTGTTTAGTTTGGTTATGTTCATGACACAATTTCCTCTTCCTTTCTCCTCTCCTACAATCCGGTGAATTTTAAATCATAATTTACCTTTCCTGCTCATATACACAGATATTAAATTCCAACTCCCCCAACCTAATCAGTGATAATACAATAAATTCTTTACCAGGAACGTACACATTCCTTAGCTGTCATTCATTAGTTAGAACATCAAGATCTAAATATGTGCTAATGTCCAGGGAAAGCTGACAAATTTAGCAACACTGAGACACTAAAATAGCTATACTGCATGACAGGATACCAAACTGGCTTTCATTAACCTGTCTTGGCCAAGAAGAACTTTATTTTTAGGCCACCTATGTAACTGGTTATTTATAAGGAGGAAGCACATTGACCTTTGGCTTTCACTACTGAAACATACAGTCATGGAGACCAAAATTGTGTGTGAAAATCATTCAGCGACCACAGGAGATTCTACCTGAACCTGAGTCACCAACAGCATCCTGTTACTTTATGGCCCTGAAGCATGGTTTCGGGTACAAAATTTCAGCCTTGTATTAAAAGCAGACCTTTGACATCAACAGATTACATTAGACTAAGCTGTATCACACAATTACTGAGGACTTATTTGATGATGCAAAATTTGTAGTTCAAAGTTGAATAGTATACTTTGGAGGAAAAAACAGTTTTAATACAATCGACATACACAGATATACATTCTCTCTACTGCTTTGCAACTTTGGTGACAAGTTAAATACGGTTCTGGTACATCTGTATGAAGACTCTTGTGCAACTACCTACATCATAGTTCCCAAGAATATTCATTTGAAAAAGGTTATGATCATAAAACAATGTTAAAAATAGTGAACTTAATATGATAGAATCCTAGTTTTGAGACAAAATATTTGTACATGGGAAAAAAGCATGGAAAGAAATACGTGAAAATGCGTATAGTGACTATTTGTGAAATCAGTATGAATTGTGGATGTTTTATTTTCTGTTTTCTATTTTTTGTTGTTGTCCAAATTACCCACAGCGGCTGGGTGCAGTGGCTCATGCCTGTAATCCCAGCACTTTAAGAGGCCCAGACAGGGGGATCACCTGAGGTCAGGAATTCGAGACCAGCCTGGCCAACATGGTGAAACTTTGTCTCCACTAAAAATACAAAACTAGGCAGGCGTGGTGGCGCACGCCTGTAGTCCCAGCTACTTGGGAACCTGAGGCAGGAGAATCACTTGAACCTGGAAAGCAGAGGTTGCAGCGAGCAGAGATTGAGCCACTGTACTCCAGCCTGGGCAACAGAGGGAGACTTCATCTCCAAACAACAACAACAAATTACCCATAGTGGCTTGTAATACTTTCATAAATAAAAAAATCTATCAACAGTTTCCAAAAGGTCCAGGTAATTATGGTCAAGCATGTACGATTAGATTCTCAAAGCAAAAATAAAGGTTATTTAAAAAAAAGTATGGGACTGGGCACAGTGACTTACGCATGTAATCCAAACACTTTGGGAGGCCGAGGCAGGCAGATCACCTGAGGTCAGGAGTTTGAGACTGGCCCAGCCAACATGGTGAAATCCCTCTCTTTACTAAAAACACAAAAATTAGATGGGCATGGTGGCAGGTGTCTGTAATCCCAGCTACTCAGAGCCTGGGGCAGGGAGAATTGCTTGAACCCAGGAGGTGAAGCCTACAGTGAGCTGAGATCATGCCACTGCACTCCAGCCTGGGCAACAGAGGGAGAACCTGTCTCAATTCAAAAACAAACAAACAAACAAACAAACCAAAACCCAGTATCACTATGGAAATGTTTAAAAACAAACCTCCTATTCACATATGCACTCCAACCAAGGCTCGAGGAGCTTTTACAGGCCCTTTATCATGAAAGCTCGCGTGGTCTACTCACCCCTCTATGTAGCACTGTTCTTTCTTCAGGCAGAGTCGTCTGAAGAACGCTTCAACCTTTGTAGCTTCACCCTCAGGTAGAGTCGTCTGAAGAACGCTTCAACCTTTGTAGCTTCACCCTCAGCTCACCAAATGGTGACCCAAGCCTCTTGCAACTCCTTTTATACTCCAGAAGGAGAGGGGGGCCACACCTTTTCTTCCCTGGTTGATTACATTATCTCTGATTAATCACATCATCTTTTTTTCACACCGCCGTTAATTGTAATCCAGGGAGGGGCTCATGAAGCATTTTGTTTTGAATCTATTATGTAGATTAAAAAACCAGTCACTGAGGGTTATCTAGTATGGCTCACATATCTCAGTTTTAAAGTTTTTCTTTCAATATTTTCATTTGTTTAAACTTTTCAAGTTGACACATAATAATTGCACATATTATGGAGTACATAGTGATGTGATACATATAACATATAGTGATTAATTAGATCAGAGTAGCGTATCCATCATCTCAAGCATTTATCACTTCTTTATGTTGTGAACATTCAATATCCTCCTTCTGGCAATTTGAAACTGAATATTATTGTTAACTACAGGCATCTTACAATGCTATAGAACACTATAATTTATTCCTATGTAGTTGTAATTTTGTATTCTTTAACAAATCTCTCCCTATTTTCCTCTTCCCTCTACCCTTCCAAGCCTCTAGTATACCCTGTTCTACTTTTTACTTCTATAAGATCAACTTTTTTTTTTAGTTTCTACATATGAGTGAGAACATTCTGTGTTTAACTTTCTGTTCCTGACTTATTTCACTTCTATCCATGTTACTGCCAATGACAGGATTCCATTTTTCTGTGGATAAATAGTATTCCATTGTGTATATATACTACATAAAGGTTTTCTCTCTTTCTTTCTTTCTTTTTTTTTTTTTTTTAAAAAAAAACAACTTCAAATCTTGTCAACATTTTATCATCTTTAAAAATAAATCAGGCTCTCTCCTCCTGCCAAAAGGAAAGAAGGCCAAGGGGAAGAAGGTGGCTCCAGCCCTGCTATCATGAAGAAGCAGGAGGTTAAGAAAGTGGTGAATCCCCTGTTTAAGAAACAGCCTAAGAATTTTGACATTGGATAGGACATTCAGCCCAAAAGAGACCTCACTGGCTTTATGAAATGGCCCCGCTCTATCAGGTTGCGGCAGCGGAGAGCCATCCTCTATAAGGGGCTGAAAGTGCCTCCTGCAATTAACCAGTTCACTTAGGCCCTGGACCGCCAAACAGCTACTCAGCTACTTCAACTGGCCCACAAGTACAGATCAGAGACAAAGCAAGAGAAGAAACAGAGGGTGTTGGCCCTGGCCAAAAAGAAAACTGCTGGAAAAGGGGACATCCCCCCTAAGAGACTACCTGTCCTTCGAGCTGGAGTTAACACCGTCACCACCTTGGTAGAGAACAAGAAAGCTCAGCTGGTGGTGATTGCACACGACGTGGATCCCATCGAGCTGGTTGTCTTCTTGCCTGGCCTGTGTGGTAAAATGGGGGTCCCTTACTGCATTATCAAGGGGAAGGCAAGACTGGGCCGTCTAGTCCACAGGAAGACCTGCTCCACTGTCGCCTTCACACAGGTTAACTCGAAGACAAAGACGCTTTGGCTAAGCTACTGGAAGCTATCAGGACGGGTTACAATGACAGATACAATGAGATCCGCCATCACTGGGGAGGCAATGTCCTGGGTCCCAAGTCTGTGGCTTGCATTGGCAATCTTGAAAAGGCAAAGGCTAAAGAACTTGCCACAAAGCTGGGTTAAATGTACACTGTTAAATTTTCTGTACATAAAAACAATTAAAATAATACAAATTTTCCTTCAAAAATTAAATCAGGGTTGTGTTTACATTAACTTAATAAACCTTTTCTGAACTTCTACCATGTACCCTGGAACTCTGGGCTGTACTTGGAGAGAGGAATAGAAGGAAAAACAGGACATGGTCACAGGCTCTACACAGCTCACAGGCTGCTACAATGGAGACAAACAAAAAAACTGAGAGCACCTATGTAGGAATGTGGCATAAGGATATATAAATACTGCTGTGAGTAGCGAACACTTTAGAGTGCTTGCCTGGTGCCATTCTAAGCCTGTTCTACATATCAACTCATTTTATACTCACAACAAACCTATGAGGTAGATCTTGTGATTTTCTTTACATTGCAGATGAGGAAACTGAGGTACAGAAATGTTATGTCACACAGCAAATAATTTGAATCTGGATTCAAAGCCTGACTTCAGATTATAACAGACAAATCACAGTAATGCCGAAAGTGCTATAGTAGGGAAAATAAGAAGTGCTAAGGGAAATCGGAGAGGGTCATCTAACTGAGACTTGGGATTCAAAAAAGGCTTTCATGAAGAGGTTACGACCTCAGAGCTGAGTTGTGGCAGAATAGTGGGTTTTGGAATATGGGGGATGTGGGCAGGAAAGAAACGGGGAGAGCCTAGAGGGAATGAAACAAGTTCCTGATTGTGAAAGAATTTATATTCCATACTAGGGAATATGAAATGATGAGATAATGGGGAATTTTAAAGGCTTTTAAGCAAGAAAACCTTAAATCAAATTTGTGATTTTTAAATAAATGTTGGAGAGAGCAAGAACAAAGGCAGAGAAATAAATTTGGGGTCTGTGTAGCATTAAAAAATCCTCCCCTGGCTGGGCAAGGTGGCAGATGCCTGTAATCTCAGCACTTTGGGAGGCCGAAGCAGGTGGATCACTCGAGGTCAGGAGTTTGAGACCAGCCTGGCCAACATGGTGAAATCCTATCTCTACTAAAAATACAAAAATTAGCCAGCATGTTGGCACACGCCTATAGTCCCAGCTACGTGGGAGGCTGAGACAGGAGAATCACTGGAACCTGGGAGGCGCAGGTTGCAGTGAGCTGAGATCGCACCATTGCACTCCAGTCTTGGCGACACAACAAGACTCCATCTCGAAAAAAAAAAAAAAAAAAAAAAAAAAAAAAAAAATCCCCCCTACTAGCCTTAAACTTCTGAACTCCTGGAAGGCATTCTCTTAAGTGTGATTAATCTTATTATATCTGAGTAGGGCAGAGCCAAAATGGTGCTCGTGAAAGGAGAATGCTCAAATAAACTTTTGATGGGAAATAAGTGAAAACCATCTATCACTACTTTAATCCACAACTTTTTAAAAAAGAATGTTTTCTCAACTTTTTTAAGGTGTAAAGCGTAATTGACAAAAATTAAATATATTTATGGTTTACTGTGTGTTGTTTATATATACACACACACACACATACACATTGTGAAATAAAGCTATTTAACGTATCCATCACCTTACATAATTTTTTTGAGATGAGAAAATTTAAGATCTAATCTATTCAAAATTTTCATGTGTGTAACACATTATTATTAACTATAGTCACTATACTGGGTAACAGATCTCCAGAACTTATTCATCCTAACTGAAAGGTTGTACTCTATATATTTTTTTACATTTTTTGAGGCCGAGTTTCGCTTTTGTTGCCCAGGCTGGAGTACAATGGTATGATCTCAACTCACTGCAACCTCCGCCTCCCCGGTTTAAGCAATTCTTCTGCCTCAGCGTCCAAAGTAGCTGGGATTACAGGCATGTACCACCATGCTCGGCTAATTTTTATGTATTTAGTAGAGATGGGATTTCACTATGTTGATCAGGTTGGTCTCGAACTCCTGACCTCAAGTGATCCACCTGCCTTGGCCTCCCAAAGTTCTGGGATTACATGCGTGAGCCACCGCGCCCGGCCAAATGTTGTACTTTTTAACCAACATCTCCTGATTTTCCTCCAACCCTCAGCCCCCGGCAACTACCATTCTATTCTCTGCTTCTATGATTTTGACTTTTTTAGATTTCTTTTTTTTTTTTTTTTCTTTCTTTTTTTTTTTTTTTGAGACGGAGTCTTGCTCTGTCGCCGGGGCTGGAGTACAGTGGCCGGATCTCAGCTCACTGCAAGCTCCGCCTCCCGGGTTTACGCCATTCTCCTGCCTCAGCCTCCCGAGTAGCTGGGACTACAGGCGCCCGTCACATCGCCCGGCTAGTTTTTTGTATTTTTTTAGTAGAGACGGGGTTTCACCGTGTTAGCCAGGATGGTCTCGATCTCCTGACCTCGTGATCCGCCCGTCTCGGCCTCCCAAAGTGCTGGGATTACAGGCTTGAGCCACCGCGCCCGGCCGACTTTTTTAGATTTCACATAAGAGATCATAGAGTCTTTCTGTGCCTGGTTTATTCACTTAGCAAAATGTCCTCCAGGTTCATTCATGTCATAGCAAAGGACAGTATTTCCTTCTTTTTTAAGGTTAAATTGTATTCCTCTGTGTGTGTGTATATATACTGTATATACACATTATGTATATGACTTTCTTTATCCACGTTTTAAAATCTACATTTTCTTTATTTGTTGGCTATTGTGAATGATGCTGCAATGATCAAGGGAGGGAAGATGTCTCTTCAACATACTGATTTCTTTTCTTTTTTTTTTTTTTTTTTTGAGACGGAGTCTCGCTCTGTCGCCCAGGTTGGAGTGCAGTGGCCGGATCTCAGCTCACTGCAAGCTCCACCTCCCAGGTTTACACCATTCTCCTGCCTCAGCCTCCTGAGTAGCTGGGACTACAGGCGCCCACCACCTCGCCCGGCTAGTTTTTTGTATTTTTAGTAGAGACGGGGTTTCACTGTGTTAGCCAGGATGGTCTCGATCTCCTGACCTCGTGATCCGCCCGTCTCGGCCTCCCAAAGTGCTGGGATTACAGGCTTGAGCCACCGCGCCCGGCCCAACATACTGATTTCATATCCTTTGGATATATACCCAGAAGTGGGATGGCAGGATCACATAATAGTTCTATTTTTAATATTTTTAAAACTCTGAAACTACTTTCTGGATATTCTTGTTTTAAGAAAATGAGTAAATATATTTTGAATAACAGAACCAGGTTTCTTTTTATTTTTCTTTCCTTTCTTTTTTTTTCTTTCTTCTTAGAACCAGGTTTCTCACCGCTAGAGAAAAGTAGATACAAATATGGAACATGGGAAAGCTAGAATGAATCTTGGAGTGTTAGATTGAATTTTGAGCATGTCTAATAATATTCAGATTTTGGTTCCTAAATACTATTTTCCCCTAAAAGGAAATGGGCCTTACTGAGAAATGACTGGTTCCAGGGCTGGGTCAGGAAAAGTACAAGATAAGACTAGATTTCTTTTCTTTTTTCCTTCCTTCCTTCCTTCCTTCCTTCCTTCCTTCCTTCCTTCCTTCCTTCCTTCCTTCCTTCCTTCCTTCCTTCCTTCCTTCCTTTTCTCTCTCTCTTCTTTCCTGCCTGCCTGCCTGCCTTCCTTCCTTCCTTCCTTTCTTTTTTTTGACAGAGTCTCGCTCTGTCACCCAGGCTGGAGTGCAGTGGCGTGATCTTGCCCCCAGGGAGCTAGCAATTCTCCTATCTCAGCCTCCCGAGTAGTTGGGATTATAGGTGCCCACCACCAAGACCGACTAATTTTTTTGTATTTTTAGTAGAGACGGGGTTTCACCAAGTTGGTTCTAGTAGAGACGGGGTCCTATTTGCTATTTCTACGTCTCCCCGCCATCCTCATAACCATTCTGATGTGTTTGATGTGCATCCTGTTTTGTGTGCATGCATTTTAACTTACATAAATGGTATTGTGATAGAAATCTCATTTTGTGTCTTTTTTCTTTTCTTTTCTTTTTTCATTTGTGAGACAGGGTCTCTATATGTCGCTCAGGCTGGTGTGCAGTGAATGGAGCAATCTTGGCTTACTGCAGCATCTGCCTCCTGGGTTCAAGCAATTCTCCTGCCTCAGCCTCTTGAGTAGCTGGGATTACAGGCACGCACCACCACGCCCGGCTAATTTTTTTATTTTCAGTAGAGATGGGGTTTCACCATGTTGGTCAGGCTGGTCTCAAACTCCTGACCTCAAGCAATCTGCCTGCGTCGGCCTCCCAAAGTGCTGGGATTACAGGAGTGACCTGTCGTGCCTGGCCTCCCCTTTGTTTTAAACCCAGGACTGGATTTTAAGATCTATTTA
This sequence comes from Macaca thibetana thibetana, assembly GCF_024542745.1. Lineage (NCBI taxonomy): Eukaryota > Metazoa > Chordata > Mammalia > Primates > Cercopithecidae > Macaca > Macaca thibetana. The sequence goes on along the minus strand of NC_065581.1, from coordinate 61,053,807 downwards.
TGATTCTATACACATCTGGGCTCCTGCTTTTGCTAATGGCTGGATGGTAGGCTGTTCAAGGAGTAAGTGCATCTACCACATTTTGTTTATCCACTCCTCAATCATGTACACCAGATTCCATCATCATCCTCAAATATGTCTCCCTTTGGATGTTTAAAAGTTCTTAGGGATGGATACCCAGGAGCTAAAGTGCAGGGGCATGGTGTATAGTTATATTGATTTGACCAAGAAACTCCAGATTGTCTTCTGGAAGGCTGTATCAGTGTCCACCATTCCTATTACCCCACCCCCAAACCCTCCAACACTTGGCATTATCCAACTTCCCAATGTTTGTCCATCAATGGATCTAAAGGGTTATGTCATAGTATTATTTTTTTTAAATATATATACCTCTGATTGTTAAGTTTAAACATATTGTCATACATTTGCTGAGCTTTTGACTTTTTTTCTGAAGACTGCCTATTCATATCCTTTGCCTTTTTTTTTTTTTTTTTTTTTTGAGACAGAGTCTCCCTCTGTTGCCAGGCTGGAGTGCAGTGGCATGATATCAGCTCACTGCAACCTCTGCCTCCTGGGTTCAAGCAATTCCCCTACCTCAGCCTCCCAAGTAGCTGGGACTATAGGCAACGCCACCAACCCTGGCTAATATTTTTTGTATTTTAGTAGAGACGGGGTTTCACCATGTTGGCCAGGAAGGTCTCGATCTCCTGACCTTGTGATCCGCCCCACTCACCCTCCCAAAGTGCTGGGATTACAGGCGTGAGCCACCACACCTGGCCATCCTTTGCCTATTTTCTTTTAGATTTCCTGTTCCTTGTTGATTTGTAAACCATAAAGAATAATGATTAATCATGAAGGATAGTGATTACTCCTATGATTGAGGTTGGAAGTGGGATGGAATCCTGGAGGGAGATATAGGGGATTTTAACTGCATTGTAATGTTTAATCCTTCAGGTTAGGTGGTAGGTCAAGTATACTTATCGAATAACTCTTTTAATCTTTGTTAATATTACATGTTATATAATTTTAAACAAATCCTACAGGTTATAATTTATTCATTATTCTAAATCAGTACTTTTCAGGCCAGGCACAGTGGCTCATGACTGTAATCCCAGCACTTTGGGAGGCCAAGGTGGGTGGACCACCTTAGGTCAGGAGTTCAAGATCAGCATGGCCAACATGGTGAAACCTCGACTCTACTAAAAAAACACAAATTAGGCAGGTGTGGTGGCACACACCTGTAATCCCAGCTACGTAGGAGGCTGAGGCAGGAGAATTGCTTCAACCAAAGAGGAGGAGGTTACAGTGAGCTGAGATTGCACCACTGCACTGCAGCCTGGGCAACAGAGTGAGACTCTGTCTCAAAAAAATTAAATAAAAATAAATAAACAAATAAAAATTATTACTTCTCAAAATGCGGTTCCCATACCTAGTATCATCAGCAACACCAGAGAACTTGTTAGAAATGCAGAATTGGCTTGGACTTCAGACCTCTAGAATCAGAACTCTGGAGGTGGGGCCCAGCACTCTGTGTTTTAACAAGCCTTCCATGTGATTCTGGGAGAGCTAAAAGTTTTGAACTATTATAGGGGAAAACTAAAGCATATTTTCATGCTATCTTAAAAAACAAGAAAATCTCTTTTGCAGTCTCAACTTTTTTTTCTTTTTGCATGCTATTTCTTGGTATTTGCAGTATTTTATATGCTTGGACCAAGTTTCTTTCTTTCTTTCTTTCTTTTTTTTTTTTTGAGACGGAGTCTCGCTCTGTCACCCAGGCTGGAGTGCAGTGGCGTGATCTCGACTCACTGCAAGCTCCGCCTCCCGGGTTCACGCCATTCCCCTGCCTCAGCCTCCTGAGTAGCTGGGACTACAGGCGCCAGCCCCCGCGCCCGGCTAATTTTTTTGTATTTTTAGTAGAGACGGGGTTTCACTGTGTTAGCCAGGATGGTCTGGATTTCCTGACCTCGTGATCCGCCCACCTCGGCCTCCCAAAGTGCTGGGATTACAGGCGTGAGCCACCACGCCCGGCCTGGACCAAGTTTCAAAATTCTATTAATTATTTATTGTTTATGCAAAGCCACAGCTTCAAATACTGAACATGTAACTTTATCACTAAGTGTCTTCAATGCAAATTAAACTAATCTAATTTTTATGATGTTTTAAAACACAGAATATCCAACATTGATCTTTTGTAATTCAATTGCTAAATCATTCAGTCTCAGTTTTTGCAAGTTTATTCTTTTTATGAAGAATGGAAATCGCTGTAACAATGTTCACTGAACTTTCAGTACAATTTTTTGAAATCTTGTTGCTAGAGAAACTGAGAACAGTTCTAGATTTTCCTATCTCTCTGATGCCAGCTCCCAACCAGAACTTGGGAAACATTTCCTTTTGAACAACCTGTCATTTCCCTACTGGTAAACACTCAGGCTCAGATTCCAAAGAACTATTCATGGTGGTGATTAGCCCCAGTCTTGCTAAGATAAACCTCTAAAAATTTGCATGTACATTTAATGTCAGCAAATTTAAAAAATTTTCCCACTATTTTGCAAAATAATTTCAGAGATAGTTTATCTTTCTTTCTTACTAATCTCCATTTGGCTATACAAGACTGGCCTCAGGTAAACTCTGACTGATGCAAGTGAAATTTGTCTGTGACACCACATCCACTTTTTTGTTCTTTTAAACTGCTGTCTGGGCCTGCCTGTATTCCATTGGTAGGATTCTCCCCAACTTCTCTCTCACTAGGGCCATGGCTCTTTCTCCAGATTCTTGGCGGTTGAGGTGTCCTCACTGTGCCCTACAGGTTAGGATAGTCACCCTCCTTCCCCCTTGCCATGGAAACACAAAGTAAACTGTAGGGTCCCTATTTCCTCAGGGTTCTGATCTGCTGACAAGGGTGTTAATGGTTTAAGTGGAATTAATCAACCTTGACTGATTGTACTCAGCTTGTGGTTTCACACTTCTTTGAGGAAAAACTTTCATTGTAAAAGGAAGTAAAACAAACAAATGCAGAATTCAACTAATCCATTGAGTGAGGGTTAGTTTCGGCACTCAGCCAGTTGGCTTTTTTCTCTGGGGTGAAAAGGTACTCTCTAAGGCAATGGTTCTCTACTGGGAGCCTTTGCCGGGCACGGTGGCTCAAGCCTGTAATCCCAGCACTTTGGGAGGCCGAGACGGGTGGATCACGAGGTCAGGAGATCAAGACCATCCTGGCTAACACGGTGAAACCCCGTCTCTACTAAGAAATACAAAAAACTAGCCGGGCGAGGTGGCGGGCGCCTGTAGTCCCAGCTACTTGGGAGGCTGAGGCCGGAGAATGGCGTGAACCCGGGAGGCGGAGCTTGCAGTGAGCTGAGATCCGGCCACTGCACTCCAGCCTGGGCTACAGAGTGAGACTCCGTCTCAAAAAAAAAAAAAAAAAAAAAAAAAAAAAAAAAAGAAAACCCTATTGATGCCAAAACCATGTTTCCAGAAATTCTGATTTAATTGGTCTGAGCCTGGGCCTGGGCATTGGTAGTATTGAAATCTCCCAGGTGTTACTGACATGATTTTTCATCTTTATCCTGCTTTAGAATCACCTGTAGAGCTTGGTAAATCAGGATTCCTGGCTCCACTGCACAATTTCTGGTTCACTAGGTCTAGAATAGGGCCTGATGATTTGCAGTCTAACAATTCCCAGACTGATGTTGATGCTGTTGGTCCAGGAACCACATTTTGAGAACCACTGCTCTAGTGAAAATGTGAAAACCATGGTGGCTAGATGGGTTTTGCCTCGACCAGGAAATACTTCTACTCTCCCCGCCCTCTTAAAAATACTTGTAAACTTAAGAATGGTTAAGAACATTATTCTCCTTAATTCATTCACTTTATCATCATGAATCCATGGAAGCCCCTTTCATTTTAGTTTTAAACATATTTAATTTAATTTTTATTTAATAAATATTTAATTTTAATTTTAAAAATATTTAACCTTAATTCCCAATCACTACTCCTATTCTGTCTTTTCCCACTTTCTCTAACTCATTTGACATGTTACCCAGTTGAAGTGCCAATCCTCAGAATTAAGTCATAGAGCTTTTTGCTTTGAGGAAAATTTTAAATTGGAATGCTTTAGGGGGAACTTTATGTTACAAAAAGACTCTATGCTGCTAAGACTATCAAATATGTTATACTTTAAATGTTGTATTTATCATTATTTACATAAATAATGTAATAAAACCTTTCCTAATCGATAAAAATTGATACTGCTTTTTCTTGTAGTGATACTTATTTTCTATAAATTAGGAAATACTATAAAGAAATTCTTTAGAGTATTTATTATCCTTGAGGACAAAACACAGTTATCACAACTGACACAAATGTTACAGAGGAAAAATATTGTAAATCATACATCAATTTTAAAACAGGTTAAAATTATATGGATAAAATATAAATGGTGATTTGTTTCCCATGAAATTCCTGAGTTCAGATGTTTTTGAATACCACAGTTTTAATCTAATCTTGTTATATAATTCACTCTCTCAGGGAAATTAATGGGATATCCTTAAACTTTTGTGATTGATTTTCAAATACCAGTAAAGCAGAGTGATAAAATGATCTGTGCCAAAATTAAATATAGCTATTGATTTTTCTTTATCCTTTTCCTTGTATTATTATTTTTTTTCCCCCAAGAATCTAGCTCTTGTTGCCCAGGCTGGAGTGCAGTGGCAGGATTTCGGCTCACTGCAACCTCCGCCTCCCGGGTTTGAGTGATTCTCCTGCCTCAGCCTCTGAGTAGCTGGGACTACAGGCGCCTGCTAATTTTTGTATTTTTGGTAGAGACGTAGTTTCATCTTGTTGGCCGGGCTGGTCTGGAACTGTCGGCCTCAGGTGATGCACTGGGCTTGGCCTCCCAAAGTGCTGGGATTACAAGCTGGGCATAGTGGCGCATGCCTGTAATCCCCGCTACTCAAGAGGTTGAGGCAGGAGAATCACAGTCTGGTTGACAAGAGCGAGACTCTGTCTCAAAAAATAAAAAAGTGCTGGACTTATAGTCATGAGCCACCGTGGCCAGCCTAAATACAGCTATTGATTTTTAACTAGCCATAATCTTCCGGAAGGCTGTCAGCTTTGTGATCCTTTGATATGGGTGGGCCACAATCTTTCTGACTAACTTATCAAAGCTACTATAAATGTGTTTGTGACGTTGCTCTAAGTATTACATTGATTTTTATACATATTTCTACATTTATTAACATTCAATACCTCATATTATCCCTGAAAGAATCATATGACACGTATGTACAACTGGCAAATGCCACTAATTTTAGTTATAGAATAAATGAAGTTTATTCACCATTTAATTAAGGAGAGAAATGCATATTATTGCTTTTTTTTTTTTCCTTTAAGACAGAGTCTCGCTCTGTTGCCCAGGCTGGAGTGCAGGGGTGAAATCTCGGATCACTGCAACCTCTGCCTCCCTGTTCAAGTGATTCTCATGCCTCAGGTTCCTAAATTGAGTAGCTGGGATTACAAGCATGCCACCACGCCTGGCTGATTTTTTGTAATTTTAGTAGAAATGGGGTTTCACCATGTTGGCCAGGCTAGTCTCAAACTCCCGGCCTCAAGTGATTTGCCCTCCTTGGCCTCCCAAAATGCTGGGATTATAGGTGTGAGCCACTGTGCCTGTCCTATTACTGTGTTTTTAATCCTTCTAAATCTTTCTTCATCCACAGGGACCACACACTATGTATTTTATTGCCTAAAATACTGTACTTGGTGCAATGTTTTATATGAAAATATTCTAACAATTATTATTATTATTTTGTGGTGGAGTTTCACTCTTGTTGCCCAGGCTGGAGTGCAATGGTGCGATCTTGGCTCACTTCAACCTCCGTCTCCTGGGCTCAAGCAATTCTCCTGCCTCAACCTCCAGAGTAGCTGGGACTACAGATATGTGCCACCACGCCCAGCTAGGTTTTGTATTTTTAGTAAAGACAGGGTTTCACCATGTTGGCCAGGCTGGTCTTGAACTCCTGACCTCAGGTGATCCACCTGCCTTGGCCTCCCAAAGTGCTGGGATTACAGGCATGAGCCACCATGCCTGGTGACAATTTTTATTATTATTTTTATAGAGATGGTGTCTTGCTACGTTGCCTGGGCTAACTCTTGGGCTCAAGCAATCCTCTAGCCTCAGCCTCCTGAGTAGCTGCGATTATAGACTTGAGCCACTGCGCCCAGCATAAATGCTTTGTAAGTACTGCATTGACTTAGACCCCAGTTTTAGAGATGTGTGTGTGTGTGTGTGTGTGTGTGTGTGTGTGGTGATGGCTTCTGAGTCATTACTTTCACTCAGTGGAGAAATGTATCAGGTGTACAAGTTCTGTATTCAAATGTCCTTAGAGAACCATTGCTCCTAACTTAGAGTGAACCTGGATGCCAGAGAGATTGCATGGCACCAGATGTAGCAGAAAAACATTTGCTTTCTGTTTCCTTCCAATTACACTGTTAAACCATGTCCAAAGTAAAACTTTTTTACAAAACATAATTGCCATATGTTGTTAATGTGTGTTCAATGTGTGATGAATGACAGTTTCTACATTAAAAAAAGTTTGTTCGGCTGGGCACTGTGGCTCATGCCTGTAACCCCAGTACTTTCATAGGTCAAGGTGGGCAGATCACTTGAGGCCAGAAGTTCTAGACTAGCCTTCCAAAATGGTGAAACCCCTTCTCTCCTAAAAATACAGCGATTAGCCAGGCAAGGTGGTGTGCACCTGTTATTCCAGCTACTCAGGAGGCTGAGGCGTGAGAATCACTTGAAGCCAGGAGGCAGAGGTTGCAATGAGCCGAGATCACACCACTGCACTCCAGCTTGGGCAACAGAGTGAGACCCTACCTCAAACATTAATTAATTAATTTTTAAAAAGTTTGTTCAGGAATTTGCTATATTTTGTTTGTGTAGCTTTTATTTTTCATTTCTTTATTTTTATTTTTTTTTATTTTTTGAGACGGAGTCTTGCTCTGTCACCCAGGCTGGAGTGCAGTGGCGCGATCTCGGCTCACTGCAAGCTCCGCCTCCTGGGTTCATGCCATTCTCCGGCCTCAGCCTCCTGAGTAGCTGGGACTACAGGCGCCCGCCGCCTCGCCTGGCTGGTTTTTTGTATTTTTAGTAGAGACGGGGTTTCACCGTGTTAGCCAGGATGGTCTCGATCTCCTGACCTTGTGATCCGCCCGCCTCGGCCTCCCAAAGTGCTGGGATTACAGGCTTGAGCCACCGCGCCCGGCCCGTTTGTGTAGCTTTTAAAAAAAAATCCCAAGTATATTTCCCCATACATTTCTCAATGCTGTTGCTCATTAGTTTACAAGCTTCCTTCTCCAGCTTTATAAAGTCATTTAGAATTCTAATCCTGTCCTCCAGAGTAATAACCATTTATTCTAATTTGCTATTATCTATAAATTTAATCATGTGCTCTAGTCCCTCAACCATAAAACTGATGCAAAAGTTAAATAGCTTTGTATTCAAGATAAAACAATGCATACTATAGCTTGGTAAGCATTATTTATTGAGCAAACTCACTGTGAATCTCCAACCAAACTATTTTTTAAAGAGCTCTACTCTAGCCTTTATTTTTTCATGTAATTATTGTTTGTAATACAAAATTAAGATATTATTAATGACAAGATATATTCATCTTATTCTTTTCTTTTTTGAGACACAGTCTTGCTCTGTGGCCCAGGCTGAAGTGCAGTGTCATAATCTTAGCTCACTGTAACCTCTGCCTCCTGGATTCAAGTGATTCTCATGCCTCATCCTCCCAAGTAGCTAAGAAAACAGGTGTGTGCCACCACATCCGGCTAATTTTTGTATTTTTAGTAGATACCAGGTTTAACCATGTTGGCCAGGCTGGTCTTGAACTCGTGACCTCAAGGGATCCGCTTGCCTCAGCCTCCCAAAGTGCTGGGATCATAGGCATGAGCCATCTCGCCCAGCCTTATTGTTTGCTTTTAATCTATCAAGTCTCTTAAAGGAGAAAATGAATGCTTATAGATTTTGATGCCTCTGTCAGGTCAGTAGCTCTTCAAAGGCAGTGTCTGGTGATAATATTTCTGTGACTACCCTAACCTTCTCATGAAATAGGATGAAGGCTCACATTGGGTATGTAATACCTTAATGCAATACATTAATTATCAATGGATTAGCTAAAAAGCAGATATAATTTGATCAGTGTCACAAAAAGTATATTGTGCACTATTCCTTTTTCCAGACAATATTTTTTTGATAGCTTATTCCCAAATAGAATTCGATCTTTTGGGGCCTAGATACTGATTGAACATGCTCATGTGTTTTTGTAAAATTTTGTAACAATAAAATATTTTAACTCTCATAGTTATAATAGGATTGATTTTTGTTTCACTCTCCAGCTTCCTCCCCTCCATCACACTTGCTCTTCAGCTGAAAGGTGTACAGTGGCATAGGACATTTTTGAGATTTAATTAAGGGGATGGTGAATGGGGAGATTTTTTTGTGTGGATTTAGTGGCATTTATTTACCTGGTTTGCACCTACCTCCAAGTACAGCTAGCTGCCTTGGTATAGAAATGGTTTCTAGAAATAGCCCTACCATCCAATGTGCTGGGCTGGCCCATACATAGGACGTATGCAGCCATGAACAGGTCCTGTGGTGCCTGGTACTGGTAGTATGTGGGCATGGAGGAGATTCAAGATTTGAGGGGTATGAATGAATTCAGAAGCTAAACTGTGGAAAATCTTATAGTCAAAGATCAAAAAACAACTTAATAGAGGTTTACCAAAATTTGACAGTATTCCTGAAAATTCGTGTGACTTCACTCATAATAAATTGTGACACTAAAAGAAAGTTTTCAAAATTTCAATAACAATTTCAATTACGTATGTGAGAGGAAAGATTGAACTGTATTTCTATTTTTTTCTTTATTAACTATTACGAAGTTGTCATAAGAAGAGGCAATCAAAGAGTATGTGGCTGGCCAGGCATGGTGGCTCATGCCTGTAATCCCAGCACTTTGGGAGGCCGAGGTGGGTGGATAACATGGTCAAGAGTTCAAGACCAGTCTGACCAAGATGGTGAAACCCGTCTCTACTAAAAATACAAAAATCAGCCAGGCATGGTGGCAGGTGCCTGTAATCCCAGCTACTCAGGAGGCTGAGGCAGAGAATTGCTTGAACCGGGGAGACAGAGGTTGCAGTGAGCCTGGGTGACAGAGCGAGACTCCATCTCAAACAAAACAAAACAAAAAAAGAGTATGTGGCCAAAATCATGCAGATAAAAGTGTCATAGGAGACTGGACATGGTGATTCATGCCTTTAATCACAGCACTTTGGGAGGCCAAGACAGACGGGTCACTTGAGTCCAGTAGTTAAGACCAGCCTGGGCAACGTGGTAAAACCCCAACCCTACAAAAAAGTAAGAAAAGTTGATCAGGCATGGTGGCTCGTGCCTATAGTACCAGCTACTCAGGAGGATGAGAGAGGAAGATTGCTTGAGTCCAGGAGGTTGAGACTGCAGTGAGCTAAGATGGCACCACTGTACTCCACAAAAAAAAAAAAAAAAAAAAAAAAAAAAGCACGATAGATATGGGTCAGGAACGTAATACAAACATTACAAATATTACATTATCTCTTCTGGATTTTGTGATGTCTATGTAGGCATTTTGCATTAAAAAATTATAATTTGTTATGTTTTTTCTTTCCAAATAAATGTTCATTTTTGGAATAATTTTTTTATTGTTTTAGTTAAAGAGAACCCCCAGACTGAATACATTCCAGGCCTCACAGATCGGTATTTGCCCTTGATTCCATCTATTCCCTACTAATTAAACCAATCCTCTTCTTTGTCTGTGATTAGTTTAGAGGTGGACAGTCTCTGCCCATTGGCTGTGAACCAGGAAGCAGGTAGCCCTCATTGCTGGCAGTTATCTTGATGGACGCCAACCCAAGAGGCAGGCAGAACTGAGAGGACTTTGGAGCCTGAGGGAACAGTGCTTGAAACCTGATCTATCTTTGGACGCACCATATAGAAGTTCTCTAGTGTTTATAATATCAGAATTTTCACAAGCAAAGCTCATTCTTATATTTAGTTGAATAGTTGAAATTATAAAGCTAGGTTAAAATGCAAACAAATGTAGAAAAATAGTGCTCATTTTTCTAAAAGACTTTCCGTTGGTATACAAACCATTCTAATCATTACATCTCTGATAGTTTATAACATTGAAGCTATAAGTAAGTATCAATCTGGATGTTTTAAGGTACTACTTTATTAAATGTTGCTAATTTATTTTAAAACTGCTAATTTATTCAATGTGAAAATATAGAAGACTAGGAATAAGAAAAAATGAATTCATGTATACCTCTATAAATTTTATTTTGATGTACTTCCTTCTGATCCTTTTTCTATGTATATGTTTTATTTGAAAAAATATTTATCGTACTTTATATAAAATTTTATCTTCTCCTTTTTTTTCTGTTATTCCCTGTAGTTTAGCACAGAAGGGCATCCATGTTCACAAATTCAGGGGGCTTTTTCTCATTGTAGTCTATGTGAACGGTGTCCACTGGAGTTGTGCAGTCAATACCCTGTGTGACTGTATGAGGCAGCCATTTACATCTGGGCATCTGAGCCTTCATGTTTACCTAGAGCATCTTATGGTACCGTCCTAACTACAGATTTGGGAATAAAAAGCAGGGCAAACCTTTCCTGGCTGCCTTCCAGTACCACCATATAAATTTAATATTCAGCCTTTGTGCCTTTTTCTCAGGCTGGCTTTGTCTGTAGCTGTGTCCCACAGCTCTCCTCTTACGAGGTTACATCTATGCTTTTTCTTCACCTTGGAATAATCTGCTGACTCCAGTGGATGAAAAAAAGTGTTAAGTAAATTAACCTCATGGCTGTTTTAATGATCGCATTTCATGGTTATATCATTTTGGATGGTTCCAATTTGACTTCCTTCTCTCAGTTTGTTTGGATTGATTTTTCTATCTGCTCATTTTGAGAAATCTATACTGTTATTATCCTTGCCCTATCTTGAGAAATAGTTAATCTTCATGATTCTATTTTCTTTTTGTCAAAAAATGAAATATTACTCATAACTCTATAAAAGTACCTAAATAATGGTGAAAAGCCAAATTACATAACCAATTGTAATGATAAAATATCCTATTTCTTTAATAGTGAAAATACTAACTTACTGGTAACTGCAGACATATTTTTACACTTAATCGATAATTTTTAGTTCTCTGATAGCTCCTGCCAATTCCTCTTACGCAGATATTTTGCCAATATAGGATGTGGGTAGATGAGGGATTACTCAGAAAAACGGAACCTCATTCTTGGCTGATAGGATGATGAACTATGTGATAAAATGCATAACGTTTTCCTCCACCCTTGGTTCACAAAACTTTTAGTTTTCTAACTTTTATTTTATGCAAACAGGGTTGGCTGCTCAAACCAAGCTTTTGAGAGAGTACAGCAAACAAAGCAATTTCTTAAAGGTTAAGCCCCTCCTCTATAAAAGGAAAGAAAGGGTGAGAATTAAAAGGGAGAGAGGTAGAAAGGGAAGGCTAAGTTGTTAGAAAAAGAGGCAAGAGAGGCAAGAGAGGGGTGAAGGAGGAGGAGCAGGAGTGAGAGAAGCAAAGTAATCTGGTCAATTATTTTGCCTAAAAGTTTGAGAGATATCTGCTTGAATTGATGTAGGAAATTAAGCAGTTTGATCTTTGTTCTAATATTTGTCTTGCAATAAGACCATCTTATTTATCAAATGTTATATAGAGAAAGAGGAGATATTATTTTTTTTGAGACTCTGGAGAACCTAGACACCTGTCTAAATTATATGAAAGTTCTGTAAAGTTATTAGCATATATATGTATCTATCCACACACACATATATATATTTTGAGACGGAGTTTTGCTCTTGTTGCCCAGGCTGGAGTGCAGTGGCGCAATCTCAGCTCACTGCAACCTCTGCCTCACTGCAACCTCTGCCTCCCAAGTGATTCTCCTGCCTCAGCCTCCCAAGTAGCTGGGATTACAGGTATGTGCCACCACGCCCAGCTAATTTTTGTATTTTTAGTAGAGATGGGGTTTCATCGTGTTAGTCAGGCTGATCTCGAACTCCTGACCTCAGGTAATCCACCGGCCTCGGCTTCCCAAACAAATATTTTTATAAAACATATTCTGTAGTATAAATACTCTGTGGAGGGTGCCACCAAAGGTGATATTAAACCTTTCTTTTCTTTAAGACAGAGTCTCACTCTGACACCCAGGCTGGAGCACAGTGGCGCAATCTCGGCTCGCTGCAGCCTTGATCTTCCCTGGGCTCAGGTGATCCTCCCACTTCAGCCTCCTGAGTAGCTGGGACGACAGGCGCACGCCACCATGCATGCCACCATGACTGGCTAGTTTTTCAGGCCTGGCTAATTCGTTGTTGTTATTGTTGTTGTATTTTTTTGCAGAGAGGAGGTTCCACCGTTTGCCCAGGCTGGTCTTGAACACCTGGGCTCAAGCAATCAGTCCACCTTGGCCTCCCAAAATATTAGGATTATAGGCATGGACCACTGTACTCGGCCTTAAAAAAAAAAAAAAAAAAAAAAAAAGGCAGAGAGTCACTGTGTCTCCCAGGTTGATCTCTAATTGCTGGGTTCAAGCAATTCTCCCACCTCAGCCTCCGGAGTAGCTGGGACTACAGGTTCACACCACCATGCCAAGCCAATGCTATTTTCAAACAGCTCAATGGGAGCAGAAAATACATTATGTGTGCTCAAGTCATCTGCACCATGGCCCTCTGTGTTACTAGTGTGTTTGAAATTTTGTGCATCAGTAAGAATTTCAGTGACTCACTAGGCTTTATGAACCAATATATGTAGGAGTGGGTTACCCAGCAACCACTCCATGGCTTTAAGATGAGAAGGTAGGGGAAGTGAGGAAGTCACACTTACCTGTCTGCTGCCTGCCTTCCTTCTCCCACAGCCATGCTCTTGGCTGGGGAGAAAGGGTGGATGTAGAGCCTCCAAGAGCTGCGGTACTATTAAAAATCCATTGGGTTTCTTTCATAAACACATAGATGCTTTTCTAAATCCAGCAGAAATCTGACTCCCTGACCTGATCGTTAGATGTGTGGTCAGAATCCCAGCACATGAACTGGCGCTGCTTCTGGGAATTATGAGTCAGCCTTTCATGTTCTTCCTGGTGTTGAAGCAAGTCTCTGCAGAGGAGAAAGAGCAATCTGTCAGGTGAGCTCATCACTGCTATCGTCACTGTCTAAGCTCTGACTTCCCAAGAGACCATGCAATGTATGTGAAAGAGCCCTTTTCGAATTCCAGAAACATCACTGTCTTGTTATGTGACCTTGGACATGGTTACTTAAGTTCTCAGAGCCTCAGTTTTCTTGGTAAAAATGGAAGAGTTGTCACCGAAACTTAAACAGTTAATGTATGGGAAGTATCATGCAGATCTAGAAAAGTGAAAATATTATTTTATAATACTGTGGACACAGTATAAAGCACATTAGATATTATTTATGCCCTTTACATTTTCAAAAGTTTTTGAGATATCTACAGTATAAGGAGAGGAGAAAGACCTATCAAACAGTAGATGACTATTTGTTAGGTCACTATTCACTCAGCACTTACTGGTCAATATTCTGTGCAAGGTCTGTGGGTTACTGTGGTGATACGAGAATCTGTAAGATATATGGTGTGTCTTTAAAGAGTTTATAAATCTAGGAGGAAAGATTGAACATAGACACAAGCAATTCAGAAGAGAACATGTGCTCTGTGTAAATAAAATGTGCACATAAAGTAACTGCTATCGCACTTCAAAGCAGACTAATTCTGAGGAAGACTCACTGTAGAAGAAACGCAATCCAAGCCAGTTCCAACATGTGTTGAGTATCCATTATGAGGACTGCTCAGGTATTTGTATATTCAATAAGGACTCTCAGACAAAAGAAACTGCCTGAGTCAAGACAGGAAGGTAGAAATACATAATGTAAGGTGCAGCAGGGAACAACAATAAGCTCACCTGGAAGCAGTGCCCTAATAAAGAAAGATAAACTTGAAATCATTTTGACGAAGTGCATAACATCATGGATGCCCTTACATATAAATACAACATTTGGTCTTTTGTCTGCAGATAGTGCAAGTAATGCAACCTATGGAAGCCCTTAAGAAGAAAAAATCTTTTTTTATTTTTATTTTTATTTTTTTTGAGATGGAGTCTCGCTCTGTCGCCAGGCTGGAGTGCAGTGGTGTGATCTTGACTCACTGGAGCCTCTGCCTCCTGGGTTCAATAAATTCTCCTGCCTCAGCCTCCCAAGTATCTGGGACTACAGGTGCATGCTACCATGTCCAGCTAATTTTTAGATTTTTAGTAGAGACAGGGTTTCACCATGGTGGCCAGGATGGTCTCGATCTCCTGACCTTGTGATCCACCTGCCTTGGCCTCCCAAAGTGCTGGGATTACAGGCATGAGCCACCGCGCCCGGCCTAAAAATCTTTCTTAAAAAAATATTTTTGTTCTGCTTGCGGATATATCATACATGGTCTTCTTCTCTGTTGAACTGAATTGGCTCTGATTCTGGGAAAGATTATGTAAGAATTCTTCATTTTTGATAATAGAATTTCAACTTTGTTATCAGCTATTCTAGAACCCAAAGCTTCTGGAAATTTATTTTATTTTATTTTATTTTTTTGAGATGAAGTCTTGCTCTGTCACCCAGGCTGGAGTGCAGTGGTGAGATCTTGGCTCACTGCAACCTCCGCCTCCCCGGTTCAAGTGATTCCCCTGACTCAGTCTCCCGAGTAGCTGAGACTACAGGCACCAACCACCGTGCCCAGCTAATTTTTGTATTTTTAGTGGAGATGGGATTTCACCATGTTGGCCAGGCTGGTCTTGAACTCCTGACCTCAGGTGATCTGCCCGCCTTGGCCTCCTAAAGTGTTGGGATTACAGGCATGAGCCACTGTGCCTGGCCTGGAAATTTCTTTTTTTTTTTGAGACGGAGTCTCGCTCTGTCACCCAGCCCAGGCTGGAGTGCAGTGGCGCGATCTCGGCTCACTGCAAGCTCCGCCTCCCGGGTTCACGCCATTCTCCTGCCTCAGCCTCCCGAGTAGCTGGGACTACAGGCGCCCACAACCGCGCCCGGCTAATTTTTTGTATTTTTAGTAGAGACGGGGTTTCACCGTGGTCTCGATCTCCTGACCTTGTGAGCCTCGGCCTCCCAAAGTGCTGTGCCTGGCCTGGAAATTTCTTAAGGCATTAAAATACAGTGGTTGAAACTCCTGGCACCACCCTTTTGTATATTGGTACCAAAAGAGGGATTTAAACAATTGATAATTGGAAGAGTCTGTCTTAGAGATATGTTGTCTCCTTAATGTCCCTACTCACTAGAACTCAAACATTAACATTTGTATCAGTCAGGGTTTAGTGGAAAAAAGAAACCACACCAATTATTTTAAGAGAGAATTGATACAGGGAAATTTAGTTATATAGATATTGGAGGACTGACAGGGGAAAAAGGAACAAATACTCAGATAAAGTAATTGCAGAAAGCAGCTGCTACCAGTAGGCCTGTGGGGAAAGGTGAAAGGTTGGGGTTGTTGGAAGCTACAAGCTTGGAGAAGGTGGAGCCTGGAATCCAGACCTCTGAGGTGAGGAAGTTGCCTGGATGGCACTGGTGCTTCAGAACGCAGAGGAGAATCCAGTGGAGCTGGAACCCAGATTTCAGAAGATACTCTGAGAGAGTGCCATGAACTGGGTTCTGGGAGATGGGGAAATAGTGGAAACTAGAACCAACTGCTACTAGAAAAAGCTAGAACTGCTGGGGTGAAGAACCACAGCTAGATGATACTGACAGGAATAGCAAGCAAACCGGAAGGAGTGCGTTCTCTAGCTCCCCCATTGGCAGAACCTAACCGGAAGCCAGGTGGCAAAATGACACTGGTGGTTACCCACAACCGGCTTCAGCATCACAAGGCCAAATATGGAAGAGTGGGTTTGATCCTGAAAGAGTACTAATAACTAGCACTACAGACACACAATTCACCAGGATAACTTATTTACAATTGAGAATTTTGAAATCTATACTGGCGTTCTGATTTAGTAGTTTTAGAGAGGGACTTAGAAATCCTCACCTTTGAAAAACAGCCTTGAATGATTTGATGCAGGACATCTTCTAAACACCCTTTCAGAAATGCCGCTCTAGTCTGTCTAAGCTAAATCCCTGAATCAAGTTAGAACAAGGGTTGGTGACGTGCTCAACTCCACTAATTTAGGAGTTAAGCTCAATAATTAATTTTACTTTCTTAAGTTTTTTCATTAAAAAAATGTTTATATTAAGAGTGCCTCTGAGGTATCTTCAAAAACTGCAATTTAAAGATTTGTCCATTGTGGTATGCAACATCTCGCATTCACATATAATGTTTATAATTCTAAAACATATAAAAAGAAAATGATTAAAATGAGATAATATATACAAGTTCATGTGAAAAGGCAGGTTTTTCACATGAACTTGTATGTTTTTTCTTGTCAGTCAAAAGAAAAGAAAAGAAATAACACTTTGCATTTCTCTTTTGCTTTGGCTGCAAGGAAGCTCAGAGTCATTCAGTAGAATCTCATCCAAGGCTTCCGTTTGGATAATTTTATTTTTACATTTTTAAAAACTGTGAGTTGCTTCATCTTTTTTTCTTGAAACATATTGAACAATAAATTCATATAGGAATTAAAATTATACTTATTTTTCAAAATGCTTTTACATATAATGCTGTGAAGTTCTCACTTATTAAACTCAGGGTATAATAAAGGCCCAAATTGATGTCCTCTTAGAAGAAATTCATCTGCTGTGGCAGTTTTGAGAAGGTACTGGTCTTCAATATGAAATGATTTTTTCTTACAAATATGCGTCGTTAATATATCCTCCAGGACTCTTTACACTTTAGAAGCTAGATTAAAAGCCTATTGAGTGCTGGGCATGGGGGCTCATGTCTGTAATCCCAGCAATTTGGGAGGCCAAGGTAGGCAGATTATTTGAGGCCAGGAGTTTGAGACCTGGCCAAGATGGCAAAACTCCATCTCTACTCAAAACACAAAAATTAACTGGGTATGATGGTGCAGGGCTATAGTCCCAGCTACTTAGAAGGCTGAGGCATGGGGAGAATAACTTGAACCTGGGAGGCAGAGGTTGCAGTGAGCCAAGATGGTACCATTGCATTCCAGCCTGGGTGATAGAGCGATAGTATCTCCAAAAAAAAAAAAAAAAAAAAAAAAAAAAAAAGCCTGTTGATACAATTCTACCTTTTAAATATTTAATTTATTTCTACTGTTTGTATAGTCATATCTTAGAAACTTGAGAATGACAATAAAACATTATTATGCTGGGAATAGGCAATCCATTAAAAATTCAGACACAGAATACTACAGGCCAGGGGTGTCCAATCTTTTGGCTTCTCTGGGCCCCAGTGAAAGAATTATCTGGGCCACACATGAAACACACTAATGCTAACGATAGCTGATGAGCTTAAAAAAATCGCAAAAAAGGTCTTATAATTTTAAGAGAGTTTATGAATTTATGTTGGGCCATATTCAAAGTGTCCTGGGCTGCATGCATGGATAAGGTTGCTCTAGGCAAATAAAATGTCTTAGTTCTGAGTGAACTTATTGTAGATTGACATGGAACTGGTTTCATTTTTCTGCTATAACTTACTACCTTGCAGAATTTCTTTTACTTATTTATTTATTTATTATTTATTTATTTATTTTCGAGGCAGAGTCTCACTCTGTTGCCCAAGCTGGAGTGCAGTAGCACGATCATGGCTCACTGCAACCTCTGCCTCCCGGCTTCAAGCGATTTTTGTGCCTCAGCTTCCCAAGTAGCTGGGACTACAGGCATGTGCCATCATGCCTGGCTAATTTTTGTGTTTTTCAGTAGAGAGAGGGTTTTGCCATGTTGGCCAGGCTAGTCTTGAACTCCTGACCTTAAGTGATTTGCCTACCTTCATTTATAGACATCACATTGTGTATGGTGCCTGAGAAAGTACATAATAGTGAAATAAATATCCTAGACACTTACTTTATAGTTGTTTTTGATGACTCTTAAGAGTGATTAAAAAAAAAAATAAAAGAGTGATTAGGCCGGGTGCGATGGCTCATGCCTGTAATTTCAACATTTTGAGAGGCCGAGGGCGGGTCACTTGAGGTCAGGAGTTTGAGACCAGCCTGGCCAAAAATGGTGAAACCCCATGTCTGCTAAAAATACAAAAATTAGATGGGCATGGTGGCACATGCCTGTAGTCCCAGCTACTCCAGAGGCTGAGGCAGGAGAATCGCTTGAACCTGGGAGGCAGAGTTTGCAGTTAGCTGAGATTGTGCCACTGTACTCCAGCTTGGTTGACAGAGTGAGACTCTGTCTCAAAAAAAAAAAAAAAAAAAAAGTGATTCAGTCTTATAAAGGGGATCATTTCACGACCTCAAAGTCTGAATCACTTTGTATGGGAATAAAAAGGAACCCATTGCACTGAATCTCCCATGGTGGAAAACAGTAATATGGTATCTCTCCTATTGTTGAAAGAATATCAGCTGTGAGTAAACATATGAACAATAGAAGTCCCCAGGTCCAGCTGGAAAAAAATGATAAAAGCTATGAGCAAATATATGTTTTCTGGCTGCTACGCTATCATGTTCTTTTGACTAATACAAATAATGTAATTTGGGGGAATATTCAACTCATAGACCCCTTTTCTACCTCAAAAGGAAAGTGCTTCTTATTGCTCTCTTTGCTTATCTAAAGCTTGTCATGGACACAGTCTTGGTGAGAGTGATAAAGAGCTCTGCATTTGGTCTGTTTCACCTGAATTGTAACTAGGGTCCCCTGATGAGATTATCTGCTGCAGGGACTACTTATTTATTGTTTATCTTCTGTTTCACTAGAATGTTTTTAGCAGATACATGGAGATCTCATTTACATCATGAATATGGTTTCTGGACGTCTTATCTTTATAACAATGCAAATAATTTATCTAAGTTCAAATAAGTAACAGAAACAATAGTTAAAATTTGCCATATATTATAGCCCATAAAATGCTTTGGAGAAAAAGGAATATGACATTCCATAAAATCAGAAAACATAAATATAGAGTTTGGCTAGGGAAATTCAAGAGCCCAATCTGGAAGACAAGTCTTCACCTATGTATCCACAAAAGTTTCTACCAATGTAATCCAAGACATGAAACATTATCTGGCAAAGCCTGTGGGAAAAAGCACTGGAGAGGGAGACAGATTACTTGGGTTCTAGTCTGGGCTCTGCCACTAAATGAGTGTGTGTCCTTGAACAGATCAGGACTCTCTATGAATTATTCCATTTGCAAAATAAGAGAATTAGATTAATACATTTTTATAAGATTCCCATTGTTCTAACAGTCTGTCCCTAGGTGTTCCATAAAATATACAAGTAGGTAAGTTAGAATTACCCGTTTGATTAAGACTAGCTTTTCAGATTGATGATTATTTCAGTTCATTTTGTATAAGGATACTGGACAAGGCAACACAGGCCTACGAGGGTCAGAAAGTGTAGGAGCTTAAGTCTATCTGTTAATGAGTTACTGTAGGGGAGGCAGACAAAGGGTAACGTATCTGTTTATTTTGCAATTTATACAGGTCAAGGGGACAGTTTCTAAAATATTTGCTATTTGTTTCCAAACTATGCTCCTTTAGGAAATGCATAATTTTGGTGGTTAATGGTAATACTGATAATGAAACTTAGTTATGGCATTTAGCCATCTGTCATTTACCCTCTTTACATGTGTTGTTTATGTATTTTCTGTTTTTATGTAATTAGCTCCTTTGGTGTATTCCTATATAGAAGGATACTGTCTCTTTCTAGCCTACCTGAGCTTCTGAAATAATTAGATTGGGGAAAAAAACACTGAATTGAAATCTGTCTGATTTGTAAACAATGATGTTGCTCACTTTATGCTAGAATATGACAAACCAGACATTATTTTCTGTACAACATTGAAAATTATTTGCTGTTTTTTTCTTTTCTTGCTCAGTTTTATTTTGATTTTTTTCTTTTATTCTACTTTAAGTTCTGGGATACATGTGCTGAATGCTCAGATTTGTTACATAGGTATACATGTGCCATGGTGGTTTGTTGCACCTATCAACCCCTCATCTAGGTTTTAAGACCCGCATGCCTTATCTGTTTGTCCTAATGCTCTCACTCCTCTTTTCCCCCACCCTGTGACAGTCCCCAGTATATGATGTTCACCTCCTCGTGTCCATGTGCTCTTATTGTTCAACTTCCCCTTATGAGGGAGACCGTGCGGTGTTTGGTTTCCTATTTCTGTGTTAGTTTGCTGAGGATGATGGTTTCTAGCTTCATCCATGTCCCTGCAAAAGACATGAGCTCATTTTTTTTTTATGGCTGCGTAGTATTCAATGTGTATATAAACTGATTGTTCATGTAGTACACTCCCTATAGCACATGGTCTAATTAAATGATCTCTTTACCACCTGCTTACAAGGCAAAAAATTAAAAAGAATAGTAACTCTGACGCTGATCATATTGACAATGAAATAATAAACACAAACCACAGGTTTATAAGGTGAACAATTGTGCCAAAATCTTTTTTTCAGATTCTATTTTCAATTTCATTTTATTTATTTATTTATTTATTTGTTTGTTTGAGACAGTCTCACTCTATCACCCAGGCTGGAGTGAACTGGCGCGATCTTGGCTCACTGCAACCTCTGTCTGCCTCCCTGGTTCAAGTGATTCTACTACCTCAGCCTCCCGAGTAGCTGGGATTACAGGCACATGCCATCATGCCTGGATAACTTTTGTATTTTTGATAGAGATGGGGTTTTGCCACATTGGCCAGTCTGGTCTTGAACTCCTGGCTTCAAGTGATCCACCTGCCTAAGCCTCCCAAAGTGCTGGGATTACAGGCCTGGGTCACCGCCCCACCCTATTTTCATTTTTAGTGTTTTACTATTTTTCCTATTGCTTAGCAATGTTAACTGATAAATCTCCTGAAGGCCAAGGACAATGTATCACAACATTTAAAGATAAGAATCACATAAATGTCTAATGTGAAAATATTCCCAATTGTAGAATCAAGGAAGACTGAAGATAAAAAAGAATACATACAGAGGAGAGAAAAACATCAATGCAATAGCAGTGTATAATATGTAAGAGATCCAGTGGTTAGTTTTTGTTTGATAATTATGTTCTTGCAAATTTATGTGTAGTTTTAAAATATGTTGGATTCAGACATTGAGGCTCCTCGAAAGATTATAGGTAGATGATACATTAAATCAGTCTACAGGTTTACACAGTTACAGGGTAGAAATTATTGTCTACTGAATTTTACTTTGTTGAATGTCTATTTCAAGTCCATTTGTCAAAATAAATTATGGGAGCAAATGTCTTCAATCTGAACAGAATGATTTTTATTCTTAAATTGATGATTGAATTTCAGGAGCTAAAAATCTATATTGCTTTCTAATTTTCTCATTGGTTTATTTGCAAGTCAAGTGTGATAGTAGGAAGTTAACTATAGTTTTAACATTGAATTAGAACTGTCATGCATGAATTGCTTAATACCTTTCCTGGATTTTAGTAGACTGACCTGTATTTCATTTTCATGTCCTACTTTTTAATTCAATTGAGTCACATAATGGGCTGTAATTGAGTCACAAAGCAGGAAATAAGCTTGTGCCAAGTATATGGGACAAACTTGGCATATGTGGTGTCTTTACTCTTGTTAGTGGAAAGTCAATTCTGGTAAATCAATCAGTCAGTTTATCATTAGTATTTCCCTCACCTGGTAAGACAGGACGCAGTGCAGTTTCACATCCCTTACCTGCAATTATGAAATCCAAAAAGCTATGAAAAGAGGAAGTGTTTTCAAAATTCAAAACCTGACCTGACTTGACCTGAACTTGTTTAGCACTGAAACTGTACTGAACTGATATGCACCTTTTGTAGTCTTTTTTTTTTTTTGAAATGGAGTTTCACTCTTGTTACCCAGGCTAGAGTGCAATGGTGCGATCTCGGCTCACCGCAACCTCCGCCTCCCAGGTTCCAGTGATTCTCCCGCCACAGTCTTCCGAGTAGCTGGGATTACAGGCACCCGCCATCATGCCCAGCTAATTTTTGTATTTTAGTAGAGATGGGGTTTCACCATGTTGGCCAGGCTGGTCTTGAACTCCTGACCTCAGGTGATCTGCCTGCCTTGGGCTCCCAAAGTGTTGGGATCACAGGTGTGCGTCACCGTGCCCAGCCTATAGTCTTTATTTATCTCACCTAGTGTGAATATGCACATGCTTTACTATAGAAATATTTTTTAAAATTTATTTATTATTATTATACTTTAAGTTGTAGGGTACATGTGCATAACGTGCAGGTTTGTTACATATGTATACTTGTGCCATGTTGGTGTGCTGCACCCATCAACTCATCATTTACATCAGGTATAACTCCCAATGCAATCCCTCCCCCCTCCCCCCTAGAAATATTAATATGGTTAAGAGGGTGCTGCCCAGATCCTGCTGAAAGTATAATATATGGCATAGGTATCCTGCTTTTTTTCTAAAATCTGAAAGATACTGACTTCCAAAACAGTCTTCAAGAGTACCTTTTCTTTGAATATAAATCTCCTAATGTGCATTTTTCAATACTGAGTCATTTTCTATCTTTCCGGCAACTTCCTAGGTGCATTTATGATTATTGCATTGTTATTGCAAGTGTTACAGGCAAAATCCTGCTTTTGTCCTCTCTGTTGTTAGTACACTATGAAGGCTGAATGGCTTGCTGGAAACAACCTTAGCTGTAAAGAGACCCAGAGTTAAATCCCGGTTGGACTGGTCGTAAGCTGTGTGACCTTGGACAACCTATTTAACATCTCTGAGCATTACATTTCTTTTTCTGTAAAATACTGACTGATACCTACATTGTCCCCACCCTCTTTTTCAGTTTCAACCTCAGAAAAGGAATTCTGGTTAGGTGGACTATGGTTGTTATCCTTTACCTCATTGCTAGTCCTTTCTTTGCCCTGGGGATGTCCAAAATGCTGATTTTTTAGTTAACTAATTATAAAACTTATTCTTGCCTTTCCTGTCAGGACCTCAAGATACCTGAGCTGTTAGTTTAGGTACAAGTAACAAGAAAAGTAAATACTAAAAAACAAAGAATTGCCTGTGTCTCAGCTATCGGGAGGCTTAGGCGGGAGAATGGCGTGAACCCGGGAGGCAGCTTGCAGTGAGCCGGCCAAAGCTGGGAGACAAAATCAAAAAAAAAAAAAAAAAAAAAAAAAAAAAAAAGAAAATCTACAAACAAGAGAATTGATGTTATGCTCAGGGGCAGCAATAAAGTTATGGGCAAAAAGTTATGGAAAAGATGACAAAATATTTTCCAGAGTAAAGGGATACTCTAGAAACCTCCTGAGATTTTTTTTTTTTTTTTTGAGACGGAGTCTCGCTCTGTTGCTCAGGCTGGAGTGCAATATGGTACGATCTTGGCTCACTGCAACCTTCGCCTCCCGGGTTCAAGCAATTCTCCTGCCTCAGCTTCCCAAGTAACTGGGATTACAGGCACCTGCCACCACACTCGGATAATTTTTGTATTTTTAGTAGAGATGGGGTTTCACTATGCTGGCCACGCTGGTCTCGAACTCCTGACCTCAGACTATCCACCTGCCTCGGCCTCTCAAAGTGTTGGGATTACAAACGTGAGCTACTGTGCTTGGCCGTACTGAGATTTTATAAGTGTCAATGGATTCTTTTAAAAACTATTGGGTTGCACTAGTAGATAACTTTTTTTGACATGATTTTGGACATAATCTGTGTTTGGAGGTAGAGAAGGCTGCTCCTTAATTTTTAATTCTCCATCAAGGTCTGTGATACATATTGTGGAATTATAGATCATTCTTGACAATTTCTGATATAAAAGTCATATATATATGTGTGTGTATGTGATTGTTTGTGTGCGTGTGTGTGTGTGTGTTGGTAGATAGTGATGGTCCTTGTTTTGAGTTTTTAGAGTGTATTTCCCTTTACAAAATTGTTTCTTTTGATCATAGTGCTATTGTTGTTAATTGAGGTTATCATCAGGAGATCTTTCGCCATTTAAATGGTTTCACTTTACAGGACATCATGTGTGCATACCTTTGTTTTCCATTTTAAATTTCTTTTTAAAATTCAGAGTCCTTCAGACTAAGAACATTAGGCAACACTTGGTGTAAGAAAATATGTGATTACTATGGGGATTAGGAGCTATTCCAGGTCTGTTTGACCTCTTTTCTTTATTGCAGGTGATTTGTTCTAATACATCAAAAATTGCTTCTCAGGAGAGACTCTATTCTTTGGTAGGTACCTTTAAAGTTCTTTAATGCCACTGGTCTGAAAGGTAAGACTTTCCAGATATATTTTATTTTTCTGAATATTTAGATCATAATATAATCTTTGTTTAATAATAATATAATAGTAATAATAAGCATAATGTATTGCACACTTACTATGTAGCTAGCACATGATCTCATTTAATTCTTAAAACCTTTCTTTGTGGTAGCATTATTAATTAGAATTAGGTTTGACAGAGAGAGAAATAAATATCCCAAAACAACGGCTTCAGTCAATGGTTTATTTCTCTTTCCTGTTCAAGAAATTCAGGAGTCAGTTCCGGGTTGATATGATATGGTGGCAGAGACTCAATCTCTTTCTGTCTAATACCTCTGGCACGTATAGCTTCCAATTCCAAGGTTACCTCATCCACAGAGGAGACTGTTGGAGTTTCTTTCACCATGTCCATATTCTAGCTGTAGGAAGAAGGAAGGGGAAGTCCTACCCATTTCTTTAAGGACACTTCCCAGAAGTAGCACATGCCATTGCCACATATATACCAAAACTCAGATGGCCACACCTAGTTGTAAAAGAGACTTTTTTCCCACTCACCTGTGTGTCCTGCTAATAATTAAGATTCTGTAGCTTTGGAAGAAGAGAATGAGTATTAAGAGACAGCCAGCAGTATGCCAAGTTTGAGTGCTCTCATGCCCAACTTACAAATGGAAAAATTGAATCATAAGAAGTAAATGGACTTACTAAGAGCTCACAGCTGGTAGAGTCAAGATTCAAAGCTAGGTCATTCAAACATCAGAGTTCTCAAGCACTACTTTGAAGTGCTTCTACCATAAAACAGTTGTTTGACTTTATTCATCTCTTCTGCTAAATTAGTCTAAAGAAAACATTTCTGGACTAAGTTGCTAGGTCAATCTATTGAAACAATGAAATCCTTTATTTTACCAAGCATTCTTGGCAAAGGGCACAGTACTGGTATAAACTTGTGCAATGAAGCCTTTACTTTTGCTGACCTTTTGGATAGGTGGATTCACAGAATTTAGTGACAGGTTTAGAAAATTGCCTGGTGTACAGATTAAAGTCTTATTTTCAATCTTCTACTTGTTTAGGGTTGCAACAGGTTTTAACTTCATTAAAATATGCTTTGCTGTTTTATTGATGGTGTAGATTTTCAACAAGGTAATAAAAGGACAAAGTTTTCAATAGAGCCAATAAGAATAAATAAAAAGGAATGATTTACTGTAGGAAAAATCACAGTATATCATGATTATTTTTCTACTAAAAATTTTCAAGGTAAATGATAGCACATCTTGGAACAAATCACACTATGTTACTTCTAAGTTATTTGGAAAGTATTACATTTAGATGATTAACCTGTGATTCTTCAATATCTTACTTGTGTAGAAATCTAAATCATACAACACGAACTAGGCCTCCCTTCCTTTCCCTTTCCTTCCTTCCTTATATTTCACAAAGCTTAATTTGTAATTCTTTTCCTTAGGTTCATTTTTGTTTAGATTGTTCTCTCTTCCTAGCTCACAAGGGTTTTTAATCATTCTCATGCCTGACCAGCTCTTTGCTTTCTAGCACCAAGGGAGAAAATGAGAATATGAATGAATAAATCAATAAAAAAGTAAATACCATGCTTTATACATGTCAACTCAAGATTGCTATGTTGCTTACAATTTTCAACATTTTAAATAACTTCTGTAAATTTATCAATACTTTTTGGAGGCTGGGCGGGGTGGCTCACACCTGTAATCTCCACACTTTGGGAGGCTGAGGCGGGCGGATCACCTGAGGTCAGATTGAGACCAACATGGTGAAACTCTCTCTCTACTAAAAATACAAAATTAGTCGGACATGGTGGCAGGTGCCTGTAATCCCAGCTACGTGGGAAGCTGAGGCAGGAGAATTGCTTGAGCCTGGGAGGCGGAGGTTGCAGTGAGCTGAGATCTCGCCATTGCACACTAGCCTGGGGGACAGAGCGAAACTGTCTCAAAAAAAAAAAAACTTTTTATAAAGGTGATTAAGATAAATGATATATATATCAGTTGCTCAAGCCAGGCATGGTGATGCTTGCCTCTAGTCCCAGCTACTTGGGAGACTGAGGCAGGAGGATGGTTTGAGGCCAGGAGTTCAAGGTTGCAGTAAGCTATGATCATGCTACTGTACTCCAGCCTTGGTGACAGAGTAATACCCTGTCTCAAAAAACAAACAAGCAAGGCTGGGCACAGTGGCTCATGCCGGTAATCCTAGCACTCTGGGAGGTCAAGGCAGGAGGAATCCTTTCATCCAGGAGTTTGAGACCAGCCTGGGGAACATGTTGAGACCCTGTCACTACTTAAAATTAAAAAAAAAATTAACTTGGTGTGGTGACTCGTGCCTGGGGTCCCAACTACTAAGAAGGCTGAAGTGGGAGGATCACTAGAGGCCAGGAGATTGAGGCTGCAGTGAGCTGTGATTGCACCACTGTACTCTAGGCGACTGAGTAAGACCCTGCCTCCAAACAAACAAACAGAAGGCAGTTGTTCAACAGAAGTTCTTCACTTAACAAACCACAACAACACTGGGGACATAGAGTGGTTAATGACAAGGTTTAATGATTTGAGAGTTTGCTTAGATGTCAATAGACATTTTCATTGCTGTGACAACTTACAGAAAAGTCACTTTCAGGTGAAAAAATATATGATAAAACATCAAAGGGGGGCAGGTGCGGTGACTCACGACTGTAATTCCAGCATTTTGGGAGGCCGAGGTGGGCTGATCACTTCAGGCTGGGAGTTCGAGACCAGCCTGACCAACATGGTGAAACCCCATCTCTACTAAAAATACAAAAACTAACTGGGCATGGTGGTGCATGCCTGTAATCCCAGCTACTCAGGGATCTGAGGCAGGAGGATCTCTTGAACCCGGGAGGCAGAGGTTGCAGTGAGCTGAGATTGTGCCACTGCACTCCAGCCTGGGTGACCAAGTGAGACTGTGTCTCAAAAAAAAAAAAAAAAAAAAAAAAAAAAGAAAAGTCAAAGGGAAAGGGAACAGTGATCACAGAACAGATCAAAGGTCAGAGCACAGCAGAGATTTCTACTTATTTGTAGTGTGCCTTTGGTTCTTTTGGTTCTTTGCAAACATTGAGCAAGAACAGGACCAGGGACCAAATGATGTGGGGAGAAGAACACAGATGATTAGTCTTTAACAGATTTTTCACTAATTATTTTATTCACTAATTATTTTATATTATTCATTTGTATTTATACAAGTAATATCTTAATACATATTCCTTATGAAAAATTCTAAAGCCCCATTGGAATAAAGGCAAAATGTCCATTTTTCAGTGGTCTTTTTTTTGAGACAAAGTCTCGCTCTGTCGCCCAGGCTGGAGTGCAATGGTGGGATCTCGGCTCACTGAAACCTCCACTTCCTGGGTTTGAGCAATTCTCCTGCATCACCCTCCCGGAGCAGCTGGGATTACAGGCACCTGCCACCACACCCAACTAATTTTTGTATTTTTAGTAGAGATGGGGTTTCACTATCTTGGTCAGGCTGGTCTCCAATTCCTGGCCTCAGGTGATCCACCTGCCTCGGCCTCCCAAAGTGCTGGGATTACAGGTGTGAACCACCACACTCAGCAAATTGCTTTTCTAGTTGAATGTGCAAAAGCAACATTAAGAACCACTACAACTGCCTCATACATAATTTTAAAACTAGAGTATGAAAAGTACTCCTAATTTATTATTACCTTCCCATGAAGTGGCCAGAGAATTCCAGAAAGAGGGGACAATGGAAAACATTGTAATTGGGTAACCATTATCCATATCTCCCCTTATTGAAAAAAAAATCCCCATTTTATCTGGGGCAGCAGTGTGTGCAGCTCCATAACACTTTGTTGGATAATTACTTTCCCAGATTCCTTTGCTTTTGAGGAGACCAGTGTGGCACACAATCCTGCCAATGAGACTTCATGGTAATCTGCATAGGAGGCTTCTGGGGGTTTTAAAATCTTTGCAAAAGGGATGAGAATAAGAAAAAAATGTCCTTTTCCATTTCTTTCTGGTTTGAAAGTAGATGAGGTATTTAGAGCTATGGCAGCTATGGAACAATGAGGTGAAAAGAATAAAGACAAAAGTCAGCATGCTAAGGACACAGAGGAGAAAGAACTTGAACCCTTGGTTATATTTCAGAGGAGCTGGACTAGGGATTGCCTCCCTCTAAATTTCTCTAGGTAAACACCAAATGTCCCTATGGTTTGGCTACTTTTAATTTCCTATTCTGTCAGTTGCTGCTGAAAGCGTTCCCAATACAAATACATATCTGTCTTGTTCTCTGTTTTAGTACTGAGAACTGTGCCCAACGTGTAGTAAGTGGTCAAAGAATGTTTGCTGAAAGAATAGAGTGAGTGGATTTTAGATCAGATTCTAAGCATCATACCGGAACTTGTGGGTAGTAAAGTTGTTCTATTTATTTTACATTGAATTTTTAGTTTGAATATAATTTCCTTGAAACTATTTACCTTACACTGCTTTTTTCACACTAACAAAATCTCAGATTTGTTTATCCTTCCACATGTTATCTGAGGGAAGATAGACCCCTTTGCAGTCTCAGAAAAGCCTATCTTAATTGATCTAGGCTAATCATGGTAGTCTCATACCCTTTGCACAACAAATGACTTATGCCTGGGTATGAGAGGCAACTGTGGCCAATGGGGCTAATTCTGTGGGGACTTAGGAAAAATATTCCCTATCAAATAGAAAGTGCTACATGGAAGATAATGATTCTAGGTCTTCACATGGTGTCAAGATATGCAGCAGCCACTTTGCAGCAATGAAGGATAAGGCTTGAGGACTAAGCCACCATGCAAAGAATGAGAGCATGAGGCTGGCGCCATGGCTCATGCCTGTAATCCCAGCACTTTGGGAGGCCAAGGCAGATGGATCACTTAAGGTCAGGAGTTCCCGACCAGCCTGGTCAACATGGCGAAACCCTATAAAAATACAAAAATTAGCTGGGAGCTGTGGCGCATGCCTGTAATCCCAGTTACTCAGGAGGCTGAGGCAGGAGATCGCTTGAACCTGGGAGGTGGAGGTTGCAGTGAGCCAAGATCACACTAGAGCACTCCAGCCTGGGCAACAGAGTAAGACCTTGTCTCAAAAATAAAAGAAAAAGAAAAAAAAGACCATGGAGCAAGGGAAAGAACTTGAGTCCTTAATGATGACTGAGCCAATCCAGGAGCAGAACTACCTCCAGACTTCTTGCCATATAATAAAATAGGTATCCTTACAGTTTCATCACTTTTAATTTTTTCAATCTGCATCTGCTTCCTAGGGAATTATTTTTTTTTAATTACTTGCAGCCAAGAACATCATAAATAGTATGTGGACTTAAACTGTCTTTCAAGTGTGTACACATAAGTAGTAACAAATCCCAATGTGTATTTTTCATCATCTTCAGATTTGGAGAGTCATTTTCTCAGTAAGAAGCATAAGAAAAATTACATAGTAAAAATATTTTCCAATTTTGATTCTGAGGGATAATTCAAAACCGTAGAATAATAAGCTCTGTTTCAGAAAAAATTTTAATACTTTAGATTTGGGGGTCTATAATCTGAAACATCTAGGTAAACTACAAACTGGCAAAATTTAAAACATGCCCAGATAATGATTTCAAATTCTCAAAGCTACTTTTTAAGAATTCACTTGAGGCTGGGTGCGGTGGCTCACGCCTGTAATCCCAGCATGTTGAGGGCCAAGGCGGGTGGATCACCTGAGGTCAGGAGTTCAAGACCACCCTGACCAACATGGCGAAACTCCGTCTCTACTAAAAGTACGAAAATTAACTGGGTGTAATCCCAGCTACGCAGGAGGCTGAGGCAGAAGAATCGCTTGAACCCGGGAGATGGAGGTTTCAGTGAGCTGAGATTGCACCACTGCACTTCAGCCTGGGCTACAAGAGTAAAACTCCATCTCAAAAAAAAAAAAAAAGCTATTTGCTTGCATAAGCTTGACCTGGAGTAGGGATCAGGATTTCTAGGGCTTCCTTTGGGCTCATCCTATAGATATAGCATGTTGTAGGAAGGGGTGGGAATGTAGAACCAGGCACTTGTGTTAACTGCCCCTGATTGTTTCTCTTAGATTAATAGGTGCCATGAGCACAGCACCACTGATTTCCTTATTCGACTGAGCACATTTTATTACCATCATTAGCTTATCTGTCTAGCTGTTCCTCTATATAATTTGCATCTTGACCTGCTGTGGTGGCTCATGCCTGTAATCCCAGCACTTTGGGAGGCCGAGACGGGATGATCACCTGAGGTCGAGAGTTCAGGACCAGCCCTGGTCAACATAGAGAAACCTTGTCTCTACTAAAAATACAAAAATTAGCCAGGCATGGTGACATGCACCTATAGTCCCAGCTACTCAGGAGGCTGAGGCAGGAGCATCACTTGAACCCAGGAGGCAGAGGTTACAGTGAGCCAAGATTGTGTCACTGCACTCCAGCCTGGGTGACAGAGTGAGACTCTGTCTCAAAAAAAAAAAAAAAAAAAAAAAAAAAAAAAATTCGCTTCTTGAGGGAAGAGAACATGTTTTGCTTATTTCTATATTCCTGACAATGAAGATGGTACCTGGCACATAGTAGGTACTGAATGAAAGTGGGGAGAGGAGATTTTCTCTGGGGAAGCAGAATAAGGGGAAAATCTAAATATTGAATATTGAAGAGTTATGACTTGAAGTGTTTAAAAAACTAAAAAAAAAAAAAAGTAGTCAAAGCATAGAAAGAGTAAGTGGTAACTAGAACTTACGAGGGTTAACTTAACTTTTATGATTTTTTTTCCTTCTGCCTGGGAAAGCACCTTTGGGATCATGTGGTGTTTGTGCAAATCGCTTGGGTCTACATGGCACAGAGTGGGGCTAAAGTGCAGATGAGGTGGAACTAAGAAAGAGCCTGTCCAAACAAGCATGATTTAGAGCAGTTGCCTCATATACTGGAGCACTTTTTTAGTAGTGAAGGTGGCAGCGACATACTTTATGGCAGTCACAAGCTGCCTTTAGTATGTTAAATGAATGAATACAGGCAGCTCTTCTGGAACCTCAAGGATTTGTTGTTGTTTCTTTTTCTCTTTAAAAAATTCAAAAATAAACTTACAACAACATTAATTTTAACCGAAGCTTTATTAGATGGTTACATTTACAAATTTACAGTTCATTTGTGATAGTCCTTAATTATAATGATCATGTACTCCTATTTTGAAAAGTGAGTGAAACTTTCTCTAAAGAGCAGGGCTTTCTGTTCTACCTCCATACTAGGCACTATCAGTGTGGGAGGAAGGGCAAAACACTGTGCTAAACCTGGCCCCATCCCAGGTCTGCGAGTAACCCGGGGCCTTGGCCAAGTCAGCTAGCCTATCTACTGTTTAGTTTCTGCATTTGTAAAACAGAGGCATGTGTGAAGACGATCTCTTATGATTTCCCCTAGCTCTAAAATTGTACTGTGATAGCATATTAAACGCCTGTGTTTATAGGAACTGAAACTGGTTAAGGGTTAATATTTACTGTAAGCTAGGTTTATCACTTCATCCTTTATAATGAAATTTTCACCTTACACATTATTATATCATACATTTAAGAAACCACGGCAGCTATATAAAATAATACAAAAACTAAAAGGTATAATTAATATTTGATATATTTATTTTAATATCGATTTCTACAAATATACAACATGCACACACCTAATTGGGATTATACTGCATAGACAGCTTTGTATCCTTGATTTCACTGAATTTGGTATTGTGAGCATTTCCCCATCTTATTAAAAAAATCCTTAAAAAATAGTATTTTTGGCCAGGCTTGGTGGCTCAGGCCTGTAATCCCAGCACTTTGAGAGGCCAAGGCATGCGGATCACCTGAGGTCAGGAGTTTGAGACCAGCCTGGCCAACATGGTGAAACCCTGTCTCTACTAAAACTACAAAAATTAGCTGGACGTGGTGGTGTGTGCCTGTAATTCCAGCTACTCAGGAGGCTGAACCTCAAGAACTGCTTGAACCTAGGAGATGGAGGTTGCAGTGAGCTGAGATCTTGCCACTGTACTCCAGCCTGGGCAACACAGTGAGACTCTGCCTCAAAAAAAAGAAAAATTTGTTTCCTTTATTACAAAATTTTATATTGTTAGATATAGTACGAATACATAAACTATACAAATAATTATTATAAGGTGAACATCTATAACTATGACCTCACTCAGTCACCCCAGAAATACTCTTTTTTTTTTTTTTTTTTTTTGAGACAGAGTTTCGCTCTTGTTACCCAGGCTGGAGTGCAATGGCCCAATCTCAGCTCACTACAACCTCCACCTCCCAGGTTCAAGCAATTCTTCTGCCTCAGCCTCCTGAGTAGCTGGGATTACAGGCATGTGCCACCACGCCTGCCTACTTTTTTTGTATTTTTAGTAGAGACAGGATTTCGCCATGTTGGTCAGGCTGGTCTCGAACTCCTAACCTCAAGTGATCCACCTGCCTTGGCCTCCCAAAGTGCTGGGATTACAGGTGTGAGCCACTGTGCCCGGCCAGAAATACTCTTATAACATAACCATCTCCCTCCCTACTGAAGTGAATTGCCTAATGATTTTTAATCATTTATTTTTCTTTATAGTTTTGCTACACTGTGTGCATCCCTATATATTATCATTTAGTGTTTCCTAAGAGTACAATTTTTAATATATGCTTATTATTCTACTATATATATATACATTCATACAAGTACAACTTTTTAGATTACTTTATTTTTTGGTGGTTTTAAAAAATTTTATTTTTTGACTAGGTATCTATTTACATAATGCAAAATTTTAAATGTTTAAAAGGAAAGGCAATCAAAAGTCTTACTGCTACTTTGTCCTCCAGCCATCTGGCTATCTCCATAGCCAGTTTTTAGGAAGCTGTTTTTGAGGAAAATGAGCCTAAGAACGGTATTGATATTTTTTCAGCTTTAATGTCCTAAACTAACCTCCTAAGTAGGTACAAAAATGTAATTCTTAGAAAAGCATCCAAAAAGTTGATTTTTCTTTTATATGAAGTTGACATAATTTCTGGAGTAAGATATGTGATTTCACTCTTGAACTAGTTAAATGTGTACCATTGATTAGTTACCATGGATTGGTTGTGAAATAACCAAAGAAGGAAAATTAGGATCCAACTAGGTATAAATAGTGCAGTGGTATTTTACTTTGCTTAACTATGGAGCTGAGAGACCCAAGTTACTTTTTTTGTCTCTTGGGCATGATGGAAAACTCAACAGTTTCTTATGTTTTTGCTCTAGTAGATCAATAATGTCATGAAGATAACATGTTATACAAAAATGCATAATTCAGTTTGCATTAATGACAGAACTACCATTAACCTGTCTGGACAGTATACCATTTTTATGAATCAGGGTTCTTTGGCTGTAAGAAACAAAAACAAGCTCTGTTTAACCTAAATAAAGGGAATTTACTGGGAGAATTTGGGTACTCATTGTTTGGCAGAAAGGATGAAGAATCAGGCTTTGAAATGAACAGAGCCAATACCACTTACGAGGTCCAGGAACTGCTGATGACAAGAATGAGCTCATATGAAAACTGGCTTTGGATATTTTACTAGATTCTAATAGAAACTGTGTTCCTGATCATGGAATACCAGGTGACTATGCAACTAGATCTACTCACTAGGATATTATCAGATACAGTAAGTGATAAGTTTGGA
The DNA here is from genome assembly GCF_024542745.1 of Macaca thibetana thibetana. Lineage (NCBI taxonomy): Eukaryota > Metazoa > Chordata > Mammalia > Primates > Cercopithecidae > Macaca > Macaca thibetana. The sequence goes on along the minus strand of NC_065581.1, from coordinate 61,019,712 downwards.
TGAATGGATGTATTTATGATAGAAATGAAACATTTACATCCAACTTGACCATATTCAAAAGGCATGAATGAATTATATGCATATGTATCTCAAACTTTCAGGTCATCTGTCTCTGTTGCACCAATAATCCTCCCTTAACTCACATGTGGGCCTCATGAAGGGAGGGGAGTAAGTGAACCCCTCTGACTAAGTGATGGAATAAGAAATAACTTGGCCAGGTTACCCATGAATTCTCACAGTACATTAGCGATAGTGGAAAGTAAATTTCCACCACATTATAGCTCCACTCAAAGACAGAGGGACAGTTGTGAAAAGAAATCTTCTCTCCAGGCAGGCAGTGTTATTAGTCCAGACTTATGCCGCCTGCGATGATCTCTTAGAAGTCCCCCTAGCTAATCCTGACCTTAACCTATATACCGATGGAAGTTCATTTGTGGAGAATGAATACGAAGGGCAGGTTATGCCATAGTTAGTGATGTAACCGTACTTGAAAGTAAGCCTCTTCCCCCAGGAACCAGTACCCAGTTAGAACTAGCGGCACTTACCCGAGCTTTAGAACTGGGAAAGGGAAAAAGAATAAATGTGTATACAAATAGCAAGTACGCTTATCTAATCCTACATGCCTGTGCTGCAATATGGAAAGAAAGGGAGTTCCTAGCCTCTGGGGAGACCCCCATTAAATACCACAAGGAAATTATGGAGTTATTGCATGCGGTGCAAAAACCCAAGGAGGTGGCAGTCTTACACTGCCAAAGTCATCAGAAAGGTGAAGGAGAAAAGGCAGAAGGAAACTGCCGGGCAGATGCTGAGGCCAAAATTGCTGCCAGGCGGAACCCTCCATTAGCAATACTTACGGAAGGACCCTTGGTATGGAACAACTCCCTCCAAGAGATTAAGCCCCAGTATTCCCTGACTGAAATAGAATGGGGACTTCCACGGGGGCATAGTTTTCTCCCCTTGGGGTGGTTTAATGACAGAAGAAGGAAAGAGAGAAAGAGACAGAAAGTCAGGGAGAGAGAGAGAGAGAGGAAGCAACAGAGAGACAAAGCAAAGAAGTCAAAGAGAAAAAGAGATGGAAGTAGTAAAGAAAAAACAGTGTACCCTATTCCTTTAAAAGTCAGGGTAAAGTTCTGTCTACCCAGCCAAAGTGTATTCTTCTTATGTGGAACGTCAACCTGTATCTGCCTCCCCACTAACTGGACCCGCACCTGCACCTTAGTCTTTAACATTGCCCCAGGAAATCAGACCCTATCAGTACCCCTCAAAGCTCAAGTCTGTCAGTGCAGAGCCATACAACTAATACCCCTACTTATAGGGTTAGGAATGGCTACTGCTACAGGAACCGGAATAGCCAGTTTAGCTACTTCATTATCCTACTACCACACACTCTCAAAGGAATTCTCAGACAGTTTGCAAGAAATAATGAAATCTATCCTTACTCTACAATCCCAAATAGACTCTTTAGCAGCAGTGACTCTCCAAAACTGCCGAGGCCTAGACGTCCTCACTGTTGAGAAAGGAGGACTCTGTGCCTTCTTAGGGGAAGAGTGTTTTTATGCTAACCAGTCAGGGATAGTAGGAGATGCCGCCTGGCATTTACAGGAAAAGGCTTCTGAAATCAGACAATGCCTTTTAAACTCTTATACAACCCTCTGGAGTTGGGCAACATGGCTTCTCCCCTTTCTAGTTCCCGTGGCAGCCATCTTGCTGCTACTCACCTTTGGGCCCTTTATCTTTAACCTTCTTGTCAAATTTGTTTCCTCTAGAATCAAGGCCATCAAGCTACAGATGGTCTTACAAGTGGAACCCCAAATGAGCTCAACTAACAACTTCTACCGAGGACCCCTGGACCGACCTGCTGGCACTTTCCTTGGCCTAGAGAGCTCCCTTCTGGAGGACACTACAACTGCAGGGCACTTCATCGCCCCTATCCAGCAGGAAGTAGCTAGAGCGGTCATTGACCAAATTCCCAACAGCAGTTGGGGTGTCCTGTTTAGAGAGGGGATTGAGAGGTGACAACATGCTAGCAGCCCTCCCTCTGGGCACCTCCTCGGCCTCAGCATCCACTCTGGCAGCACTTGAGGAGTCCTTCAGCCCGCCACTGGACTGTGAGAGCCCCTCTCTGAGCCAGCAGCTGTGGAGGGGGCACCGGGTCCCCCAGCACCTCCGGCCTGCCTGCCCTGCCCTCGAATTCTCACCCCACCTCAGTCGCCTCCCCTGCAGGGCAGGGTTTGGAACCTCTAGCCCCCACCCCACCATGGGCTCCCACGTGACCTGAGCTATGCGCCCTGCCCCCTGCTCCGTGGCGCCGGGTCCCATGGACTGCCCAAGGGCTGAGGAGTGCAGGTGCGCAGCTCAGGACTGGCAGGCAGTTCCACCTGCGGCCCTGGCGTGGGATCTGCTAGGCAACACCAGCTGGACTCCTGAGTCAGATGGGGACTTGGATAACTTTTATATCTAGCGGGAGGATTGCATATGCAACAATCAGCACTCTGTATCTTGCTAATCTGGGGGGGACTTGGAGAACTTTTATGTCTAGCTAAAGGATTGTAGATGCACCAATCAGCACTCTGTGTCTAGCTCAAAGTTTGTAAACTCACCAATCAGTACTCTGTGTCTAGTTAATCTAGTGGGGACTTGGAGAACTTTTATGTCTAGCTAGAGGATTGTAAATACACCAATCAGCAACCTGTGTCTAGCTCAAGGTTTGTAAACTCACCAATCAGTGCTCTGTGTTTAGCTAATCTAGTGGAGACTTGGAGAACTTTTATGTCGAGCTAGAGGATTGTAAATACACCAATCAGAGCTCTGTGTCTAGCCCAGGAATTGTAAATGCACCAACCGGCACTCTGTCAAAATGGACCAATCAGCTCTCTGTAAAATGGACCAATCAGCAGGATGTGGGTGGGGTCAGATAAGGGAATAAAAGCAGGCTGCCTGGTGGCAACCCACTGGAGTCCCCTTCACACTGTGGAAGTTTTGTTCCTTCACTCTTTGCGATTAATCTTGCTGCCGTTCACTCTTTGGATCTGTACTGCCTTTATGAGCTGTGATACTCACCGTGAAGGTCTGTAGCTTCACTCCTGAGGCCAGAGAGACCATAAACCCACTGGGAGGAATGAACTCAGGATGGGAGGAACCAACAACTCCAGATGCACCACCTTAGGAGCTGTGACACTCACTGTGAAGGTCTGCAGCTTTACTCCTAAAGCCAGTGAGACCACGAACCCCCCGGAAGGGGGAAACTCCAAACACGTCTGAACATCAGAAGGAACAAATCCAGACACACCATCTCTAAGAACTGTAATTCGCATCACAAGGGTCTGTGGCTTCATTCTTGAAGTCAGTGAGACCAAGAACCCACCAATTCTGGACACATTATGAGTAGGGCGAATGATCATTCACTTGGTATGGAGAGAGAAATGTACTTTGTATAGATATATGGGGACCGTGGGGAAGGTGGGAATGTCTTGGCTGGTTTGTCAGGGGTAAGGCATCCTGGTATTGGGTCTCCCGTCTTCCCTTCCTCACTCTTCTACTCCCTAACTCCTGCTTCCCTGGGATTGCAGGGATACTAGTAAGATAGTGTCATGTGAACTTTTGTCTCAGGCTGTTTTGAGGGAAATCAACTTCTCTGAGATGTTCTGTGAGATATTTGTGGGCAAATCAGACTCCCTGACCAAATTACACATGCTCCACCAGAGCAAAGATATATGTTCAGTGGTAACTCAAGCTGTTTTTATGACCATTTTTCTTATTTTGGAAAGAAAATGAAGTGAAGCTTGTTCAATTTAGTTTTGATAACTTTCAAGTATGCCCTGTCTCTTAAAATCTACTAGGTTAACCATTTATAAAATAACTGGGTTAGCAATCAGAGATAGAAACTGATTTGTGAACAGACTGAATAAGAAAACTGTGTCATCAACAAAACAGGAAGAGCTGGGCGCGGTGGCTCACGCCTGTGATCCTGGCTCTTTGGGAGACCGAGGAGGGTGGATCACAAGGTCAGGAGTTCAAGACCAGCCTGGCCAACATAGTGAAACCCTGTGTCTACTAAAAACACAAAAAATTAGGTGGGCGTGGTGGTGGCTACCTGTAATCCCAGCTACTTGGGAGGATGAGGCAGGAGAATCACTTGAACCTGGGAGGTGGAGTTTGCAGGGAGCCGAGATCCCACCATTACACTCCAGCCTGGGTGACAGTGCAAGACTTTATCTCAAAAACAACAACAACGAAAGAAAACAAGAAGAACCTATCTCATCTCCTTTCCTTGAGAAAAATCAGTATGTAATCAAAATTTTTATTTTGATTTTTATTTTATTTTAAAATTTTTATTTTAAAATTTATAATATATAAATAAATAAATAAATAAAATAAAAATTTTATTTATAATAAATAAATAAAAATTTTTATTTTTTTTAAAACTACCCAAAAGGTTGAATTTGACTTTTTCTCGATACTATCCACTGTCAGTCAAAAACCTAAGCAAAGAATGTAAATAACTTTCAAAGTATTTCTTCCACTCTACTCTTTGATGAGTCTAAAGTTAAACAACTGGAAACTGCCTCCCTCAGTTTAGCATTTGGCACATCTCATTTTAAGGACTTTCAAGATACCCTGTGTCCATTACAAATAAAAAATGGCGTCCGCGTGTGGTGGCTCACACCTGTAATCCCAGCAGTTTGGGAGGCCGAGGTAGACGGATCACTAAGTCAGGAGTTTGATACCCGCCTGGCCAATATGGTGAAACCCCATCTCTACTAAAAATACAAAAATTAGCCGGGAATGGTGGTGTACACCTGTAGTCCTAGCTACTCGGGAGGCTGAGGCAGAAGAATTGCTTGAACCGGGGAGGCGGAGGTTGCAGTGAGCCAACACTGTGCCATTGCACTCTGGCATGGGTGACAGAGCGAAACAAAAAACAAAATGAACAAAACAAAAAAAGAATGGCAGAATTTCTTTTTTTCTTTTCTTTTTTTTTTTGAGACAGAGTCTTGCTCTGTCGTGCTCTCGGCTCGAGAGGATGTAGGATGAGGTGGGCTTTCTGGCCAGCACAGGACAATAAAGAAGAAAAGGAATGCCATGGTCATGGCGATAACCTCACCAGTTCCCAGTGTAGATGAGAAATGAAGCATAGCTGATCTAATAATTTTAGGTGACACCATCCATGCCTTTCACTATGATTCAAAAGCATGTGTGACAAACCACTTCCTCATCAGGCCAGCTGATGGTGTTGTCACTCAGAAATGGGGAGAAAATTCTTAAAGAACCATTCAGAGCTTTTCACTATTCTGAACTTTTAGCTTGAATAAAATCCACTTAGTCCTTTCTGTATTTCAGTGACTGCAATTATCAAACGTTGATAATGAGCTTCTTGGGTTTTCAGAATGGTCACAAAAAATTACTTTCGGCTGAGTGTGGTGACTCACATCTATAATTCCAGCACTTTGGGACACCGAGGTGGGTGGATCACTTGAGGCCAGGAATTTGAGACCAGCCTCAGCAACATGGCGAAATCCTGTCTCTACTAAAAATTCAAAAAATTAGACGGGCATGGTGGTGCATGCCTGTAATCCCAGCTACTCGGGAGGCTGAGGCACAAGAATCGCTTGAACTTGGGAGGAAGAGGCTGCAGTGAGCCGAGATCGCCACTGTACTCCAGCCTGAGTGACAAGAGCGAAACCCCATTTCAAAAAAAAAAAAAAAATTTTTTATTAAACCATGGGTTGAAAATAGGTGAGGTATTTATTAAAAAAATGGTTCAGGATGGTATATTGAGCAACTTTTTTTTTTTTTTTTTTTTTGAGACGGAGTCTCGCTCTGTCGCCGGGGCTGGAGCGCAGTGGCCGGATCTCAGCTCACTGCAAGCTCCGCCTCCTGGGTTTACGCCATTCTCCTGCCTCAGCCTCCTGTGTAGCTGGGACTACAGGCGCCCGCCACCTCGCCCGGCTAGTTTTTTGTATTTTTTTAGTAGAGACGGGGTTTCACCGTGTTCGCCAGGATGGTCTCGATCTCCTGACCTCGTGATCCGCCCGTCTCGGCCTCCCAAAGTGCTGGGATTACAGGCTTGAGCCACCGCGCCCGGCCTATTGAGCAACTTTAATGTGTGACTGTTCAGCATTCATTTCTCTTTCCTAATAACACCACATTTCTTTTAAAGGGAATTATAATTTTTTTATTACTGTTGTTACTATTTGCATATATATTTATATATATTTGTTATTGTTTTTTGTTGTTTTGTTTTTTTTTTTGAGACAGGGTCTCACTCTGGTTGCCCAGGCTGGAGTGCAGTGGGGCGATCTCGGCTCACTGCAGCCTTGACCCCTCAGGCTCTGGTGATTCTCCCACCTTAACCTCCTGAGTAGCTGAGACTAGAAGCAGGTGCCACTGTCCTCAGCTAATATTTTGTATTTTTAGTAGAGGCGGGGTTTCACCATGTTGCCCAGGCTGGTCTCAAACTCCTGAGCTCAAGCAATCCACTGGCCTCGGCCTCCCAGAGTGCTGGGATTACAGGCATGAGCCACTGTGCCTGGCCTTGTTACCATTTTGGATTCAGCCTGGTGGACTTTTACTCAGCAGCCTTATACTTTCTTAGCCAAAGTTTGAGTATATGGTTGAAACCAGGCCAATCAGACACCTACTCTCTGGAATTAAAATCTTGGGTAGAGGATTAAAGAGAGGATTAACCTATTCCAGGGGTGAGTCCTGGATTTTGCCAACGTGAGGCCATTCTTGTCATCCCCAGATCCTTGACCACTGCGAATACCTTGAATCAGCACATTTCAAAGTCTGGTTCTCTAGTCTTACTTCCAGGCGATGAAGTCTGATATATTTCATTAAGTTTCCTTTCCATAAATGAACTAGGGCCTCTTTCTGTTGTCTGTATCTATAGAACTCTGACTCATTCATAAGTTATGCCTTACAAATTAGGCAGTTTAAGGAAAAATGCACTTTATAGCTACAAGGTAAACAGTATGAGACCATAGCTATTAGTAATGTTATAGTTGATTATTTAAACATTTTTTTAAAGCCTGCAGAAAAAAATGTACTCATGATGAATACAACAATTTTATAGAGAAGAAAAATGGAGACTGGAAAAAAGAAGATAACACTGAGCAAAAAAATTAGAAAATATATTTTTGAGAATTTTCTTATGGCAAAAATATAAATAAGGTGGCAGGTATTTTTAAAAAATCTAACATTGATTGATTAATTAATTCATGGATTCTTACCGACGAGAGTAGAGCATAGATCTTCTTCTAGTTGGAATTATTTTCTAATTACTACTTGCTCCTCAGTATTCAGATCTCACAGTACTTTTCTGGCTAAGTCTGTATTATTGCATGCAGAGGAATGAAATTTCAAAGTTACGAAACTTGATTTGACTCGAATCCTCCCAGAAGTGAGAATTGTATAGAGCGCTTAGTCAGATGACATTTAATAGGATCCAAATTTCAGGATTTACTAGTTTTTCTCTTTTAGAAGGTTCAGCAACATTGATGACTTTTGTATGGGAAGACTATCTTGATAAATCATATTAAAGAAAAAGTGAAGGCCTCATTTCTTGTCACTTTCCATCTGTATCATTATCCTGAATGATCATCAGGTATAATCCTCTATCAACAGACTTAATATATGATATTACCTTTCTTTTTAGTGCATTTTTTTGGTGGTGAAAATGAAGGCTCATTTTTTTCCCTGCCGTTTTTTCCCTGTTCATTCTCACAGAAATTATGTAAGATAGAATGAGTCATGGTATATCAGGTATCATAACCTTTATTACAGAAGCACTTTGAGAATTATTGACCTAGCAGGTAAGCAGTTGGCATAAGGAAAAAACTGAATGGAGTATGATGTGGCGATTATCCTAGACTTCACCCTCTGCTTTTTCTCAGAAGAGTCAACACTTCTCTAATAGATAGTTAACACAATCTAAGGAGAAAAGGTTCTGAAGTATTTCCAAAGTATTTCCTCTTATCTTGAGGTGGTTAAGGCTCCGTCTGAATCTGATGTCTGTGTGATCATGAGTTTGCAACCCAAACTGTACTCATCATAGAAAACTTACAGTAGGCTAGGCACAGGGACTCATGCCTGTAATCCCAACACTTTGGGAGGCCAAAGTGGGAAAATCACTTGAGCTCAGGAGTTCAAGACTAGCCGGGCAACACAGCAAGGCCCTGTCTTCTATACAGAATTAAAAAAAAAATTAGCTGGATGTGGTGGTGTGTGCCTATAGTCTCAGCCACTTGGGAGGCTGAGGTGGGAGGATTGCTTGAACTGGGAGGTTGAGGATGCAGTGACCTGTGATCATGCCACTATACTCTAGCCTGGGCAACAGAATGGGACCCATTCTCTATAAAAGAAAGAACATTTACAGTAATGTTCTTTTAGTGATCTAATTCTACATATAGTCCTAGGATCTTCTTAAAAGATCCAAGAACAGCAGGATCTCCCTTAAGAAGCATTTTCTTGAAAAATATCGTCATGTCACTACTTTGTTATATTTGTTAGGAGTGTTTTTAGCTGCAAATAATGGAAAAATCCAACAGTTACTTAAACAACAAGCACTTTTTTCACATTAGACAGCAGCTGGTTTCAGGGCTGTTGTTTAATGACTCTGTAAGTTCATCAAGGATGCAGTTTGTTTTTATTTCTATATTCAGCCATACATAGCATATTTATTTGTTGCTTTATAGTCTCAAAATAAATGCTGTAGCTCTATGCATCACTTCTATAGTGAAGGCAAGAAAAGGCAAGGGGTAGTGACAATGCCTTCTCCTCTAATTTTTCTTTTCTTTCTTTTTTTTTTTTTTTTTGAGACAAAGTTTTGTTCTTGTCACCCAGGCTGGAATACAGTGGTACAGTCTCGGCTCACTGCAACCTCCGCCTCCTGGGTTCAAGCAGTTCTTCTGCCTCAGCCTCCCCAGTAGCTGGGACTACAGGTGTGCACCACTACATCTGGCTAATTTTTTGTATTTTTAATAGAGACGGGGTTTCACCATTTTGGCCAGGGTAGTCTTGAACTCCTGATCTCAGGTGACCCACCTGCCTCGGCCTCCCAAAGTGCTGGGATTATAGGCATGAGCCACTAGGCCCTGTCTCCCTCTCATTTTTTCCTTTTTTAAAAAAGCAAAGCTCTCTCAGACGAAATAACCTGTTAGCCATGTGCAGTGGCTCACGCCTGTAATCCTAACACTTTGGGAGGCTGAGGCAGGCCAGATCACTTGGGGTCAGGAGTTCGAGACCAGCCTGGCCAACATGGCAAAATCCCGTCTCTACTAAAAATACAAAAATTAACCAGGCATGGTGGCACGCACCTCTAATCCCAGTTACTCAGTAGGTTGAGGCAGGAGAATCGAGCCCAGGAAGTAGAGGTTGCAGCAAGTCGAGATTGCATCACTGCACTCCAGCCTGGGTGACAGAGTGAGACTCTGTCTCAAAAAAGAAAAAACAAAAAAATAACTAGTTGCCAGGTGTGATGACTCATGCCTATAATCCCAGCATTTTGGGAGGCCGAGGTGGGCGGATCACCTGAGGTAGGGAGTTTGAGACCAGCCTGCTCAACATGGAGCAACCCCGTCTCTACTAAAAATACAAAATAGCCGGGCGTGATGGTGCATGCCTGTAATCCCAGCTACTTGGGAGGCTGAGGCAGGAGAATCACTTGAACCTGGGAGGCGGAGGTTGTGGTCAGCTGAGATCGGGCCATTGCACTCCAGCCTGGGCAACAAGAGTGAAACTCAGTCTCAAAAAATAATAATAATAATAATAATTAAAAACAAAAACAAAATAACCTGTCAGAGGTTACTCAGACATGAAGCAGAGAAGCAAGGATTCTCACCCCAGCTGTCCGCTTCTCCTTCATAACCTCAAGTTTTCAGTAAGTTCTGTTAAATGCTGTAGCTTGGCTTCAGCTCTGCTTTATGAGTTAAGGGAGGGGCCTCTGTTACCACTTATGAGAAAAATTTGGGCAGACAATACTGGCCAGGAGAAGCTTATTAAAGGGAACTGCGGGGATTGGAGCAGGATGGCTACCTGAGGGGATGATAACAGCAGTGTGTGCTTGAGGAATATGCCTCTTTCAGAGAGAGATGTCTAAGAACTTGAAGTACCCACAGAAAAGTATGGAATTATGGAAACTTGAGTTATCATTACCTGGATTGCTAAATAAGGAGCTCAGAAGGCTGGGGAATTTGGGCATACGGTTGCATGAGTCTCTGATATTTGGTTTCTACTCCTAGACTTAATGTAAATTGGACATATAGACCGAACCAAATCCCACCTTGCTGCTAATTCCAAATACAGCCTTGCATTCTACTCTGTTCACCTTTCAGGCTCAAGAGGGGTTGGATTGGTCAGGTTGCATAGAGCCTAAAGGTGTCCTACAGCAGAAGGCTTTTAACAACATAAAAGACATTATCAGGTGTTCCATAGGTGATGTACAGAGAAAAACCCATACTTAGAGATTGTGCTGAACTGGAAATTGCTGCTGCAGTTATGATGACTTTTATGCACTTGAAGCAGGAAAGAACTATCTCTTATTCAAATGCTACAAAAAGAGAGGTTTTTCTTCTCTATTATCCAAAGAACCTACTGTCAGGAAATAAAAGGGATTGAAAAACTCTTAAAGCCCCACCCATAGCAACTGGACAACTTTTCAGGAATCTAATATATAACAATCTATGAATTAGGGATTACTCTTTTCATTTTACAGAGTTGAGCACAGTATGGCTTATTTGAGGTAACACAGCTGCTCAGTAGTAGAACTAGGAGAGCTGGCACAGAACCCACTGACTGTACTATACTTTTTCTTGAACTCTGTTCAGCTTTTATGAAAATTTCCAAGATTCTCTTCCAATAGGAGGCCATGTATGTCCACACGTTAATGTAAACATTATTAGGTTTAAGTGTTTAATGAAAAATTCTGTATATTGTACATACTATACAAGACTTAAACAGGTCACTAATCAAGCAAGCAAACCAGAACTGATTTACTTTGGAATTGGTAAAAATAATCACATAAACAATGTATACACAAGGCAGATTCACTTGACTTTTACACATTTTTCTAAATTCCTAAAGAATGTAGGTTTTTGGGAAACCATCAACATGATAATTTAATGTAGAGTTTTAAAAAGCAGGTGCTTTAGGTGGGAGCTAATAATACATTAATAAATTCCATGTAAGCTCAGGTAAGTACCAAATGGCCTTTTGGTATACTATCACCATCGGGTTTGCTTTCTACATCTCTTTAGTTACCCTGTAGTCTTCCCTGTGTTAATCAACCCAATACCACTTTTCATTGTTGAGAAGAATTTCCCATAAAGTTCCTCAATTAATTCCTGTTCTCTTTCATTCCCTACCCACATGAACTCCTGTAAATGAGCAGTAGTCTCACAGACAGAACAATGTAACAGGGAGAAACCACATGAAAACATTGTTTCACTGTCCTGTCCTTGTTCAAGCACTGTGTCCACCATCTTTGATAAAATGACAAGCTTTGGGTTTTGAGTTTCTGTTATGACTACAGTGAACCTTGACTGACTGCCATGACTACAGCGAACCTTGACTGACTGCCTACTACTTGCCAGACACTGTGTAGGTGAAGATCAGAGAACAAGACTGATCCCAGATGCTGCTTTCATAAAACTTATGTTCCAATGGGAGCCAATAGAAAATGGAATGTAGAGATAAGCTCCTGGCATTAGTGCTCTGTTACAAATGACAAATGACAATAGAGATGAGATAGAGAATAATGGGTTGGGGCAGGCAAGGCTGCTCTGATCAGGTTTTTTAAAACTGAAATCTGCCTCACAGGAAGGAGCCAGAAATACAGGCTTCGACCTGTTTGAACATCTGATCAGGTAAGAAACTTTTGGCAAGTCATTAAAACTTTCAGTCTGTGTTTTCCTCTTCAAATAAGAAGCATGACAAGATGGGGCACGGTGACTCACATCTGTAATCCCAGCACTTTGGGAGGCTGAGACAGGTGGATCACCTGAGGTCAGGAGTTCGAGACCAGCCTGGCCAGCATGGAGAAACCCTCTCTCTACTAAAAATACAAAATCAGCTGGGTATAGTGACACATGCCTGTAATCCCTTGGGATTACTTGGGAGGCTGAGGCAGGAGAATCGCTTGAACCCGGGAGGCAGAGGTTGCAGTGAGCCGAGATCACACCACTGCACTCCAGCCTAGGTGACAGAGCGAGACTCCGTCTTTGGGACACCACTTTGGGAGGCTGAGGCCTCGCTTGAGGCCAGGAGTTTGAGACCAGCCTGTGCAACATAACGATACCCCATCTCTACAAAAAAGTTTTTTAAAAAATTAGCCAGATGTGGTGATGTGCGCCTGTAGTCCCAGCTACTTGGGAGGCTGAGGCAGGAGGTTGTTTGAGCCCAGGAGTTTGAGGTTAGTGAGGACAATGGAGTGAGACCCTATCGCTAAAAAATAAAAATAAAAACTAAGATTTCAATCAAGGATTTTTGTTGTAACCTTCGAATCTTTGTTCTCTTCACTCTTAACATCCATGTGGCTGGGTGTGGTGGCTCAAGCCTGTAATCCCAGCACTTTGGGAGGCTGAGACGGGCGGATCACGAGGTCAGGAGATCAAGACCATCCTGGCTAACACGGTGAAACCCCGTCTCTACTAAAAAAAAATACAAAAAACTAGCCGGGAGAGGTGGCGGGCACCTGTAGTCCCAGCTACTCGGGAGGCTGAGGCAGGAGAATGGCGTGAACCCGGGAGGCGGAGCTTGCAGTGAGCTGAGATCCGGCCACTGCACTCCAGCCTGGGCAACAAAGCGAGACTCCGTCTCAAAACAACAACAACAACAACAACAACAACAACAAAACAACAAAAAAAACATCCATGTGGATGCTCAGACCATCTTTGGATCCTATACAGGCAAGAGCATGAGCTCTTGACACAATCAATTCCTGGCTGAGTGATGTTAAATTATCTATTTGCGTTTCATCTATAAAGTAGGGATGATAGTAGCACCTACCTCATAGGATTGTTGTTGTAAAGAGTAGGCTGGGCATGGTGACTCATGCTTGTAATCCCAGCACTTTGGGAGGCTGAGATGGGAGGATGGCTGAGCTCAGAAGTTCAAGGTTATAGTAAGCTATAATTGCACCACTGTACTGTCTCAAAATAAAATAAAATAAAGAAGCAAATGGTTTAATACCTCTAAAGTTACTTCAGATAATAAACACTTTATAACTGTTGCCTATTTTATAACCCACTTCCTGAATCTATTTCTTATCTTATCCAGATCTTTGTTATCTCACTTAAGCTATTGCCACTCCCTTGTGTATAGCGATGCCACACAGCTATCTGCAACCTTGTCTTAATTGCCTATAATTCCATCATTCACGCGCTCCACAAATATTTATAAGGCACTTATTATGTATGTGTCATTGTACTAGCAGCTATGGCAAGTTCTCAAAATACAAAATATAGTCTCTGCCATCAGTAAGGTCAAAATCTAGCTGAGGAAGGGACTAATATACATGGAAAATGCTACACAACAATTTGTGTTAAATAGTCTTATAAATTAATACAAGATGGCCAGGCACTGTGACTCACGCCTGTAATCCCAGCACTTCGGGAGGTGACGTGGGCAGATTACTTGAGGTAAGGAGTTCGAGACCAGCCTGGTAAACATGTGAAATCCCGTGTCTACTAAAAATACAAAATTAGCCAGGCATGGTGGCAGGTGCCTGTCATCTCAGCTACTTGGGAGGCTGGGGCAGGAGAATCACTTGAACCTGGGAAGTGGAGATTCCAGTAGGCCAAGATCACACCACTGCACTCCAGCCTGAGTGACAGAGTGAGGCTCCATCTTAAAATAAAATAAATTAATTAATTAATACAAGAGGAGTCTAAGACATTACATGTGAGTGTTCCATTTACAAACATGCATGTCATCCTCTATTGCTATAAGAATTAGTATGCATTTTTTTCCAGGCTTATGCAGTATTTATTGAATTTTCTCTTGATCCTTATACTAATCCCCTCATTAGATTTAAGTATCTTTGAGAATGGCTGTGGTGGCTCACGCCTATAATCCCAGCACTTTGGTAGGCCAAGGCGGGCAGATTGCTGGAGGCCAGGAGTTCAGGACCAGCCTGGTCAATATGGTAAGACCTGTCTCCACTAAAAATACAAAAATTAGCCGGGCATGGTGGTGCATGCCTGTAATCCCATCTACTAGGGAGGCTGAGGCAGGAGAATTGCTTGAACCAGGGAGGCGGAGCGCCGAGATCGCACCACTGCACTCTAGCCTGGGCTACAGAGTGAGACTCCATCTCAAAAAAAAAAAAAAAAAAAAAAAAAAGGAAAAAAGATTTAAGTATCTTTGAGAGGAGGGACTAGATCTACAGTACAGTGTTAGTGCATAGGCTCTGGGGGCAGAAGGATCTTTTCTCTGCTACTTGTTAACTGTGAGAGGGAAGCTTGCTCAGCTTCTATCAGCCTCATTTCCTCATCTAGAAAATGAGGATAAAATAATACTTTTTTGGGGTTAATGTAGGATTGAATGATATAATTCATGCGAACCCTTATGCAAAATCTGGCATTTGTAAATGCTCAATAAACATAAATTATAAAAATAATTGTGTTTTATAGAACTTCTGGTATATGAAAAACCTATAATTTATGGAGTATCTAGTACAGTGCTGTGTCAATAGTGGACAGTGAAGTAAATGTGTTATTATATAGGTTAATAGACAGTGGAAACTTTCTATCATATCCTCAAAGGCATAAAATGCATAGCATTTTGATATTTACTAAAGCAAGAGATTAAAACTTATAGGAATTGACACTGAAAACAGTAGCCAATGTCTTTCCAGCAAGTATCTTGTTTCGGAACATTGTTCTACTGATATTATATAATTTAGTGGAATGTCAACTATTTGTCATCACACTCTAAATGAAATAATAAAACTTAGAATGTATAGAATGTAAAAAGACAATAGAGATATAGCAAGTTAAAGTTTTACCTATGGCACATCATTTCTTTAGAAACAGAACAGCTGAGTTCAGTGGTTCCTGGGGGAGGATTGTGTGAGAGCCCAGGAGTTTGAATCCAGCCTGGGCAACAGAGCAAGTCCTTGTGTCTAAAAGAATGAAAAGAAGTAGAACGGAGTGCTTTAAAAATTTTCAAATGCTATTCTTCTTTAGAAATTAGATAATGTGCCTTTCAGTAATTGGTACAATGCCAATTCTCAAAGACCTTGAAATACGAATCTGTAATTAAAATTAAATTCAGAAATTAAATTAAAATCAGAAATTTGAGCCACAAAGTTACAGAGACACATATTCTTCACGTTTCATTATTTCTCTTTATTTCTTTGACACTCTTACTCCTCTATTGCATATGTGTGTATATACATATTACATGTTTTATGTAATATGTATATATTCTGCTTATATATCTTATATTAAGAGTGAACACATAATACTTATAATGACAAGCTGCTATAGGCTGCTGCTTTGTGGTAAATATGGGGATCCAAAGAGCCATAGAAATTACTTCTTCTGGCCAGGAGTGGTGGTTCATGCCTGTAATCCCAGCACTGTAGGAGGTTGAGACGGGCGGATCACCTGAGGTCAGGAATTCGAGACCAGCTTGGCCAACATGGGGAAACCTCGTCTCTACTAAAAATACAAAACTTAGCTGGACACGGTGGCACATGCCTGTAATTCCAGCTCCTTGGGAGGCTGAGGCAGGAGAATCACTTGAACCTGGGAGGCAGAGGTTACAGTGAGCCAAGACTGAGCCACTGCACTCCAGCCTGGGTGACAAAGACTCCGTCTCAAAAAAAAAAAAAAAAGAAAGAAAGATAAATGATTTCTTCTTTCTTTCTGTTCCAAGGGCACCTGAGATACAATGATTCACCTCCTTGATTGTTGAAAATTAAATCGACTTTTGAAAAGCAATTTTGGTTTTATAAAGTCACAATTTATAAAGCTTCAGAAGTCATTCCCAGGGGATGCTTGAGGATGAATCATCAAAGAACTGATACCTGAATCAGAGAGTGATCATTCGTGAGGCTTAGAAGTGTCAGACAAATAGGCTCATGATTTGGCTTTACATAAACAGGCCAGGAAGAGATGGCTGAGGAGCCAATAGTCATGGTACTGGGAAGGTCAAGGGAGGAATATCTCCTCTCCACACAGGTTTTGCTCTGGTCAACAAGAGAGACCCAAGATCCCGTGGACACAATAACTCAGTGTTTCCTAGGATAGCCTAAAAGTTTCCACACGTGAATGAAATTCTAGAAACCAAATTTTTAAACTGAACATCTGGACAGTCCTGCTGAGATGTCAGCCTCAAACTGTTGGAGTTGAAATCTAAGGAATATTTCTTCCATCTGACCTGAAGAGTTTGGGAAAAGGGAAAGAAAATGGATTTTTGTTACCTATAAGCTGAGTCAGACGGCTGATTACATTTCATTAAATTTTGTTAAGAAATCTGTGCTCTGCAAATTCATTGCTTTTTACATGTTTGCATTTCCTTTACTTCCTTGTAGTTTTACAATGAAAGCACTTTTCATTTTGTTTTAAAACCACACAGGGTCTTTGTGACCTCATTCTCCTAACAGATAGAGTCCTTCCTATTGAAGCAGTTAACCAAAGCAGACATTCAGGAAAAAATATTGTGATGACAAAATAGTTTTGTCTTCTCAGACCTGGAAGGGTTGAGGAAGAGGTTTGGGGAGAGGAAAGAGGGAGCAATAAGACATTGGAGAAATGTTAATAAAGAGTACCAATGGTGTTCACGTCTATAAACATAACCCAAAGCAGAATAGTCTGTAAAATGTGAAGTTCAGAGCTAAATCAGCACTCCAGGCAAAAATGACATTTCTTTCTCAGCTTTATGAGACAGAATCCTGTAAGCCATATCACTTCGAATATCTTTAAAAATGCAATCATTTCTCAAAAGTACTCAGCCTGAAGTGTGATTTTAAAGTTGGATTTAGATGTAAAAGTTAAGCCATTACACCTACACCTGTGTGTTTACTGAACTTTATATAGATGTGTATTTACTGGGCAACGATTGATATTGTCTTCCTTGAGTACATGCTGTTCTGTGCCTGGAAAAGGTTTGCTGTCTTTGTGTGGTTGCCTTAAATGTCAAGGCTGCTGCTGCAATCCCTTCTACCTCAGCAGGGCTGTGTGCACATCCACTAGCCTTAACAAAGAGGTAAGGTCTTAGGAAACAGAGTTAAGATAGAAAAGTGTCCTTTTATGCATGAACCCAGTCAGAACTCTGCCTTGATGTTTAACTCACTCATAGCTTTAAACATGTAACAACAGTTAGGCGCACAAGTGTTGCAAAGTCACTGTATAATTACGGATGTTTTCAAAGGAATTAGCATATAGTTACTATGAAAAACATGTCCTATTTTGTGGAAACTATGCAATTAACTTGTCCTAGACTAATAAATTAAAGGTAGTATAAGCTCATATAACAGCTGCAGGAAGGACAGGATGGCTGGCAACACATTTATTGAGATCACTTTGAACTTACTAGCCTCTTTCTACTCAGTGCATAGATAGGTGTGTCCTGATTTAAGGAAGTTATGCACATGCCTGCATTTACAAAATAGATGTTTTAGGAAGTTTGAACATACTTGGTTAGGAGAAAGAACGTAAAGTAGAATGAAGAAGAAGGAAAAAATTGTGAAAATGATGCTCATATCATTGGATACAAATTTGAAGTAGAACTAGAATGACAGTAAAACATACGTGATTTTTTTTTTTTTTTTTTTTTTTTTTTTTTTTTGAGATGGTCGCTCTTGTTGCCCAGGCTGGAGCTCAATGGTGTGATCTTGGCTCACTGCAACCTCCGCCTCCTGGGTTCAAGTGATTCTCCTGCCTCAGCCTCCTGAGTAGCTGGGATTACAGGCCCGCATCACCACGCCTGGCTAATTTTTTGTATTTTTAGTAGAGACGGGGTTTCACCATGGCCAGGCTGGTCTTGAACTTCTGACCTCAGGCGATCCACCCGCCTTGGCCTCCCAGAGTGCTGGGAATTACAGGCGTGAGCCACCACACCCGGCCACATATATGAATGTATACTGTGAGTCCACACTAGCACATGGCACTTGCAGAAATTCAGTTTATAATCAATTTACCAGAAACCCATCTATTGCAATTAGAAAGACATCCCTGTACCATACCCAGGAAGTTATTGATTATTTTTTATATTTTAAAAGACTCTTTAATCTTCTTCTGTGTCTTCTGCCTATTCATATTTCATTATAACTGGCCTAAATTTGATTGAAAAAGAGAAACAGTTCTCTAGTTTGTTTTTCCATGGAGGGTTTGGGAGGATTTTGAAGGATTTTACTGATCACCTTTGGATCTCCTTTAGAATTTGGCTTTGGTGTGTTTTGAGGAAAAGACCTAGGGTCTCCCAGGTTAGGTAGGAATTGCTAGAACTGGATGGCTGACCTCCTAAGTGCCCAGCCCCGAAGTAGTGATAAATGCCAATTTTGGCATTTTTGATGTCTTCCAAGCAAAAAACATTGCTGTAGGGCAGGGAGCAGACTGACTTACACTCCAGGTTAAAGTTCTGGAAGATCTGGGGTCCTGGTGACCTCTCAGCTTTCAGTCAGGGCCACCCCATCAGCATGTTCACTATAGAGAAGAGAAAGGTGCCGGTTAACTCTGCCCTGGGAAAGGGCCAGATAGTTGGTAAAATATTATTTCTGAATGTGTCCATGAGGGTAGTTTCAGAAGAGATTAACTTTGGAATCAGTAGACTGAGTAAAAAAGATCCACCCTCACCACTGTGGGCAGGCATCAACCTGTTGGGAGCCCTAATAAAAAAAAAAGGGTTGAGGAAGGATGAATTCATTGCCTTTTCTTGAGTGGGGTGTCTGTCTTTTCCTGCCCTTGGATATCCGCACTTTTTCATACTTGAGCTGGGACTTACACCATTGGCTCCCGTTGGTCCCAGGGCTTTGGGCTTGGCATGGGACTTAAGCACCAGCTTTCCTGTGCATCCAGCTTGCAGATAGATCATGAGACTTCTCAGCCTCTGTAAGCATGTCAGCCAATCCCTCCTGGTGAATCTCTTTCTGTGCATCTATAGATACCCTTTTGGTAGCCAGGTGTGGTGGCACATGCCTGTAATCCCAGCTACTTGGGAGGCTGAGGCAGCAGGAGAATCGCTAGAGCCTGGGAGACAGAGGTTGCAGTGAGCTGAAATTGCACCACTGCACTCCAGCCTGGGAAACAGAATGAGACTCTGTCTCAATAATAATAATAATAATAAATAATAATAAATAAAAATAAAATAAAATAGATACCTTTTGGATCTGTTTCTTTGGACAACTCTGGCTAATGCACTCCATGTCATGTAGCAAAATTCCTAATTCTGGTTAGGGTAAGGTTAAGTTTAGGCTCAATGACTGGAGGGAAGAAATTTCTTTCCTTGCGTTTTTTGCTTGATTGGTCATCATAAGGTTGGCGTCATCTGTTGGCAGTCTGTCCAAGAGAGGATCCACTCACTTATGGAGGTAGGTATCATACATTCTTATTTAGAAACTAATCCTCTTAATGTTTCTGCTGTTACCCATCTATTCTCAACCTTACACATATGACCTGAAAACAGTCAGGAAGAGATACAAAATTGTCATATAACTGGAAGACGGACAAAGGCAGTGTACTCTTCTGGCGCCAGTGTAAAGACTTCAAACCAAATAGTTTAGTTTATAATTGAATCTTTTGCACATGTGTTTGAGTATTTTCTTTTCCTATGTAATAGAGTAAATTCAATGAAATGCCATTTTATTTAAAATAGATAGCATTTTCTCAATTATTTCTATATTTTAAAAATAAAATACAGGCGCCAGGTGCAGTAGCTCACGCCTGTAATCAGCACTTTGGAGGGCTGAGGCAGGTGAATCACCTGAGGTTGGGAGTTTGAGACCAGTCTGGCTAACATGGTAAAACCCTGTGTCTACTAAAAATACATAAATTAATTGGGCATGGAGGCAAGCGTCTGTAATCCCAGTTACTCTTCGGGAGGCAGAGCCAGGAGAATCACTTGAACCCAGGAGGTGGAAGCTGCAGTGGGCCAAGATTGTGCCATTGCACTCCAGCCTGGGTGACAGAGCGAGACTCTATCTCAAAATAATAAATAAATAAATAAAATCCAGGCCAGGTGTGGCAGCTCACGGCTGCCATCCTAAGCACTTTGGGAGGCTGAGGTGGGTAGATCATTTGAGGTCAGGAGTTTGAGACCAGCCTGGCCAACAAGATAAAAACCCATCTCTACTAAAAATACAAAAATTAGCTGGGTAGTGGTGGTGCACACCTGTAATCTCAGCTACTTGGGAGGTTGAGGCATGAGAATTGCTTGAGCCTGGGAGGTGAAGGTTGTGGTGAGCTGAGATCACACCACTGCACTCCAGCCTAGGTAACAGAGTGAGACCCTGTGTCCAAAGAATAAATAAATAAATAAATAAATAAATAAATAAAATAAAATACAGACTTAAGTAGCTTTTGAATTAAAAGGAAATCTTATTCCAGGCTATTTAGATTACTTCCAGCAGAAATTTAAATTGTATGATAAATACTACTCTTACCTCTTTTGCATTATGTATTTGTTGGATAAATTACATGAATTTTGTACAGCAAAAATACTCATTTAGCTTAGTTAAAGTGTTCTATGATTTTTATGGCCCATTTCCCATATCTAAAATGGTTATATTTTAAAAAGAATACAAAATTAAGCATTTTTGCTCAGTAGTATATCAATTTTTTTCATGATCCTTAGCAAAAATTCAGTATTATTTTACCTACTTTGGTATCTGCTATATTTATTTGTTATGGATTGCCAGTTTAAAATTGGAGGACAGAATTCATTTTCAAGTGACTTTCCGAAAAGATTCTGTGATCGATTTAAGATAAACATTATTTGGTATGTTCAAAATTTTCTTAAGATTTAATACTAATACTCTTGGAATTTATTCTACCAATTCACTTGCTTTTTTTTTTTTCTTTTTCTGGTAAACTTTATTTTATATTTCTCTGAGATGGAGTCTTGCTTTGTTGCCCAGGCTGGAGTGCAGTGGCGTGATCTCGGCTCACTGCAACCTCTGACTCCTGAGTTTAAGCTATTCTTGTGCCTCAGCCTCCCAAGTAGCTGGGATTACAGGCACCTGCCACCACACCTGGCTATCAGTTGCTTTTTTTAATTGCAGAAGACACTGTTTTTGAGTAATAAAATGAAAACTCACACCTCTAATTCCAGATATTCTCATATTTTTCCAGACAATTATTGGGAAAAGAAAGCTGTAGGGGGCTTATTGGTCAAAGAAAATGAAGAGATGAATTTCCCTTCATGAAAAAAGCTGAAAGGAAGGCAGGAAAAGGTGATGACAATGGCTTCCTCCTCATCAAGGTATGGAGCAGAGTTGTGAGGAGTCCAGGAATGGGGATCAATCAACCTGAGCTCTGCCTCTTACTACCTGTGGCATGCTGGGCAAATTACCTAGCAGCCTGACCTTCTCTTTTCTCACTTGCAAAAGAATAGTACTTAACTAATAAAGTAGTTATGAGGATTAAGCTAAATGACATAATATATCTAGAGCACTTAACACAGTAGTAGGTATTACCATTTTTTGATAAAAGGTGTATCTTCTCAAGATCAAGCTTCCAGACCAAGGAGAAATTAGTCTCTGCTTGGGATATTTGTGACTGTGAGTTTATCTTGTCAGAAAAGCAGTTGGATATTATTAATATGGAAAAGCTTCCCTGATGTGCATTATTGGTTAGCTGATCACACAATTTTAGGATTATGAAAGTATTTAGAGTTTATAAAATTCAATGCCTTCAAAGCTAGTAGATTTTTCTTTTTTTTTTTTGTTTTGAGACGGAGTCTTGCTCTGTTTCCCAGGTTGGAGTGCAGAGGTGTGATCTCAGCTGACTGCAACCTCCACCTCTTGGGTTCAAGCAACTCTCCTGCCTCAGCCAGTAGCTGGGATTACAGGTGCCCACTACCATGCCAGGCTAAATTTTGTATTTTTAGTAGAGATGGGGTTTCACCATGTTTGCCAGGCTGGTCTCAAACTCCTGGCCTCAGGTGATCTACCCACCTCGGCCTCCCAAAGTGTTGGGATTACAGGCATGAGCCACCGTGCTCAGCCTTGTTTTATTTCTTGTGAGGCTCCATGCAGGATTTTGAGGATTTACACCACTGGAAAACTCTGAAGTCTGTGTTCATTTTTCTGTCTTCTGAAGCCCACGCAGGAAGACAAGTTTGAGTTCTCTTAACATTCAGGTTAGCTTTTGAGTTATCAAGCAAAAAATATTAAAGAGTCGTGTTGAAAGATAATTTTGGCATTTTCGGATGTCTTCCAAGCAAAAAGCATTGACAACTTTGTTAGAGAATATTTGCAAAGTTTGCTGTAGGGCAGGGAGCAGAGTGACTTACACTCCAGGTTAATAAAGCTAGTTTCCCTCCCTCCTTGGAGATAGTCCAGGTGATAAAGATAATATCTCTTTATGTGTCAGAAGGCAGATTTGTTTCCTGATCAAGATAACAAAGACAGGCTGGGTGTGGTGGCTCACGCCTGTAATCCCAGCACTTTAGGAGGCCAAGGTGGGTGGATCTCTTGAGCCCAAGAGTTCGAGACCAGTCTGGGAAATATGGTGAAACCCCATCTCTATTAAAAATACAAAAACAGGCCAGGCACAGTGGCTCACACCTGTAATCCCAGCACTTTGGGAAGCCGAGACAGGTGGATCACTTGAAGTCAGGAGTTTGAGACCAGCCTGGCCAACGTGGTGAAATCCCATCTCTACTAAAAATACAAAAATTAGCCAGGTGTGGTGGCTCATGCCTGTAGTCCCAGCTACTCACGAGGCTGAGGCAGGAGAATCGCTGGAACCCAGGAGGTGGAAGTTGTAGTGAGCTGAGATTGCACTACTGCACTCCAGCCTGGGTAACAGAGCAAGGCTCTGTCTCAAATAGTAATAATAATAACAATAACAATAATAAAATAAACATACAATAACTGAGGTGGGAGGATCACCGGAGCCTGGGGAGGTCGAGGCTGCCGTGAGCCATAATCACGCCACTGCACTGCAGCCGCGGCAATGGAGTGAGACTCTGTCTCAAAAAAAAAAAAAAGAAGAAAATAAAGGCAATGTCTCTTGCTACAGAGGTGGATGAGTGGATATTACTGCAGCTCCTTTGAAAGACTGGGTTAGCCGGGCGCGGTGGCTCAAGCCTGTAATCCCAGCACTTTGGGAGGCTGAGACGGGCGGATCACAAGGTCAGGAGATCGAGACCATCCTGGCTAATACGGTGAAACCCCGTCTCTACTAAAAAAAAAAATACAAAAAACTAGCGGGGCGAGGTGGCGGGCGCCTGTGGTCCCAGCTACTCCGGAGGCTGAGGCAGGAGAATGGCGTAAACCCGGGAGGCGGAGCTTGCAGTGAGCTGAGATCCGGCCACTGCACTCCAGCCTGGGCGACAGAGCCAGACTCAGTCTCAAAAAAAAAAAAAAAGAAAGACTGGGTTAGCTGTTACACAAACCCACTGTGTGTGCAGCATCTGCCTGGGACTACCCCTGCATCTTTGCCCTGGGACTTGGGGGCTGGGGGAATCAATGTGCACATGAAGCTCGTGCTGTTGACTGTGCCATGTATAATATATGTAATAAACTGAACAAATCCATCTGGGCTCATTGTCTCCCTACTAACTGAATCTGTGGAAGTTTGGCAAACTGACCTAGCAGCTGTTGTGTGACTGCTGTTCAGGATCTGTTTGGCTGCTTGACAGGTAGGATGTTCACCTCCAAAAAAATGTTGATCACGAGTTCCTTACCTGAAAGGCAAATTCCCATTCTTACCTATGCTTTCTACTTTGTAGGAGAGTCCATAGTCATGTGAGAGATATTAGTAAAAGTATTAATGATATTTAGGTTAATGTGTGTATGAGTACTTTAAAACTCATAAATGTCTTCGGTACAAATTTATTAGTTTTGTCAATAATTGCCTTCCTGCTATCTTAAGGAGCATTTCCCCCTCACTCATCCATCACCAAAGTTACTATTTTGATTAGGAGATCCTGATCAACTTCTATAAACAATGTTCGGCTGGGTGTGGTGGCTCACACCTGTAATCCCAGCACTTTGGGAGGCTGAAACAGGCGGATCACCTGAGGTCAGGAGTTTGAGAGCAGCTGGGTCAACATGGTGAAACCCCATATCTACTAAAAATACAAAAAATAGCTGGGCGTGGTGGTGCGTGCCCGTAGTCCCAGTTACTGGGAGGCTGAGGCAGGAGAATCACTTGAACCGGGGAGCCAGAGGTTGCAGTGAGCCGAGATCGTGCCATTGCACTCCAGCCTGGGTGACAGAGTGAGACTCCATCTCAAAAAAAGAAAAAGAAACACAATTTTAATCTGTTCACATTCTGAAAATAACAGATGCTGAGAGGTCATGGAGAAAAAGGAATGCTTATACACTGCTGGTGGGAGTGTAAATTAGTTCAACTATTGTGGAAGACAGTGAGGCTATTCCTCAAGAATCTAGAACCAGAAACACCATTTGACCCAGCAATCAAATGGTTTTGACCATGACTATATGCTCAAAGGAATATAAATCGCTGTATTACAAAGACACATGTACACATATATTCATTGCAGCACTATTCACAATAGCAAAGACATGAAACCAATTTAAATGCCCATTGAAGACAGACTGGATAAAGAAAATGTGGGACTTTCAAAGTTCCACACTCCCAGGCCAGAGCCTTCTCGGCTTCTTTTTTTCCCTCCTTCTCCTTCCGCCCCCTCCCCCGCACGGCTGCCTCCATTTCCTTAAGGAAGGGTTTTTATCTCTCTCCCTCCTCCACACCGTAGGGGCGCATGAGCGGGTCGGGCGGGCGGCCGAGTTTTCCAACAGATAACTTCACCAAGATGTCCAGTGATAGGCAAAGGTCCGATGATGAGAGCCCCAGCACCAGCAGTGGCAGTTCAGATGCGGACCAGCGAGACCCAGCCTCTCTAGAGCCTGAAGAACAAGAGGAAAGAAAACCATCTGCCTCCTAGCAGAAGAAAAACACCAAACTCTCCAGCAAAACCACTGCTAAGTTATCCACTAGTGCTAAAAGAATTCAGAAGAGCTAGCTGAAATAACCCTTGATCCTCCTCCTAACTGCAGTGCTGGGCCTAAAGGAGCTAACATTTATGAATGGAGATGAACTATACTTGGTCCGCTGGGTTCTGTCTATGAAGGTGGTGTGTTTTTTCTGGATATCACATTTTCAACAGATTATCCATTTAAGCTACCAAAGGTTACTTTCTGCACCGGAATCTATCACTGCAACATCAACAGTCAAGGAGTCATCTGTCTGGACATCCTTAAAGACAACTGGAGTCCCGCTTTGACTATTTCAAAGGTTTTGCTGTCTGTTTGTTCCCTTTTGACAGACTGCAACCCTGCGGATCCTCTGGTTGGAAGCATAGCCACTCAGTATTTAACCACCGAGCAGAACACGACAGGCTAGCCAGACAGTGGACCAAGAGATACGCAACAAAATTCACATCGTTTGTATGCAGTGTGAAGGAGCTGAAGGCTTCTTACTGTGCTGCAAATCTTTATAGCCTTCAAAATACAGACTTCTGTGTATATGTTATACTGATTCTACTCTGCTTTTATCCTTTGGAGCCTTGGAGACTCCCCAAAAAGGTAAATGCTATCAAGAGTAGGACTTTGTAGCTGTAGATTAGTTATGTTTAAAACGCCTACTTGCAAGTCTTGCTTCTTTGGGATATCAAAATGTATTTTGTGATTTACTAAGGATACTTACTGGTCCTGAAGTCTACCATGTATTATAGTGCATTTTAGCCTAATTCATTATCTGTATGAAGTTATAAAAGTAGCTGTAGATGACTAGGAATTATGTCATTTGTATTAAACACAGATCTATTTCTGAGTAGGTGGTTCATGCTGTCGTGAAAAATGTTTTACCTTTTACCTTTGTCAGTTTGTAATGAGAGGATTTCCTTTTACCCTTTGTAGCTCAGAGAGCACCTGATGTATCATCTCAAACACAATAAACATGCTCCTGAAGGAAAAAAAAAATAAAAGAAAGAAAGAAAATGTGGTACATATCACCACGGAACACTATGCAGCCATATAAAAGAATGAGATCATGACCTTTGCAGGGACATGGATGGAGCCAGAGGCCATTATCCTTAGCAAACTAATGCAGGAACAGAAAACCAAATACCACATGTTCTCACTTGTAAATGGAAGCTAAATAATGAGAAGACATGAACACATAGAGGGGAACAACACACACTGGGGCCTACTGGAGAGCGGAGGGTGGGAGGAGGGAGAGGATCAGGAAAAATAACTAATGGGTACTAGCCTTAATACCTGGGTGATGAAATAATCTGTACAACCCCCCATGACACAAGTTTACCTATGTAACAAACCTGCATGTACCCCTGAACTTAAAAATTAAAAAAAGAAAACACAATTACAAAAAACGAGTAGTGTCTTTAAGTAACAAGACAAAGTGGATAAAATGCATAGAGTAAACCTAAATCTTTCTTTCAAAACTTGCAGCTTTCACTGGGGAAAAATACAGGGTGTCCGCCTCTGACACATTAACTTAGCACTTTGGTTCTAACATACTGAAACAAATTTAGGGCTTCCTTACTAAGGACCTTGCTACTTTGATTCCTCACAATAATAGTAGGTATTACTGACACAACTGGTCCAGAAGTTATTCACGTCAGAGCCAGTATAATACTTTGGGTATATTCTCTTGCGTAGTAAATCATCTTTTAATATGTACCTTGGTCTAGAATGCGGGACTGCAGTGCCAGTCTGAAACTAGATTGAACCTGTCCACTGGCAAAAGACAAAGCACTCTTGTAAAGCTCTCTAGATTTTTTGTCTGCTACATCTTTACTTAAACGCTGTCAATTGGTCTTTACATCTGGGTAGTCTTCTGGGATTTCTTTTTTCTTTTTTTTTTTTTTTGAGATGGAGTCTAGCTCTGTTGCTTAAGCTGGAGTGTCGTGGCGCTATTTTGGCTCACTGCAACCTCCACCTCCCAGGTTCAAGTGACTCTCCTGCCTCAGTCTCCTGAGTAGCTGGGACTACAGGCGTGTGGCACCACACTCGGCTATTTTTAAATTATTTTTTTATTTTTAGTAGAGACAGGGTTTTGATGGGTTTTGCTATGTTAGCCAGGCTGGTCTTGAACTCCTGACCTCAGGTGATCTGCGCTCCTTGGCCTCCCAAAGTGCTGGGATTACAGGCGTGAGCCATTGAGTCTGCTCGGATTTTTGATGCTCATTTGTTTTAGGATGGGTCGGTGGTGCATGAATCAGTTTTCTGTTTTGTTTTGAGACAAAGTCTTACTCTGTTGCCTAGGCTGGAGTGCCGTGGTGCCATCAGAGCTCACTGTAACCCCTAACTCCTGGGCTCAAGCGATCCTCCCACCTCAGCCTCCTGAGTAGCTAGGACTACAGGTGCTCGCCCGCATGACTGGCTAATTTTGTATGTTTTATTTTTTTAACTCGGAAACCTAGTTGATTGTATGTTATGGGCTGAAATGTACTCCCTCAAATTCATTAGTGCTGACCCCTAGTACCTCAGAATGTGACTACTGGAGATACCTCTTTATTTTTTTTATTTTTTATTTTTTATTTATTTATTTTTTTTGAGACGGAGTCTCACGCTGTTGCCCAGGCTGGAGTGCAGTGGCGCGATCTCGGCTCACTGCAAGCTCCGCCTCCTGGGTTCACGCCATTCTCCTGCCTCAGCCTCCTGAGTAGCTAGGACTACAAAATTTTTTGTATTTTTTTTAGTAGAGACGGGGTTTCACTGTGGTCTCGATCTCCTGACCTTGTGATCCGCCCGCCTCGGCCTCCTAAAGTGCTGGGATTACAGGCTTGAGCCACCGCGCCCGGCCTAGATACCTCTTTAAAGATTCTCAGAGTAGATGACAGAGTGAGCCCCCATCTTACAAAAAAAAAAAAAAAAAAAAAAAAAAGGAAGAGAAAATTTGGACAGAGATACAGAAGGAAGACCATGTGAAGGCACAGGGAGAAGATGGCCATCTATAAGCCATGGGAAAGCCGTTAGAATAAACCAACCCTGCTGACATGCCACCCAGTCTGTGGCATTTTGTCATGGCAGTTCTAGAAGATTAATGCAGAAAACAGTAAGAAAAGAGCTTCTGGCCGGGCACGGTGGCTCACGCCTTTAATCCCAGCATTTTGGGCGGCCAAGGCAGGTGGATCACTTGAGGTAAGGAGTTCAAGACCAATCTGGCCAACATGGTGAAACCCTGTCTCTACTAAAAACACACAGAAAAATTAGCCGGGCTTGGTGGTGCATGCCTGTAATCCCAGCTACTTGGGAGGCTGAGGCAGGAGAATTGCTTGAACCCAGGCAGCAGAGGTTGCAGTGAGCCCAGATCATGCCACTACACTCCAGCCTGAGTGACAAAGTGAGACACTGTCTCAAAAAAAAAAAAAAAAAAAAGAGCTTCCTTTTCCACTTCTCCCTAGTTTGAAATCCATGAGGTATTTAGAGCTATGACAGCCATGGAACAATGAGGTGAAAAGAATAAAGACACAAGCCAGCATGCTAAAGACACAGAGAAGACAGAACCCGGACATTTGGTTACATTTTAGAGAAGCTGATCTAGGGGTTGACGCTCTCTAAATTTCTGCTAGGTAAACACTGAATGTCCGTATGGTTTAGCTACTTTTAATTGCCTATTCTGTTAGTGGCTGCTGAAAGCATTCCTAATGCAGATGCATAGCTGTCTTGTTTAACTCTATAGTCTTAGTCCTGAGAACAGTGCCTGACATGCAGTAAGCGGTCAAAGAATATTTGCTGAAAGAATAGGTCGGGCATGGTGGCTCACGCCTGTAATCCCAGCACATTGGGAGGCCAAGGTAGGCAGATCACTTGAGGCCAGGAGTTCGAGACCAGCCTGACCAACATGGTAAAACTCTGTCTCTACTAAAAATACAAAAGTTAGCAGGGCATGGTGGCACATGCCTGTAGTCCCAGCTGCTCAGAAGGCTGAGACAGGAGAGTCGCTTGAACCCAGAAGGTGGAGGTTGCAGTGAGCCAAGATCGTGCCACTGCACTGCAGCCTGGGTGACACAGTGAGACTCTGTCTCCAAAAAAAAGAAAGAATAGAGTGAATGGATTTTAGATCAGACACTAAGAATCATACCTTCAGAAGTGTGAGAAAATCAATTTCTGTTGTTTAAGCCATCTAGTCTATGCAACTAGTCTGGTTGTGACAGCCCTAGAATACTGACATGTTTTGTTTTCTTTGGGGGGCTCTCAGGGCAGAGATTAGAATAACTTTGTTTATGTTCCTTCTGTCAGTGTTGTAGGGCATCTTTGGGGTCATACCTTAGGTAATAACAACTTACCATTCTTGTTTTACTCCAGTCCATTAATCTTTTCGTTTTTGTTCTTCAAAAATATTAATTAATTATTATTATTATTTTTTGAGACAGGGTCTCTCTCTGTCACCCAGGCTAGAGTGCAGTGTGTGATTTTGGCTCACTGAAACCTCTGCCTCCTGGGTTCAAGCAATTCTTGTGCCTTCTCCTGTGAAGCTGGGACCACAGGCGTGCACCACCATGCCTGGCTAATTTTTGTATTTTTAGTAGAGATGCAATCTTGCTATGCCGCCCAGGCTGATCTCCAACTCCTGGCCTGAAGCAATCCATCCCTTGGCCTCCCAGAGTGTTGGGATTATAGGCGTGAGCTACTGTGCCTGTCCCATAAACCTTTTTGGATAGTACCTAAAGTTCTTCAACCTTAGGCAACAAGATTATTAGATTAAACTCAGTGAGTATTTTACTCTAATGAAGGGATCCAGGTGGAAGGAAGACTTGATTTACTTATTCAATAAATATTTTTTGGCTGCCTACCATGTTCCAGGAATTGTCCTATGATCTAGGTGTTGGGAATATAGAAATTTGAACTAAAAGTTCAGGTTCTCATGAAGCTTACATCCAACATGTGTATATATATGTGTGGGAGGGGAAGATAAAATATACACTTAAATAAAAAAAAAATATGTCAAGTATAAATAAGGCAAAGTGAGGGGAAAAGAAGGCTGAGAATTTAAAGGATGGAGTTATGTTGAATTACTATATCTTATGGGAACTAAATGACCATTATTCAGAATAAACATGCCAGAAGACAAAGATTTCGTAGATAATCAGAAATAGAAGATAATGAAAACTTCCTTTGCCTGAGGTTGTTTTATTTTTACTAAGTTAACTAATTAATTCTTTCTAGCTTTTATTTAAGCGCAATGATCGAGGATAGATTTGAGATCTTGTTGAACGCAGCCATATCCATGGATTGCATATAGTTCTCAAAGCAGTGATCTGCTCCTACCGCATATCTGTTCCAACTTTATCATCTTCAACACGATATTTGAAGTTTTAAAATTCCATATCCCACTGGAACTAGTAGAGAGGAGCCCCAGACTAAGCGGTCTGCTTTAATTCTTCTGACTCACTTCCCTAATTTTTTAAAAGAATTTTATTTTAATAGCTTTTGGGGCTGGGCGCGGTGGCTCATGCCTGTAATCCCAGCACTTTGGGAAGCTGAGGCAGGCGGATCACGAGGTCAGGAGATTCAGACCATCCTGGCTAACATGGTGAAACCCCGTCTCTACTAAAAAAATACAAAAAATTAGCTGGGCCTGGTGGCATGCGCCTGTAGCCCCAGCTACTCGGGAGGCTGAGGTGGGAGAATCGCTTGAACCCGGGAGCTGGAGGTTGCAGTGAGCCAAGATTGCACCACTGCACTCCAGCCTGGGCAACAGAGCAAGACTTTGTTGCAAAACAAAACAAAACAAAAAGCTTTTGGGGTACAAGTGGTTTTTTGTTGCATGCATGAATTATATAGTTGTGAATTCTGAGATTTTAGTGCACCCATCACCCAAATAGCGTATATTGTCTTAATATGTAGTTTTATTCCTAGCGCCGCCCCCTTCTGAGTCTCAAAGTCCATTACATCACTTTGTATGCCTTTGCATACTCATAGCTTAGCTTCCACTTATAAGTGAGAACATATGGTTTTTGGGTTTTTCACTCCTGAGTTACTTCACTTAGAATAATGGCCAGCAGCTTCATCCAAGTTGCTGCAAAAGACATTCGTTCCTTTTTATGGTTGAGTAGTGTTCCATGGTGTATATACATATATCCCACATTTTCTTTATCCACTCATTAGTCAGTGGGCACTTAGGTTGGTTCCATATCTTTGCATTTGTGAATTTTAATTGTGTTGCTATAAAAATATGTGTACAATTTTTTTTTTTCATATAATGACTTCTTTTCCTTTGGGTAGATAACAAGTGGTGGAATTGCTGGACCAAATGGTAAATTTACTTTTAGTTCTTTAAAGAATCTCTGTACTGTTTTCCATAGAGATTGTACTTATTTACATTCCCACCAGCAATGTGTAAGTGTTTCCTTTTCACCACATCCATGCCAAAATCTATTGTTTTTTGACTTTTTAATGACACTCCTCTAATTTTGCCATATCTGTCTCATTATCGCAAGGTTCCACATCTAGTGAGATGAAAGATGGCAACAGGGGCAGGTTTTTTGTTTGTTTGTTTGTTTTGTTTTTTTGGCTTTCTTTGATTCATACTATGCAGGGTATTCTTCCCTTTGCCTCTTTGATTCTTTACTTTCCTCCCCCTCATCAAATCCAAATAGATAAACGTCATCGTCATCTTCACTATCTGTAGCTCCACTTCCTCTAGTACCTTCCACATTAGCAAGACCATACTTGCCCAAAGCTTTCTTCATTCCTGCTAGGCTGGCTTTTTCCTTTTCGTAAGTCTTGATGTAATTATACCAATGTAGAGCATGACACAAGTTGCCAAACAATGGACTGGAGACTGCTTCAATTACTGCCACATCTGCTTGTGATGGCACATACCCCTTGTTGCAGCTCTGGTCAGTCAGGTAATCATTGTTCACCTGGAGGCCAGTGGGGCTTTTCAGGTCTCTGAAACCCATGGCATCAGCTGCATCTGAGAGCTGGGTAGCAGCAAAAGGAAGGAGCACAGGTTGTGGATGCCTAGCGCTGAGAGGAGACAGAGTTGTTGTAAAGAGTGAGTGGGAGCAATGACTTTAGGGAAAAGGCCCCCATTAAAATGTGAACTACATGAAGGCACAGTTTTGCTTTGTTTTATTCCCTCCTGTATCTCCAGTGACTAAAGAGGTACCTGGCAAATAGTAAGTGCTTGATAAATAATTGCTGATAAATGACTAAATGATTAGCAAATAGGTGATTTAGACTTTGTAAACATGGCCAAATCAATGAACCAGAGTCCCAGATTCTTCATCTATAAAATGAGGAGTTCAGATTGGGCACATTTTTTTCTTTTTCTTTTTTGAGATGAAATCTCACTCTGTCACCCAAGCTGTACTGTAGTGGCACAGTCTCGACTCACTGCAAGCTCCATTTCCTGGGTTCACGCCGTTCTCCTGCTTCAGCCTCACAAGTAGCTGGGACTACAGGCATCCGCCACCATGCTCAGCTAATTTTTTTGTATTTTTAGTAGAGACAGGGTTTCACCATATTAGCCAGGATGGTCTCCATCTCCTGACCTCGTGATCCGACAGCCTCGGCCTCTGAAAGTGCTGGGATTATAGGCGTGAGCCACCGCGCCCAGCCTTGGGTACATTTTAGGATTTCATTTAGCTCTAACATTCCATTGCTGGAGGAAAAAAAAAAAAAGTTGTTACTGTACCTCCTACTTCACTTTATCTACTTTACTAGGTATATTTTCATTGATTGGCCAGAAAAATTATAGTGAATGTTGTTTGTCTTTCCAGCAGCTATTACTTCCTTTTCCCTGCCTAAGAGTACTTAAATTTTCATCTGGGTCTCCCCTGCTGATACGCTTTGAAATCAGTTGATCACCAGAAATGGACTGTGATTGACCAAAGCCAATCTCAGTAAGCCCATCTCCCTTGATGCAGTGATTGGTTGAGGCCTGGGTTCTCTAATCTAACCAGTTAGGTTAGCATTTCTCTGTCAGAAACGGACTCCTGTCTCCAGACAGGCCAGTGAGTTATGGATAAAGGAATTTTTGGGAAAAGTGTTTCTTGGCTCTTCTGAGAGTACAACTGAAAGACATGTTCTCTCTTGTCTGTATGCTTTTATATGTCTGTGTAAGCTTGGAACCATTGTAACCACTGTGGCATCATGAAGGTTGTAAACCTTGGAATAAGCTCACACTGTAGAAGGAAAAGCTGAGAGAGGAAAAATTAAGTCTTTGATAAAATCATTGAACTCCTGCATCAAACCAACCCTAAAGCACACCCTACCTTTTGAATTTCTAGTTCATAAACCAATAAACACCTTAATTGTTTACTCAAGCTTGTCTTTGATTTTTGCAGTTTTCTTTGAGGAGATAAGTTTAAATTCTTAAATCTTTAGAGTAGGATGAACTGATGATCGTCTATATGATTAGAATGAGCCGTACATGGGGGTGGTGAGGCAGCGTTTTCAGTTTGGGATTATTTTTGGCTCTCTGTTCCTCGGAATACTTCTTTCCAGCTTACCTCTCACAACCCCACCTGGGTGATGTAACTCAACCTATTTAGGGTGGATGATGGAAATTTAGATTTTTCTTTCAGAATATCCTAGGACCCACAGGAGTATTAGGGAAAGCAATACATGAAGAGTTACACTTAGTTACCAGAACATTTTCATCACCCCCAAAAAGAAATCATGTATCCATTAGCAGTCACTCCCCACTGTGCTTCCCCCAGTCCCTGGCAACCACTAAAGTACTTTCTGTCACTATGGATTTGCCTACTACCCATTTATATATTTGAAATATTTTTTGGCTTAATCATTTACTAACCTCTTAAAATCCTCCCTCTTTGCTCTAATAGCCTTTTGGTTTAACTTAAATTAGACTGTCAACTAAACTGGAACTCTTCCAATTTAGGTAGGTTCAGTGTATAACTATGTATTTGATTCCATAAATCTTTACAGTATAAGCTATATAAGACTTTATGTTCAGTTATTCCTCTTTTATTTTATTTTTTCCTTTAAGTTCTGTTCAAGAGTAAAGAATACTAAAGAAGGAAAAAGAATATGAGAAGTAGGAGGAGGATGAGGAGAAAAAAGAAGAAGATGAGTAGAGGGAGGAGGAGGAATATGACAGTGTCATAGAGAAAGGAAAATTTTATTGATGAAACCAAAGAAACAGCCACTATTGGATTCTAGAAAACATTACCCTCCTCCTCTGCAAACAAAAAGGGACGAAGGCTGGGTGTGATGACTCATACCTGTAATCTGTAATCCCAGCACTTTGAAAGGCCAAGGAAGGAGGATTGCTTGAGGCCAGGAGTTTGAGATTAGCCTGGCCAACAGAGTGAGACCCCTGTCTCTACAAAAACAAACAAACAAACAAACCAGAATTAGCTGGGCGTGCTAGTGATACACACCTATAGTCCAGGCGGAGGTGTTGAGGACCTCTTGAGCACAGGAGTTTGAGACTGCAATGAGCTACAATCACAGCACTGCACTACAGCCTAGATGACAGAGTTTAAACCCTGTCTCAAAAAAAAAAAAAAAAAAAAAAAAAAGGATGAAAACCATCTTACATGATGTATGTGATGAAAAACATTTTTGAATCTTCGTAGACTAGGACAGAGGCCCCTATGGCATATTTCAAAGAAACTCTCCATTTCTATCTTAAACCCTATTTCCTTTCAATAAGCCATCTGATTTGGATATGTGAACTTTAAATGCTTTATTAGCCATGAGAAAAGAAGATACAGCACTTTCATAATTTTGGGAAATATTAAGAACATCCTTTTACTTTGTAAAGTTTAAGAGATCAGATACATGCTTTTACATAGAACAAAAGAAGAATGATTAAATGTGATATTACGAGTTTTATTTTATGAAGGTAATTTATGATTAAGAATGGATGACATAAAACCAACTGTTCTAGAACAGCATGTAACAAAGCTAAGTCTATTGTCTGTCTTTTCTGATTTTTAAGCTTATGAAACTTTGTTTCGTATTGTTTCCTCAAGGAAGATTAACTGAAATTCTGTATATTAAATTTTAACTCTAAAATAGCATTCCTATCACAAACTAGATGAGAAATGCTGCTTCCAACAGTTTTGGTGTCAGAAAGACAGTAGGGCAAATGTTAGAAACAAATTTAAAAAGAGAACTTATTTTCCATCTGCCTAGGCTTGACTACTAGGAAGGGTTTCAATTAAAAGCCATAGCTTCAGAGTAAAGGACGCTTATTTCCAAATTTAGATGGGAATAATAACGTAAGACAGGTAGAAGAAACAGTTATAGAGGATTAACAGCAGAATGACCAAAAAGTGTTTATGATGAATTAAAAACGATGACAAATTTTATAAGACTTCTTTTCCTAGACGATAGGGTCTAATTTCTCTTCATTGAATCTGGGCTAGTCATAGTGATCTCCTTGATGAATCAAGTTCAGTGCCAGTATCACTGAGTGACTTCCAAGGCTGGGTCTCCTTGCACCTTCACTCTTGGTCTCTTGGGGGAATGTTTGCTTCCTGTGCTCTTCAGACTCTCCCCTCTTGAGATACTATGTATTGGAGTCTAGCGGCTACTCAGTGAGAAGACCCAGCCACATGGAGAAACAGCATGTAGGTGCTTGAGTTAATAGCTCCAGTTGAGCTCCCAGCTGAAAGCCAGCACCAACTGCCAGGTATCTTTGGCATCTAGTCCAGATGAGCCTTCAAATAATTGCAGTTCCAGCCAATATCTGACTGCAACTGTAGGGGGGACTCTAAGGAGAATTGCTCAATTGAGCTCTTCCTGAACTACTAACATCTCACATTGTAAGCAAAATGAAATGGTTGTTTTAAACTACTAAATTTTTGGGTAATTTGTTATGCCACAAGAGTTAATGGAACAGTCCTGGTTTTTTCAACTGCTCTAACAACTTCTGTCACATCAAGCTTTGTATGCTGAGGCTGTTAGATTTGCAAGGATAGAATACAATCTGAAAACTTGCAATAAACAAGTCATGTAATTATGAGGTAGCACTATCCCACCAAGGTGAACTTTTAATGCTTTTGTTGCTTAGGGAAGAATCTCCTTAAGCCTCTCTCTTGTGGCTTCATTACATCTATCAGTAAAAAAACAAAACAAAACAAAAAAACACCAAACCAAGATAAAACAAAAGCCCTACATAATAATGTCCTTTATCTCCACTCGGCTCTTGATCTGAATGATGTTAGATGGAAGGGGTCAGTACTCTGCCTGCTTGAACTTTGCTACCAGACACTCTGCTTTCTCCGTCTCCTCTGAAGGCTGCCTTTGATTTTAGCACTCCTTTGGCCTGCCAGGATTTCAGCAGTGCCAGTAGGTTCCAGGGCAGGCTGTTCTGAGCATGACCTGCTGGCATCAAAACTGGTGTGTGACTAAATTCTGATCTGCCCAAAACATTTTCTTACTTTAGCAACAACAGTTGTTGTTGATGTGCTGCTGCTTCTTTTTTAAACTTAGTACTTGGGGTTGTTAACTACTATTAGTCCAAATATTAGAAATGTGTTTTTGGTATATCAGTCAGTCCCTGCCCCCTATCTGGTATACTCTATATGAAGTTTGAAACATATTTCAGGCCTTATTTCAAATACCTCTTTACTGGCCTAGGGTAAGAGACAAAATTTATACCAACCTGTTTGAAATATTCGATTGTATGAATGCCTCATTCTTTGATTCACTATTAGGTCACTGAATTTTATTAATCATGTCCAAGTACACACATATCACTTTCCCATGATTTGTAATAATTATTAACCAGAAACATACCATGTTGGGTTGGTATGATATCTTTGGATGTCAAGTATGTTGGGTCTCTACGGATAGCAATAGAGGGCAATTGGGTGTCTTTTTTTTTTGGCAGATCTTTTCATTTAATACAGAAGTTGCAAACCCAAAAGCCACTGCAGCAGTATGCCAATGGGGTTGGCATTGGGTGTTAGGGTGTGGGGACTATGAGGTGTATGATGAGGTATATGAACGAAGATAGTAAATTTGTAAATGCATTTTATTGCAGCATATCTGCATCCCAAAACAAATTCTTTTTGACACCTCAGTTCTTACACTTGTTTTGTCCTTATAGAGGTGATTGTTCTTACAGTGGTTTGTTTTATAATGATGTTTTTAGTTGAATGTCTACAATGGAGACAGTTCATTTGCATATTAAACTTGTAGGAATAATTATTGTTTCCACAAATAAATATTCTTTGTCTCATTTTGCACAAAATCCATAGGGAAGTCAACCTTTCATTTTCTCCTTTTCTTTTCTTTTATTTTCTTTCCTGTTTTTTTTTTTTTTTTGAGATGGAGTCTTATTCTGTCACCCAGGCTGGAGCGCAATCTCAGATCACTGCAACCTCTGCCTCCCGGGTTCAAGCGATTCTCCTGCCTCTACCTCTCAAGTAGCTGGGATTACAGGCGCCCATCACCATGCCCGGCTAATTTTTTACTTTTAGTAGGGATGGGGTTTCACCATGTTGGCCAGGTTGGTTTTGAACTCCTGACCTCAGGTGATCCTCATGTCTCAGCCTCCCAAAGTGCTGGGATTACAGACATGAGCCACCGCGTGTGGCCCAATTTCCCATTTTCTTTTCTTTCTCTTTTTTTTTTTGAGATGGAGTCTCTCTCTGTTGCCCAGGCTGGAGTGCAGTGGCATGATCTTGTCCCACCGCAAGCTCCACCTCCCAGGTTCATGCCATTCTCCTGCCTCAGCCTCCCGAGTAGCTGGGACTACAGGCATCCACCACCATGCCCGGCTAATTTTTTTGTATTTTTACTAGAGACGGAGTTCCACCATGTTAACCAGGATGGTCTCGATCTCCTGGCCTCATGATCTGCCCACCTTGGTCTCCCAAAGTGCTGGGATTACAGGCATGAACCACTGCGCCTGGCCCATTTTCCCACTTTCTACACAGACATGAATGCAAAGAAATATTTCTGTGTTCTAAGAAAGTCGGCTGTCCACATATAGTGATAAATGGCAATCCATACTTGGTTTGCATGTTAGAGAAAAACAGAAAGTGGTAGTTACTGGGTTGAAATGAAAAGTGTAGGCAGCTTCTTAAAAGGACATTGTCACCCAGTTCTACCTGTGTGTCATGTGTGAATGTCATAATATGGGTCAAGTTCTCCCACATTGTCTGATTTCCCATGGAAAGTAGGATTTGGGATAAACATCTTCTGATTCCAAATATTGGCAACCAAGTCAATTTATAAATAAATGAATGAGTTAAACTCAGTACATTGTGACAATAAATGACTTGAGGGCTGCCAATGGAGCATGTATCTTTAAAGGGTTGTTATAGTTTTGGGCTTTTCATATGATTATGATGTGTATCGTTATTAATAGCAAACATTGAGCAGATATGACCAAGGACAATTTTCTAGAGAGAGAAGTAACATCTCAAGAAGGACATGTGTGAGACAAATCCAACGTGGAATATACAGATGCGGATAAATGGGATTAGGACTACTTGGACCCCAGTCAGGAAGAGAGCAGAGTCTTCTCTCAAGTATATCTGCCAAGGGTTATTCATCTGTTTCACAACAATGAAGGAGTAAAAATTGATATAGAATCTATTAAAATATACTTCCTCCAGACATTATTTATGTATAGGTTGTGGACTAGAGGTGGGAGAGCAGGCCTGGTGTGGCTGAGACGTTGGTCAAGAACTGACTTTAAACATGAGCTAGATTTTTGTTTTTTTAAGACAGAGTGTCGCTCTGTTATCCAGGCTGGAGTGCAGTGGCATGATCTCAGCTCACTGCAACCTCTGCCTCCTGGGTTCAGGCTATTCTAGTGCCTCAGCATCCTAGTAGCTGGGATTATAGGCATGCACCACCATGCCTGGCTAATTTTTTGTATTTTTAATAGAGACGGGGTTTCACCATGTTGCCCAGGCTGGTCTTGAACTCTTGAGCTCAGGCAATCAGCCCGCCTCGGCCTCCCAAAGTGCTGGGATTACAGGCATGGGCCATTGTGCCTCGCCTACTGAAAGATTTTTTAATGAAGCTGTCTCCTGGGATATTCCCTGAATTGAGTCCAGGACAGTATGTCAAACCACTTCCTTTCCTTGAGCTCAGTTAGTTGGTGGACTTCTGCGTGGCTGAACTGGAAGATCTGATTTTTCACCTCATCCTAATTTGCAGAAATTGCCAAAACTTTTAAAATGTGGCCTTGAATTGGGCATAATTTTTAAGAAGGGAGCTGTCTTTCTGCCTTCAGTGTTTGGTGGAATAAGAGGATTGTCCCAAAGCAGTGGCTGTAGATATCTATGTAGTCTTGCACTAGTATCAGAAAGCCCAGCTATTCCAGAGATTGACTGTCTCTGGGGAGCTCATAGAGATAGCAGATTCTGTTCATACATGAGAGTGGCATTTGAGTGCTGTACCTAGGCACCCAATGTTGAAGCACTTCAAGAATCACTGAAATCCAGTCCACTTTGTCTTGAAGATCCTCAGAATCTTCATTTATTTATTTATCTTGTTATTTCTCCACCTTTAAAGGAACTTTGGAATCCTGATAGTATTTCTTCATGCACTTCTACCCCCATTTCTAATTTTGAATAAACTTTCAACCAAGACAGGGCCAGTCCCGATTCAACCAAATGTAGGCCGAAGGGCCAGAGTTTGGGATGGGGATGCTTTGGACAGAGAAATAAAATAAGCCTTCTCATTAGACACAAGAATCAGCAAGTGTGTGCACTATCAAAAAACACAAAGGAATTTAAAGATACAAAGTACAAGGAAGCAAATCAGAAAGATGGCTAAATCTGTAGCTGCAGAGGCAAGAATAAAGTTAGGGTGAGGATTAGAGAAAAAGAAAATAATCCTGGATAAAACAGAAGTGAGATTTCTGGTGAGGGCTCCCTTCCTGCTTGTAGACAGCCACCTTCTTGCTGGGTCCTCACATGGTAGAGAGAATGTGATTTTGATCTCTTTTTGTCTTATTGTAAGGGCACTAATCCCATCCTGAGGGTCCCCACCCTCATGACCTCATCTGACTTTAATTACCTTCCAAATGCCCAACTCCAAATACCATTCATTGCACGGGGGGTTAGGGCTTCAATATATGAATTTTGGGAGGCCATAATTCAATCTATAGCAGGTAGTAAAATGAATGTAAATCCTCATTCCATTATATTGGTTTACAGTTTTTTTTTTTTTTTTTTTTTTTTTTGACAGAGCCTTATTCTTGTCACCCAGGCTGGAGTGCAGTGGCAGTGATCTCAACTCACTGCAAACTCTACCTCCCCAGTGCAATCCATTCTCCTGCCTAGCATCCCAAGTAGCTGGGACTGCAGGTGCCTGCCACCATGCCCAGC
This sequence comes from Macaca thibetana thibetana, assembly GCF_024542745.1. Lineage (NCBI taxonomy): Eukaryota > Metazoa > Chordata > Mammalia > Primates > Cercopithecidae > Macaca > Macaca thibetana. The sequence goes on along the minus strand of NC_065581.1, from coordinate 60,979,275 downwards.
TAATTTTTGTATTTTTAGTAGACACAGGGTTTCATCATGTTGGCCAGGCTGGTCTTGAACTGCTGACCTCAAGTGATCCACTCACCTTGGCCTCCCAAAATGCTGGGATTACAGGCATGAGCCAGTACTCCCAGCCTGGTTTACTGATATTTAGCTAACTATTGCATAATCTTCAACAGTTCCTAAGTAGAGATCTCTTCCCATTATTGTACATTGCTACCTGGATTGAAAAGGCTGAATCTGGGCCAGGCACAATGACTCATGCCTGTAATCTCAGCACTTTGGGAGGCCAAGGTGGGTGGATCACCTCAGGTCAGGAGTTCGAGACCAGCCTGACTAACATGGCAAAACCCTGCCTCTACTAAATCCAAAAAAAAAAAACCCCAAAAAAAACCATTAGCCGGGTATGGTGACGCATACCTGTAATCCCATGTAGTCCCAGCTGCTTGGGAGGATGAGGTAGGAGAATCACTTGAACCTGGGAGGTGGAGTTTGCAGCGAGCTGAGATTGTGCCATTGCACTGCAGCCTGGCAGACAAGAGCAAAACTCCGTATTTAAAAAAAAAAAAAAAAAAAAAAAAAAAAAAAGAAAGAAAGAAAGAAAGAAAAGAAAAGGCTGAATCTCTGCTGCATTTAAATTTAAGGTTTTGGGATTCAGAGTCAATAACGTCAGATGAGTACCCTTCTCATAGAATTTTCTCTTCACTGTACTTATTTCTGTCTAGATCCCTTAGGAATGTTCTTTGGTGTTCTTCTTGTGCCCCCACTGAGAATGACCTCAAAGCGGACATAGTCTATATTATATTTCCGTCTCCAGCGGCTCCGCGACCAAGAACAAACAAGCCCCTTTTCAGTTTTAAGGTGTATTCCTTATCAGAGCAAGGAAATGGGTGGGGATTAAAATGCCCTAGTAAACCATGAGGAGTCACAAGCCTTTAGAATCATTACACATTTATTTTTTCAGGTTGAAATAAAAAAATATATATATTTATGTATCTTCCAGGTAATATAAATAAGTCATAGTTTCTTTTCTTTCTTTTTTTTTTGGATTGAGACAGAGTCTTGCTCTGTCGCCTAGGCTGGAGTGCGGTGGTGCGATCTCTGCTCACTGCAACCTCTGCCGCCTAGGTTCAAGCAATTCTCCTGCCTCAGCCTACTGAGTAGCTCAGACTACAGATGCACACCACCATGCTAGGCTAATTTTTGTGTATATATATGTATTTTTTAGTAGAGACGGGATTTCGCCATGATGGCCAGGCTGGCCTTGAACTCCTGACCTCAGGTGATCTGCCCACCTTGGCCTCCCAAAATGCTGGAATTATGGGTTTGAGCCACTGCGCCCGACCATAAGTCTTCCTTCCTTCCTCCCTCCCTCCCTCCCTTCCTTCCTTCTTTCCTTCCTCCCTTCCTTCTCTCTCTTTCTCTGTCTCCTCCCTCTCTCCCTCACTCCCTCTATCTTTCCTTTTTTTCACCACAAATGCTTTATTAGATGAAATTACAAATACTGATAATTTAACACAATAAATGTGGCGGGGTGCAGTGGCTCACGCCTGTAATCCCAGCACTTTGGGAGGCAAAGGTGGGTGGATTACCTGAGGTCGGGAGTTCAAGACCAGCCTGACCAACATGGAGAAACCCCATCTCTACTAAAAATACAAAATTAGCTGGGCATGGTGGCACATGCCTGTAATCTCAGCTCCTTGGGAGGCTGAGGCAGGAGAATCGCTTGAACCCAGGAGGCAGAGTCAAAATTGTGCCATTGTACTCCAGCCTGGGCAATAAGAGTGAAACTCTGTTTCAAAAAAAACAAAAACAAAAACAAAGAAACAATAAATGCAACTTAACTTTTTTTTCAGCATTGTTTTATGCTTGGAAATCAAATATAAGGAAATACTGCGTAATCAGAGCCCTAAATTAACTAAAATTTTCCAGTATGACACATTTCAGCAAAAGCACTAATTCTGCTTGATCTTACAAAATTTTTTATCAGTATAATTAAGTTATATTTTCAATAGGCAATCTTCTTAAAATATCTTTTAACTCCCCACCCCACCATGTCTTGAATATTGGTGGTCCTGGTCCGCCGACATTTTTCTAGGCCTTTGATCTTTACTTTTATTTTTAATGGTGATGCTTACAGCATTGCCTTCCAATATCTGACTTGGCTTTTAGAAAGGATTATGCAGAACATTTCCTGCCTGATTACTCCTCAGCATCAAAGCATAAAGAAGCAATCAAAATAGAAAAACAGCAGCTTTTATTTCTTACAGAGAACATTTGCACTTCTGAAGATAGCAGATTGAGGCATACTAAGTTTCTGACTCCTGGGCTCAGCTCAGGAACATTCCTTCTGGACTCATATGTACATGTAATAAATTCATTCAAAGTAATATTGGGGCAAACCAAACATCCTATAATAGCAGTGACGTAAAGAGGGTAAATAGAACATTTATAAAATATGGTCCTACTTGATAATATTTTTTAGAATTAAAAAATAAATAAAGGACGGGCGCAGTGGCTCGCCTCTGTAATCCCAGCACTTTGGGAGGCTGAGGCGGGTGGATCACTTGAGGTCAGGAGTTCGAGACCAGCCTGGCCAACATGGTGAAACCCCACCTCTACCAAAAATACAAACTATAGCCAGGCATGGTGCCGCAAGCCTGTAATCCCAGCTACCAGGGAGGCTGAGGCAGGAGAATTGCTTGAACCTGGGAGGCATAGGTTGCAGTGAGCCGAGATTGTGCCATTGCACTCCAGCCTGGGCAATAGAGTGAGACTCGATCTCAAAAAAAAACTCCAAAACTAACTAACTAACTAAAAACATGGCCGGGTGCGATGACTCATGCCTGTAATCCTAGCACTTTGGGAGGCTGAGGCAGACAGATCACTTGAGGTCAGGAGTTTGAGACCAGCCTGACCAACATAATGAAACCCTGTCTCTACTAAAAATACAAAAATTAGCCAGGTGTGGTGGCACACACCTGTAATCTCAGCTACTTGGGAGGCTGAGGCAACAGAATTGCTTGCACCCAGGAGGCAGAGGCTGCAGTGAACTGACAGCTTGCCACTGCATTCCAGCCTGGGCAACAGAGCAAGATTCTGTCTCTAAATAGATAAATAAATAGGCTGGGTGCAATGACTCATGCCTGTAATCCCAGCCCTATGGGAAGCCAAGGAGGGCGTATCACTTGAGGTCAGGAGTTCGAGACCAGCCTGGCCAACATGGTGAAGCCCTGTCTCTACTAAAAATACAAAAATTAGCTGGGTGTGGTGGTAGGGGCCTGTAATCCCAGCTACTCAGGAGGCTGAGGCAGGAGAATCGTTTGAACCCGGGAGGGAGGTTGCAGTGAGCCAAGATTGCATCATTGCACTCCAGCCTGGGTGACCAAGAGTGAAACTCTCAAATAAATAAATAAATAAAAATTAAAAAATAAGTAAATAACAGTATCACTGTTTGTTACAGACTGAATTTTGTCCTCTCAAACAAATCATGTATTGAATTCCTAACCTTCAATGTGAATATATTTGGAGATAATTAAGAGATAATTAAGACCAGGTCTGGTGCCTCACGCCTGTAATCCCAGCACTTTGGGAGGCTGAGGTGGGTGGATCATTCAAGGTCAGGAGTTCGAAACCAGCTTGGCCAACATGGTGAGACTCTGTTTCTACTAAAAATACAAAAATTAGCCGGGTGTGGTGGCGTGTTCTTGTAATTCCACTACTCAGGCATCTGAGGCAGGGGGATCACTTGAACCCGGGAGGCTGAGGTTGCAGTGAGCCGAGATCACGCCACTGCACTGAAGCCTGGGCAACAGAGCGAGACTCTATCTTAAAAACAAACAAAAAGATTAAATGAGACCATAAGGTTAGAGTCCTCATCCAATAGGATTGGTATCCTGCTGTCCTTATAAGAAGAGGAAGAGACACCAGGCTTGTTCATACAGAGAACGTCCACGTGCAGGGAGAAAGTGCCCCCTTGGTAAGCCAAGGAGACAGGCCTCAGGAGAAACCAAACCTGCTGACACCTTGATCTTGAAATTCTGGCTCCCAGAACTGTGAGAAAATAAATTTGTTTTTAAAGCCACTTAGACTGTGGTATTTTGTTATTGCAGCACTAACAAATACACTGATTGTGTTTTATTTTTGCTCTGAGTTGTAGGAAACTCAGAGGCAAACATGTTTACACTAACCATGTTGATTCTTGTAGTTCTCATATTTTTAGTCTTCTGTGACTTGGGGTTTTTTTTTGTGTGTGTGTGTGTGTTTCACTTTTATTAACTTTTTTTTTTTTTTTTTTAATTGCTCACTGCCTCAAAGTCTTTGTAGGGAAGAAACAGGTTACAAAGAAATAAAGAACATTTCAAATGAATTCCTGATACTTACAAATTCTTCTCTTTTATAGGCACATCTTCTCAGTCTCCTTTTTGCTGGTCTCTTTCATTTCCTAGACCCTTTAATGGTGGAGTGCTGCAGGGGTCAGTCCTTGGACCTGAATTTTTTTCTGTGTCAACTTACTCCTCAGTGAGACTCAGCCAGTCTCATGGCTTTAAACACTGGTTTTATATATCCTGATTTATATATTATTTTATTCATCAGTTTCTTAAGTTCTTAAGTTTTATATATAAAACCCAAACCTTTCCTTTGAACTCCTCACACCAATATCCCACTGTCAATTCAATATCCTCATTGGATGTCTAATAGACATCTCATACTTTACATATCTGAACTCCAATTTCTTCTCTCCTCTTCTACTCTTCCCATAGTCTTGGTAAATGCCATCTTGGTCTTTTCCAGCTTGGTAGATACCAACTCTATCCTTCCAGTTGCTTGGGACCAAAACTTTGGAGTCATACTTTACTTTCTCTTATCTACAATTTCCAGTTCGTCAACAGACCCTGCTGGCTCTTGCATCAAAATATACTTAAAAACGGACAATTTTTAACATTTTCCTTACCACAAAGGTGGAAGCCACTATCATCACAACTCTTGGATTATTGCTGACTAAATGTTTTTTCTGGTTCTATGTTTCTCCCCTGCAGCCTATTCTCCACAGTAGCCAGAGCATCCATTAAAATGTAAGTCATTCAGATTACTTTTCTGTTCAAAATCCCCAGGCTTGGTGGCATACACCTGTAGTCCTAGCTACTTGGGAGGCTGAGGTGAGAGGATGATTTGAACCCAGGTGTTGGAAGTTACAGTGAGTTATGATCACACCACTGCATTCCAGCTTGGGTGACAAAGTGAGACCCCGTCTCTACACATAAAAGTAAAAATAAAAATAAAAACTCGCTAGGGGTTTCCCCATCTCTCTCAGATGATTAAGAGGCAGTCTTGGCTGGGGATGGTAGGTAATGCCTGTAATTCCAGTGCTTTGGGAGGCCAAGGCAGAAGGATCTCTTGAGGCCAAGAGTTCAAGACTAGCCTGGGCAACCTAGCAAGGAAGGCAGAGGTGGGAGAATTGCTTAAGCCCAGGAATTTGAGTTGGTAGTAAACTATGATGGTGCTACAGCACTCCAGCCTGGGCAAAAAAGTGAGACACTGTCACAAACAAACAAACAAGCAATCCTGATAGTGATTCAGAGGCACAATATGATCTAGCTTGTGACCCAAAGCATTTCTCATTTTTCACTTGTTTCCAGCCACACTGGCCAGAGTGCTTGCTGTTTCTTTGGGGTGGAACAGAATCTCCCCTTCTCCAGGATATCTGCAAAGCTCACGCTCACCTTTGAGTCTTTTTTTCAGTTTATTAATCAATATAACTTTATGAGAGAGGTTTATCCTATGGTGTGCTGGTGAAAGTTTAATAACTGGTTCTCTGAAAAAAAAATATATCCTAGTATATACATTATAACACAAACTTAAATTTAATCTGCATTGTTGGCGTTTTATTCATCAGTTTTTTAAGTTCAAATTGACCATCAGTAAATAATAGACTAAGGCCTGATTTTGTATTCACTGAATTTCCCAGTAGAAAATACTCTCACTATGGCTACCTTCAAGCTCCTAATCTGATCACCTGATCTCAGGTGATCCACTTGCCTCAGCCTCCCAAAGTACTGGGATTACAGGCGTGAGCCACTGAGCCTGGCCAGGAAGTTTTAAGTATTTGTCACTGAAGGTGGAGTTGGAAATAGACATGCAGGCCGAGCATGGTGGCTCACGCCTGTAATCTCAGCACTTTGGGAGGCCAAGGTGGGTGGATCACCTGAGGTCAGGAGTTTGAGACTAGCCTGACCAACATGGCGAAACTCCTTCTCTACTAAAAATACAAAAATTAGCTGGGTGTGGTGGTGGGTGCCTATAATCCCAGCTACTCTGGAGACTGAGGCAGGAGAATCACTTGAACCCGGGAGGTAGAGGTTGCAATGAGCAGAGATCATACCACTGCACTCTAGCCTGGGCGACAGAGCAAGACTCCAAGTCAAATAAAATAAATAAAATAAAATAAAATAAAATAAAATAGTCAGTTGCGGTAACTCACGCCTGTAATCCCAGCACTTTGGGAGGCCGAGGCAGGTAGATCATCTGATGGCAGGAGTTCGAGACCAGTCTGGCTAACCTGGTGAAACCCCGTTTCTAATAAAAATACAAAAAACTAGCCAGGTGTGGTGGTGTGTGCCTGTAATCCCAGCTACTCAGGAGGCTGAGGCAGGAGAATCGCTTGGACCCAGGAGGCGGAGGTTGCAGTGAGCAGAGATCGAGCCATTGCACTCCGGCTTGGGCAACAAGAGCGAAACTCCGTCTCAAAACAAACAAACAATTAACAACAAAAAGGAAATAGATGTGCAGTAGTAGCACACCATTATATAGTATTTCCACCATACAGATAGATAGGACTTGAATAACCACAAGGCATGGGGTGGGTAATAGTAAAATGTAGTAAAAAAGTTAGGAGGTTTTTTTTTTTGAGAGACAGAATCTTGCTCTTGTTACCCAGGCTATAGTGCAATGGCGCGATTTCAGCTCACTGCAACCTCTGTCTCCCAGGTTCAAGCGATTCTCCTGCCTCAGCTTCTCGAGTAGGTAGGATTAGAGGCACCCGCCACCATGCCCAGCTAATTTTTTGTTATTTTAGTAGAGACAGGGTTTCACCATTTTGGCCAGGCTGGTCTCAAACTCCTGATCTCAGGTGATCCACCCGCCTCGACCTCCCAAAGTGCTGGGATTACAGGCATGAGCCACTGCGCCTGGCCAGGAAGTTTTAAATATTTATTATGTTTCTTTTTATAAAATTTAAAGTTTATGTAATTTAAATTTTAGTGATGATTGTGTGCATAACATTGGCCACTTCTCTGATCATCTTATATATAAATTAAATGTCCTCTTTTAATTTCTCTTCATTCCTTCTATCCTGATACATTTTTCTCCATTAATATTTAACACATTATATATATATACTTTTTTTTTTTTTCCATACTAGATTTTAAGCAAAGTGAGGCTAGGTACTTTACTTATTTTGTTTATCTCTGTACTGTCAATGCTTAGAACATGACTTGCACATTATTTTTTGAAGGAATGAATGAGTTTATTAATATTTTGTTCAAAATGGATATTAGCCTGAAATAGAAAAAGCAAACAACTGGGAATCAGAAAAATACTCCATACAATTGCTGCATGCAACAGTTACATGCAATAGGTCATCTAATTCACACAACTTTCCTGTGAGGGAGGGATTGTTATTACCATTTTATAGATGAGGAAACTGGGCACAGGCCTGCCCAATGACACATGATAAAGAACACAGCCAAGATTCATAGTCTCACATTTTTTCTTTAAACTTTTTTTTTTTTTTTTTTTTTTAATTAGGGAAAGTTTCAACAATGGACTAAAGTAGACAGAATAGAAAAATGAAACACAAATATCCATCATCCAGCTTCAGTAATGATCAGTTCATTGTCAATTTGTTTTCATCTATGCTCCCTTCCCCGGCTAGATTATTTTGAAGGAAATTCAAATTACCATTTATCTGTAAAGGATAAGATAAGGGCACACTCTCATTGGAAATTTGGTGCTGCCCATTTTTGGCTTAGTGTTTGTTGGTATTTTACTAATAGTTCTGAGACAAAATTTTTTCATCTGCAAAATTGATGTATCAGGTTTTTTCAAGTATTAAATTAGACAATATATTCAAAACACTTTGTTATACTACAAAGCACTATTAAAGTTCAGGTTTTCAACACATATGTCATTACCCAAATTGTGCTATTGACACAATTAAAGACTACATCAAAGCCGAGTTTGGTTGAGTACCTACAAGCATGACCTGCTTTTTCCCAGCAACACGGTTTCCCAAATAGTACCATGCCTTATAAATATGCCAGAGTTCTCACAGAGAGTCAGCGGTCACACATAATGTACAAGGCCTTGCAAGATCATAAAGTATTAAAAGCAAACAAATAAAGTATTACTTTTATATTGTAGTAAAGAGGAACTTGAACATCATATGTATTTATAAGAATCTATAGGAATTTGCTTCTCAAATACAAATATTTTAGCATTCCTAGATATATGCAGCAATGTACAAGGGTGACAGATGAGACAAAATGAAGCGACAAGGTTTCTGTGGCAAAGTGTACTGGAGCCTCAGTTGTATTCTGCCATAAATATAAAACATTCTTTTAAATAATAATAATAAATAAAGATAATAATATCAGCATATACTTACATAGTTCTTTATACATGTCAGGTACTATCCTAGATGCTTAACAGATATTCACTCATTTAATCCTCACAACAACTCTGTGAGGTAGGCACAATTATTACGTCCCTCTGAAAGATGGGAAAACAGACACAGAGAGGTTAAGATATTTGCCAACGTCGTAGAGGTAGGCCTTGGGACACTCTGGAAACACTCCTTGGTTGTTAGAGACATGTGAGTGAAAAGTTTGAAATAAACTTCTTACATAATAAGGCTTAGAGAACAAAAACCAAAATCTAGGAATATATTTGTTTTGTGCAGTGGTGCGATCTCAGCTTACTGCAACCTCCGTCTCCCAGTTTCAAGTGATTCTCCTGCCTCAGCCTCCTGAGTAGCTGGGACTATTGTATCCATCACCATGCCCAACTTATTATTATAATTATTATTTTTGTATTTTTAGTAGAGATGGGGTTTCACCATGTTGCCCAGACTGGTCTTGAACTCCTGACCTCAAGTGGTCCACCCTCTTTGGCCTCCCAAAGTGCTGAGATTACAGGTGTGAGCCATCACACCCGGCCATATGTTTGTAAACAGTGAGTATTAGTCATGGATTTTCCTAGTAGTTCTTATTATTTCCTGACACTAGGTATATGCTCTGAATCAGATACAATCCTTGTTCTCAAGTATTTCACAGCCCACTGGGCAGGACAGGCTTGTAATATGCTAAAGCAGTGTGATATATGGGTTGAAAGAAGTTTTTATAAGGTGCTAAGTTTATAGAGTAAGAGAGTTTAGGCTCTGCCTTGGAGAATCAGAGAAGGCTTATTTATGACTTTTGGAAAAGACCTGGAAGAGAAAACTCCAAAGCTTGCAGAAGAAAGGAAGGAAAAATTCTAGTAGTACCAGATTCTTTTCTACCCTAGAAAATAATTATTAGCTGATTGCATACAGGAGGAAAAAAATGAAGCTCAGGGGACTATACTAGTATGTGCATAATCTATGTTCATACTTAGATGATAAGAATTAGAGTTGGAGTCAGAACTGTGTTTATACTAGAATTCAAAAAGGTCTGGGCATGTCTTTTAGAGCAGTGGCATGGGGTCAGCAAACTTCTAGTTTCCTGACATTGATGCAGTATATGATGTTTAGGAAGTAACACATTTGGAATACAAATTAATAGAAAGTAGAGAAGTTATACTTCAGGGCTGTGGGGTCTGAAGACCAGATTGATTTGGGATCTGTCCTTTGCCAACTGTCCAATATAAAGTAGTTAATGTAGTTTCTTGATGCCTTTGTTTTTTCATCTGTAAAATTGCAGCATATCTCTTCTGGGGGTGGTCATCAGAATTAAATTAGATCATGTATATGTAGAACACATTCTGGAAACAAGAAACTTCACAGGAAATAACTTGTCATGTGGGAAGAAAAAGTTCACAATATTCATGAGCAAGGGCTTGGTTTGAGATCAGGAGTTCAAGACCAGCATGGCCAATATAAACCCCCATCTCTACTAATAATACAAAAATTAGCCCTGTGTGGTGGTGCATGCTTGTAATCCCAGTTACTCGGGAGACTTGAACCCGGGAAGCGGAAGTTGCAGTGAAATGAGATTGTGCCACTGTACTCCAGTCCGGGCAACAGAGTGAGACTCCATCTTGGGGAAACAAACAAACAAACAAAACAAACAACAACAACAAAACAGCAGCAGAGACATTTGTGATACAAGACGGCATGGCAGTGGCCCCAGTAGCTACAGAAGATAGAAGCCCTCCTGAGGGACACTTGGTCCCCTCATGCCAGACATTCAGTGTGGACTTTGACGCCATGGTTCTGTACACAGTTTGATCTGTGGGAGACTTCCTCAGTAGATGTTGTTTGTTGGCTGCTGCTTTGGGTGTCAAGGGCAACAGGAGTCATGACCTTAGTGAACGAGAACAGAAGAGAACAGCCAAAAGAATATTCAGAAGAACACACTCCTAATTTTTGGGAGGTTCAGTTTTCCACCGGGCATGCTGGGACAGAACAGGAAAAATCTGCAAGCCTGATTGTCATTCTGATTATTATTTTTTTCCCCGTTGGGCTGGTTTGTTCTGGGAAACACAGTTTTCACTTAAGTAATAGTAGGAGGAAAGGAACTAAGAAAATTCCTCCTAATAATAGAAATGAACAAGGAAGTGGCAAATAATATTCAGCACGGGCAAATGCAGTGGTCAGCATCCAGTTATGAATGATAGAAAGTATGATTTCAAGGTAAAGGAGTAAAGGATATCAATTTAAATTCAAAGATAGAATTTTATTTTCGTTTTTTAATGTATTAATTTAGTACAAGACAAGTGAAATATTGGCTACTGTTAGGAAAGTTATTAGACTCATGAAAGAAAGCACAGTTTTCTTTCACTCAGAAAACTATGGTGTGTTTTTGGGCGTCACACTCAAGGAAGACAATAAAGCTAAAAATAAGTGAATGAAGGTCAGAAGTAGAAGGGTAATAAAAGTTAGGGAATGGGACCGGGCGTGGTGGTTCATGCCTGTAATCCCAGGACTTTGGGAGGCTGAGGCAGGTAAATCACGAGGTCAGGAGTTCGAGACCAGGTTGGCTAGCATGGTGAAACTCAGTCTCTACTAAAAATACAAAAAAAAAAAAAAGAAAAAAAAGAAAAAAAAATTAGCCTGGCATGGTAGTGCTCACCTGTAATCCTAGCTACTTGGAAGGCTGAGGCAGGTGAAACACTTGAACCTGGGAGGCGGAGGTTGCCGTGAGTCAAGATTGTGCCACTGCACTCCAGCATGGGTGGCAGAGCAAGACTCTGTCTCACAAAAAAAAAACAAAAAAAAAAAGGAATGGAAATCTTCCATTTAAGGTAGATTTGAAAGACTAGGATTTTGATGTGGAAAAGGCCCAGAAGGAGATATGATCAAAGTTTGTTGCACAATGAAGGGCGTGGACATGGAACACGTGAAGTTGGTCATCAAATTCCTAAACTTTAGCATTATTAGGTGATCAGAAAAGCTTATTTTTTAAATTTATTTTTATTTTTTTGAGATGGAGTTTTGCTCCTGTCACCCAGACTGGAGTGTAATGGTACAATCCGCCTCCCAGGTTCAAGTGATTCTCCTTCCTCAGCCTCCTGAGTAGCTGGGATTACAGGAACCCACAACCACACCTGGCTAATTTTTGTATTTTTAGTAGAGACAGGGTTTCACCATGGTGGCCAGGCTGTTCTCGAACTCCTGACCTCCAGTGATCTGCCCGCCGAGGCCTCCAGTAAAGTCTCAAAAAGATTATTACCGAATAAGTGACAGGAAGGTCTACTTCAAAACATGGGCAATATACATATAGATTTCATCCTGAAAGAATGAAAAGATTTTGGGGGGCAGGGGGCAGTGTGGTGGCTCACACCTTTAATTCTAGCACTTTGGGAGGCTGAGGTGGGAGGATTGCTTGAGGGCAGGAGTCCAAGACCAACCAAGTCAACATAGTGAGATCCTATAATGAATAGATTGAAAATTTAAATAGAAAATTTAAAATTCAAAAAAGTACAATAATTAATTTATAATATACTTCAGTAAACATGTAAGCATGTGACGTATTTTCCAAAGCTTTTCGTGTTAATGCATGGAAAACAATTAATATGGTCTCTCCTAGTTCATAGACAGAATTAGGGTATTCAGTTAAATGGCATAAAAAAAATCTTTTGAGAGAACCAAAATGGTTTGACACTTTGCTGTCTTACAAGTTACTGTCTGAGTTGAGAATAAGCCCGGATTTCCGACTTCCATTTTAGGCCAGCTTCAAGGAACAGCTTCCATTTCCATTAATGGAATTATATTATAATTAATGGAAACATTGTTTCCATAATGTTTTTTATAATTAATGGAAACATTGTTTCCATTATAATTAATTAAACATTATTATAATTAATGGAAACATTGTTGATGTTTTGAATGATAATTGTTAATAATACAGCAATAGACTTGGTCTTCCAGGTAAAATCTTATGTAAAGGAAAACACTCTAAAGCCAGTCATAAGCATCTTAGTCTGAGAGCAACTTGCTAAATAATTCTCGCCGTGGTATTTTCATCTGTGAATAAACAGAGGGTTTCACATAGCATTATTACAAGCTTTACATAATGGTAACAAAAAACTGAGCCTAATTAGTCTCTTCCAGTAAAAGTATTTGAGAAATTTTCCATTGCCCAATACCTTCCCATGATGGAAAATACACTGCATGGAAGGTATGTGTAAATATTTGATTCGTGTTTTACTGATTTCAGTGTCACAATCTATCAATCATTAACACTTCAAAAAACATATACCTGGTTAGTTGTTTCCAAAGTACATTCTCTCTCTGAAGGCTTTTTAGACTCCTAGAATGAGAGGGGTCCCTAGCGAGAACCCAGTCTAATCTTTTAATGTCATAGGCAATGAAACCAAGACCACGAATGTTTGCGTAACTTTCACATAGTCCTCCAACCTTAGCTAGGTCCTAGGACCGAGATCTTAAAGCTTTCAGCTCAGTTCTTTTTTTAACATACAGTGGAGAATTACTGTTTACCCTTTGTTCTGAAGGAAGGTATATATAAATACACTAACAATGTCGTAGTTTTAGAAACTGAAGTGAAAAAAATCTAGAAAATTATAGGCACAGTGTTTGTTTCCAATGCTAATATATATGGTCACTTTATAAAATGAAAGGATAGCTGGGTGTGGTGGCTTACGCTTGCAATTCCAGCACTTCGGGAGGCCGAGGTGGGTAGATCTCCTGAGGTCGGGAATTCGAGACCAGCCTGACCAACATGGAGAAACCCTCTCTCTACTAAAAATACAAAATTAGCCGGGCGTGGGGGCGCATGCCTGTAATCCCAGCTACTCGGGAGGCTGAGGCAGGAGAATCACTTGAACCCCAGAGGTGGAGGTTGCAGTGAGCTGAGATTGTGCCATTGCACTCCAGCCTGGGCAACAAGAGGGAAACTCTGTCTCAAAATAAATAAATAAATAAAAATTAAAAAAAAGAAATGATAATCAATGGGGAAAGAATTGTGAAAATAATAGCTTGACCTTGTGCTACTATGACATTAAATAAAGGTTTCCAACCTAGTGCCTTGTAGATGGTAAATATGTGAAAGTATTAGTTAAATCTGATTTGAATTTATTTCAATTCATTAATTAATTAGTTTGAAATGGAGTCTCGCTTTGTCACCCAGGCTGGAGTACAATGGTGCAATCTTGGCTCACTGCAACCTTTGCCTTCTGGCTTCAAGTGATTCTCCTGCCTCAGACTCCTGAGTCACTGGGATTCCAGGCACCCACTACCATGCCTGGCTAATTTTTTGTATTTTTAGGAGAGATGGAATTTCACCACGTTGGCCAGGCTTGTCTTGAACTCCTGACCTCAAGTAATCCGCCTGCCTCGGCCTCCCAAAGTTCTGGGATTACAGGCGTGAGCCACCATGCCTGGCCTGATTTGAATTTAAAAACCTAAATTCCAGACAGAAAAATACCCTGGATTATTGGATTGCCAAACTATATTTTAATTTAATTTATTATTTTTTGAGACAGGGTCTGGTTCTGTTGCCCAGGCTGGAGTGCAGTGGTGCAATCTCGGCTCACTGCAGCCTCCACCTCCTGGGTTCAAGTGATTCTTATGCCTCAGCCTCCTGAGTAGCTGGGACTACAGGCATGTGCCACCACAACTGGCTACATTTTGTATTTTTATTAGAGATGGGGTTTCACCATGTTGGCCAGGCTGGTCTCGAACTCCTGACCTCAAGTGATCCGCCCTCTTTGGACTCCCAAAGTGTTGGGATTACAAGTGTGAGCCACCACGCCCGGCCCAGACTATATTTTTAGAAAGTAGAAATACATCTACAAGATGACAAAATAACTTAGTATGAAAGAAAATCTGTCAAACCAATATTTGGATTAAGCAACCACTTGCTAGGCATTTAAAATATCAATGGTCTCTAACTGATGAGGGTGAGAATGAGGGGAATGCTCCAGGTGAGCAGCATTCCTTAATGAGGTCAGGCATTTTGACTTTAGAATAAGGTCGTTTTCTCCATGTTAAGGTGGAGAAGCAGTATGATGAAATGGGTAGAGGTTCAGGAACTCTGAACTCTTTTGTTGGAAACTTTTGCTCAGGGTAAAGCCTACAGAATTCCCCAAAGCTTCTCATTCAGATCTTCTCATTCAGCAACAATATGGTTGGAACCTGATCGAGTGGCCAAGAATTTCTTCCCTCTCTGCTTTGATGAAAGGATTCTATAAAATAGCTCCTAAACCCCTTGTTCTTTGGCCAGTGCCAGAATTTTCAGTCTGTTAGGAACAGAGGCAATGTCTGGTGACAGACCCATAGCCTAAGCTCTAAGGAGCTGCTGCAGAATGAGGAGGCTCTATTGAGTATGAGGGGCAGTGTGGTATATTCCAGGGAGCACAACTTACAGGTTTACTCTCTTCTGTGACATGAGCTAATAACTGTCAACCTGAAGGAAAAAACTGAGGCAAAATTAGTACAAGAAGGTTGTTTGTGTGGTGGCTCATGTCTGTAATCCCAGTACTTTGGGAGGCTGAGGGGTGCTTGAGCCTAGGAGTTTGAGACCAGTCTGGGCAACAGAGAGAGACAGTCGTCTCTACCGAAAAAAAAAAAAAAATATATATATATATATATATATATATGTGTGTGTGTGTGTGTGTGTGTATATCTATATTTCTGCCAAGTTTGAGGTCTGCAACCTGGGAGTACAGAGGCAAGTTGCCCTGAAGATATGCTCCAATTAGCAGAAGTTACGAGTGAGTTTTATTTTTTTAACTTTTACTTTTTTTTTTTTTTAGATAGAGTCTTACACTGTTGCCAGGGCTGGAGTACAGTGGTGAGATCTTGGCTCACTGCAACCTCTGCCTCCTGGGTTCAAGGGATTCTCCTGCCTCAGCCTCCCGAGTAGCTGGGATTACAGGCACCCGCCACCACACCTGGCTAATTTTTTTGTATTTTTAGTAGAGACGAGGTTTCACTATGTTGGCCAGGCTGGTCCCAAACTCCTGATCTCGTGACCTGCCCACCTTGGCCTCCCAAAGTGCTGGGATTACAGACATGAGCCACCGCGCCTGGCTCTTGTTTTTAATAATCTAAAGATTTTTTTTTTTTTCTTTTTGAGACAGGGTCTCGCTGTGTTGCCCAGTCTGGTTTTAAACTCCTGGGCTCAAGTAATCCTCCTGCCTCAGCCTCCCAAAGTGTTGGGATTATAATCCTGAGCCACTATGCTTCTGGGCCACAGAAGAGTTTTTATTTATTTTTATTTTTATTTTGAGACAGAGTTTCACTCTTGTTGCCCAGGCTGGAGTGCAATGACGCCATCTCAGCTCACTGCAAACTCTGCTTCCCAGGTTCAAGTGATTCTCCTCACTCAGCCTCCTGAGTAGCTGGGATCACAGGCACATGCCACTACGCCCAGCTAATTTTGTATTTATGGTAGAGATGGGGTTTCTCCATGTTGGTCAGGCTGGTCTTGAACTCCCGACCCCAGGTGATCCCCCAGCCTCGGCCTCTCAAAGTGCTGGGTTTACAGGTGTGAGCCATGGAGCCTGAGCCACAAATGAGTTTTTAAATGAAAAAAGAAGGGGTGATTTTTAAGTTGTTTTATAAGAATTTACATTAAAATAGCTTAAGCTATTGATTGGCTATACATTGTTCTTTGTATGAGGCAGTTTGGTCAGAAACAAAATCCCTTTAAAAAATTGCCCTTGGGCATGCGTGCTGGTGTGGGAGGATAGGGAGAGTGAACTCCCATATTCCTGTCTTTCTGAATTGGATAAATTTTGCATGTCTCACGTAGCTCAGAATGCTCTGAGCTATTTTTTTTTTTTCCTTGTAACTGAGATCCAGTCGGTGCTATTTGTGGAATGTTGTGGCTAACTTCCTTATAGAAAATGTAAAAACTTGGCCAGGCGTGGTGGCTCACACCTGTAATCCCAGGACTTTGGGAGGCTGAGGCGGGCGAATCACTTGAGGTCAGGAGTTCGAGACCAGACTGGCCAACGTGGTGAAACCCTGTCTCTACCAAAAATAGAAAAATTAGCTGGGCATGGTGGTGGCGGGTACTTGTAATCCCAGGTACTTGCGAGGCTGAGGCAGGAGAATGGCTTGAACACAGGACATGGAGTTTGCAGCAAGCGGAGATCATGCCATTACACTCCAGCCTGGGTTACAGAGCAAGACTCCATCCCCCTCAAAAAAAAAAGAGAAAGGAAAATGTAAGAACAGCCGCGGTGGCTCACGCCTGTAATCTCAGCACTTCGGGAGACTGAGGCAGGTGGATTATGAAGTCAGGAGTTCAAGACCAGCTTGGCCAAGATGGTGAAACCCCATCTCTACTGAAAATACAAAAATTAGCCGGGTGTGGTGGCACCTGTAATCCTAGCTACTCGAGAAGCTGAGGCAGAGAATTGCTTGAACCCGGGAGGCGGAGATTGCAGTGAGCTGAGATCACGCCACTGCACTCCAGCCCGGATGACAGAGTGAGACTGTTTCAAAAAAAAAAAAAAAAAAAAAGGAAAGAAAATGTAAAAACTTCTAGTATAGAGCTGGTGTCAAGCCTCTTATCTGTCAATAACTAGATTACTAGTTTACTTCAGCTGAAATTAGTCTACTGGGAATCAAAAAAGAACTGGGGTTTAATATTGGTGTCCATAGAAATGTGGTTAAGAGTTTATTTTTTCTCCAGTACCTATCCAAGGAAATCAAAAATGTTTCAATCTGTGTTTAAACTTCCCTCATGCAAAATGCTAATAACCTTACTGTGGTCCCATAATGGTGATAGGAAAAACACACATATTTTGAGTATTTAATTTACATTAGATGGTAAATGAAAAAAAAAAGACACTAAAAATATTAAAATCTGAACATATTTGAGAAGTAGCATCAGGAGAACACTAAAAGCTTTGGAAACAGGCTGAGTGGAGAGGCAGCAAGGGGCAGTATTGAATGCTCTGTATCAGTTTTCTTTCATGTAAATTGGGGATAATAACAGTACCTAGTTTATTGAGTTGTTTTGAGGATTAATTATAATGACATATGTTTGTTCAGAGTAAAAGAACAGAAAACAATATACCATGCTAACAAACAAAAAAAGCAGGGTGGTTCTATTAAAATCAGAGTTGACGTTATGATAAAAAGTATTACCAGGGATAACGAAGAACATTACATTACAATAAAGGGGTCAATTGAAGAAGACCTAGCAATCCTAAATGCATATCCACCTAAAAACAGAGCTTCTAAATACCTGAAGCAAAACACTTACAGAACTGAAAGGAGAAATATATGAATCTACAAATGTAGTTATATATATCAACTCTGTTTGTTTGTTTTTTTTTTTTTAGTAACGAATAGAAAACATAGAGGGAAAATTAGAAAGGATATAGAACATGATCTATTTATTTATAGAAAACTCCATGTAACAGCAGCAGAATACATATTCTTTTCAAGTGCAAATATAACATTCACCAAGATAGACCATATTCTAGGCCTACAAATCTCATCAAACTTAGCTGAATTGAGATAAAATAATACAATGTATGTTCTCTGGCCAAAATAAAATAGAAATAGAAATTAATTATAGAAAGATATTAAAAATCTCCAAATATTAAAAAACTAAACACCATGCTTTTAATAAAATATGAGTCAAACAAGATACCATAGTTAAAATTATAAAATATTTTGAATGAAACCAAATGAAAACAAAACCTATTAGGATTTGTGAGTGTGGCCCAAACAGCACTTGGCTGGAAAATTATAACATTAAATGCATATATTTGGAAAGAAGAAAGATCTCACATTAAGGATTCAAGCTTCAATCTTAACATACTAGAAAAAAAAAGCGCAAATTAAGGCTAAAGTAGGCATAAAGAAGAAAGTAATAAAAATAAGAGATAAAATCAATAAGATAGAAAGCAGAAAAAAAAAAATGGAATGCAGCACTACTTCTTTGCAAAGATCAATACAACTGATAAACCTGTAGCCAGACTGATGGAAAACAGAGAGACAGAGAGAGAGAGAGAAAGATAACATATCAATATTAGGAATAAAATTAAGGACATCATTACATTTCCTACAAATATTTTAAAAAAAGAAATATTATGAATTATTTTTTTCAATACATTTGAAAACAGATGAGCTTTGCAAATTCCTTTGAAGTCACAAACTACCAGAGTTTACTCAAGAAGAGAGAGAAAATCTGAATAACCTAATAAAATCCATAAAAGTCACAGTGAAAAATTTTTCTGCAAAGAAACCCCAGGTTGCTGGGTGGGGTGGCTCATGCCTGTAATCCCAGGAACTCCAGAGGCTGAGGCAGGAGTATTGCTTCAGCCCAGGAGCTTGAGGTTGCAGTGAGCTATGATTACGCCTCTGTACTCCCGTCTAGGTGACAGAGGATGATCCTGTCTCTAAAATAAAGAATAATAAACAAACAAAAAACCAACAAAGAAAACTCCAGGCCCAGACAGTTTGGTGAAACCTACCAAACATTTGATTTAAAGAAAAAATACTAATTCTTTTTTATTTACTTATTTTTTTTTTTTTTTTTGAGACGGAGTCTTGCACTTTCACCCAGACTGGAGTGCAGTGGCGCGATCTTGGCTCGCTGCAAGCTCCGCCTCCCGGGTTCACGCCATTCTCCTGCCTCAGCCTCCTGAGTAGCTGGGATTACAGGCGCCCGCCACCACGCCCAGTTAATTTTTTGTATTTTTAGTAGAAACGGGGTTTCGCTGTGTTAGCCAGGATGGTCTCGATCTCCTGACCTCATGATCCGTCCACCTCGGCCTCCCAAAGTGCTAGGATTACAGGCATGAGCCACCGCGCCCGGCGAAAAAATACTAATTCTACACAAACTCCTCCAGAAAATAAAAAAGGAGAGATCATGTCCCAACTCACTTTATGGGACCAGCATTACTCTAATGAAGGCCTTAAAAAAAAAAGACAAGAAAACAAAATTCTAATATCTCTCATAAACAAAGATGCAAAAATTCTTAACAGTAATTTTTCCTTCTAATCAATGGAATCCGAGGTATTACAGAATTAAATTCAGCGATATGTAAAAAGTAATAGATCATGTCGAAGTGAGTTTATTCTAGGAATTTCAATTTAGTTAAAAAATTTAAAATGCATCAAAATAATATACCACATTGACAGATGAAAAATCGTATGACCATCTCAATTGATGCATAAGATATATGTATGCATTTTTTTCATGTTACTTTTTTCTTTTTTTTTTAAATTAACTTTTATTTTACGTTCGGGGTACATGTGCAGGTTTGTTACGTAGGTAAACTTGTGTCATGGGGGTTTGTTGTACAGATTATTTCATCACCCAGTTATTAAGCGTTGTACCCATTAGTTATTTTTTGTGATCCTCTCCCTCCTCCCACCCTCCACTGTCTAATAGGCCCCAATTTGTGTTGTTCCCCTCTATGTTTCCATGTGTTCTCATCATTTAGCTCCGACTTACAAGTGAGAACATGCAGTATTTGGTTTCCTGTTCCTGCGTTAGTTTGCTTAGGATAATGACCTCTAGCTCCACCCATGTCCCTGCAAAGGACATGATCTCATCCTTTTATATGGTTGCATAGTGTTCCATGGTGATATGTACCACATTTTCTTTTTTTTTTCCTTCAGGAGGATGTTTATTGTGTTTGAGATGATACATCAGGTGCTCTCTGAGCTACAAAGGGTAAAAGGAAATCCTCTCATTACAAACTGACAAAGGTAAATGTACCACATTTTCTCTATCCAGTCTATCTTTGATGGGCATTTAGGTTGATTTAATGTCTTCTTTGCTATTGTGAATAGTGCTGCAATGAATATACACATGTATGTGTCTTTATAGTAGAATGATTTATGTTCCTTTGAGTGTATATCCTGTAATGGGATTGCTGGGTCCAATGGTATTTCTATTTTTAGGTCTTTGAGGAATCACCACACTGTCTTCCACAATGGTTGAACTAATTTACATTCCCACCAACAGTGTATGCTTTTTTTCATTTAGCTGTTTTTTAATTTTAAATTTATTTTAATCAATGAGAACATTTAAAATAGTATTACTAGACATAAAAAGACAGTGCCCTGTCCCTTTTGATTTTTGCTTTCTTGAAAACCATTACAGCCGGGTGCGGTGGCTCAGACCTGTAATCCTAGCACTTTGGGTGGCCGAGGCCAGGGGGCTTGCCTGAGCTCAGGAGTTCGAGACAAGCCTGGCACATGGCAAAACCTTATCTCTACTAAAAATACAAAAAATTAGCCAGGTGTGGTGGTGTGCACCTGCAGTCCCAGATACTCAGGAGGCTGAGGCATGAGAATCAATTGAACCCAGGAGGTGGAGGTTGCAGTGACCCAAGACTGCCCCACTGCACTCCAGCCTGGACCACAGAGTGAGACTCAGTCTCAAAACAAAACAAAACAAAAAACCATTACAATTGTTTTCAATTTTTAGCTGTTTTGTTTTTGGTTTTAGCTTTTTTATTTACCTTTGTGTTTGTAGATAACATGTTTACTAACGTTTTATTAAAAATTATTTTTCTTTTCTTTTTTTTTTTTTGAGGTGGAATTTAGTTTTGCTCTTGTTGCTCGGGCTTAAGTGCAGTGGTGCAATCTTGGCTCACTGCAACCTCTGCCTCCGGATTCAAGGGATTCTCCTGACTCAGCCTCCTGAGTAGCTGGGATTAGAGGGCCTGCCACCACACCCAGCTTATTTTTTAATTTAATTAATTAATTTATTATTTATTTTTGAGATGGAGTCTCACTCTGTCACCCAGGCTGGAATGCAGTGGTGCTATCTCTGCTCACTGCAACCTTTGCCTCCCAGATTCAAGCAATTTTCCTGCCTCAGCCTCCTGAGTAGCTGGGATTATAGGTGCTCACACCATGCCTGGCTAATTGTTTTGTTTTTTTTTTTTTTTTTTTTTTGCATTTTTTTTTGTAGAGGTGGGGTTTCACCATGTTGACCAGGTTGGTCTAGAACTCCTGACCTCATATGATCCACCCTCCTCAGCCTCCCAAAGTGCTGGGGTTACAGGCGTGAGCCACCATGCCCGGCCATATTTCAACTTTAGACATTATTAATTGGTTTTCTATTAAGGAAGATGAGGACTTTGTTCTTTTTCTCAAACTCTCTCTCTCACACACACATTCAGATACATGCTTCCCCATGTCTCACATGTTCCCTCAAAAGGGTATGTTTTCGGCCGGGCGCGGTGGCTCATGCCAGTAATCCCAGCACTTCGGGAGGCAGAGGCGAGCGGATCACTTGAGGTCAGGAGATCGAGACTAGCCTGGCCAACATGGTGAAACCCCATCTCTACTAAAAATACAAAAATTAGCCGGGCGTGGTGGTGGGCACCTGTAGTCCCAGCTACTCGGGAGGCTGAGGCAGGAGAATTGCTTGAACCCAGGAAGCGGAGCTTGCAGTGAGCTGAGATCAAGCCACTGCACTCCAGCCTGGGTGACAGAGCAAGACTCCGTCTCAAAAACAACAACAACAAAAAAAGGGTATGTTTTCATTCGATAAATAATTATGTTTATGTTATTATGTGACAGCTCATTATTTTCAGCTAAGTCACATAGTGACTTACATTACTTGTTCAACTAGTTGTATATTCTAGTTAGTAATGTTCAGTGTTAGTGTTTTGTTTCTGTTGTTTCTTAGGCTCCAACCACTAATTTATCCTCAAACTGTACCTATGACTGAAAAATCTTTTCTGAATAGCCTCACACATCACATACTCATTTTTATTTTCTTTGGGGGGATACCCTTTCTTTTATCTTCTTGATCCTGTTTGGACTGGTTGTTTTCTAGGAATTTTGAACAATTGTCGTTTTGAATTTCTATTCACCATGATCCCAGATTCTTTCTTTCTTTTTTTTTTTTTCTCTCTCTTTTTTTTTTTTTTTTTTTTTTTGAGATGGAGTCTCGCTGTGTCACCAGGCTGGAGTGCAATGGCGTGATCTCGGCTCACTGCAACCTCCACCTCCTGGGTTCAAGCGATTCTTCTGCCTCAGCCTCCCGAGTAGCTGGGACTACAGGTGCCCGCCACCATGCCCGGCTAATTTTTGTAGTTTTAGTAGAGACAGGGTTTCACCATGTTGGCTAGGATGGTCTTGATCTCTTGACCTCGTGATCCGCCTGCCTCGGCCTCCCAAAGTGTGGGATTACAGGCGTGAGCCACCACGCCCAGCCTCTCTTTTTCTTTTCTTTTATGCTTTTCCTCCTTTGCTCTTATGTTGGCTCTTTCTCTCTCTGCTGTCCTGCTGGTTTTATTTATTTAAAATTTCATAACTGTCATTTTATGGGTACAGTTGTCTCTCTGTGTCTGCAGGGCATTGGTTCCAGGACCTCCCCACAATCCTGCCTCTGGCAGATACCAAAATCCCCAGAACTCAAGTTCCTTATAGAAAATGGCATAGTATTTGCATATAACCCACTTACATCCTTCCAATATACTTTAACTCATCTGTAGATTACTTATAATATCAAATACAGTGTAAATTGCTATACAAATAGTTGTTATACTGTACTTAAAAATTGCATTTTTTATTGTTATATTGTTATTTTTTGTTTTCTATTTTAGCTTGTTAAACACACTTTTAACCTCGAAGTTATTTATTTTTTTCTGAGTATTTTTGGTTCATGGTTGGTTGAATCTGCAAATGTGAAATCTGTGGGTACAGAAGGTGGACAGTATTTGGGGTAGAAGTCAAGATAAAAATGTGAATTTTAACAAAAATGAAAAAAAGAAGAAAAAAAGAAAACAAAAAGAATAAGAAAAAAACAAACAACAAAAACAACAAAAAAATAAAAAATGTGGATTTAATATGTATGTAACTGGACCAAATTTGTTAACTTTTTTTTAATGATCAAGGGTATATAATACTTAGGGGTTGGGCCTGCCTGCCTTCTCTCCCTCCCTCCCTTTCCAGAGAGAGGGAAGGGCAGAGTAGGACCCCTGAGACACCCTCCCTGATAGCTTATTAATTTTTCATAGATTTTGTTTGAAATACCCTAGACCGTTGTCCCTATGAGTCATGCTTAAAATACTTTATCTTTCATATGACATTCAGTAAATAAGGATGAACTCATAGGAGATTTAGGTATAAGCTAAATTTTAGCTTTTCAGACCAATCTGAATAGCTGATTCTCTGATATAAAAGTATAAGATGTCCAGTCATCCTCTTTGTACATGGTGAGCCTTTTTTGTTTTATATTTTCCTTGTATCACAAAAATTTATTTAGGACATTTTAAAATAACGTAGTGAGATAGTAATGTTCTATATTAGCATGGTGTCTTTTATCCAGAAGGTTTGCCAAGTACTTTGTAACTTGAAGGAGAGATTGTTTTGTTCTTAATTTAAAAGCACCTCATTCTGAGATGAAATATTATTATTTTATGAGGCACAGCTGTACAAAATAGTATTTTAATGAAAGAAGCAGTCTTTTATGGAACTCTGAGAATCAGATGAGTATGCTGACACATAATTCACTAGGCTCTTTGAGTTTCTTGTAGGATGGCATCTAAATTTTGTTGGACAACTGATTGGATTTCCTACTTTGAGTTATGGAGAAGTGCCATCATTTAATTATTAATAACATGTTTCATAGCATTCCATACCTGAAATTAGCATCTACAAACTAACCCAAATGGGGAGTCTCATGAAGACTGCCCAAAAGTTAGAGGCACAAATAAATGAAAGATTTTGACATAAAAGTTATTGTAATATTTATTATATTTTTAGTTTCCAAAGTAATAGAAATGCCAAGATTGTGTCAAGAATATTCTGAAAAATGAATAGGATGCTAACAGTTATTTTGACTCCTTATGGTCATTAGTACAGATTAACAGGGAAATAGATTTAAGAACACTATAAAGATTGTGTTTACCTGGACAGTAAATCTTGCTAGACATAAATTTTCATCTTTAGTAAGAGATTCAAAATAGTTATTTCATATACATATTACTAACTTTTAAAAATCCCAAGTTAATCCCAGTAACATAGAGCCAAGTAAGGTAGCAATACCCGATATTCTATTTTGTAGACTACTATTTCATTTCTAAATATAGCAACACTGCTTATTTGGCAGTCAGAGTTCTGGCAACCCAACCTAAACATGCAGCTGAGACTCTAAACATAAATTAAAAAGGGCCCTGAGTGGTCACAATAGATGTCAAAAAAGCCAGAACTTTATTGAGGTAGAGACATGCCAGCCCTCACATTTAGCAGATATTCCATTCCCTAACTGTTTATAAAAACAGAAAGGCTGCTATCATGAAGCACATTGACAGCAGAGTCTGCATTAGTTTAGCAAGATTTCCAAACATGAACAAACAAACTTGTTTTGCTGTTAACTACTATCCAATGCGAAAGTTATTCCTGTTGAACTTAACTTTTTTTATTTTTTATATTTTTGAGATGGTGTTTCATTCTTGTTGCCGAGGCTGGAGTGCAATGGCATGGTCTCGGCTCACTGTAACCTCTGCCTCCTGGGTTCAAGTGATTCTCCTGCCTCAGCTTCCCGAGTAGCTAGGATTACAGACTCCCGCTACCACCCCTGGCTAATTTTGTATTTTTAGTAGAGACAGGATTTCTCCATGTTGGGCAGGCGGGTCTCGAACTCCCAACCTCAGGCGATCCGCCTGCCTCAGCCTCCCAAAGTGCTGGGATTATAGGCATGAGCCACTGCTCCCGGCCGTACTTAACTTTTTCAACCATACTGAATTTTTCTTGGGTCAAATAAGACCACCAACTCACATCAACTTAACAGCCAGCATGAATTGAAAAGCTCAAGGTCATGTCAGAAATCTTTCAAAACTCATAGGTTAGGAAATAGAATGATAATGCCTTACATAACTGATGGCAAATTTATTCACTCAACAAACATTGTATTGGGTGCATACTATGTGCTCGGTGCTGTTCTACTGAAGAGGATACATTAGTAAACAAAATCCTTGACCTCATGAAACTTATATTCTAGCAGAAGGAGGTGGAAAATAAGCATAATAAATTAACAAATGATATAGGGTGTGAAGTTCTTAAGTATTATGGCAGGGTAGAGGGAGATAGATTAAGCTGTGGGGGTGGGAATGTCCCTGGTATGTTTGAGAAACTATGAGAAGGCCCATTTCCTGGGCAGAACAATGGGGAGGCAATCCAGTCAGTGAGGTGAGAGGGCATGCCATCGTGTACACCTTTTTTTTTTTTTTTTTTTGAGACAGAGACTCACTCTGTCACCCAGGCTGGAGTGCAGTGGCCGATCTCTGCTCACAGCAACCTCCACCTTCCAGGTTCAAGCGATTCTTGTGCCTCAATGTGCTACCATGATCCAGCTAATTTTTGTATTTTTAGTAGAGGTGAGGTTTCACTGTATTGGCTGGGCTGGTCTCTAACTCCTGACCTTGAGTAATCTGCCTGCCTTGGCCTTCCAAAGTGCTGGGATTACAGGCATGAGCTGTAATGTACCGGCCAATCATGTACACTTTGTAGGCCATTGTCAAGATGCTTTTACTTGGAGTGTGATGACGGAGAGGTCATGGGGTGGTGGGAGCGGGGATTGAGATGTCTGAGATACTCCTTCAGAAGGATCACTATGGCTGTGTGTGAATGGAGAATAGATGATAAGGAATCTAGGATGAAAAGAAGAACACAGTTGGCAGGCAACTGTAGTAATTCAGATGAGAGTTTATAAAGCTTCCAAACATATTAAGTATTTTATTATAAACTTAAAAGTCTAAATCTATGCTGATATTGAAGGTAATGACCACACATTCTTAATTCTTATATAAGGCATGAGATTCTTTTTTCTTTTTCCTTTTTTTTTTTGAGATAGGGTCTTGTTCTGTCACCCAAGCTGGAGTGCAGTGGCAGCATCTCTGCTCACTGCAACCTCCACCTTCCAGGTTCAAGCGATTCTTGTGCCTCAGCCTCCCAAATAGCTGGGACTACAAGCACCTGCCACAATGCTGGCTAGTTTTTATTTTTAGTAGATGGGTTTCGCCATATTGGCCATGCTGGTTGCAAGCTCCTGACCTCAAGTGATGCACCTGCCTCGGCCTCCCAAAGTGCTGAGATTACAGGCGTGAGCCACCATGCCTGACCGGCATGAGATTCTTTTTTTTTAATTTTTTTTTTTTTTTTTTTTTTTTTGAGACGGAGTCTAGCTGTGTCTCCCAGGCTGGAGTGCAGTGGCGTGATCTCGGCTCACTGCAAACTCCGCCTCCCGGGTTCACGCCATTCTCCCGCCTCAGCCTCTCAAGTAGCTGGGACTACAGGCGCCCGCCACCACGCCCGGCTAGTTTTTTGTATTTTTAGTAGAGACGGGGTTTCACCATGTTAGCCAGGATAGTCTCGATCTCCTGACCTCGTGATCCACCCGCCTCGGCCTCCCAAAGTGCTGGGATTACAGGCTTGAGCCACCGCGCCCAGCCCTTTTTTTAAAATTTTTGAGACGGAGTTTCCATCTGTCACCCTGGCTGGAATGCAGTGATGCGATCTCTGCTCACTGCCACCTCTGCCTCCCAGGTTCAAGGGATTCTCTTGCCTCAGCCTCCTGAGTAGCTGGGATTACACGCACCTGCTACCACACCCAGCTAATTTTTGTATTTTTAGTAGAGATGGGGTTTCACCATGTTGGTCAGGCTGGTCTCTAACTCCTGACCTCAGGTGATCCACCCACCTCGGCCTCCCAAAGTGCTGAGACTCAGGCAAGAGCCACCGCGCCTGGCTATGAGATTCTTCTGCAAGAGTGTCTGCCCCGCACGTGGCACTTTCCCATGGAAGCTACCCATGCCCAAACCTTGCATCAGCTCAACTGTTTTGGACAAAGTGACCTCGTCCTTTCCCTTCTTCCAGCCTTGCATTGATTGACTAGAGAGGGAATTGGACTCAAGTACAGTCAGCCATGGCATGCTAGTCCTTCAGGAGTGGGCCTGGGAAAAAAGGCTCCATCTAAATATTTTTGTGCTGATTCAACCAGATTCTTCTCAGGGATTTAACTGAGAAGAATGAAAAGAAAACTAATTGATAACAGTAAGAGAAGGGGTCAGACAGGAGCAGATATGTTAACAGTGGAATGTTAGAGTAAGAAAAATTCTTGAAGTCCTGCTTCTCAGATCCCTAGGGAAGTTTAAAAATCTGAATGGCCTTCTAGTTTCTGGCTCTGTGAGGCAGATTCTAAGTGATTCCTGCTTTCCCTGAGTTCCATGTATGCATTAACTTGTATTGCTATCCCTCCTCATGTTACACTACTTGGGGCAAACTGAATACATCTCTATTCCTCACATGTAAAGAGCCTAACAGAAATTATAACCACTTGTGTTAACAGTCTTCTTGCATTTGTAATCATCTATCAATGATTTTAGGCTATCACACATTGGGAAAGATTTTCACTGTCTACATCACTAATGTGTAGTGGAGAAGAACATGGAATTTGAAGCTAGCCTACCTGAATTCAAATGCCAGCTCCATCCTTTACCAGTTGTGTGATCTTGGGCAAGGAATTTAACTTGTCTTTCTGTTTCCATATCTGTTTTTTTTTTTTTTTTTTTTAAAGAGATAACATACTACTTAGAGTTGCTGAGAAGATTAAATGAGTGAATACTAAAATCTCTCAGACAGTGCCTGGTGCATAATAAAGAATCGGGAGGCATCATCATCCAATGATGAAACAAGCCATTATTTCTAGATGATAAAAAATTCTCTGGGTGACTACTATCATGAGTTGGTTAACTGCTATTAGTTAGGGCAGTGGTTTTTTTTTTTTTTTTTAATTACTTAGATTCCTTCAAAATAGGTAATTCCCATACCCTATTGGCATATTTCATAAAGGTCTCATTACACTTTTTTTTTTTTTTTTTTTTTGGTGACAGCTGATCATTTAGTAGAAACGAGTCTTTACACAGTTGTGTAACAACTAGAAATGGCTATGTTTTCTTTCTCCCGAACCCCAAGCCTATTCCTTTAGGCATGCAGGTAACTGTCCCCCGCCACCTCCCATTTCTCCTCATTCCACCCGGAAACCGGAAACCCTGACTAAGGAACGAAGAAGTCCTACAAAGAGGAGGTCTCAAGTACCAATCTGCAGCCATTTGATTATGGCAGATAGGTCTGATGCTAAAAACAGTTTGTGTCTAGCAGAGCCCAATTCCACAGGAATCCAAGCTCCAAGGCTGGGAGGCAGCAGGTGCTGGGGACAAGCTCACTGCTGAGAGTTGGTCTGGAGGGCCCACTGGAGGATCTCATGGCGGTGCAGACCCTGGACCGCATTGTCGTAGATGATGTTCACGCTGGTGCAGAGGGGCTGCTGCTGCGGCTATGTCACCGGACAAGCAACCAGCCCTCCTGCCGCACAAAGCAGCAGCAGCAGCAGCAGCAGCAGCCTCAGCATAGCCCAGGAATGAGTGTGCTTCCCGGGGAGTGGCTTGCGGAGGCAAGAGTCGGACTTAGATTTCGGTGCCTGATTTGTTTCCCTCTTAGGTTTCCTCTCCTGTTCCCGCTTGGCTGCTTTGAGGGCATCATACTCGTTTCTCCCGCGCTCCTTCTCTTCCGCGTTCTCCCGCTTCCGCGTTTCCCTCTCCTGAGCTTCCTTAGCTGCCTGCTTGGCCTCAGCTTCTCCTCTGCCTCTCCTTCTACTTCCGGCCCCGCTGCCTCTCCCACTCCTGGTCTGCCTGCACGGCCTTCCTGTGCTGTGTGTGACGCCTTGTTTGCACATTGCTTCCACGGCTTCTCCCACCGAAGCAGTCGCCTGCCATCTTGGCCAGGCCGGGATCCAGAGGTTATCCTTCAGGTCCAGCCACTTCAGGTTCTGGAGCTGAGCAAAGCTGACAGGCAAGGTGAGCAGCCTGTTGTTGAGGAGAGCCAGGTCCTGGAGGTTGACCAAATGACCAGAGTCCACCGGCAGCTGCTGTGGGTTGTTCTTTCTAAGGTCTAGCTTCGCCAGGTGTGTGAGGCCACAGAAATCCGACGGTAGAATAGTCAGTTTATTACAAGACAGATCCAGTGTGGTGGTCTTTGGAAGGGCAGCCAGTTCCTTGACCGGGACTTCATTCAGGTCGCTGAGGCTCAGGTCCAGTTGGTTGCAGTCCAGCTGGTGGCGGAGGTTCCCGCCTTCGCTACCTGCCTTGGTGATGGTGAAGCTGGCTGAGCTGACCTGGCTCCGGGGTTCCGACCGGCAAGGGGAAGGAGCTGAAATGCCGCTGGTCAGTTCAGCGGGGCCCCCACGCAACCCACCACACCTGAGCCCTCCGTGCCTACACCCTGTTAATTGTAGAGAAACAGATATCTAGGGAAAGGAGAAACAGGCAGTCGTATCTGTAGAGTGCCTGCTGTATACAGGAAGGAAATTGTGTTTGGTACTGGGGAAGGTGATACTATTGCAGAAAAACTGAGTTCTCGACACACGACCGGGAAAATTTAGGCACACAGACACATTGTAGGGTTTATTGGGTGAAAAGAAAAAAAGGAAAGAGGAATTCTCCGCAAAATGAGAAAGAGTCTTGATAGCAGGTTTCCCGCCTCACAGACTGAATCCCAAGGCACCACACAGGAACTGAGGAGGCCGGGCTCCTCCACCTGCAAACGGCCTGAACTTCGCGAGGCTCCACCCCGTCCTCCCAGGGCGTAGGTGGACATTATGCAGAGAGAATCAGTCGAGAAAGGACGGGTTTCATCTAGAACCAGCAGTCTGGTTTTAGGCTTGAAGGCAGGCAGGGTTTCCCCAGGGACCCTTGGCTGTCTGCTGTTTCTATCAATACCGACATCCGAAAAACTCAGAACTTACAAATAGAATCTGAACTCCATGAGGACTTAGAAGACTGTTTTAGTGGTGGAGGAACCTATGTTTGTCTTTTTAAAACATATACCAGCACCTGGAATATAGTAGACACTCAATAAATATTTTTTGAATTAATGAATGTTGAATAAATGAAAAATAAGCACAATGAACAAAAAGGCAGAGATTTCAAAGCTAGAAGAGAAGTATAAGTAAAGGGCTATGGAAACATAAAAGAATGGATGATAAATTCTGACCACATTGGAATATGTGTATATAGAGAGAAGATTAAATATTTGAATTGGATCTTAAAGAAGAGTAGAGCTTTGACAAATGGTGCAGTGGGGTGGGACTTAAAGGGAGAGCTTTTCTACCAGAGGGAATTCCAAAGAATTAGAGATGTGAACATGCATATTTAGTCTGCGAAACAAAATAGATTGGGGGAATTAGAATTCAGAAGAGGTGGAGGACAAGAGTGGTTGGAAGGCAGTGACAGGAGATGTGCCTGGAAAGACTGTTTGGAACAAGAATGTAAAATGACCTCCTGTCCCATACTTCAGACTATTCTACAGGCATGAAATTAAAAAAATAAAAAAAGTTTCTTTTCTTTCCTTTTTTTCTTTCTTTCTTTTTTTTTTTTTCCTGAGACAGAATCACGCTCTGTCGCCCAGGCTGGAGTGCAGTGGCGTGACCTAGACCGGAGTGCAGTGGCACGATCTGGGATCACTGCACCCTCCACCTCTCGGTAGCTGGGATTATGGGCTCGCACCACCACGCCCAACTAATTTTTGTATTTTTCGTAGAGACAGGGTTTCACTATGTAGGCCAGGCTGGTCTCAAACTCTTGACCTCAAGTGATCCACCCACCTTGGCCTCCCAAAGTGCTGGGATTACAAGCATGAGCCACCGTGCCTGGCCCTAAAGTAGTTTCTTTTGAATTATATTCATATATACTCATACTATGTAAGCAATGCCAAATAGTCTTTAGTACAATGCAGACC
Organism: Macaca thibetana thibetana; assembly: GCF_024542745.1. Classification (NCBI taxonomy): domain Eukaryota; kingdom Metazoa; phylum Chordata; class Mammalia; order Primates; family Cercopithecidae; genus Macaca; species Macaca thibetana. The sequence goes on along the minus strand of NC_065581.1, from coordinate 60,947,828 downwards.
TAATGAACTGTGAGATTTTAAAAAGTAATTTTCATGACAGTGTGGACAGAGATTAGAGTAGGGAGAGAGACTAGATTTGGAGGGGGATGAGTGGGTTATTGTACTAATTCTTTTTTTTGTTTGTTTTTTTGAGATGGAGTCTCACTCTGTCACCCAGGCTGGAGTGCAGTGGCGTGATCTCGGCTCACTGCAACCTCCGCCTCTGGAGTTCAAGGATTCTCCTGCCTCAGCCTCCCAAGTAGCTGGGATTACAGGTGCCTGCCACCACACCTGGCTCATTTTTGTATTTTTAGTAGAAATGGGGTTTCACTATGTTGGCTAGGCTGGTCTGGAACTCCTGACCTCAATTCCGCCCGCCTCAGCCTCTCAAAGTGCTGGGATTACAGGCTTGAGCCTCTGCGTCCAGCCTGTACTAATTATTATGAGAGGAAAAATGTTTTTAGGATTTCTGGAATTTGAACAAATACATTTTGACTCCAGCAATCATTATAGAATCCTGCTATGGCTTCTACAATTAACAGGGCTTTGAGTTCCTTTTCTTCACTAAAGTCAACTCAAGAAACATTTATTAAGGCTGGGCACGGTGGCCCATCCTGGGCGAGAGAGTGAGACTCTGTCTCAAAAAAACAAAAACAAGACAATACAAAATATAACTAGAAAGAAATATTTATTAGAATCCTATTATGCATTGTATACCGTGGGGAATGCAAAGCAATAGAGAGCAAGAAGCTCCAGTCTGCCAGGAGACATGTATCAGGCTCAGTCATGAAGAATGAGATAGCAAATGTTTAGATCTCTGATGATTTGATTGGAGAAAAAAAAAATGGTATTTTGGTGCAGTTTCTTTTTTGTTGTTTCCTTTCTTCCCTCCCTCCCTCCCTCCCTCCCTCCCTCCCTTCCTTCCTTCCTTCTTTCTTTTTCTTTTTCCTTCGTTTTTCTTTTCCTTCCTTTTGGCCTTCCCTTCCCCTCCCCTCCCCTTCCTTTACCTTCCTTTTCTTTCTTCTTTCTTGATGGAGCCTTGCTCTGTTGCCTAGGCTGGAGTGCAGTGGTGCGATGTTGGCTCACTGCAACCTCCACCTCCTGGGTTCAAGTGATTCTCCTGCCTCAGCCTCCCAAGTAGCTGGGATTACAGGCACATACCACCATGCCCAGCTATTTTTCTGTACTTTTGGTAGAGATGGGGTTTCACCATTTAGCCCAGGCTGGTCTCAAACTCCTGAGCTAAAGCAATCCACCTGCCTTGGCCTCCCAAAGTGTTGGGATTATAGGTGTGAGCCACTCCGCCCAGCCTCTAAGAATATCTTTTTATTCTTCAGAACTCTGTGGAGCTCTTGGGTGTCCAAACCCAATGAGTGTGCTCTGAATCTGGGACAATTCACTCTCTGCCTTTGTGTTAATTCTGAGCCTTGCTGTCTGGGGAATGGTGGCAATTGCCTTCTCGCTCTCAAGGACAGGCAGGGTTCTATGAAGGCAATGTAGGAGGGTAAACATGTAGCAAAGCTGGAGGTGTAGGGTTCCTGGTCACCACAGCCACTATACTTGCAAATGAAGTGAACCCATTCATTTATTTTGAAACCAGTTGGTTTTGAGGTAATGTGTTGTTAATAACTAATGCTATATAATTGTTTTATTTTTTTTTTTTTTTTTTTTTTTTTTTTTTTGAGACGGAGTCTGGCTGTGTCGCCCAGGCTGGAGTGCAGTGGCTGGATCTCAGCTCACTGCAAGCTCCGCCTCCCGGGTTTGCGCCATTTTCCTGCCTCAGCCTCCCGAGTAGCTGGGACTACAGGCGCCCGCCACCTCGTCCGGCTAGTTTTTTGTAGAGACGGGGTTTCTCCGTGTTAGCCAGGATGGTCTCGATCTCCTGACCTCGTGATCCGCCCGTCTCGGCCTCCCAAAGTGCTGGGATTACAGGCTTGAGCCACCGCGCCCGGCCTATAATTGTTTTAGAAAAGAAACATTTTGGCCAGGTGCGGTGGCTCATGCCTATAATCCCAGCAGTTTAAGAGGCAAGGCAGGTGGATTACCTGAGGTCAGGAGATTGAGACCAGGCTGGCCAACATGGTGAAAACCCATCTCTATAAAAATACAAAAAGTAGCTGGGCTTGGTGGCGATGCCTGTAATCCCAGCTACTCAGGAGGCTGAGGCACGAGAATTACTTGAACCCAGGAGGTAGAAGTTGCAGTGAGCCGAGATCATGCCGCTGCACTCCAGCCTGGGCAACAGAGGAAGACTCCATCTCAAAAAACAAAAACAAAAAAGAATTATTTAAAAATTGCCACAGGTGTAATCAACGTACTTAACTAAAAATTATCCATTTAGTCAATGTACTTAATGGGACTACTGAGGTAAAAAACAAAGTTTGGGGCTGGGCGCGGTGGCTCACGCCTGTAATCCCAGCACTTTGGGAGGCCAAGGCAGGCAGATCACCTGAGGTCAGGAGTTTGAGACCAGGCTGACCAACATGGAGAAACCCCATCTCTACTAAAAATACAAAGTTAGTTGGGCGTGGTAGCACATGCCTGTAATCCCAGCTACTCAGGAGGCTGAGGCGGGAGAATTGCTTGAACCCAGGAGGTGGAGGTTGCAGTGAACTGAGACTGCAACATTGCACTCCAGCCTGGGCAGCAAGAGCAAAACTCTGTCTCAAAAAAAAAGAAAAAAAAAAAAGAAGTTTGGAGTAAGAGTGGATTTGTGGATAAGGCAGGCTGAAATGAGTCTGAGAACTGTGAAGAGGTGAAGGTTAGAGCCAAGGATCTGAAATAGTTGGGGGTTCTTGCTGATCACAGTGAAGGCTTTTGCTGGCTACAGCTTTTAAAGTGAGTTGCCCAAATCTGTAGACGATCCTTCTACAGAGAGTAAGGAGTGAGTATCTACATATCTGTTTTGGCCTGCCTAGACTGAAGGCTCTAGGAACACTCTGCGTGTGTTCAATCTAGGCAGGCCAAAGCAGATATATAGATACTCCATACTCATTTCCCCACCACTACTGGCTGGAGCTTCACCTGGCCAAAAACCTTTCTTGATTTTAGCAGTAGGCAGAGCCATGAGGGAGATACACACGTATATATGTGTGTGTATGGGGTTGAGTAGGAAGCTGTAGAACAGGTGGAGGAGGGAAGGGGCAAGCGAAAACTGGTTCCTTTGTTAGCTTCAGGATCCTCTAAGCATATTATTTCCTAGGGACCATCCTATTCCTTTATCTATCCATCCATCTGTCCATTATTCTCCATCATCCACTCACCAATCCATCCAATGGATATACTAGCAATTTTTTTGAGTCCCTACTATGTGCTAAGCATTGTCCTAGACTTGGAGCTGCAGTAGTGAATACAATAAAGTCCCTGCTCTCATAAAGTTTACACTTTAGTAGAGAGACAGAAGTACATAGTAATTCATCTGCTAATAAAAGCTTTGAAGAAAAATAAAGTGATATAAGGAAAAAGAGACTGAAGATAGCGGTAGGGCTACTTTACATGAGGTGGTCAGCAACGTTCTTCCAGGGAATGTGACATTTGAGCTTGAAGAAAGTAAAGTGTGAACTTTGTGGGTTTTGGAGGAAAGTGCTCCAGTCAAGGATTTAAAAAAACACAAAAAAGAGGAGGATGGCTGGAGCAGAGTGAGCCAGAGGACAGAAATTAATGATGAAGTCAGGAAGTGGGAATAGTGGTTTTTCTTTACTTTTTAAAAATTTGGATGATGACTCAAAGAAATACTTTTTTATACTATAACCACATACATATTCTTAAAACTGAAAGAAAACTTTTTGTGAAACATTTACTATTTTTATTTGCTATACATTCTAATATTTTTATTTTATTCAATTCAATATTAAATATTCAATTCAATTTGATTTTATTTTCAAGAAGATACTGAGTGTGACACACTAAATTAATTTCATGACCCATGAATGAGCCATGATTCACAGTTTGGAAAGTTCTGATGAGGCTTTGTTGATTGGTAAGGTTTGGATTTTATTGAAAATATAAAAGGAATTATTAGAGCTTTTTAAGCATATGATTTTAAAAGAATTATTTCAGCTGTTGTATGGATAACAGACCTTGGGTGGGTGGGTGAGGGGCAAAGGTGGAAGCTGGGAGATGCGTCCGTTCAGTTCTTTCTGTAACTTTACTTATCACCGTTAGTATTCATCAAACATCTTTTATCATGTGTGTTAAGGATAGGAAAATAACAACTAGCTTTTATATAGAAGTTTTATAGTTTTCTTAAAATGGATTAACACATGCAAAACTTGAAAGAATTGGTGCTCAGTAAACTTCAATTTTCTCTATCCTCAAGCCTTAATGGAATCTTCTCTTTGGCTGAACAAGGTTGATTGAACAGAGTTCAGTTTCTCTGCAAATCTCATTTTGTTGTCCAATCTTGGTTGGCCTCAGGCTGTGTTCCTTTGATGCCACACTTATCTTCTTGTATCTGCACCTGCACAGCCAATGTCCTCTGACTCAGATGGCATCTCCGTGGTGGGTCAGGGCTTTCTGTCCTTGATAAAATGGCTCGAGGCACATGATAATTTTGTTATTGCTGTTGATAGCAGAGAAACCCTTAATTGTGTACATCTTGCTCCTGAATACATGTAGTTAATGAATGTGAAAACTGCTTTTTTAAGGAGAGAAGTTTCTTTGGCAAAGAAGAGATAACAGGGAAAAGCTCCTATGGAACTCTTTTAACCCAGAGGGTGCTTGGTATTTTCTGTTTCTTTCTCATGATGTACCTTTTCCCCTTTCTTCACTCTGCTTTGTTTTCCTGAGAGGCTGACTTTTATGAACTTTCCCAAAGGCTCCCTTCCCCTCTGGTTTCAAGTTGGGTTTGGCCAGTGGAAGACACCTGTGGAGATCTGATAATGAGAGGGGAATCGGTTTTGGGTATTTACTGCTCCAGCTTCCTTTTTGTTAGGTTGCCAGTCATTAATTTTGTCTCTCTGATAAAGGTCACAACTTCTTTCTTTCTTTCTTTTTGAATTTTTAGTAGAGATGTGGTTTCTCCATGTTGGCCAGGCTAGTCTCGAACTCCTGACCTCAGGTGGTCTGATGGCTTTGGCCTCATAAAGTGCTGGGATTACAGACGTGAGCTACCGTGCCTGGCCCAAAGGTCACAACTTCTTTTTTTCTGAGATGGAGTCTTGCTCTGTTGCTTAGGCTAGAGTGCAGTGGCGCAATCTCGGCTCACTGCAACCTCCACCTCCCAGGTTCAAGCAATTCTCCTGCCTCAGCCTCCAGAGTAGCTGGGATCACAGGTGCCCACCACCATGCCCAGCTAATTTTTTGTATTTTTAGTAGAGATGGGGTTTCACCATGTTGGCCAGGCTGGGCTCGGAATCCTGACCTCAGGTGATCTGCCCTCCTCGGCCTCCCAGAGTGCTGGGAATACAGACGTGAGCCACTGTGCTGGGCCAGATCACAACTTCTGAGGGGGCAGCCCTCTGTGACAACTACAGTTTTCTCAGTGGATTCTAGTAACTCTCTCTGACCTTTCAGACCAAGGCATGGTAATGGCTCCTAGTTGTTCTTGGTTCCAGGGAGCTGCACCAGCCTTTGTTTCTCTTAACACTGCCTACTCCTTTGTAAAAAAATGTTTTATTAAACTCTCCTCAGTTGTTCCATTTGGTACCTGCTAGTCCCATGACTGGATACACAGAGGTTCCTCTACAGGGAGAGCTGGATGGGAAAGTATACAACTTTTTTACTGAAAATACTTAAAGCTGTTTAAATATCAGAAACAAGTTTGTCTTAAAGTAGCGGAAAAGGGGATTCTCAAATTAGTCTATCCGTTTGTCTATGGCCATCAACACATGAATACTCATGGTCTATATGCACCTCTTCTAAGCAGAACTGGTAGAATTATTTTGAAGAGAGAGTGTTTATAGTAAGCCTTAAATGTCTGTGTGTATATATCCACAACTAGGAAGAAGTTCCTTATACAATTATTTCAATTGGCAAAAGTAGTAGTGGGATGTGATTGAATAAGAGACTTCTAGTTATGAGACACATTGAATACTAATTCACTGTGAATCACAGATAATCAGTGAGAAAGATTACTGGTTACAGGCAGCATGCAATCATATTTAGAGCATAGATTTTGGAGCTCCTGGGTTCAAATCCTGCCTCTGGTATTTATTAGTTGGGAGACATTAGGCAAGTTGGTATCTCTGTGCTTCAGTGTCCCTGTCTTTTTTTTCTTTTTTTTTTTGAGATGGAGTCTCACTGTGTGGCCCAGGCTGGAGTGCAGTGGCGCGATCTCGGCTCACTGCAAGCTCCACCTCCCGGGTTCACGCCATTCTCTCGCCTCAGCCTCTGAGTAGCTGGGACTACAGGCGCCCGCCACCACGCCCGGCTAGTTTTTTGTATTTTTTAGTAGAGACGGGGTTTCACCATGTTAGCCAGGATGGTCTCGATCTCCTGACCTCGTGATCCACCCGCCTCGGCCTCCCAAAGTGCTGGGATTACAGGCTTGAGCCACCGCGCCCGGCCAAGTGTCCCTGTCTTAAAAGAAGAAAAATAGAAGTGTCTAACATAGTATAGTTATAAGAAATAAATGAGTTAATTCATCTAAGGCCCTTAAGATATTGTCTGTTGCTAAGTATTTAATTACTCTATTTGTATTATCCTGAAAGTAGACAGGAAGTTTCTGGGACAGAGACTGATTATTATTATTTAGAGCAATAATTTTATTTGTTATTTACCACCCCCCCAACTTTCCCCCTACTGTGATGATAAAAAAGCCAGATGGACAGGCTTACACATGGGCGTGTTTGGGGTTTACCGTAGGAGAGAAGCCCTAGAAATATGAATCTTGGAATTTATAAAGGAAAGAGATGTCCCTTCATTATTTGAGAAAGGGAGAGATACTTTTGCTCCTTACAATAAAGAAGTTCTCTTTGGGAATAGAAGGGTAAAGAGCATAGATTTTTATCTTTTAAAATGTAAGTACCCGTCTCCAAGGGAAGATAAGACAAATGTCTTTAGGTTTACAGCTCCTGGAATGTCATTATGTCTTTGGGTCTTATCTTTTCCTAGAAGTGTAAACACGTACCTCTGGGGAGGTAAATCTTTTATTATCTATTCAGTAATCTTTTGGGTTTAAGGCTGTTCTTTAACCTAAGTCCCAGTAAATTTTTCTAGAAAACTCTGTGGAGAAAAATTTATTTCTGACACCTGACACATAGCAGCCCTATATAAATGTTAGTTATCAGGATCTTGTGAATGAACAGAAGGCATGAAAACTGGAAATTGCAGGTAACTTTTGAGGTTTATTTCTATCTGGAAGTTGTTTGATAAACTTGCTGGCTTTCTCTGTACTACATTAGTGCTGTCTCTTTTCTTTTCTTTTTTTTTTTGAGATGGAGTCTTGCTGTGTCACCCAGGCTGGAGTGCAGTGGCATGATCTTGGCTCACTGCAACCTCCGCCTCCTGGGTTCAAGCGATTCTTCTGCCTCAGCCTCCTGAGTAGCTGGGACTACAGGTGCCCACCACCATCATGCCCAGCTAATTTTTTTTTTTTTTCCAGCAGAGTTGGGTTTATACCATATTGGGCAGGCTGGTCTTGAAATCCTGATCTCAAGTGATTCACCTGCCTCGGTTCCCCAAAGTGTTGGGATTATAGGCGTGAGCCACTGTGCCCGGTCAATGCTGTTTCTTAATGAAATTCAAAACTTCTGAAAGCTTGTTGCAGAATCCAAGATAATTTATAGTCGAAATAATCATGAATGTAAGATGTTACATTTAGTTAGTTAAAACCAATCACTTAACATAAATTATCTAATTTAAAACTTTTGGCAATTTCATAAGAAAGATATTTAATATCTATATTTTACAGAATGGAAAAATAAAAGCTCATGGGGGTTAAGTAATTTGCCAAGGTCATACAACTAGTAAGTGGTAAAGCTAGAATTCCACTTCATGTTTATATGACTTCAAAACTCATGCTCTTAACTGATGCAGTTGGAAGCAGAATTTGTTTCTTCAATGGGAAACTCGTAGAAGTGCTCCATTCTCTCTGCTGATAGATGTCAACATCTGGGGATCAGAGATACTGTGAAATACAATGCTCTTTCTCTTCTGCCTGGCCCCAACCAACACTCAAGTTTTGGCTTTGTGTACTGAACCCAGGCAGGTACATTGGCCAAGGCTTGGCTCTGAAAGGCCTGAATTTGGAGTCAGAAAACCTGGCTTTACTTTCTAGTTCTAGTACTTAATCATTTGGTAACTCAAGGCACGGTGGTTATTGTCTCTCAACTTCTGATTATGAATCTGTAAAATGGGAATGGAAATGCTGGGGTTGCCTTACTCACAGGGCTCACAGGGTTATCTGTGAAGATCAAATGGGATAATGTATATCAAAGCACTTAGTAGACTACAAAGTTTTTAGAAGAGTAAGGTATTATTTACTCACTAGTAGACATATTTTTCCAGGCACTGAGTTAGTTGAAGGCAATAACAAAATGAATAATACATGACCATTCAGGTTGCTTTTTAAACTGCTCTTAATTATAAATCATATGTGGTAGACAATATTAAAGCACCCACCAAATATCCATCTCTTTAACCTAATCATACATTTGTTCAGGATGGCAGTGTGCCTGACCTCAGGCAGTGGATCATAATTTGTTTGTTGACATGGCTCACCTGTTGTCTGATGTTCTGCCTCCTTTGCAGTTAAACTTCTATATGTATTGGTTGGACTCTTGGCAGGGAACACAATTTCACTCCAATGATAAATTTAAAAGATTTTAGGCTGGATGGGGTGGTTCATGCCTGTAATACTAACACTTTCGGAGGCCGTGGCAAGCAAATCACTTGAGGTCAGGAGTTTGAGACCAGCCTAGCCACATGGTGAAATCCCATCTCTACTAAAAATACAACAAGTGATCAGGCATTGGTGGTGCGTGCCTGTAATCCCAGACACTCGGGAGTCTGAGGCAGGAGAATCACTTGAACCTAGGAGACAGAGGTTGCAGTGAGCCAAGATTGTACCACTTCACTCCAGCTTGAGAGACAGAGCGAGACTCCATCTAAAATAAATAAAATAAAATAAAATAAAATAAAATAAAATATTTTAATGATGAATCCACTTATGGAGATGTGGCAGGGTTAAAGATATCAATAAAGCACCCAGAGACCAGCTGTTTCCACCCCAAGGCCTGACAAAGCAAGAGATGGAAAGTTAGCAGAGTCCAGAGAGGCTGGAGCCTTGGAGAAGGGTGTCTAGAAGAAGCTGTAGTGATGGGGGACATGACCAGTCCCAGAATTCTGCTGAAATGGGACAATGGGAAGGAACAAGGAAGAAATTCCCTGATTTCACTCAACACACACCCTCCAATCTTTGTTCACGTCTCTTATTTTACCTGACCAGAAGCCATAAGGCAAAGAAGCTCACCATCTGACATCATTCTGATCAATAAGATGTAGGGAGAAGTCTGTTGTAGGCATTTCTGGGAAATTTTGGCTTTCCTGTTGAAAGCTCTCAGGTATGGATGAACAGTTACCTTTATTCCTCCTTACCTTCTGTCTATGAATGAGGATGTGATGACCAGAACAGCAACTATATTGCAGTCATGAGGCAATAGGCATGGAGGAAAAGGACAACATGTCAAGTGTGTTGGAGCAGAATGATAGGAGGAGCCTGGGTCTCTAGTGGCCTTCTTAAGCAGCTGAGTCAGTGCCTGTAATCCCTGTCTTCAGAGTTCTTTTTTTTTTTTTTTTTTTTTTTTTGAGATGGAGTCTTGCTCTGTTGATGGAATGCAGTGGCGCAATCTCAGCTCACTGCAACCACTACCTCTACCTACTGGGTTCAAGTGATTCTCCTGCCTCAGCTGCCTGAGTAGCTGGGATTACAGGTGCCCACCACCACACTCAGCTAGTTTTTGTGTTTTTAGTAGAGATGGGGTTTCACTGTGTTGGCCAGGCTCATCTTGAACTCCCGACCTTAAGTGATTCGCCTGCCTCAGCCTCCCACAGTTCTGGGATTACAGGCGTGAGCCACCACACCTGGCCCAGATTTCTTGATTTTTAAGAAATTTTTGAGTCTATATACTTTCGGCTGGTCCAATTCGTATATAATATAGCATAATTCTTTCATAGATGTTGTTTATATTTGGTCTGAGGAGATACAATAAAATCTCTTATTAAAAAATAGCCCAAATAGTGAGAGTAAAGGATTCTCTCAATGAAGGAAGTAAAAATATGGTATCTGGTTTCATACAGTCCCAATATTTTAAACAGTGAGATTTACATCCAAGTACCTTATTGTTACTAATTTTGTCACACTTTTTTCACTTGACATACCTGCTTGTTGTCTTCAGTTAGATTGAAGACTTTGTGCTAATGGGACCATGCTTTTCTCTGACTGCTTAACTGCTGAAGCCTCATGTAATGTCTAGCAAAGAGTTGGTGTTAAGGTCACGAATTTGCTATAATTTTTTCTTTTTGGGATCTTGCTATGCTGCCCAGGCTGGCCTCAAACTCCTGGGTAGCTCAGGAATACCTCAGCCTCCTGAGTAGCTGGGACTATAAGTGTGTACCACCATGCCCAGCTGCTATAATTTTCTTAATGAACAATTTTCTCCATCATAGTTTCTTAGAGAAAATTTCATCTTATGAGAGCCGAAACATCAGGGATCCTGATTTCCCTATAAGCCATGAATGTTTAAGGACATTTCTTTGAATGTGAATGAAGAAATGGGAGCAGCTAATTGGCAAGCTAGTTCTGGGTCACAAGATTGTCTATCTAGAAGTTGTTGTGAAGGCTGTGCTGGAATGTCCTGCTCATTTAAAATAATTATACCTGGTTGGGTGTGGTGGCTCATGCCTATAATCCCAATATGTTGGGAGGCCAGGGCATGTGGATCACTTGAGGTCAGGAGTTCGAGACCAGCCTGGCCAACATGGTGAAACCCCATCTCTACTAAAAATACAAAATTAGCTGGGCATGGTGGTGCATGCCTGTAGTCCCAGCTACTCAGGAGGCTGAGACAGTAGAATCACTGGAACCCAGGAGGCAGAGGTTGCAGTGAGCTGAGATTGTGCCATTGCACTCCAGTCTGGGTGACAGAATGAGACCCCATCTCAAAAATAAATAAATAAATAATAAATAATTATGCCTGTATTCATTCGTCTAGTTCTGAAAATAAATACCTTATATTCCAGTCACAAAACTAAAAGTGGCTTTACTTAAATAAGGAGGAGGTTGCAAACTGGAACACAAGCAGCATTTTATTAGGGAAGAAGGTAGGTTGGGGAACCTGCTTTATTGTGCAAACGTTTTATTTTTATGAGGTGTTATTAATAGTAGTGTATGGTTAGAAGAAAATAAACACCTACAGCAACTGGAATGTTGCTCTCAGCATGAGAAAAATCACAAATATAGCTGTTTTATTTTTAACGACAATTTACTTTTGTGATAAAAACAGCATAATTTAAATGCTGTGATTTATGTTTTGTCCCGTGGCTTCCTTCAATTATATATTGAATTAAAATAATTATGCTAGTATTTATTGTGTTATTTTTTGAATACTGGGATATATAATTAGGTGCCTGTTAATAGATTTTTTTTTAAATCAATAACTTGAAGAAAATGGGTTTCTAGTGTTGGCTACCATTTTATTTAAACTGATTATCTTAGATTGATTCTTAGATGTGAGCAGAATTTTGAAGGAGCCAGAGTATATTTAACATTTTGATAATTCGATTATGATAATAGTTCTCTGGTCACAAGAAGAGTATCCCTGTTCATAATCTTATTTTAACTAAGCTACCCACAAGGAGAAAACAGATTTATAATAATTTAGTCACCAAAAAACCTCTGAATTGCTGGGAAAAGGCTTAGAGTATAAACTGAAGAGAACTGATTTGACTGGCAAACTACTGTGAACTATTTTTATGCTGTGTATTTGTTTTCCAAACATTTCAAATTAGCACATTAAAAAATTGAGAATCTGTACTGAGACACTTTATATTGTGAGGGCAGATCAGGAATAGCCTATTTTTCCCCCTATAATCTGCCTCTGCTTATATTTTTAGTTTTCCAGCACCCGAGTAAGGAAAAATACAAGTTTGCAGTATAACAATGACCATGATATTTATTACGTCGGGGGGAAGAAGTAACTATGATAAAAAGGGAGGCCAGGCATGGTGGCTCATGCCTGTAATCCCAGCACTTTGGGAGGCTGAGGTGGGTGGATCAAATGGGGTCAAGAGTTCAAGACCAGCCTGGCCAACATGGTGTCACCACATCTCTACTAAAAATACAAAATTAGCCAGGTATGGTGGCACATGGCTATAATCCCAGCTTGGGAGGCTGAGGCAGGAGAATCTCGCTGAACCTGGGAGGTGGTGGTTGCAGTGAGCCGCGATTGTGCCATTGCACTCCTGGGCAACAAGAGTGGAAACTCCGTCTAAAAAAGAAAAAAATGAAAAAAGGGAAAGGTCTGTAAATTTCTGGGTGTCAGTCATTAGTTAGTTATTTCTTTTATTGTCTTGAATCCCTATATGAATATAAAAGGACCTTTGTTGTGTCCAAGATATGAAGGATGAAAAGACAGGACACATTGATTTTATGAGCTGTTTTATGCCATAGTCATTCAGAATATCAAGATAATAGTTTGTTCTTGACATACACCTAATAAAGGAAAATTTAAAATCAGTACCTGGGCCATGTGTGGTGGCTCACACCTGTAATCTCAGTGCTTTGGGAGGCCAAGGCAGGAGGATAACTTGAGGCTAAGAGTTCAAGACCATCCTGGCCAACATGGCAAAATCCTGTCTCTACTGAAATACAAAAATTAGCCAGGCATATTGGAACCATGCCTGTAGTCCCAGTTACTCAGGAGGCTGAGACATGAGAATTGGTTGAATCTGGGAGGTGGAGGATGCAGTGAGCTGGGATTGTGCCATTGCACTCTAGCCTGGGCAACAGAGCAAGACTCTCTCAAAAATAAATAAGTAAATAAATAAATAAATAAATAAAACAAAACAAATAACATTTTGCAGCCTACAGTTACCTGGGTTATTATACTCAGGCACAAGGAAAAATGGCAAGCACTTCGTTTGTGTGTGTATGTGAAGTAGGTAGAGGGTGGGAAGCAGTTGAGGGTTGCATAGTTCTAATATCAATTTTTATAGCATCTCTTTAGACTATAATTGCGTTTATGGAGTTTAGCAACTCCCAGTTGGATCAGCTTAAATTTAATTTATATTAGAATTGCAGAATTCCAAAGGGAGAAGCAAATCTCTAAGGATCATAAAACTTGGATGCTAGGCAGTTAATATCTTTTATGAAATACAATGTAAAACAACCACTCTTCATAATTTGGAAAAATGTGTGCCACCTTTTCAAGTATTTCCTTATCATGTCAAGTTACTGAGTTTGTGGTCCTTTTCCTTGCATTAAAAAAAAAAAAAAGTTTTTGAGGGGGCCGTTCCAAGATGGCTAAATAGGAACAGCTCCAGTCTCCAGCTCCCAGCATGAGCGACACAGAAGATGGGTGATTTCTGCATGTCTGACTGAGGTACCGGGTTCATCTCACTGGGGCGTGTCGGACACTGGGTGCAGGACAGTGGAGTAAGAGCCAAAATGGGGTGAGGCATTGCCTCAGCTGGGTAGCGCAAGGGGGAAGGGAATTCCCTTTCCTAGCCAAGGGAAACCGTGACACACAACGCCTGGAAAATTGGGTCACTCCCACCCTAATACTGCACTTTACCAAAGGTCTTAGCAAACGGCACACCAGGAGATTATATCCCACACCTGGCTTGGAGGGTCCCATGCCCGTAGAGACTCCCTCACTGCTAGCACAGCAGTCTGAGATCTAACTGCAAGGCAGCAGCAAGGCTGGGGGAGGGGCACCTGCCATTGCTGAGGCTTGAGTAGGTAAAGCAGCTGGGAAGCTCGAACTGGGTGGAGCCCACTGCAGCTCAAAGACGTCTGCTTGTCTCTGTAGACTCTACCTCTGGGGACAGGGCATAGCCAAACAAAAGGCAACAGAAACCTCTGCAGATTTAAATGTCCCTGTCTGACAGCATTGAAGAGAGTAGTGGTTCTCCTAGCACGGAGTTTGAGATCTGAGAATGGACAGACTGCCTGCTCAAGTGGGTCGCTGACCCCTGAGTAGCCTAACTAGGAGACACCCCCAACTAGGGGCAGACTGACACCTCACACCTCACATGGCCGGGTACCCCTCTGAGACAAAGTTTCCAGAGGAACGATCAGGCAGCAACAATCGCTGCTCAGCAATATTCACTCTTCTGCAGCCTCCACTGCTGATAACCAGGCAAACAGCATCTGGAGGGAACCTCAAGCAAACTCCAACAGACCTGCAGCTGAGGGTCCTGACTGTTAGAAGGAAAACTAACAAACAGAAAGGACATCTACACCAAAACCCCATCTGTACATCACTATCATCAAAGACCAAAGGTAGATAAACTGACAAAGATGGGGAAAAAGCAGTGCAGAAAAGCTGAAAATCTAAAAATCAGAGCACCTCTCCCCCTCCAAAGGAATGCAGCTCCTTGCCAGCAATGGAACAAAGCTGGACAGAGAATGAATTTGACAAGTTGAGACAAGAAAGCTTCAGACGACCAAACTTCTCTGAGCTAAAGCAGAAAGTTTGAACCCATTGCAAAGAAGCTAAAAACCTTGAAAAAAGATTTGATGAATGGATAACTAGAATAACCAATGTAGAGAAGTTCTTAAAGGACCTGATAGAGCTGAAAACCATGACACGAGAACCAAGAACTACATGACAAATGCACAAGCTTCAGTAACTGACTCGATCAACTGAAAGAATGGGTATCAGTGATTGAAGATCAAATGAATGAAATGAAGCAAGAAGAGAAGTTTAGAGAAAAAAGAATAAAAATAAATGAACAAAGCCTCCAAGAAATATGGGTCTATGTGAAAAGACCAAATCTACATCTGATTGGTGTACCTGAAAGTGATGGGGAGAATGGAACCAAGTTGGAAAACACTGCAGGATATTATCCAGGAGAACTTCCCTAACCTAGAAAGGCAGGCCAACAGAGAATGCCACAAAGATAATCCTTGAGAAGAGCAACTCCAAGATACATAACTATCAGATTCACCACAGTTGAAATGAAGGAAAAAATGTTAAGGGCAGCCAGAGAGCAAGGTCAGGTTACCCACAAAGGGAAATCCATCAGACTAACAGCAGATCTCTCAGCAGGAACTCTACAAGCCAGAAGAGAGTGGGGGCCAATATTCAACATTCTTAAAGAAAATAATTTTTAACCCAGAATTTCATATCGAGCCAAACTAAGTTTCATAAGTGGAGAAATAAAATCCTTTACAGACAAGCAAATGCTGAGAGATTTTGTCACCACCAGTCCTGCCCTACAAGAGCTCCTGAAGGAAGCACTAAACATGTAAAGGAAAAACTGGTACCAGCCATTGCAAAAACATGCCAAAGTGTAAAGACCATCAATGCTAGGAAGAAACTGCATCAACTAACGAGCAAAATAACCAGCTAATATCATAATGACAGGTTCAAGTTCACACATAACAATATTAACGTTAAATGTGAGTGAACTAAATGCTCCAATTAAAAGACACAGACTGGCAAATTGGATAAAGAGTCAAGACCCATCAGTTTGCTGTATTCAGGAGACCCATCTCACGTGCAGAGACACACATAGGCTCAAAATAAGGGGATGGAGGAAGATCTACCAAGAAAATGGAAAACAAAAAAAAGGCAGGGGTTGCAATCCTAGTCTCTGATGAAACAGACTTTAAACCAACAAAGATCAAAAGAGACAAAGAAGGCCATTACATAATGGTAAGGGATCAATTCAGAAAGAAGAGCTAACTATCCTAAATATATATGCACCCAATACAGGAGCACCCAGATTCATAAAGCAAGTACTTAGAGACTTACAAGGAGATTTAGACTCCCACACAATAATAATGGGAGACTTTAACACCCCACTGTCAACATTAGACAGATCAACAAGACAGAAAGTTAACAAGGATATCCAGGAATTGAAATCAACTCTGCACCAAACAGACCTCATAGACATCTACAGAACTCTCCACCCCAAATCAACAGAATATTTATTCTTCTCAGCACCACACTCACTTATTCCAAAATTGACCACATAGTTGGAAGTAAAGCACTCCTCAGCAAATGTAAAAGAATAGAAATTATAACAAACTGTCTCTCAGACCACAGTACAGTCAAACTAGAACTCAGGATTAAGAAACTCAATCAAAACCGCTCAACTACATGGAAACTGAACAACCTGCTACTGAATGACTACTAGGTACATAATGAAATGAAGGCAGAAATAAAGATGTTCTTTGAAACCAATGAGAACAAAGATACAATATACCAGACTCTCTGGGACACATTTAATGTGGTGTGTAGAGGGAAATTTACAGCACTAAATGCCCACAAGAGAAAGCAGGAAAGATCTAAAATTGACACCCTTACATCACAATTACAAGAACTAGAGAAGCAAGAGCAAACACATTCAAAAGCTAGCAGAAGGCAAGAAATAACTAAGATCAGAGCAGAACTGAAGGAGATAGAGACACAAAAAACCCTCCAAAAAATCAATGAATCCAGGAGCTGGTTTTTTGAAAACATCAACAAAATTGATAGACTGCTAGCAAGACTAATAAAGAAGAAAAGAGAGAAGAATCAACTAGATACAATAAAAAATGATAAAGGGGACATTACCACAGACCCCACAGAAATACAAACTACTATCAGAGAATACTATAGACACCTCTACGCAAATAAACTAGAAAACCTAGAAGAAATGGATAAATTCCTGGACACATATACTCTCCCAAGACTAAACCAGGAAGAAGTTGAATCCCTCAATAGACCAATAACAGGTTCTGAAATTGAGGCAATAATTAATAGCCTACCAACCAAAAAAAGTCCAGACCAGATAGACTCACAGCCAAATTCTACCAGAGGTACAAAGAGGAGCTGATACCATTCCTTCTGAAACTATTCCCATCAATAGAAAAAGAGGGAATCCTCCCTAACTCATTTTATGAGGCCAACATCGTCCTGATACCAAAGCCTGGCAGAGACACAACAAAAAAAGAGAATTTTAGACCAATATCCCTGATGAACATCGATGCAAAAATCCTCAATAAAATACTGGCAAACCAAATCCAGCGGCACATCAAAAAGCTTATCCACCATGATCAAGTGGGCTTCATCCCTGGAATGCAAGGCTGGTTCAACATACACAAATCAATAAACGTAATCCAGCATATAAACAGAACCAAAGACAAAAAACACATGATTATCTCAGTAGATGCAGAAAAGACCTTTGACAAAATTCAACAGCCTTTCATGCTAAAAACTCCCAATAAATTTAGTATTGATGTAACATATCTCAAAATAATAAGAGCTATTTATGACAAACCCACAGCCAATATCATACTGAATGGGCAAAAAATGAAAGCATTCCCCTTAAAAACTGGCACAAGACAGGAATGCCTTCTCTCACCACTCCTATTCAACATAGTGCTGGAAGTTCTGGCCAGGGCAATCAGGCAAGAGAAAGAAATAAAGGGTATTCAATTAGGAAAAGAAGAAGTCAAATTGTCCCTGTTTGCAGATGACATGATTGTATATTTAGAAAACCCCATCGTCTCAGCCCAAAATCTCCTCAAGCTAATAAGCAACTTCAGTAAAGTCTCAGGATACAAAATAAATGTGCAAAAATCACAGTCATTCTTATACACCAATTAACAGACAAACAGAGAGACAAATCAGGAATGAACTTCCATTCACAATTGCTTCAAAGAGAATAAGATACCTTGGAATCCAACTTACAAGGGATGTGAAGGACCTCTTCAAGGAGAACTACAAACCACTGCTAAATGAAATAAAAGAGGACACAAACAAATGGAAGAACATTCCATGCTCATGGATAGGAAGAATCAATATTGTGAAAATAGCCATACTGCCTAAGGTAATTTATAGATTCAGTGCCATCCCCATTAAGCTACCAGTGACTTTCTTCACAGAATTGGAGAAGACTACTTTAAAGTTCATATGGAACCAAAAAAAGAGCCCACATTGCCAAGACAATCCTAAGCCAAAAGAACAAAGCTGGAGGCATCATGCTACCTGACTTCAAACTGAACTATAAGGCTACAGTAACCAAAACAGCATGGTACTGGTACCAAAACAGAGATATAGACCAATGGAACAGAACAGAGCCCTCAGAAATAATACCACATATCTACAACCATCTGATCTTTGACAAACCTGACAAAAACAAGAAATGGGGAAAGGATTCCCTATTTAATAAATGGTGCTGGGAAAACTGGCTAGCCATATGTAGAAAGCTGAAACTGGATCCCTTCCTTACTCCTTATACAAAAATGAATTCAAGATGGATTAGAGACTTAAATGTTAGACCTAAACCCATACAAACCCTAGAAGAAAACCTAGGCAATACCATTCAGGACATAGGCATGGGCAAGGATTTCATGTCTAAAACACCAAAAGCAATGGCAACAAAAGCCAAAATTGACAAATGGGATCCAATTAAACGAAAGAGCTTCTGTACAGCAAAAGAAACTACCATCAGAGTGAACAGGCAACCTACAGAATGGAAGAAAATTTTTGCAATCTACTCATCTGACAAAGGGTTAATATCCAGAACCTACAAAGAACTCAAACAAGTTTACAAGAAAAAAGCAAACAACCCCATAAAAAAGTGGGCAAAGGCTATGAACAGACACTTCTCAAAAGAAGACATTTATGCAACCAATAGTCACATGAAAAAATGCTCATCATCACTTGCCATCAGATAAATGCAAATCAAAACCACAATGAGATACCATCTCACACAAGTTAGAATGGCAATCATTAAAAAGTCAGGAAACAACAGGTGCTGGAGAGGATGTGGAGAAATAGAAACACGTTTACACTGTTGGTGGGACTGTAAACTTGTTCAACCATTGTGGAAGACAGTGTGGTGATTCCTCAAGGATCTAGAACTAGAAATACCATTTGATCCAGCCATCCCATTACTGGGTATATACCCAAAGGATTATAAATCACGCTGCTATAAAGACACATGCACACATATGTTTATTGCGGCAATATTCACAATAGCAAAGACTTGGTAGCAACCCAAGTGCCCATCAATGATAGACTATATTAAGAAAATGTGGCACATATACACCATGGAATACTATGCAGCCACAAAAAGGATGAGTTCATGTCCTTTGTAGGGACATGGATTCAGCTGGAAACCATCATTCTCAGCAAACTATCGCAAGAACAGAAAACCAAACACCGCATGTTCTCACTCATAGGTGGGAGTGGAACAATGAGATCACCTGGACACACGAAGGGGAACATCACACACTGGGGCCTGTTGTGGGGTGGTGGGAAGGGGGAGGGATAACATTAGGAGATATACCTAATGTAAATGACAATTTACATTACATGCAGCACACCAACATGGCACATGTATACATATGTAACAAACCTGCATGTTGTGCACATGTACCCTAGAACATAAAGTATAATAAAAAAAGTTTTAAAATTCCATTTTTAATTTTGAATAATTTTAGGTTCACATGCAGTTGTAAGGAATAATACAGAGACAGATCTTGTGTACCCTTTACCCAGGTCCCTCCAATGGTAATGCCTTGCAAAACTATAATTGAGTATATATATAATATAACTATATCATACAACTGAGTTATTGGCTTTAATATAGTCAAGATACAGTATATTTCCTTTTATTGTTTTTATTATTTTTTATGCAGGTGAGGTCTCACTATGCTGCACAAGCTAGTTTGAATTCTTGGACTGAAGGAATCCTCCCACCCCAGCCTCACAAAGTACTGGATTTACAGGCATCAGCCAAGATCCAGTATATTTCTGACACCACCACGATCTCTTATGTTGCCTTTTATGTCGATACCTACTTCCCTTCTCCCTTCCCCCATTCCCTAACTTCGACAACTGATTTGTTGTCCATTTCTACAGTTTTATCATTTCAAGAATGTTATATGAATGGAATCAGTATGTAAACTTTCGGGATTAGCTTTTTTCTCTACTAAGTAGTGTCATCTGGAGATTCATTTAAGTTGTGGCATGTATAAATGTCCATTCTTTTTTTATTTTAGAGTAGTATTCCATGGCATATATGTACCAAAATTTATTTAATCCATTCACCCAGTGAAAGGTAGCTGAATTGTTTCCAGATTTTAGCTATAATGAATTAAAGCTGCTATAAGCATTCACGTACAGGTTTTTCCATGAACATTGGTCTTTATGTCTTTGGGATAAGTGCCTAGGGATACAGTTGCTGGGTTGTATCGTAGTCGCATGTTTAGCTTTTTAAGAAACTGTCAAACTGCTTCTGCAGAGACTGTACCATTTAACATTCTCAATAGCCATCTGTGAGTGATACAGTTTCTCCACATTCTTGCTAGCATTTAGTGTCACTATTTTTCATTGTAGCCATTCTGATAGTTATGTATCTCTTGTGCTTTAATTCGTAATTCCCTGATTGCTAATCATGTTGAACATCTTTTCGTGTGCTTATAGCCATCAATAGAATGTCTTACGTCTTTTGTCCTTTCTGGAATTGGATTATTTTTCTACTGGTGAATTTTTTTTTCTTTTTCTTTTTTTATGGAGATAGGGTCTAACTCTTTTGCCCAGGCTGGAGTGCAGTGGTGCATCATAGCTCACTGCAGCCTTGAACTCCTGCACTCAAGAGATCCTCCTACCTCAACCTCCTAAATAACTAGGACTACAGGCAAGCACCACCATGTCTGCCTAATTTTTAAACTTTTTTGTAGAGATGGGGTTTCACTATGTTGCCTAGGGTGGTCTTCAAATCATGGCCTCAAGAAATCCTCATCCCAAAGTTCTGGAATTACAAGTGTTAGCCACGGTGCCTGGTCTTTACTGGTTAATGTTGAGAGCTCTTTTTATATTCTATATATTAGTCCTTTCTTGGATATGTATTCTGCAAGTACTGGTTTATAGATTTCATTGTTTTGTATGTGTATGTAGGTCTGGATTTGGTTTCAGGACAATACTAGCATTATAAAATAAACTGGGAAGGGTTCCTTACTCTTCGATTTTCTGGAAGATATTGTGCAGAATCAGTGTAAATTCTTCTTGAAATATTTGGTAGAATTCTCCAATGAAAATATCTAGGCCTGGAGATTTCTTTTTATGAGAGTTTTAAAATTATGAATTCAATTTCCTTAATAGTTGTAGGGAGACTCAAATGTTCCTTTTCATATTGGATGAGTTTTGGTAGTTTATTTATTTTATTTTTGAGAAATTGATTCATTTTATCTAGATTTCAAATTTATATGTATACAGTTGTTTGTAGTGCTCCCTATTATAGTTTTGATGTCTATAGTGAATCCCCTATTTCTGATATTGGTAATATATGTCTTTTTCTTATTTTCTTTGTCAGTATTGCTGGAATTTTACTCAGTCTCCCTTCCTTCCTTCCTTCCTTCCTTCCTTCCTTCCTTCCTTCCTTCCTTCCTTCCTTCCTTCCTTCCTTCCTTCCTTCCTTCCTTTCTTCCTCTTTCCTTTCCCCTTCCTCCCTCCCTCCCTCTCTTTCTTCCTCCCTCCCTCCCTCCCTTCACAGAGTCTTGCTGTGTTGCCCAGGCTACAGTGTAAGTGGCATGATCTTGGCTCACTGCAACCTCTGCCTCCCAGGTTCAAATGATTCTCCTGCCCCAGCTTCCTGAGTAGTTGAGATTACAGGCATGCACCACTATGCCCGGCTAATTTTTTTTTTTTTTTTTTTTTTTTGTATTTTTAGTAGAGATGGGTTTCACCATGTTGGCCAGGATGGTCTCGAACTCCTGACATCAAATGATCTGCCTGACTCAGCCTCCCAAAGAGCTGGGATTACAGGTGGGAGCTATCATGCCTGATCAGTTCTATCGTTTTTTCTTCAAGTATTTTGCACTTTGTTGTTTGATATATGCACATTTGGGATTATTTCTTCTTGGTGGATTACTTTTTTATTATGACATAATTTTTTTGTTTTTTTTTTTGATACAGGGTCTTGCTTTGTCACCCAGAATGGAGTACAGCAGTGTGATCTTGGTTGACTGCAACCGCTGCTTCTGGGGCTTAGGTGATCCTCCCACCTCAGCCTCCTGTGTAGCTAGGACTACATGCTCGGCTTTTTTTTTTTTTTTTTTTTTTTTTTGGTAGAGACAGAGTTTTGTCATGTTGCATAGGCACGTCTCGAACTCCTGGACTCATGAAATCTGCCTGCCTCTTACAGTGCTTGGATTTTACAGGCGTGAGCCACTTCGCCCAGATTATTATTATTTTTTTGAGACAGGGTCTCACTCTGTCACCCAGGCTGGAGTGCAGTGACACAATCACAGGTCACTGCTGTTCGACCTTCTGGCTGGAGCAATCCCTTCACCTCAGCCTACTGAGTAGCTGGGACTACATGCTCGGCTATTTTTTTTTTTTTTTTTTTTTTGGTAGAGACAGAGTTTTGTCATGTTGCATAGGCACGTCTCGAACTCCTGGACTCATGAAATCTGCCTGCCTCTTACAGTGCTTGGATTTTACAGGCGTGAGCCACTTCGCCCAGATTATTATTATTTTTTTGAGACAGGGTCTCACTCTGTCACCCAGGCTGGAGTGCAGTGACACAATCACAGGTCACTGCTGTTCGACCTTCTGGCTGGAGCAATCCCTTCACCTCAGCCTACTGAGTAGCTGGGACTACAGATGGGCACCTCTGCTCCTGGCTCGTTTTTTATTTTTTGTAGAGACATGATCTCATTCTGTTGCTCAAGCTGGTCTTCAAATCCTAAATTCAAACAATTCTCCCACCTTGACCTCCCAAAGTGTTGGGATTACAGGTGTGAGCCACTGTACCTGATTGAAGCCTATTTTAAATGATATTAGTTTAGCACTCTTCTTTTGATTAATGCTAGCATGCTATTTTTTCTATCATTTTACTTTCAAACTGTTATACATAGGATATAGTTGGTTTATGTTTTCATAATCCACTATGCCAATCTCTGTCTTTTAATTGGGGTATTTAAACCAATTACTTTTAATATAACTATTGATACATTAGGAGCGAAGTCTGCCATTTTGTTTTTTCATTTTTTATTTGTACTTTCTGGTTTTTGTTTCTCTGTTTTTCTTTTCCCTGTCTTCCTGGGGGTTACTTGAACAATTTTTAGAACTTTATTTTGATTATCTATGGTATTTATTTCTTATTTTTATTTCTAAGTTTTAGTTTTCTTTATATATAGTATTTTCATGTGTATCTCTTTGTATAGACCTTTGAGCGAAAGGTAATATGTTATATATACATAACTTATCTCAGTCTACTAATGTCATCATTCAAATTGTTTACTCCTATAGGTAAATGGGTATCTTTTTTTTTTTTTCACAGAATTTATCTTTTAGATAATTTATAGGTTCATAGCAAAATTGAGCAGAAAGCACAGAGTTTTCATATAATGCATTCTCATATATACTGCATATATACACCCACTGTCAACATTGAACATTAGAATGGTATGTTTTGTTACATCTCTTACTGTTTTAAGATTTTTTGGGGGGCCGGGCACAGTGGCTTACACTTGTAATCCCAGCACTTTGGGAGGTTGAGGTGGGCAGATAACCTGAGGTCAGGAGTTCGAGACCAGCCTGGCTAACATGGTGAAACCCTGTCTCTACTAAAAATACAAAAACTAGCCGGGTGTGGTGGCACATGCCTATAGTCCCATCTACTAGAGAGGTTGAGGTGGGAGGATCACTTGAACCTGGGAGGTAGACGTTGCAGTGAGCTGAGATCGCGCCACTGCACTCCAGCCTGGGCGACATACAGGCAAGACCCTGTATCAAAAAGAAGAAAACAAAACAATTTTTTTTGATCTTTAATTTGCAGAAGTTTGACTATTATATGTATATTCCTGTAGGTTTCTTTGGGTTTGTGCCATTTGGGGTTCACTCAGCTTCTTGAATTTGTATATCTTTTTTGTCAAAGTTGGTAAGTTTTCAGCTATTATTTATTTATTCAACTACTTTTTCATTCATGCCTTCTTTTTTCTTTCCCTCCAGAACTGTGATGACAAGAATGTTAGAACTTTTGTTATAGTCTCACAGGTCCCTAAGGACTTGTTCATTTTCTTCCCTATTTTCTCTCTATTGTTCATATTGAAAAATTACTTTTTCTTTTTTTTTCTTTTTTTTGAGATGGAGTCTCACTTTGTCGCCAGGCTGGGGTGCAGTGGCACAATCTTGACTCATGGCGACCTCCACCTCTCAGGTACAAGCGATTCTCTTGTCTCAGTCTCCTGAGTAGCAGGGACTACAGGCACGTGCCCCACACCCAGCTGATTTTTGTATTTTTAGTAGAGATGGGGTTTCACCATGTTGGCCAGGATGGCCTCGATTTCTTGACACGGTGATCCGCCTGCCTTGGTCTCCCAAAGTGCTGGGATTACAGGCATGAGCCACCGTGCCTGACCCCAACTGAATTTTTTTTTTTTTTTTTTTTTTTAAGAAGCATCTCGCTGTCACCCAGGCTAGAGTGCAGTAGCACGATGATCTTGGCTCACTGAAACCTCTACCTCCTAGGTTCAAGGAATTCTTGTGCCTCAGACTCCAGAGTAGCTGGTATTATAGGTGTGTGCCATCACGCCTGACTAATTTTTGTATTCTTAGTAGAGGTGGGTTTTTGCCATGTTGGCCAGGCTGGTCTCGAACTCCTGACTTGAAGTGATCCACCTGCTTCAGCCTCCCAAAATGCTGGGATTACAGGCATGAGCCACTGTGCCTGGCCAGATTGAATAATTTCTATTGTTTTATCTTCTAGTTTACTTATTCTTTCCTTTGTTCCTTTTATTCTGTTGTTTTCTTTTAAATCATTTTTTTACCTGACTCACCAAACCAAATTCTGCTATTGAGTTCATCCGAGTTTTGTTTCATATATTGTATTTTTTAATTCTAAAATTTTAATTTGATTTTTCTTCATTTTCTTTATCTTCCATTTCTTTACCTAGACTTGATTTCTTTGCTGAGATTAAAAAAAAAAATTGTTCAAGCATGTTCACAATTGCTCATTGAAACATTTTTATGACAACTGCTTTACAATCTGTGTTAGGTAGTTCCATTATCTATGATATCTTTTTTTTACATTCCTTTTGAGATCTCCCTGGTTCTTGGTATGATGAGGGATTTTCAATGGAAACCTGGACATTTTGAATATTGTGTTTTGAGACTCTGGATTTATTGAAACCTATGTTTCAATTGGCTTTTGCTGATAACACTGCAGCAAAGGAAGGGAATACCCCCTTGTTATTGCCAGGTAGTCTGTGAATTGTGGCTCCTAACTAGGCCTCTAATGATACGTCCCACACTGGAAGGAGTATTAGTACCTATCAGAGGCCCAACTGAGCTGAAGAGTACTGAACTTACAGATGTTAGAGTAGTCAATTAAAGCAACAAGCCAAAATGAAAGTAACAGTCAAGTCTTTAATCACTTCCTGTGTTAGCATAGACAAGACGTTAAAAAGAAAGTGCTGCCTCCTCTGGCTGTTTTGCTCCATGGAATTGTGTCTGGAATTGGTGGGTTCTTGGTCTCCTGACTTCAATAATGAAGCCGTGGACCCTTGCGGTGAGTGTTACAGTTCTTAAAGATGGTGCGTCTGGATTTTCTTCCTTCTGGTGGGTTCATGGTCTGGCTGACTTCAGGAATGAAACTGCAGACCTTCTCCGTGAGTCTTACATCTCTAAAAGGTGGCACATCTGGAGTTGTTCATTCCTTCCAGTGGGTTCATTGTCTCGCTGGCCTCAGGAATGAAGCTGCAGACCTTCGCGGTGTTACAGCTCACAAAGGCCGAGAGGACCCAGAGTACACAGGAGCAAGTTTTATCCTGAGAGTGAAAAAAACCAAGCTTCCACAGAGTGGAAGGGGACCTCAGCGGGTTACCCCTACTTCCACAGGTCTCCTTTTATTCCCTTATCCGGCCTCACCCACATCCTGCTGATTGGTCCATTTTACAGAGTGCTGATTGGTCCATTTTACAGAGTGCTGATTGGTCCGTTTTGACAGAGTGCTGATTGGTGCGTTTACAAACCTTTAGGTAGACACAGAAGTTCTCCAAGTCCCCACCCGTCCCAAAAGCACAGCAGGCGTCACCTCTCACTGGCACTGGCCGTGGGACTTTGCAGCACCTAGCCTGGGCACTGGGAGCCCAGAGGGAGCTGGTGCCAGACAACCAAGAGGAAAGGAGGGGAAATGAGAAAGAGACTGAGACCTGCCATCGTGGCGAACGGCCCCGCCAAGAGGGAACAGTCCACGGACAGGACCTAGCCTCCGATCAAGCTCAGCAGGCGCTGGCGCCGGCCGCGCTGAGTGGGGGGCTTGCGGAGGCCCTCTCACCTTGAACCCGCGCCGGTACGCGCAGCCCCGGCTCCCGCTCGCGCCTCTCTCTTCACACTCCCCCCACCCCGACCAGGGGGAGCCGACTCCGGCCTCGGCCAGCCCCAGAGAGGGGCCCTCATAGCAGAGTGGCAGGCTGAAGGGCTCCTCAAGCTCCAGCGCGGCCAGAGCAGACGGGGAGGCCGAGGAGGCAACGAGAGCGAGCGAGGGCTGCTAGCACGTTGTCACCTCTCAGAAGGGCACATGAGTTGAGGGCCAGGTGGACCAGCACAGAAGTGGTGGTGTCTCACTGCGGAACAAAAGGCTACTGTAGTTTTTTTTTTTTTTAAATTTATTTATTATTATTATACTTTAAGTTGTAGGGTACATGTGCATAACGTGCAGGTTTGTTACATATGTATACTTGTGCCATGTTGGTGTGCTGCACCCATCAACTCGTCATTTACATCAGGTATAACTCCCAATGCAATCCCTCCCCCCTCCCCCCTCCCCATGATAGGCCCCTGTGTGTGATGTTCCCCTTCCTGAGTCCAAGTGATCTCATTGTTCAGTTCCCACCTATGAGTCAGAACATGCGGTGTTTGGTTTTCTGTTCTTGTGATAGTTTGCTAAGAATGATGGTTTCCAGCTGCATCCATGTCCCTACAAAGGACACAAACTCATCCTTTTTGATGGCTGCATAGTATTCCATGGTGTAGCTGTGCCACATTTTCTTAATCCAATCTGTCACTGATGGACATTTGGGTTGATTCCAAGTCTTTGCTATTGTGAATAGTGCTGCAATAAACATACGTGTGCATGTGTCTTTATAGCAGCATAATTTATAATCCTTTGGGTATATACCCAGTAATGGGATGGCTGGGTCGTATGGTACATCTAGTTCTAGATCCTTGAGGAATCGCCATACTGTTTTCCAAAATGGTTGAACTAGTTTACAATCCCACCAACAGTGTAAAAGTGTTCCTATTTCTCCACATCCTCTCCAGCACCTGTTGTTTCCTGACTTTTTAATGATCGCCATTCTAACTGGTGTGAGATGGTATCTCATTGTGGTTTTGATTTGCATTTCTCTGATGGCCAGTGATGATGAGCATTTTTTCATGTGTCTGTTGGCTGTATGAATGTCTTCTTTTGAGAAATGTCTGTTCATATCCTTTGCCCACTTTTTGATGGGGTTGTTTGTTTTTTTCTTGTAAATTTGTTGGAGTTCTTTGTAGGTTCTGGATATTAACCCTTTGTCAGATGAGTAGATTGCAAAAATTTTCTCCCATTCTGTAGGTTGCCTGTTCACTCTGATGGTAGTTTCTTTTGCTGTGCAGAAGCTCTTTAGTTTAATGAGATCCCATTTGTCAATTTTGGCTTTTGCTGCCGTTGCTTTTGGTGTTTTAGACATGAAGTCTTTGCCCATGCCTATGTCCTGAATGGTACTACCTAGGTTTTCCTCTAGGATTTTTATGGTATCAGGTCTAACATTTAAGTCTCTAATCCATCTTGAATTAATTTTCGTATAAGGAGTAAGGAAAGGATCCAGTTTCAGCTTTCTACTTATGGCTAGCCAGTTTTCCCAGCACCATTTATTAAATAGGGAATCCTTTCCCCATTTCTTGTTTCTCTCAGGTTTGTCAAAGATCAGATGGCTGTAGATGTGTGGTATTATTTCTGAGGACTCTGTTCTGTTCCATTGGTCTATATCTCTGTTTTGGTACCAGTACCATGCTGTTTTGGTTACTGTAGCCTTGTAGTATAGTTTGAAGTCAGGTAGCGTGATGCCTCCAGCTTTGTTCTTTTGACTTAGGATTGTCTTGGAGATGCGGGCTCTTTTTTGGTTCCATATGAACTTTAAAGCAGTTTTTTCCAATTCTGTGAAGAAACTCATTGGTAGCTTGATGGGGATGGCATTGAATCTATAAATTACCTTGGGCAGTATGGCCATTTTCACGATATTGATTCTTCCTATCCATGAGCATGGTATGTTCTTCCATTTGTTTGTGTCCTCTTTTATTTCACTGAGCAGTCAACATAGTGCTGGAAGTTCTGGCTAGGGCAATTAGGCAAGAGAAAGAAATCAAGGGTATTCAGTTAGGAAAAGAAGAAGTCAAACTGTCCCTGTTTGCAGATGACATGATTGTATATTTAGAAAACCCCATTGTCTCAGCCCAAAATCTCCTTAAGCTGATAAGCAACTTCAGCAAAGTCTCAGGATACAAAATTAATGTGCAAAAATCATAAGCATTCTTATACATCAGTAACAGACAAACAGAGAGCCAAATCAGGAATGAACTTCCATTCACAATTGCTTCAAAGAGAATAAAATACCTAGGAATCCAACTTACAAGGGATGTAAAGGACCTCTTCAAGGCTACTGTAGTTTTATGGGCCCAGGGGGCCGGGGGGATGCAGAAGGGAAAGGACTAGGAGTGAAAAAGTACCAAGTACCTTTTTTGAGAGGGAATTTTGCTGTTTCACCCAGACTGAAGTGAAGAGGCACGATCTCTGCTCACTGCAACCACTGCCCCGCCGGGTTCAAGCAATTCCCCTGCCTCAGCCTCCCGAGTAGCTGAGATTATAGGCACCCACCAACAGGGCCGGCCAATTTTTGTATTTTTTGTAGAGACAGGTTTCACCATGTTGACCAGACTGCTGTCGAACTTCTGAGCTCAGGCATCCGCCTACTTCGGCCTTGCTAAGTGCTGGGATTATAGGCATGAGCCACCGTGCCTGGCCGAATCAAGCCCTTAAGGCAGAGTGCAGGAAAATGTCTTCAAGCTTCTTCGGTAAGGATACCTCAAAATGAAGGAGCCTGGGCTTGGAATGCAGATATACATAAAAGCATGGCTGGTCAGGGAGGATTGAATCCTTGGCTCTAATTCCCTTCACAGTTTGCAGTGTATTGGTTGTGCATCAAATCTGGTGTGGGGAGAGCATCTTTCCTCCTTGAGGCCTGCTAGGTAAAGCCTTCGTAATTATCTATGGTTGTGCCTAAAAAAAAAAATCACACATAGGATTTTGACTGCAACCAGGCGCCTTAGTGGTTTATTATAGTAGAGGCTTTTTCATATTCCTCACACTAATGACGACTAAAAACCCTGAACATTGTATGTAAAGCAAACATAAAACTCTGGAAGGT
This sequence comes from Macaca thibetana thibetana, assembly GCF_024542745.1. Classification (NCBI taxonomy): domain Eukaryota; kingdom Metazoa; phylum Chordata; class Mammalia; order Primates; family Cercopithecidae; genus Macaca; species Macaca thibetana. The sequence goes on along the minus strand of NC_065581.1, from coordinate 60,918,280 downwards.
AGAAATAAGAAGGCTGACTGGCTAGGAACCTCAGGACTCAAGGAAAATACGGTTATAAGATCCCTGGATTTTCTTTTTGTCTCTTGTATCCTAGATTTAGAGCTGAAGAAGTCAGTGCTCCTCACTTGGCTTCTACTGACACCATGGCAGGTGTGGCCTCATTGCCTGTGGGTGATAGTGAAAGCCCTGACACTCTGCTGGGCATCCTCTGGCACCACCGCAGTGGGGAAAGGGAAGGTTGCTTCATTACTGCTAGGCTGGGAGTTAAAGTTCCCCTCACGCTATGAAGAGGAAAGTCTAGCTTTCTTTGCTGGCACAGTAGGGGTGGGGCACAACTTTTTCTGTGGGTTTGTTTAGAATAGCTATTTTCTATAAGTTTTCTACCCTGCTAGGCTGCACCTTTCCCGGTTTTTTGGCTAGAAGTAGCTGACTTTTGTGGGGCTTTTTAGTCTATACACATTGGTGTTTCCCAGTTACTGACTTCTTCAGCTCTAAATCTGGAATACATGAGACAAAAAGAAAATCCAGGGATGTCATCACTATATTTTCCCTTGAGTCCTGAGGTTCCTAGCCTGTCCGCCTTCTTTCTATCTCCCAGAGTTTTATGTTTGTTTCATTATTTTTTATTTTTATTTTTGATTTGAGATGGAGTCTCACTCTGTCGCCAGGCTGGAGTGCAGTGGTGCAATCTCGGCTCACTGCAACCTCCGCCTCCCGGCTTCAGGAGATTCTCCTGCCTCAGCCTCCCAAGTAGCTGGGACTACAGACGTGCACCACCATGTCCAGCTAATTTTTGTATTTTTAGTAGAGACGGGGTTTCCCTATGTTGGCCAGGATGGTCTCGATCTCTTGACCTCGTGATCCACCCGCCTCGGCCTCCCAAAGTGCTGGGTTTACAGGCATGAGCCACTGCGCCTCTCCTGTTTGTTTTATATATAATGTTTAGGGTTTTTTGTTGACATTAGTGTGAGGAATATGAAAAAGTGTCTACTACATAATTCCAGAAGTCACCGTCTTTTTCTTTGCATTTCTAAAATTTAAACAATCAAATTAATAAAATACTAAAAATTAAATGGAAACATTTATGGGAAAGGCAATTACCCTTATCTCACTTCTGCACACCCTTATCTCACTTCTGCACACGTCTAGTATTGTTTCTTAGAGAAGAACACTGTAATAATGTGTTTCCAGGTATTTGGGGGTTTATCTCCATATAGTTAAATATGGTAATGCACTTGTTCATTATTTTAAAATGTATAACCTCTAAACGTTATTCTGCTGTGTTACAAAATAATTTAATTTGGTTGCATTGCCCTCGTCTTTATTCTTCTCTCAATCTTATTGGCATATATCATTAATCTTCAGTTCTATGGTTTACCAGTGTAACATCAAGTTACAGTCACACGGTCACTGTATCTATTCATGGGCAGGTCTTCACACTCAGTACTATGGGTCCTCCTTTCCTTTCTTCCACCATTTTCCTCCTCCTTCCATCTGACAACCTCTAACAGCTACACATTTACTTTACTCTTTTCCCTGCCACACTTTTACGTAGTTTTATTTTAAAGCAATCTTGGTGTACTCGGTTTATGTGATGCCAGTTTATATGTGTTAAGCCATATAATAGTTAGGGTCCAGATAGGAGACAGAAATCACATCTGCTATTTAAACAGACAGAATCAGAAGAATTAGTAACAAAATATAAAGTTGTTAACCAGGTAACTGAAAGAGTAAAAAGTGAATTCTAATCATCAAGGAGGTAGCAACTATAGGAAGCAGCTATCACCCTTAAGACTGAGAGAATAAAGAGAAGATAGGAGAATTAGTAAAACTTAGAAACTTAGAATCTTAGAGGAAGGGCCCTGAAAAGCTGAAACTCAAACTACAGAGTTGAGGACACTACTTGACTGGTGCTGGTGTGTTGTGGGGCAGGGGTGTGAGTGTGATAAGCCTGGTTTTGCGAATGTTAAAAAAACTGCACACAAGATTCAGCTGCAGCCATGGAAAGGAACTGCTGCAGCTGGGGGAAAGAAGTATTAATGGAATGATTCTCATAGGAATGGGAAGCAGACAAGAAGAAGTACGTCTCTTCTTCCTCCAGCCTGTAGTCTCCCTTCAGTGCCTTCAAGGGTCAGCTGGCAAAGCAGAACTGTGGTTTGCAGGGTGCCAGGTGCAGCATCACAAAACAGGTTAAAGAAGAGGGTATTTTCATGTTGTTTCACATCTGTTTTTGATGAGGACTGTGTATTTTATTTCTTTTCTGTAAATTCAATTTTCATTAAAGTGTGTGTGTATACATATGTATGTACATACACTTTTAAAGTGTGTGTGTGTGTGTGTATATATGTATATATATTTCCTTTAAATATCTACTTAGGCCAGGGCCAGTGGCTCATGCCTGCAATCCCAGCACTTTGGGAGGCCGAGGCGGGCAGATCACTTGAGGTCAGGAATTCAAGACCAGCCTGGCCAACATGGTGAAACCCCGTCACTACTAAAAATACAAAAATTAGCTGGGCATGGTAGTGGGTGCCTGTAATCCCATCTATTTTGGAGGCTGAGGCAGGAGAATTGCTGAGGTGGAAGTTGCAGTGAGCTGAGACCGTGCCATTGCACTCCAGCCCCAGCAACAAGAACAAAACTCCGTCTCAAAAAAAAAAAAAAAAAAAAAAAAAAACTACGTATTTTATAAATTGTGTGTACAAAATACGTAAACCACTCTATTTATGAACAGATTCAGTTTATTTTAACCCATATTCAGCTACTCTAAGAATTTTAAATTTCATTTATTAGTGGCAGCCTGAAGGGCGTAAGGAGTGCAAAGAAAGACTGAGTTACTTGAGGTAGGATGCGATACAGGATATCAAAAATATATCTACATATTCATTATTTCTCAGTTTGGCCCTCAATGCCATCTGATGTTTCCTTGGACCATTAACTGCTCACTTCTATAGGGAATGCTTAGTTCAAACATGTATGCCCATGTTGGCAGAAGATTCTTTGTCTTAGGAGCATTTGAGACAGTAGCAATGAATCATGCTACCTCTAAGTAATTTTTTTTTTTCAGAGATGAGCCATGGAGCCAACCCTTAGCTAAATATTCTGAAAAAACAAAAAAAAAGGAGAAAAGCATCTTCCTTGGAAATGGAAGGGAAAGATGAAATCTGAGATAAAGATGAAATAATCTAGGTTTATGAGCTTATGAGCTTTCTTCTCAATGGTCAGGAAAATAGGGAATGAGGACATTTTGCTTCATTTTGGATGTTTTATTTTATTTAATCTATTAGATCAAATGAATGGCCTCCTCCCAATGCATACATTTTCCATGTATTTGATGGTATTAGATGAAAGAATAATAAATGCCCAGGTGAATCTAAAGAAAGAGAGTTCACATAACACTACTTACTCAACCTCTATAGGAGTGTGGAAGGAAAATGTGCAAAGTAAAATGCATCAACAATTTAGAACTTCATGAAGTGGCAAAGCGTAATTGATTGAGGAAGCTCTTTGACTTTTAGGCCGTGGAAGTCACTCTAGGTATCTCGAGAAATGAGGATTGATATGGTTAGGCTTTCTGTCCCTACCCAAACCTCACCTTGAATTACAGTCCTCATAATCCCCATAATTCCCATGAGTCAAGGGAGAGGCCAGGTAGAAATAATTGGATCATGAGGGCGCTTTCGCCCATGCCATTCTCATGATAGTGAGTTCTTATAAGATTTGATGGTTTTATCAGGGGCTCTTTCCCCTTCCCTTGGCACTTCTCCTTCCTGCTGCCTTGTGAAGAAGGTGCCTTGCTTCTCCTTTGCCTTCCACTGTAATTGTAAGTTTCCTGAGGCCTCTCCAGCCATGCTGAACTGTGAGTCAATTAAACTTTTTTCGTTTATAAATTACCCAGTCTTGGGCAGTTATTTTTATTTTTTATTTTTTGAGATGGAGTCTCCCTCTGTTTCCCAGGCTGGAGTTCAGTGTCACAATCTCAGCTCACTGCAGCTTCTGCCTCTAGGGTTCAAGAGATTCTTCTACCTCAGTTCCTGAGTAGCTGGGATTACAGGTGCATACCAGCACGTCTGGCTAATTTTTGTATTTTTATTAGAGACGGGGTTTCTCCATGTTGCTCAGGCTGGTCTTGAACTCCTGACCTCAGGTGATCCACCTTCCTCAGCCTCCCAAAGCGTTGGAATTACAGGCGTGACCCACTGTGCCCCGTGGGCAGTTCTTTATAGCAGTATGAAAACGAACTAATAGGAATATTTTATTTTATTCTTTATTTTAAAAAGTCTCCATTTTTAAATTTTTAAAGTTTTCATTTTTAATTTAATTTAATTTTTTTTTAAAGGGGGTCTGGCTCTGTAGCCCAAACTGGAGTGTAGTGGCATGACCTTGGCTCACTGCAACCTCTGCCTCCTGGTCTCAAACAATCCTTCCATATCAGCCTCCTGAGTAGCTGGGACTACAGGCCCACACCACCACACAAGGCTAATTTTTGTGTATTTTGTAGAAATGGGATTTGGCCCTGTTGCCCAGGCTGGTCTAGAATTCCTGAGCTCAAGGGAACTATCTCTGAAAGTGTTGGAATTACAGGCATGCGCCATTGCACCTAGCACATTTTCTATTTTTTTAAAAAAGCTTTATTAAGGGATAATTGATATACAAAAAGCTGCACATATTTAATGTGTACAATTTTATTAGTTTTTGCATATGCAAACACTGGCAATAGCATTACCATAATCAAGGTAATAGACATATTCAACACCTTCCAAAGTTTCATTGTGTCCCTTTGGGTTTTTTCCCTAAAGAATACATATCTACTCTCTTAAGAATTTTGGAGACTACAACATGATATACATTATGATGTATAGCAGGCTCCTGGAACGTTTTCATCTGACATAACTGAAACTTTATACCTATTTAACGACAGGTTCTCAAGGAAATGGGATATTTTACAGATATATGTGACAACAAAAAGATCAAGGATCTCATAGGATTTCTTGAATGAATAAAGACTAACTTTTTTAAATTAGCACCTCAGGTGCATCAGGCCCTGTGCCAGATAGTTTATACCCAGAAGCTCATTTAACTCTCCTGAAACAAAACAAAACAAAACAAAATTAAGACAGCATTATTATCCTCATGTCTGAGGCTGAGATATTGTGACTTGATCATAGTTACGAAGCAGGACATGGGAGAGGAAGTGCAGTGTTTGTGATTCCAGTGGCCAGTCTTCTCAACTGGCCCCCTTATATTAATTCCAAGCCTTTAATAACAGCCACTGATACTGAATATATTGGTGAATATAATAGTGAATTCTCTTGCCTCTAGTATTCAAGATAGCCATGGTGATTTAGTTGAACATAAATGAATTATATATATACACGAAAGCTAGTATATATTCTAACAATAATTACTAACTTTAAAGGATAATCAGAACTCTATTCTGTTTGCACTATCTTATCCTATTAAGGTGAAATCATTTCAGATTATTAAATGTGACATTAATGTAGAAATAATTTTATGGCATTTTGCCTTTATACGAAGTAAAAATTATTTGTAAAAAGAGGGATAATCATGTCACAACCTTTATGCAATACATATAGTGGGTGGAAAATGACATTTTAGTTTTAATTAGAATAATTTGAGATTCCTCCTGAGAAGTTTGCCTAAGGTCACAGAACTACGCAGAGATAGAAATACAGCACAGGAATCTCTATTTCTAGCCCAATGATCCACTTAGTTAAAACAGGGCTTATGCTATTCATAAAGCAATGTCATCAGTCACAAATCTAGTTAAGTAAGAGAGGAGTAAAAATTAGATATTAGGAGAAACAACCATTTATGTAATAAATGTCAACCAATCTTTCTTTTTAAACTAATTTCATAATATTATGTATCCATTTCTTAGAAGAAAAGTTTTATAAATTTAGGAAAATAATATAACTATTTTTGATTATCAGTTTCCTTGGTTGGAATGAAATTGCATTTAGAGTTAATTTTGTAAAGCTTCAATGGTGTCTCTAAAATTAGATGTCAAATAATAATAGATTATTATTAATTACACAGATCTCCATGATAATGCATAACCTCTGTAATGTATGGTGTTGCTTTATATTTTATTAATATGAGTGTTCAACACTGGTACTTTAATTCAGAAACTGTTTTTACTTTTTCAGGATTTGTATAATGGTTTATAGGGATTATGATACCCCCTATATTGTTCTCATTTTATTGACTTATTTTAGCAAATGATTTTATGATTAATTTCTCCTTTCTAACTTGCCCTCATTCCTTTTCTTTTCTTTTTTCCTTTTTTCTTTCTTTCTTTCTTTTTTTTTTTTTTTGAGACGGAGTCTTGCTCTGTTGCCCAGGCTGGAGTGCAGTGGCGCGATCTCGGTTTGCATAGGGTTCAAGTGATCCTCCTGCCTCAACCTCCTGAGTAGCTGGGATTACAGGCTTGTGCCACCATGTCCCAGCTAATTTTTGCATTTTTAGTAGAGGCAGGGTTTCACTATGTTGACCAGGCTGGTCTTGAACTCCTGAGCTCAAGTGATCTGCCCACCTCGGCCTCCCAGAGTGCTGGGATTACAGGTGTAAGCCACTTCGCCCAACCTGCCATCATTTCAAGTCTCTAAAAACAATCCTGAAAATTCATTATTTTAAGTTTTTCTCTTTACCTTTAGTATAAGAAGAAATAAAAACTCATTTTATTTCTACTTGTTTTGTTTGCTTACCCAGAAATATTTCTATGTAAGATATTTTATTTTAGAGTTTTTAATTGCCAAATGTTCATTGAACACTTGCACATTTGATGGCGCTTAATTATTTTGGCACAATTTTTTTTTTTTTCTTTTTTGAGACAGAGTCTCACTCTGTCACCCAGGCTGGAGTGCAGGGGGACCATTTTTGTAGACTCAGAGTCTGACCATGTTGCCTTGGTTAGCTCAAACTCCTCGGCTCAAAGGATCCTCCCTCCTTGGCCTCCCAAAGTACTGGGATTACAGGTGTGAGTTACTATGCCTAGCCTTAGCACAATATTAAGCACTTCATAAGGCCTCAATAAAAGTTCATTTTATTTTTATTACCATTACTAGTGTGAGCAGTGCAATATAACTATAGATCAAAGTCTCTGTCTTCAAGGACAGATCTTAAAATTCAGTAATGGAGGAGAAATGGCATTTAGAAAGAAGAGGACACACAAGCCAAGGCTGCGTCCTAGTGTAACTTATCTCTGATGCCTTTGCCTACTTTCTCCTTATCCGCTATCCCCTTTACTTGATAACTAACAGAACCAAAAACTGAAAGTAACTGGGAGAATTTCTGCATAAATGTTAGCTCACAGTGTAATTCCTCGTGCTTGGGAAAATTCCAAATCATGAATATAGACTTTGACCAAGAGATCTTTGGGACAGTCAATATTATTCTTTAGAGAGCTGGCAAAATTTCTAGTCAATTTTAAGAAGAGGCCCTTGGAGTAATTCTGGAGTCCTGAGGCTACTTCAGAGATGAGATGAACTGTAGTTGTGTGTCTGAAAAATAATCCAGATAACTTTAGGCACAATTTACATTTCCTACTAACTCAATAGGCATCTCTAAAAATCCCCAGGAAATAGTCTGGACTGACATTTCTGGCCTAGCTTTATGCCAAACCTCATTGCTTAGGAATTGGAGAAAAACTGGTTTTACTCTGAGGAAGTGGTATGTTTGGAGCATGAGGCAGTAACCATTTAACAGCATGTGGGGTCATTAAGATTTCATTAGTTTTTTCTGTGCTACCCAAGTCCACCAATTTTTTTTCAACACCTATTAAGTGCCCAATACCATACTAAATACTTGGTTAAAACACATGTCATAGGTTCTTGTCCTTGACTAGCTTAACAATTTCAAAGGAGCAGGTTTTAAACTGTGTTCATTGCACTTTATGGTTCCAAGAAAGAAGCCCCAGAGCCAATACTGGGGTTGGTATAATTTTAGAATTGCACCTAGCACATAATAAATGCCCAAATTGTATTAGCCTTGTGGGTTTAGGGTTCAACTGAAAAACTTTTATTGGCTTTATACAGTTGATTTATATTTATATATTGATCTTCTGAATAAGACTTTAGTTGAAAAAAGGTTCTGCTGCTAAACAAAGTTTGAAAAACTAATGATCTCAGGTATCTCATTTCAGAGTCTTATTAAAAGTTAATATAAACATTCCATGAAGACTTTACTCAATTTTATAATATTATAGAGTCCCACTTTTGATTAAATGAATGTCTACAAAAAGTCGAAACATTTTGACAAATATGTATACTTTCCTGAGTTTAGAATGGCCCAATTATAGATAATAGGAAAAAAGACTTAGCCATCAACATTATGATACTTTATATGTGTCAAACCTGTACCCGTTTTTGTGAACATTATAAAAGTTAACACGTATTGAGTGCCAGGTACTATTCTAAATCATTTTAAAATATTTTATGTCATTGTATCTTCATAGCCATATTAAGAGACAGGTACTATTTTATAGATGAGGTAATACCTTATTATTTTATTTTACTTTTTTTTTTTTTTTGAGATGGAGTCTTGTTCTGTTGCCCAGGCTGGAGTGCATAGCGCTATCTTGGCTCACTGCAACCTCCGCTTCCTGGGTTCAAGCAGTTCTCCCTGCCTCAGCCTCCTGAATAGCTGGGATTACAGGCACTCACCACTACGCCCGGCTAATTTTTGTATTTTTAGTAGAGGTGGGGTTTCGCCATGTTGGCCAGGCTGGTCTTGAACTCCTGACCTCAAGTGATCTGCCCACCTCAACCTCCCAAAGTGCTGGGTTTACAGGTGTGAGCCACTACACCTGGCTGAGGTAATACCTAAAGACCATAAATATTTAACATGACCCAAATCATGTAGCAAGAAAGTCTCAGAGTTTGTATAAAAACACAAGGCCATCTGAGCTATTAAGTATTATTATCCCAATTTTATAAATGTGGGAACTGGGATCCAGAATTTTTGTCTTAGATTATACAGCTATAAACGATCAGAGCTGGAATTTAAAATAAGATCATCTGACCCCAAATCTGGTATTTAAGAACTGCCATAATGGTTAGAAATCATTAAAACTTAGCAAAATATAAATTGGTTGTTTCTGACAATTGTGTAAAGTGAATACTTAATCAAGAAGTTTAGATACATGTAAAACTATCTTAAAAAGCCTGAATAGACTGAATAGATTACATTTGGTGGTTATTAATGTATCTAAAGAAAGATTACATTAATCTAAAGAAATATTTAACATCTTTGGTGAGATGTATCCCTAAATATTTCATATATTTATGATATTACGAAAAATATTTTTGGTTGGGCGCAGTGGCTCACACCTATAATCTCAGTGTTTTGGGAGACTGAGGCAGGAATACCACTTGAGGGCAGAAATTTGAGATTAGCCTGGGTAACATAGCATGATCCTGTCTCTACAAAATATTTTAAAAATTAGCTGGGCATGCACCTATAGTCCTAGTTACTTGGGAGGCTGAGGCGGGAGGATCACTTGAGCCCAGGAGTTCGAGACTGCAATGAGCCATGATTGCACTATTGCACTCCAGCCTGGGCAATAGAGTGAGACTCCATCTCAAAGAAAAACAAATATATTTAAAAATACTTAATCCTGATTATTTGCTGCTAGTATATAGAAATACTTAAAAAAAAAAAATTTTTTTTTGTATATTGATCATTGCAATTGACTGGATGTTTATGTCTCCCCCATAAAAGTTAGTTGAAATTCTAACTCCTAAGGTTATGACATTAGGAGATGGGGCCTTTGGTGATCCCCTCATGAATGGTATTAGTGTACTTATAAAAGGGACCCCAGAGAGCTTGTTTGACCCTTTTGTTATATGGAATTCCAGGGAGAAGATGTGCATCTACAAGGAAGTGGTCCCTCACCAGACACTGAATCTGCTGGTATCCTGATCTTGAATTTATCAACCTCCAGAACTGTGAGTAATAAACTGTTGTGTATAACCTACTTGATAGTATTTTTTAATAGAAACCTGAACAGACTAAGATTTCTATCACAAATAGAAATCTTACTAAGCTTACATATTAGTTCTAGATTTTTTTTGGTAGATTCCATATATTAATATTATCTATTTCTTTTTGAGTAAACTTTGGTAATTCATATTTTTTGAGGAAATTTAAGTTAACACATTTGTATCAAAGTGTCCGTGATTGCATTTTAAGTTGTACATAATTTATCTATTGCTATGTAATAAATTACCACAAACTTAGTGGCTTAAAGCACAGATTTATTATCTCTGTTTCTGAGCATCTCCTAGGAGTCTGGGCATGGCTTAGCTAGGTCTTTCGCTTAGGGTCTCACAGGCTGCAATTAAAGTGTCATCTAGGACTGGATTCTTATTAGGGAAATATATTCCTCCAAGCTCTAATGGGTTGTTGGCAAAATTCATTTCCTTGTGGTTGTAGGACTCATGGCAGCTTGCTTCTTAAAAGCCAGCAATGGAGAGAGAGAGAGAGAGAGAGAAAGAGAGAGACTAGCAAGTCTCTCATGTAACCTGATACATGTAAACACGTATATCTCATTGCCTTCACCACTGTGGGGCCTGGCAAGCATAAAATCTACAGGATAGGTTGGCAGGCTGGGGAGCCAGGAAATAGTTGATATTGCAGCTTGATTCTGAAGGCAGTTTGGAAATAAAATTTCTTATTTTTTGGGGTACCTCAGTTTTTTCCTAAGACCTTCAGTTGACTGGATGAGCCCCACCCACATTATGGAGGGTAATCTGCATTATCAAAAGTCTACTTATTTAAATGTTAATCTCATCTTTAAAAAAAACAAAAAACCCTTCATAGCTACATTTAGGTTGGCGTTTGCCCAAATATCTAGGTACTATGGCCTAGTCAAGTTGACACATGAGATTTATTGTCACATCACCCAGCTAATTTCCAGATTGCTCAATTATTAACTTCTCATTTCCAATGACCTGCCTGCTCCAATTATATATCTATTCCAAAATTACATTCAGAGCCTGAAAATCACCAGGCAGGATCTACTCCAAAGTCACTAATTCAAATAGTCCACTTCCTGACCAAAGTCCCTTATTATTTCAGCTTATGTGTTCAAGTACTTTTATGGTAAAAGTTTTTAGAAGAGATAAGAATCTTCAGGCCCTTGATTCTTACTCTTTCCTCTATCAGTCAGGGCTCTTCCTTATCTATCTTGGATGTCATGGTCAAGTTCTTAAATTACTCTCTTGTAAAAATATTAAACATTATTTTTCTATCTTTCCATCATATCTTCTTGGTGAAAGCAACATGGGGTGAATCCACATATTTTCTCCAAGCTTGCTTCTGGCTATCTGAAAACTACTGGAGAAAAGACACAAGAGTGCAGAATTCACTAAGAATTTATGTTCAACAGGCTCAATGGTTTTCAGTTGCCTGACAGCTATGTATTTCGTTCATTAGCTAAATTTCTCACTTTAAATTGACTAAAAAAAATACACTCTCATCAAACTTCCACATCCACCTTCACCTTGTCACTCTCATAGTATTTTTTCACCTCCTACGTCTTCAAGAAAACAAGAGCTCCTCTACAGCTAGCAGCAAGAGTTCTAGTTGCTGCTCACGCCTTCATGCTTAGCAGTAGTAATGGCTGCTTACAGTTGCTCGTCACTGGGAGTTTTACTCCTCCTTGTCAGTTGCCTTAATCCCTTTTCACATGTTGGTAAGTACTACCTTCATTAAGCTTTCTTTGATTAAACCTTTGGGTGTGCCATCTATTTACTTATGTAACCCTGACCAATAGAAAATCTTAAATCAGCCTTTTGCCCTGTCATCATCACTGTATGCTCCAGTTGCATACATTTTAACACAGACTTCTCTAGAGCTAAACCAGATATTAGGCCAAAGGTGAAAGACGTGGCACAATTTTCACCTACATGCCCATGGCTGATATTATAGATCATGGCATGTATTCCTACTGATCCTTCCCGCTTACAGCTAGGCAATTCATGAATAGATTGGTTTAAATTTTGCCTTTTGCAAGTTGCATTCTTCCAAAGTAGTTTGCTTTTTACATAACCTCAAAATTTTCTGCCCTTGTCATTCTTAGTTTGATTAATGGACATGTTGTGATAGTTATAAACTTGTTATTTTTGTATTTATTAATTATTCACTTTTGAATTAACCTGTACCTTAGTTTTGTAACTAATTGCTTTTTTTTTTTTTTTTTTTTTTTTTTTTTGAGACACATTTTTGTTCTGTTGCCCGGGCTGGAGTGCAGTGGCATGATCATGGCTCATTGCAGCCTTGACTTCCTGGATTCAAGTAATCCTCCTACCTTAACCTCCCAAGTAGCTGGGACCACAGGCATGTGCCACCATGCCCAGCAAATTTTTTTTTTTTAATTTTTGGCAAAGATGAGGTCTCTCTATGTTACCCAGGCTGGTTTGAAATCCTGTGCTTAAACTGGTTTTATAACTAAGTCTTAATAATTGGAGAACTCTGAGTTTATCCTTGTGCATAAGAAGGACATAGGTATAGAAAAATTTATTGAATTTGCTTATGACAGGTTGGTATAAAAGTCCGATTACATTATAATAATGGGCTTATCAAATATTTATTAATATTGAATTATTTTTTTTTTTAAACATAGTCTTGCTCTTGTCGCCCAGGCTAGAGTGCAATGGCACCATTTCAGCTCGTTGCAACCTCCACCTCTTGGATTCAAGTGATTCTCCTGCATCAGCCTCTCAAGTAGCTGGGATTACAGGCGCCCATCACCATGCCCAGCTAATTTTGTATTTTTAGTAGAAACAGGATTTCACCATGTTGTCCAGGCTGGTCTCGAACTCCTGACCTCAGGTGATCCACCCGCCTCAGCCTCCCAAAGTGCTGGGATTACAGGCATGAGCCACTACTCTCGGCTGGAATTTATGTTTTATTGTACATAATATTTATTTTTTGGATGATTGGGTAACAATGATGCCAGTTTGATGCAATCTCCATATGAAATGCCCCCAAACACAGTATCATTACCTTAAAGATTAGTAGAGATATGCATGTATTTACATTGCAACATTAACAGAAACCACATTTAGAAGACAGAGCATGCATATGTTCATGTGGAGTCCTTGACTGTATTTCATCTTACATTAAGCCAGGAGGATGTCTACGGTTATCTAGCGAGCTGGCCTGCTCATTAAATGTCCTGGAGGTGCATTTTATCCATCTTTTGGTAGGACCTCTGCTATATTCCTACCTGTGTCCCTCCCACTTTCCTAGACTCCTGAAGAAGTTTACAGCTTATAAGAAAATGTTCTTGCCCTTCTGTTAACAGTGCACCTGCCCAGTAGACCAGATGCCCAGGGGTCCTGCCCCTGCCAACCAAGTTTTCTCATTTACCAGGCTTGAAGTTGAGGCTGTCTTTAGTGACATCAATACAAATGTCTCTGTCATTATTTACTTGTTTCATGGACTTGATTCAACTAACATGTATTTATTACCCTTTATATGCCAGGCCATCTTCATGATACTGAATATTAAAAGATAAACAAAATGAGGACTATTTTTGCAGTAAATTTGAAGTCTATATCAAAATTATGTAGAAACACATTAACAGAGAATTAAGTCTATGTTAAGAACAAGAAAACCCTAAAAGTAATTTAGTGTATTGGGAGGCTGAAATGGGAAGATGACTTGAGGCCAGGAGCTCAAGACCAATCAGTCTGGGCAACATAGCCAGACTGTATCTCTACAAAATAAAATAAATAAATAAATAAATAAATAAATAAAGCTGGGTGTGATGGCATGCACCTGTAGTCCCTGCTACACAAGAGACTGAGGTGAGAGGATTCCTTGAGCTCAGGAATTTAAGGCTGCAGTGAGCTACGACTGTGCCACTGTATTCCAGCCTGGATGACAGAGAGAGATTCCATCACTAAAAAATAGAAAATAATGGCTGGGCACAGTGACTCATGTCTGTAATTCCAGCACTTTGGGAGGCTGAGGCAGGTGGATCACCTGAGGTCAGGAGTTCGAGATCAGCCTGCCCAACATGGTGAAACCCCATCTCTACTGAAAATACAACAAGTAGCTGGGCGTGGTGGCAGGCACCTGTAATCCCAGCTACTTGGGAGGCTGAGGCAGGAGAATAGCTTGAACCTGGGAGGCGGAGGTTGCAGTGAGCCAAGATCGTACCACTGTACTCCAGCCTGGGTGACAAGAGCGAAACTCCATCTCCAAAAAAAAAAAAAAAATACTGTCATGTGTTGCTAAATGATGCAGCTATATTCTGAGAAATGTGTCATTAGGTGATTTCATTGTATGAAAATCATAGAGTGTATTTACACAAACCTAGATGCTATAGCTTGCTACACACCTAGGCTATAAGGTATAACATATTGCTCCGAGGTTACAAACCTGTATAGCACATTACTGTACTGAATACTATAGGCAATGGTAACACAATGATAAATATCTGTGTATCCAAGCATAGAAGAGGTACAGTAAAAATATGGTGTAAAATATTTTTAAAAAATGAAGCCATGTGCGATAACTCATGTTTGTAATCCCATCACCTTGGGAGTCTGAGGCAGAAGGACTGCTGGAGCCTAGGAGCTTGAGACCAGCCTCGACAAGATGGGGAGACCCTATCTCTACAAAAGTTTTTGAAAACTAGCCATGTGTCATGGCATGTACTTGTGATCTCATCTACTTGGGAGGCTGAAGTCTGAGGATCGCTTGAGCCCAGGAGGTTCAGGCTGCAATGAGTAGTGATCTTGCCACTGCACTTTAGCTTGGGTAACAGGAGCAAAACCCTATCTCAAAAGAAAAAAATGTATATTAAAAAAAATGGTACCATGAATGGAGCTTGCAAAAAGGCAAGTTTTTCTGGGTAAGTCAGTGAGTGAGTGGTGAGTGAATGTGAAAGTCTAAGATATTACTGTACACTACTGTAGATTTTATACACATTGCACATTTAGGCTATACTAAATTTATTTTTCAAAATTATTCTTCCTTCAATAATAAATTAACCTGAGCTTACTATAACTTTTGTACTTTATCAACTTTATAATTTTTTCAAATTTTTTACTCTTTTGTAATAACACTTAGCTTAAAACACAAACACATTGTACAGTCAAACAAAAATATTTTCTTTATATCCTTATTCTAAAAGCTTTTTTTCTATTTTTACATGTATTTTTTACTTTTAAAGCATTTTTGTTAAAAACTAAGACATAAGTACACACATTACCCTAAACCTATACAGGGTCAGGGTCATTGATATCATTGGCTTCCTCCTCCACATTTTTTCCCATTTCAAGATCTTCAAGGGCAATAACACACATAGAGCTGTCTGTCATCTCCTGTGATGACAATGCCTTCTTCTGGAATACATCCTGAAGGACCTGCCTGAATCTGTTTTACAGTTAACTTTTTTCTTTAATAAATAGTATACTCTAAAATAACAATTAAAAATATAATATAGTAAATATATAAATAAGTAACATTTATTATCATCAAGTTTTATGTACTGTACATAATTGTACATACTATAATTTTATATGACTGGCAATGCAGTAGGTTTGTTCACACCAGTATCCCTACAAACATGCGAGTAATGTGTTGCCTTGCAACATTATGACAGCTATGATATTGCTAGGCAATAAATTTTTTTCAGCTTCATTATAATCTTTTCTTTCTTGCTTTCTTTTCGTTGTCGTCGTCTTCTTCTTTCTTTTTTCTTTTTTTTTTTTTTGTGAGACACAGTTTTACTCTGTTGCCCAGGCTGGAGTGCAGTGGCATGATCTTGGCTCATTTCAACCTCTGCCTCCCAGGTTAAAGTGATTCTCATGCCTCAGCCTTCAGAGTAGCTGGGATTACAGGTGTAATTACAGGCATAATTACAGGTGTGCCACCATGTCCAGCTAATTTTTGTATTTTTAGTAGAGATGGGGTTTCACCATGTTGGCCAGGTTGGTCTCAAAAACTTCTGACCTCAAGTGATCCAGCCTCCTTGGCCTCCCAAAGTGCTGGGATTACAGGTGTGAGCCACCACACCCAGCCTTTTTTTTTTTTTTTTTTTTTTCTATTAACAAGTCTTCTCACTTTTATTTTCCATTTATCATGCTCATTTTTGTCAGAATCATAGCCTGCTTCTTTAAAATTGACAACCAAGATTCACTGGCAAACATCCTTTGTCCTTGGACCATATAATCCCAGCTTTTGCCCTTATGTGGGGTTTTTTTTTCCTCCCAAGCCCACAAGTTTCCTGGAGCCAACTTTTGCAGCTCAAAATTGTTCACATGATTTTATACTTTATGGCTTTGAGCCATGAACACTTGTACAATGTTGTTTTGCCACTTTCCATTTTATGTGGGGATTATTTCCTCCCGGAATACTCCTTTTGTATTAGCCAAAGGAGTGAAAGTTTGTGTTGATTTCTTAGATGGTGCATGGAGGGTTGTGGACATATTTGAGACACAGAGATGGACAGATGGCAAGATGAAGTTGTCTTTTGAGATAAGAGGATTGAGCTCTGAAATGCCCAGGGTCCAATCAGCCTCAGGTGTAATTCTCCCTTCGTGCTTCCATAGGCCAAGAGTAGCTTGAGGGGGATGCAGAGCCTGCTAATGTATAAGGTAAGACCAGCCAAAGGCTAATGTCTGGGGGGTGTGGGGGGGGCTCCCAGATCAGGCATTCTCTTCCTCAGATGGGGATTCTGGCCTCCAGAGGAGGTGCTTGGTGAGGGCCCAGCCCTCACCAGCCACTCACATCACCTGCAGCAGCACCTGCCTGTCACTCAGCACTTTTAACAGGTGAGAACACCCCTTCCGCCATAGACACACTTGGTATTATCACTGAATCCTCCACCCACCACAGTCCCCATCCAGACATCTTGCCTCCCTCATCACTTACCCTAATATTTGGCACCCACTTCACACTCGCCCTCTTCCAACAAGCCTCAGCCCCCTGATTCTGCAGCTCCTGAGGTCCTGTCATTCCCCCCACTTTGCAGAACCAGCCCCTCCACCCCAGCAGGAGACTCCAGCTGGAAGAGGAACCTTCTGAGCCGCCAAGGGAGGGGCAAATCTAAAGGGGAGCACCAATATTGAAAGCAGGAGCCACAACTGATGGGGATAAGGGTCCCCAAACTCCAGAGCAGCCTGGCCAGGGCTGGGGCTCTCAGGCAAGTACCTAAGACTGCCCATCATCACCCAGAACACCTCCTCTGAGTCCTGAGGATGAGGGGGATCTATGGGCAAAAGAAGCTATAGGCAGCAGCATCTTGAGGTCTAGAGAACAACTGGATTTGTTGAGTGAGATTCTGGACAGTTGGAGTGTTGGAGCCAAGAGTGCAGGCAGCCTGAGACCAGGCCAGAGTTTAAACTGCTGTCACAGAGGGGACCTAGACAGTTGATTTATCCTGGTGGATGCCCTGCCTCCTCCCCAAGGTTTACCCGAATGGTCTATCCAACTTGCCAACCCCTCTGCCATCTAAAGGTCAACAACTTGCCTATCTCTCCACCCTGCCCAGCCCAACATACCAGGAAGAGCAAGATAGCAACTAGACAATGAGAAACTGCCAGAGGAGCTTCAGCCCCTGTCCCTGCCTGCAGACCTGCCGTCTCTGCAAAATACCTCATCTGTGGATACTACAAGCTCCTCCTCAAGGAATCTCAAGTCCTAGCTGTCCTAGAGGCTGACCAAGAAGTCATTTCTCCATCTCAGTCCTCAATAGCTCCTGCAGACCCAAGTAGTGGAGGGGACCCCGAACACTCTCCTCTCACAGAGTCCTTAATCCTTTATCCCTCCCCTCCCTACAAGGCAGCCAAAGATTCTAGAGCCCAGGTGAGCCCCAGTTCCAGGCTCTCCACTGTGCCCACCCAGCCCAGCCCTCCAGAAAGCCCCCAAATTCCAGCCCCCACAAAATCCAACTTTGATATTGCCCAGACAGCCCAGCCTCTTGATCCTTCCCCAGATTCTAGTTCTCCAGAGAACCCCAGAGCCCAGCCTCCCAAGGTCCTGCTAGTAGAGCACACTCACTTCCAGTCACTGGAAGAAATGGGAGGCCTGAATTCTGTCACCCACAAGCAACCAGCAAGAGCCCCAGGCCAGGAGCCAGCTCCCAGAGTGGCTGATCTGAAGTGCTTTGACAGTTAAGGATCAAGGGTCAGGAGGAGACTCCTGTCCTTCAATAAAGCCACAAGAGTCAGAAGCTGGTTTTTCCTGGTGAATTTCTCTAAGGCCCTTTCTCTGGAGGGGAACACAACCTACCCACCTCTCACCCTCCAAGGGCAGCCTCTTTAACTGGCTCCTAGAAGGGAGTTCCAGAAAGCCCCCCAATACTCTAGGATCCTTACAGCCTTACAATTCCTCTGCATTTGTGTCTTCCATCTTGGCTAATGCCTCCACCAGCTCAAAAACAAACAAACTTTATTATACTTCACTATTCATTTTATATAAGTTTATAAAAAGTTAGCAGCCCTACCCTCCGTTGCCCTCAGGAGCAGTCTTTGAAACACCTTCTTCCCTGCTGTTCTTAAGAATTGGGTGGATCTGATTGCCCAGAGAGGGCTCTACCTTTCCCCAAGGTCACACAGCCATGAAGTGGGACAAATGGGGGAGAGGGGAACTAGATGGGCAGGCAGCCCCACAGCCCCACACTTTTCTTCTTGGAGTCCTGAGGGACCTAGGCCTCAACTGCATGGGAGAACTGAAAGAAAGGAGAGGGAGTTGTCAGGCCTGCAGTGCACACAGAGGGAAGATGGTTCTACAAGCGAGGAGGTGGATCCCTAGCCCTGACACCCTCAGCTGCAGGCACAGCCAAGTGCCTGCCAGGCGGGTGCCCCCAGCCCCTCCTGCAAGTCCTTCTGAGCTGTCAGAGGTGGTGGCAGCTGCTGTATACAGGAAGCCAGCACCCGGCAGTCCTGGGCAGTGGCAGTGGCTGCAGTGGGCCCTAGTGTTACCAGAAAGGAGTCCTGATCCGGACCCCAAGAGAGAGTTCTTGGATCTCGTGCAAAAAAGAATTCAAGGCAAATCCATTGAGTAAAGTGAAAGCAAGTTCATTAAGAAAGTAAAGGAATAAAGAATGGCTATGCCATAGGCAGGGCAGCCCCTAGGGCTGGTGGTTATCTTTACGGTTATTTCTTGATTATATGCTAAATGAGGGGTGGATTATTCATGAGTTTTCCAGGAAAGGGGTGGGCAATTCCCCTGGAACTGAGGGTTTCTCCCCCTTTTAAACCATACAGAGTAACTTCCTGACATTACCATGGCATTTGTAAGCCATAGTGATGCTAGTGGGAGTGTCTTTTAGCATGCCAATGCATTATAAATGCATTATAACTAGCATATCATGAGCCGTGAGGACCACCAGAGGTCACTTTCATCTCCATCTTGGTTTGGTGGGTTTTGGCCAGCTTCTTTACTGCAACCTGTTTTATTATTAATTATTATTATTATTATTGTTGAGACAGAGTCTCGCTCCGTTGCCCAGGCTGGAGTGCAGTGGTGTGATCTCGGTTCACTGCAACCTCCGCCTCCTGGTTTCAAGTGATTCTCTTGCCTCAGCCTCCCGAGTAGCTGGGATTACAGGCACCCACCATGCTCAGCTAATTATTATATTTTCACTAGAGACGGGTTTCACCATATTGGCCAGGCTGTTCTCAAACTCCTGACCTCAGGTGATCTGCCCACCTCAGCCTCCCATAGTGCTGGGATTACAGGTGTGAGCCGCTGCGCCCAGTTGCAACCTGTTTTATTTTGCAAGGTCTTTGTGACCTGCATCTTTTGTGGACCTCCTATCTCATCCTGTGACTTAGAATACCTAACCTCATGGGAATGCAGCCCAGTAGATCTCAGCTTCATTTTGAAGCAGCTACATTGTCTGCGGTAGATACCCGGGGTTTGTTATCTGGTGCCAGGAAAATTTAGGACACAGACACACATGAGGAGTTTAGGAGCAAAGGTTTAATAGGCAGAAGAAAAGAAAATAAAACAGCTCTGTCTGTTGAGAGAGAGGGAACTTCTGAGAAGAAAGACCTGCCAGCAGTGGATGGGCCAGACTTTATAGTCAGGTTTGAGGAGGCAGTGTTTGATTTACATAAGGCTCACAGATTGGTTCGATCAGGTATGATGTTTTCATAGTGCTTGTGGTAAGGCTGGTTGCCCCCATCCTAATCTTATTGTGCAAATGGGCTTTCCAGTTAACCAGCGCCATCTTGTCTGCTCCTTACTGTACAGAAGAAGGGAAGATGGGCCAGGTGCAGTGGCTCAAGCCTGTAATCTCAGCACTTTGGGAGGCTGAGGCATGTAGATCACTTGAGGCCAAGAGTTCGAGACCAGCCTGACCAACATAGTGAAACCCCGTCTCTACTAAAAATACAAAAAAAAAATCAGCCGGGCTTTGTGGCGCACACCTGTAATCTCAGCTACAGGTGGGGGAGGAGAGGCTGAGACAGAATAGCGTGAACCCAGGAGGTAGAGGTTGTGGTGTGCCAAGATGGCGCCACTGCACTCCAGCCTGGACGACAAAGTGAGACTCCATCTCAAAAAAAAAAAAAAAAAAACAAGGGAAGATGGAGCCACCATATTGAACATGATTGGCACAACTGCCAATCTGTGTCTGCAGCTCGATTTTACAGGCTGCGCTTCGTTAGAAAGAAAAAGTAATTTGGGGCTGCTTTTCATTAAAAGGACAACCTTCCCGAAGACTTCCGTACCCTCATTATCTGCCTAAGTAATTTCTTCTTAACTCGTTTACCAATTTTACGCAGCCCCTATTCAAGATGGAGTCACTTTGGTTCAAAGGCCTCTGACACCAGTGTTCAGATGAGCTGCTACTCCTCCAGAGGCAACTTGAAGTTGAGGGTCTGTGGTACATGGGCACCCACCTGTTCCTTGCTGCTGGGCGGGTAGGTTTCCGCCTCCATCTGTGCTTCTTCCGAAGCTTCTGCACTGGTAGTTCCAGCCCCACAGCCAGGAGCAGGGTGGTCAGGATGGAGAAGTCCACATGATAGCAGTAATGCCCCTGAGACAGGGCCCCACTGGAGCTAGACCTGGTGGGCATAATAGTGCTGCTCTCATTTACAGAAGGGGCCCCTGCTGTGGAGGTTTGTCTCAAGGCTGGGCCTCAGCAGGCCCGCAGCAGAGGCAGGCCCAGGGCCAGGAGCAGCCCCAAGGCCAGGGTTCGCCATGGGCTGGGTGTCTGGTTGGCAGCACTGAGGAAGGGGCTTCTAACACTGTGCCCCTCCTACTGCATATCAGGACCGGAGTACCTGTGGCAGGGCACCTGGCCTGGGTGTCTTTGACCTCTCTCAGATTTCTGGTCCATGCCCCTCCTCTATTATAAATCTTATGGGACCACTGTTTTATATGTGGTCCATTGTTGACCAAAATGTTGTTATACAGTACTTGAATATAATTACTTGGAATTTTGGGATGGAGGATGAAACCAACATTATTGTTTTATAATTTTTAAAAATAAACGTTCGTATCATTGATTCCTCTAAAGAAGACTTACATTGGAGAGGAGACCATGTCGCTCTGTGCGTACACCCGTGCCCATTGTCCTTCCATGTCCAAAGACCTCATCTATGAACGACAGCTGAGTGTTTCTCTGCTCCTAGGGCCATTATGCTTTACATCATGTGACTCCTGCTTTCCTGGGTCAGCTGACTCAGTTCAAGGATTAACCTTTGAGACAAAGATAGCTAAAACCCTAGCTATCAGCCCATGAAGTGTTACTAAACTCTGCCCAGCAAGAATGGTCAATATTGGATGTTGACTAACCATAAAGCAGATCTCCCTTGGGAGTTTGGAGGGAAACTTAAGTGAGCAGAAACTAGAGACACATTGAGGTTTCAGAAGTCACAAGACAGTAAAAGCTAACACAGACCTTGAGTTGGAGAGAAGACAAGTGGAGAGAATAGTTTTGGAGGATACAGAGTTACAAGCAGAGACTGAAATCAACCCACTTACAAGTTGGGAATCCTTGTCATAGAAAGCTGCAGAAGTTTACTGCTGAATGGATCTTTGCAGATGTTGCTGTTGAGTGGAAGAGCTGCTGTCAGTCCTCTGCATTGTGTGTTCTCAATGAGCTACAGTTACAGCTGCCCGCTGAGTAGTTGCTAAGACACAACCTCTTGGTTCTTACTTCCCTTCCGTATCTTTAGACCTATACCAACTAAGATAACTTGAAAATGTCATGTTTTTCTCAAACCCAAATAGGATTGACCGCTAAGGGCATTTATGCATTACAAATAAATTATTTAATAGCAAATTTGTCTCCATTATCATATTTTTTAAAAATGAGATTTTAAATAATACTAAATGAGTCTTACCTGTGTACATATTCTATTAGTGTTATTTGAAACCTGATAATACTTAGTAATTATATTTGTCTATTTAGCAGAAGCAATCAATTTATTTCAGATTACCTTTAATTCAAAGAGAAGGTAAAAGTATGCATCTTTTCCAGTGGAACTTGTTATAATTTGAATAATTGAAAGTGAATGGAGAGAGATAAGAAAGTTAAGGATATTATCTGAACTAATTCAATTCCAATTTTCAGTAAAACAAATTCAATTCCTGTGTAACAATCTTCTCCCTATTGATTAAAAAGAAAAATGTGACAATGAAGTGGTGAATTTGGCAATAGGTCATGCATTCTAAGAAAATAATAGTTGATCAAAATTTATGGAATCGGCCGGCACAATGACTCACGCCTGTAATTCCAGCACTTTGGGAGGCCGAGGTGGGTGGATCACCTGAGGTTAGGAATTCAAGACCAGCCTGACCAACATGGTGAAAACTCATCTCTACTAACAGTACAAAAATTAGCCAGTAGTGGTGGTGCATGTCTTTAATCCCAGCTACTTGGGAGGCTGAGCCACAAGAATGGCTTGACTCTGGGAGACGGAGGTTGCATTGAGCCAAGATTGCGCCACTGCACTGCAGCCTGGGTGACAGACTGAGACTCTGTCTCAAAAAAAAAAAAAGAAAAAAAAAAAAAGAAAGTGCCCAAATACTTCAGCTGTAGAATTATTTCTTATACAGTTTCTGAGACCATTAGGGTCTTTTCTTTCTTCATTTTCTAAGTCTCCCTACTTAGCATTCACAAAAGGTGTCTTGTCTTTTCCAGATTAGATCTAGAAAATTTTCTCTCACTTTTTTTTTGTGGGGGATGGGGAAGGAATAGAAAAAGGAGAAAAACTTTGAAGCATGTACTTATTAATGCACTTAATGTCTGGAGCACAATGACTAAATTAGTTTTTAGTGTAAAAGTAATTTAAAATGACTGTATTTTATTATCTCTATTTCTGTATGCATTACCTTTGAATTTCTGTACTGAAATAATAGTACTGATATGATCTTCTACATTAGTAGATTCACAAAATACCATGGTTTGGTTTACTCACTGGCTTACATACTTAATATTGAAATGCGGCTGGGCGCGGTGGCTCAAGCCTGTAATCCCAGCACTTTGGGAGGCCGAGACGGGCGGATCACGAGGTCGGGAGATCGAGACCATCCTTGCTAACCCGGTGAAACCCCGTCTCTACTATAAAACACAAAAAAACTAGCCGGGCGAGGTGGCGGGCGCCTGTAGTCCCAGCTGCTCGGGAGGCTGAGGCAGGAGAATGGCGTGAACCCGGGAGGCGGAGCTTGCAGTGAGCTGAGATCCGGCCACTGCACTCCAGCCTGGGTGACAGAGCGAGACTCCGTCTCAAAAAAAAAAAAAAAAAAAAAAAAAAAAAAAAAAAAAAAAAAGAAATGCAACCATGTAGCAGTTTCGCAGCACAGAGTGGCAACCAAAAGTTAAAGAGACAAATTTGAAGGAACTGTGTTTAACCTTAAGGAAAGCATGGCTTCTGCTGTGAACAATGGCTCACCCTAACTGGCCTCATTTTAACTTAATTACCTCCTTAAAGATGCTGTCTCTAAATATGGTCACACTCTGAGGAGCTGGGGGTTAGGACTTTAGCATATGAATCTTCAGGAAACAATTTAGCTCATAATAGGACCTTACTTTTCTCATCAAGAAGCTGGTATCTTACATTTCTGTCCAACTGCCTACCTTGTGAAATTTCCTAAACTTTTTCCTTATCTTCATAATTCACCACTGTTAAGTCATTTTTAAATTATGAAATGATACTCTATAGTCATCTTCTATTTCAAAAATTATTGCTGGGCATGGTGGCTACAGGCGTGAATCCTAGCACTTTGGGAGGCCAAAGTGGGTAGATCACTTGAGGTCAGGAGTTCCAGACTAGCCTGCGCAACATGGTGAAACCCGTCTCTACAAAAAAAAAATACAAAAAAATTAGCTGGGCATGATGATGAGCACCTGTATTCCCAGCTACTCGGGAGTCTGAGGCAGGAGAATCACTTGAACCTGGGAGGCAGAGGTTGCAGTGAGCCAAGATCATGCCACTGCACTCCCCTGGGCGACAGAGCAAGACTCTGACTCAATAAATAAATAAATAAATAATAAAAAATTAGCCAGGCGAGGTGTGGTGGTATGCCTGTAGATCCAGCTACCCAGGAGGCTGAGGTGGGAGGATGGCTTGAGCCTGGGAGATTGAGGCTGCAATGATCATGAGCTATGATCATGCCACTGCAGTGGGACCCTGGCTCAAAAAAAAAATTATTGATCAAAGTTAATCTCAGTACTGATCTCTGTGACATCTCTCCCATTGCATAGATTCCTCTAAAATTCAGGCTCTAATTTTTGGCACTAATATATATTTTTAATCCATGATAAAATATTTTCTGTGAATATAGTTGTTCTTTAGTATCTGTAGGGGGGTTAGTTTCAGGACCTCTGGAGCATACCAAAATCTACAGTGGCTCAAGTCTCTGATAAAGTATTTGCATGTAAGCTATGCACATACTTCTGTATACTTTATATCACCTCTTAAATCATTATAATCTAACACAGCAAAGATATGTAATATGTAAATTATGTAAATAGTTGTTACACTGTGTTGTTTTAGGTATATTACAAGAAAAAATGCATCGATACGTGTTCAGTACCGATGCATTTTTTTTTCCTGAATATTTTTGATCTATGGTTGGTTGAATCCATGGAAGAGGAACCCATGGATACAGAGGGCTGCTAATTGTATAATCCCACAGTGAGTGATTCACCTTTAAGATAATCTTTGGTTTGAAGGTCTGAATTTAAAGTCTAGGCACTTTACCTTTGCGTGTTGTCCTTATTTATCTATTTTTCTTTTATTTTTTTGAGACAGAGTCTTGTTCTGTTGCCCGGGCTGGAGTGCGGTGGTGTGATCTCAGGTCACTGCAACCTCCACCTCCTGGCCTCAAACAATTCTCCTGCCTCAGCTTCCTGAGTAGCTGGGATTACAGGTGCATGCCACCATACCTGGCTAATTTTTGTATTTTTAATAGAGATGGGGTTTCACCATATTGGTCAGGCTGGTCTTGACCTTCTGTCCTCAGTTGATCCATACTGGCCTCAGCTTCCCAAAGTGTTGGAATTACAGGCGTGAGCCACCACGCCCGCCCCTTATTTATCTATTAATTTACTTCTTCAAAGAATGCTACTAGACGACTATAATATCCCTTTACAGAAACCACATTACTCTTTTCCCAGTAGATTACCCTATCTAACTATTTATTGAGTCAGGGAAAGGAACATGGGTTCTTTTGTTGAACTTCAATGTTGTGTGTATAATCAAAGTATTGTACAGTTCCAAGACCATTAAAATGAATTATTAGATACAAAGCATTGTCAAGAATGACATTTAGGTTAGCTGGTTATGGCTAGGAATACAGAAATCAATACCTGATGAAAAGTGATGCAAAAAGCAGGAAATGAGATTGGAAATATGAAAGACAGGTTACTAAAATAGGGTCAGGGAATCAGATAAGGAGAATTAGCCATAAACACACAAACAAATAAGCAATAATAATAATAATAATAAAATTTAAAAAACCCCAAACTCTGGAAGTCAACGATATTCTCAATGGCTGGATTAAGGTCAATGTATTTGTAGCTAAGCTACAGAAAGTAAAAATTTTTTTTTTTTTTTTTTTTTTTTTTTTTTTTTTTTGAGACGGAGTCTCGCTCTGTCGCCCAGGCTGGAGTGCAGTGGCGCGATCTCAGCTCACTGCAAGCTCCGCCTCCCGGGTTACCGCCATTCTCCTGCCTCAGCCTCCTGAGTAGCTGGGACCACAGGCGCCGCCACCTCGCCCGGCTAATTTTTTGTGTTTTTAGTAGAGACGAGGTTTCGCCGTGTTAGCCAGGATGGTCTCGATCTCCTGACCTTGTGATCCGCCCGTCTCGGCCTCCCAAAGTGCTGGGATTACAGGCGTGAGCCACCGCGCCCGGCCAGAAAGTAAAATGTTTACCTGATGGCCTGTCTTCTCCTGCTGAATTTTGGATTATAGGTTAAGCTCTATGTATTCATTCTACCTGTATCCACAAAGGGGTCTATCACAGAGTCTCTTGCTTATAAAGATTCTATCAAACTTCCAAGTAGGGAGGTAAGAGTCTACAATTCCAAAATCCTTTTAATATTTTATAAATCCTTAAATCTCTGGCAATTTATAAAGTTAATGAGAAATTGTATGTATTTCTACATTTTCACCTTATAATCTTTTTTTTGTGAGTCATTAATGTTTTATTCATTTGTAGAAAAAACACATTCCAAGTAAATTAAGGAAAACTTGATAGACATTAATCAACATAAGCGTTTCTCTAGTTAAAGCCATTAAATGGGAAGTGTTTATTTCTCACTGATATTTCAATGTATGGAGATTAAAGCTACTTATGTCTGTGGAAATCGCTTCTGAAAATCACATGACTAAGATGAAAAATGAATAGACATAATTAAATAAGTATGCAAAATAAGTGTGCTTTTACTTTTGTTTAAAATACAAATTAAGAACCAGATAATCCAAGTGCTTTTCTTTAACCATAATAGATTGTATTTCAAAGATTGTATAATGTGTTTTTTCTAAACAAATTTAATCCAAATTAGCATTGCCAGACATTTTCTTGTCTGTTTTCTTTTTTAACTTAGAAAATTCTTTAGAATCTATTATTTTTAGTTGAAACTATCAAAAACTTACTAGAAAATGACATATATAATTTATTTTCTGAAAATCAATCTGATAATTCTTCTGTCTTATAGAAGAATTCTTCTGTCTTGTAGAAGAATTCTTCTGTCTTGTAGAAGAATTCTTCTGTCTTGTAGAAGAATTCTTCTGTCTTATAGAAATGTAGGTATTAGTTCCTAGAAGAGTCAAACTGGTAAACACCAATACAATTTGAATAACTCAGAAAAACATATCTAAGAAGGAATAGTAAGCAACGGCATGCAGGTCATTGATAATAATTAAGGTGCCATTATCTGTGAAATAAACTGATAAAGCAATATTAGAGCATGAACTCCTGACTCCCAAACTGCATTTGCTTTGCACAGATGGTGAGTTTTGTATGTGGTTTCTGTAGTGTAGTGGTTATCACCTTATAATCTTTTAAAACTGTTAAGTGAATACTATCTGGTCCCAACATATTAACATCAAATTTATTAATTGGTTAGAATAATGAATAATGGAATTAGTAAAGTATTTGGTGTTAGGAAATTGGGTTTGAGGTCTCAGACTTTTTGCCTATGTAATATTGGGTGTCGGTCCTTCAGGAATTTGCCATTACTTATAAACAGCATAACACAGATATATGTATTGGGTTGACCATGTCAACTAAAAGATAGGTTATTAGCTTATCTTTCTGAATTTGCCTACATTTTGGAACTGACCTTGGACTTCATTTTAAGTGGATAGATCCAAGATTGTAATTCCTACCTAAGAGAAACTAAGCAAGTTTATAGCGGACAATTGAGAGTCTAATGCTTAGAAAACTATGGATAAGTTAGAGATAAGTTAAAAGCTCTGAGACAGGTTGGAGGCAAAGAGCCAAGAGTATAGAGTTGGAAATGGAAGAAGACTAAGAACTGATGAGGAATGAAGGAGTAAAGTCTAGAGTAACTGCTGAAACAGCGTTAGCTTGTCAATAGCTAAACTTTATCCAATTGATTGTATCAGTAGGATGATTTTGGCTATAATTTATAGAAAACCACGGCTTAAAGAAATCAGGGAAACATATTTTCATATAAGAGGACATTTGAAGACAGAGTGATCCAAGTTTAGTTAATTCGGTGGTTCAGCAGCATCATTAAGAAACAGATTTTTGTTTTATATATATTTTTGTAGATCTGCCATACTCAACATGGAAACCAGTTCTCAGATGGATTCTCTGTACAGGTGTAAGATGGCTAAAGCAGTTCCATCTTCATAATCAGAAATCAAAATGTCCAGTAACAGAAAGGGTGCTTCCTTCCTGGTGTCGTTATTTTAAAATTCATTTATATGTCATTTTTAAATGACTGTATTAAATTTCTAGGGCTGCCATAACAAAATACCACAGACTGGGTTTCCAAAAAAACAGAAATTTATTTTCTCATAGTCTGCAGGCTCAAAGTTCAACACCAAGATATCACAGGTTTGTTTTTTTCTAAGGTCATCCTCCTTGACTTGCAGATGGCCACATTCTCTGTGTCCCCACATGGTCTTTCTTCTGTTGACTTATCCCTGGTGTCTTTTCAGGTGTCCACAGTTCCTCTGAAAAGGACATCAGTCAAATTAGATTAGGGACTTCCCATATAACCTCATTTAATTTTAGTTACCTCTTTATAGACATTATCTTGGCTGGGTTCAGTGGCTCATGCCTGTAATCCCAGCACTTTGGGAGGCTGAGGCAGGATCACCTGAGGTAAAGAGTTTGAGATGAGCTAGCCTGACCAACATGGTGAAACCCCGTCTCTACTAAAAATACAAAATTAGCTGAGCGTAGTAGCGCATACCTGTAGTCCCAGCTACCTGGAAGGCTGAGGCAGGAGAATCACTTGAACCTGGGAGGCGGAGGTTGTAGTGAGCCGAGATTGCGCCATTGCACTCCAACCTGGGCAACAAGAGCGAAACTACATCTCGAAAATAAAAAAAACAAACAAACAAACAAACAAATAAATTAAATAAATAAATAAATTAATTAAAAAGGCATTATTTCCAAAGGCATTCATATTCTAAGGTCCTGGGAGTTAGAGCTTCAACATATGAATTCAACATAATTCTGCTCATAACGGTAGTAGAAAACCTTTCCATAAGTTTCTCCCATATCATCTCCCCTCGTGTCTCATTGTGCAGAATTAGGTCATGTGATCATGCTTACACCAATCCTTAGAAAAAGAACTGGGGTCATAATTATTGGCATAGGTCTATCAAGATTTACTCTTGGAACTGAAAATGGGGTAACCCCTCCTTGGTTCTGTAGCAGGAAGAGAGGTAGGCATCAAATGAAATCAGGGCCCTTCAGGCATGGAAGAAACTGGGGAGGACTGCTAGGAAGTCAGCCAACTGGTGTGCACAATCATCATAGGTTTGTGATTTATGGGTGATTTGGGTTGGTCTAAATGTTTAGAAGCAGAGGAGACCATCTTAAATACACTAAGTAGTGGTGAAATCTAGGGAAATGAAACCAGACATTTAAGATCCTTTTAGAATGTCAAGTTAGAGAAGTGGTTAGCAGAGAAGCTGGTATATGGGAGACAATACTAATGGATAATGAGAGATAAAATGAGTTTGAAAGAGCGGCTCAATAAATAGTTCTATAAATTCTGACTTTGCAGTGCAGGCAATATACTGTATCCTCTATGAGTTATTTACCCTCTCTGATCTTTATTTGTAAAATGAGAATGATAAAGTCAATTATTTCACAGATTTGGAGGATTAAATAAGACAACTCAGTGAAAAAGTTATTAAAATATAAAGTAATACATGGATGTTAGAAACTATTATAATATATAATTAACAGTATTGAATCTAGTATATGACTTATCTGTGTCCAGCACAATTTGAGAAAGTTAGTTCAGTAAAGACTTAAAATTTCTATAATCTGTTTTGTGTCTTATTTTTATTTATGAGGGTGTAATTTGCACTATGATCATCAGGTAATTACCTGGATTAAAAAAACGCCCTGTTCAAAAGGTTTATCTGTAAGTTTTAGTCTATTCTGTTCTGGTATATTCTTATCCCTGTGTGAATATGCTATTGATCCCCTGGGTCTGTGTATGTTCATGCAAGTGTGTGTGTATGTGTATGTGTAATGGTTAACCAAGGTTTATGTGCTATTTTGTGTGGGTATGAACCTATGAGTTGGTTGACTTCCCTTCTGTCACTGGGAAAGTTTAAAAAAAATCCACTCTTGGTTGGATATGGTGGCTCACACCTGTAATTCCAGTACTTTGGGAGGCTGAGGAAGGAGAATTGCTTGAGCTCAGGAGTTTGAGACCAGCCTGGGCAACATAGCTATACCCTGTCTCTATAAAAACAAACAAATAAATAAATCTGCTCTTTTTAAAGGTGCTTAAGGTTTTCCTTCTTCATATGAACAAAAGCAGGAAAGGTTAAGCAGTCTCTTGAATTTGAGATACATATGCCTGTAGCTATTTAATTAATTAGAATGTGGGTCTTACATAAACTTAGAAAGATCATTGAGCCAGATAATCTCTTTTGTGTTTTTCATGGCTAATAATGGTAATAGTATTGACTTTTACCCATTCTTGAACTGTTGTAACTTAACAGTATGTGACAACCGTAATTCTTATTATATTTGTGTATGTTGTACAGTTATATCTTAGCTTGGGTTTGCCAGGAATCACAGCTTGAGACAAAGTCTTGTTTTAAAACACTTTATTGTGAAGTATGAGTCCAGGGATCAAAGGTGAGCCAAACAGAAGAGAGATGCAAAATGACAATGTATTATTAAGTGTATATCTCTACAGGTAACTAGCTTCTCAATCACCCAGGCATATAAAATGTGTCTTAGGACTGTCTTTCTGAGACAGTGAGAAACCTTTACCTCTCAATGGTCAAATGATTGGCTTTACCCTCCTGGGTAACACATGCATGGGTGCAAAACATGCTTCTGTGTCATCTCACATAGTGGGGTCAACAGAGAACACCTGGGCAGAAGAAGAGAGGCTCTTGGGGACTGATCTGAGGCAAGGTGCTGTAAAGGGGAACCTATACTAAAGTGGTTGGAGGTGCACAGACTGGTTGCCTCACCTGCAGCCAGAATGCAAGACAGGTGAGGTGAAGGTCTAAAAGGATGCATAAAGACATATCCAATGTACTATAGACATACACCAATAATTTTGGTTAACTAGGGTTTTATTGTTAAAACAAATATTATTACTACTAAGTATTTATAGTAAAGAGATATTTAAGTCTATATAAAAACATAAGTTCTCTTCAGTTGGATGGCATTCTCTCTATTTTAAAATGCTTGCTTATGAAGTATAATATATTTTGCAGAGGAAATACAATATTCAAGGGTCCTATTTTAAGCTTTCTGTTTTCTCTTAAAAATGAGAAGCCTTAATGATTGAAGAAGAATAGCACCTGGGGGATTGCTTTTATTTTTAAGTTATCAGGAAATTTAATACGTGTGCTAGTAGGTTCAGCATGAGTGTGCAAATGCGATACAGTGTTTAACTAAGAGTTGTCATGTTGTCAGGAAGGAACATTTTCTTTGGAATTAAAGAAACAATATTATCCCTTAGTGACTGTTTGCTGACATTCAACTAATGACAGAGAAACATTTCAGTTTCCTTAGAGGGTACTATGCTTTTAGGAATAATGCCATACTCAGGGCAATTTCTGAGCTCCATTGCTTGCTGGGTCTGGAGTTGGACAAGATGAAACGGCAATATCAAGCAGCCACCTGCATTTTATTATAATTTCTTATTGTAATTATAGTTATCATGGCCATTTTGATCTAACTTAGTTTTTCCAGATGAATGGGTTAATTTGCAAACTTGTGGTGATGAGGTAAGTTGTGATATTCATGGTCTTTCAGAAACAATAACTTTAAATGGTATTAACCAGTTGTACTGAGAAGGCTTTCTACTGGATAATTTTTATGATGGAAATGCTAGCCTATTTGATATTACTTTTCATAAGAAGTTATTTTCAAGAAGGGTAAGATATACAGAAGAAGAAAAAGCTTTTCTTAGTACTACCCTTTTCTTTCAGTACCAAGGTCAAGTATTTCATGATGAAATTTAAGGGCGGTGGTTAAATTTTGAGCAGAGGAAGAAATTTCATCAACCAACTACTTTCTTCCTTCGGGTGCCCTGATTTGAACTATTTCCTTATGAAACTGGCATACAGATTACAGAAAAGTTGAAATTAATTGACATCCATATGTTTTATTTTGCATCATAAGCTGTTCTCTCTCAAATTTTTTTCTTCTTTCTTTGAGACAGGGTCTCACTCTGTCGCCCAGGCTGGAGTGCAGTGGCACAATTATGACTCACTGCAGCCTCGACCTCCTGGGCTCAGGTGATCCTCCCACCTCAGTCTCCTGGGTAGCTGAGACTACAGGTGTGCACCACTACGCCTGGCTAATTTTTTTGTATTTTGTTTTTTAGAGATAGGGTTTTGCCATGTTGCCCAGGCTGATCTCAAACTCCTGGGCTCAAGCGATCTACCTGCCTTGGCATCTCAAAGTGCTGGGATTACAGCCATGAGCTACCATGCCTGGCCCATCGCTTTTAATAGGTATTTGCTTGTCTCTTAACTGAAAAAAATTTTTTTTTCCTGAACTTTCCTTCTGCAAATTAAAATCGAATTCCGAATAGGGTTTCCATATTTCTGTAAAGTTTCTGAAATATTCAAACCTGTGTTAAATACAAAGCAAAAACATGCATATAAAAGGCAAATACAACTCATGGCATCTAGAGTGAGGATAAAGAGCACAAAAATTTAGGAAAGAAAGAAAAGAGCTATTTTTTTATTTTGATGCGACAATGAACACAATTTTATCCTGTTGGCTAACCTGCAACATGGCAATAAAAATGCTCCTTCCATAACTTCTCTATGAAGGCTGAAAAAAAAATGTGTTCAGAAAGTGAATGTTACCAAGTCAATCACATAAGACTCCACCTGTCAAACAGCAGATTTAAGTTGGTGATGCTTATGACGCTGTCTACCAAAAGGGAGCAGCTTGAACATAAAAATAGGTCTGTGCCCTAGGGAGGAATGCCGTTTCCTTTCCTGTAATATGCGTCTGCAGACTCATCTCCATCAAGAATACCAATTCACATTGATTTTATTGCTTTCTATTCTCTATTTTTTAGATGTCTGCCAAGTACCTACCAATGTGTAAAGTGGCACAGAAATTCAACAGCAGGAAGACAAGGTCTCTGGTTTTTTGAAAACTTTTTTTGAGAGAGATGTGTTGAAACAGACACATTTAAATAATGCAAAACAAAACCCTGCAAATGACTAAAAGCCATAGTAGATCTTTAGCTAGAAAATAACTTTATGAGGCTGGGTGTGATGGCTCACGCTTCTAATCCCAGCACTTTGGGAGGCTGAGGCGGGTGGATCACCTGAGGTCAGGAGTTCGAGACCAGCCTGCCCAACATAGTGAAACCCCGACTCTACTAAAATACAAAAAAATTAGTTGGGTGTGGTGGTAGGTGCCTGTAATCCCAACTACTTGGGAGGCTGAGGTAGGAGAATTGCTTGAACCTGGGAGGTGGAGGTTGCAGTAAGCTGAGATTGCGCCATTACACTCTAGCCTGGGCAACAAGAGCAAGACTGCATCTCAAAAAAAAAAAAAAAAAAAAAGAAAAAAATTTATGGCAGATTTCTTCTACATTAACCACAGCAACATTTTACAAGCCTGTAAAATTTTTGTAAAAAACAAAAACAACTAAAACTAGCTTCATGGATCCTACTCCAGAGAGTTTGATTAAGTAACTTGAATGCATGAACTAAGACTCTGTATTTTTAACAAGCTTCTGAGGTCCTTCTGCTAATCATTGAGTTATTGACCACTGGAGCAAGGGTCGTCAAAGAGGACCTGCTATAGTCTGTTTTGATGCACACACATCATACAGATATTAATCACTGAGAGAAATTGAAAAGGCAATTTTATCGGCAATACAGATAAAGAAAGAAATAGCATCAACTGTACTTCCACCTTTCTCCTATTTTTCCTCCCAGGTGCAAGTCATCCCTGAGGAAGTTGTGACTAGCTGTGGATGCTATGCTGAGGCCCTTCTTTAAGAGTGATCTGATGGCACTGGATGTCTGCTGAGGCTTGTGTCTAGAAGGAATGAAAGGATGTGCCAGTAACAGCAGTGTCTCCTCATTCTCAATGCTCAGGCCTCATGGTACCCGCTTCTCTTGGTTCTGTTTATTAAAACATATCATTGCCTGACTATGCCTGAATGATCCATCTTCCTCAAGGCTGCTACACCATAACTAGGAGCTTTTAAAAAGAAGAAGGAGAAGGGGGGCATTTGCTCTATGAGGCACTCAAAAAAGCACATGCTTTTAATTGAGGGATGGGGGCGACAAGGGATCATTCTGTTGATTTTAACTATCTCGTATTTGTTAACAGCATTATTTTCATGGATAGTTTTCTGAAAGACTCCCTATCCACTTAGAGGTGAGGAGAAGTAATAGGGGAGGAAACCCTGATGAGCTGCAAAAAACTCTGAATCCAGTCCTTTAATTATCTTGCTTAAAATTCTTCATTGGCTCTTTGATGCCCTCAGAATAAAGCAAACTCCTTAAACATGACTTACAAAGTAATTGCTATAGTTTGAATATTGTCCCCCCAAATCACATGTTGACATTGATTCCTAGCATCGGAGGTGGGGACTGGTGAGAGGTGTTGGGGTCATGGGGGCATATCTCTCATGAATAGATTAATGCTCTCTCAGCATGGCGTGGGGGTTGTGTGAGTTCTCACTTTTATTAGTTCCCAAAGAGTTGGTTATTCAAAAAGAGCCTGGCACCTCCCTCCTCTTTCTCTCTGGCCTCCTCTCTCACGTGCGATCTGTGTGCATGTGGCTTTCCGTCGCCTTCCCCATGAGTGGAAGTGGCCTGAAATCGTCACCACAAGCCAATGCTGGTGCCATGCTTCCTGTACAGTCTGCAGAACCATAAGCCAAATAAACCTATTTTCTTTATAAATTACTCAGCCTCAGATATTCCTTCATAGCAACACAAATAGCGTAAGACAGCCATTAATATCATGCCTACACCTGAGACAGTGGTATGCATTAAACATTACATCTGCCCCTACATTTTCTAGGTCATTATAATTTTGGGGGTGGAGTGGGAGAAGCGTATGACTAGTGCTGACCAATAGACTGTGGGTTGAAGTGATGTGTGTCACTTCTAGACTGAAGTATATAAAAGTCATTCAGATGTCTGTTCCCCTGCTGTGGTCAAGAAAGTGAGATGTTTCTATTGTTGCAGATATGAGATGTTGTCTCCATTACTCTGGATCCCTAAGTGTTTGTGTTCATTAAATGCTGCAGCTAAACTGAAATTCTTTCCATTCCTTGGTCATGCTTATCTGTCATCCTTTGCAAATACTTTACTCTTTCTAGGTTGCTTTTCCATCTCTTCTTCAAGTGTCTCTTTTTCTTTCTTCCTTTTTTTTTTTTAAATCTGATTTAGTCTTCTGCCTAGACCACTAAAACCTTTCTCCATATCAGCAATAAGGCTGTTTTTCTTTCTTATTATTCATGGTTTTTTTTTTAGATGGAGTCTTGCTCTGTCGCCCAGGCTGGAGT
This sequence comes from Macaca thibetana thibetana, assembly GCF_024542745.1. Taxonomy (NCBI): domain Eukaryota; kingdom Metazoa; phylum Chordata; class Mammalia; order Primates; family Cercopithecidae; genus Macaca; species Macaca thibetana. The sequence goes on along the minus strand of NC_065581.1, from coordinate 60,882,596 downwards.
ACAATGGCATGATCTTGGCTCACTGCAACCTCTGCCTCCTGGGTTCAAGCAATTCTCCTGCCTCAGCCTCCTGAGTAGCCAGGACTACAGGCGCACACCACCACACCCTGCTAATTTTTTGTATTTTTAGTAGAGATGGTGTTTTACCATGTTGGCCAGGCTGGTCTTAAATTCCTGACCTTAAGTGATCCTCCTGCCTCGGCTTCCCAAAGCGCTGGGATTACAGGTGTGAGCCACCATGCCTGGCCCAAGTGTCTAACTCTTTTCTTCTTTTCTTGGTCAGAACATCACTTTGCTCTGGGAAGCTTATTTTGATCTTCTAGGTTTACATTAGGTGTTCTTTCTGTAGAATTATCCTGTACTTATCACACCATGAGGTAATTAGTTCCCTGTTTCTTTATCCTTGCACTTCTTTGAAGGATTGAATGAACCAACTCCCCAGGGCTGAGTTTGGAGAGCTGAGGCAAAAGCTGGAGTGAGGGAGGCAGCACGGCAGCATCTGGAAGGCTGTGGAAAATTTGCCTTCAGGGCATGCAGTTGATGGTTACCAATTCCCACTGTACTCCCTGGTTGATTGTTAGACCTTTTACACCCTCTGGGTTTCTCTCTGCCTATTGGCTTGTCATAATTCATAAAAGATATGTTAGTGTCTATCGCCAAAGATTAAAAAAGCCAGCTTGCTCCAGAATACTAAGTGGCAAATGTTTACTATAAGCCAGATGAAGACAGGCTGTTCCCTTAGCAATATTTTGCTCTAAGTAAGAGGAAAATTAGTCTAAAATTAATTTTAGATATAAATTATAATGTCAAAAAGAATCAGCGTGTATCTATCTACTTCTTTTTGAGGTATCATTTGCACTTAAAGTAATTTTCTTAATATGGGAGCAGTCTGTTTAGATTAGAAAAGCACAAGCAAGACACTTCAAATAGTATATTTTTCTTTTGTTCTGTTTTGTTCTGGGTTTGGTAGCCTAGGATCACTCAGCTGAACTGTGTTTGGACAAGAATAGTGGCCACTTGTGAATGTAGACCATTGTTAAAACGCACTTTGTATGTCTAGTAGAAGTTATTCACCCCAAAATCTTGTTTTAGCTAGCAAACTGATTCAATCTGAAAGTAGATGAGTTTTAAAAAGTCAAATAAAATACAATTTCCTGTTTCTTTTTTTCATTTTAAGCCTATTCTCTGATGATTCCTTTCTCATATTTAAAATTCTACTGGGCTCAGGTAAGAGGCAGTCAGATAATTATAAAAGAAGTTAAAGAGAAATGCAATAGATGAATGTTTTCTAGAAGCTCAGAAAAGGCTGAGTGTATCCATTGCCATTTGTTTGAGTCTATTAGGGAGCTATAGTGCAGAATATTGAATCCAAGCATAGTGATTTTTCGAGATGTCAGCATCAGTAGCCAGAGGGCTTGCTCTTCATCAAGTCTACCTTCACCCTTCATAAGCTGGCTCTGAATAAATAGAAAGTATTGATTAAGAAAAGTGAGGAAGGGGAATAATTTTGATGTTTCTTAGGTTTTAGATAGTACTCCTGGTGTTTATTATCTGCATTGCTCTCTGCCATGAGCCTAGGGTGTCTCTTTAGAAACAGTCTGTGTTCTGCCCTTAATAATAAGCTTTTGGATTAATAAAAAAGAAATAGAAAGCTTTTTCTCTGCCTTTGAAGAGTGTAGCAATGGTTAGAGAGACAAAACACAGAAAATGTAAGCACAGTTAGCAAGCATTGGGGGAACATGGGCAAAATAATCTGGTATGAAGTAGGGTCTGTGGAGTAAAGAATCATATATCGTGGAGAGAGCATAGCACAGTGTCTTAGAACATGGGTTTGGACTGCTTGGGTTTGATATCATTCAGCACTATTATATTTAATTTGTGACATTAAGAAAATTACTTAATCTCTAGGCAAAATAAGGATAATACAACATTCACTTTAACGAGACGATATGTAGAAAGTGATTATCATGATACCTAGAACATAATATGTGCTCAAAAAACATTAGCTATTATTATCAATATCATAGGCAATATTTTTGATTCGGGAATTATCTCACTTAAAGGAGGTAATTTTCTACTCACTTCCTAACATGCTATCTTTCTCTCTTGTTTTTCTTATCTCATTTCCAAACTCAGCATTGTCTAGACCCTTTAAAAAGTTTCTCAAAGTTGAGAAATAGTAACACTTATTATTAAAAATAATGTACCAGCCAAGGGCAAACTGCCTTAAATACATTACCCTCTTAATCTCTCCAACAACTAATGAAGTAGATAATGTGTACAGACAAATATATACATATCCACATAAGTGAGTGTTTTCATATTTTGCTTCATGTATCAACCTAGGGAATCTGAATAAAAATGTTTCCATATATGATCCAGGTTTTATTGCAATTTCAGTGCAAACTAGTAGTAATATTTGCCAAGAAAGATCATAATAATTGCTATATAAGAATAGAAATATAAATAGATAGTAATAATAGCTAACTCATATAATTGTCAAGCACTCTTCTAATATATACATATATGTATATATGTGTGTGTGAGAATTAATTTAATGCAGTTACAGGAAGTCATATTGATTATGAGGACTACCAACAGCGTATTCTTTTGGCCAGTCTATAGTGTTTTTATCAGCTCTGGGTATATTTAACCCAATTTTAAAATTCTGGAATTCCTGAATTTCTAGAATTTGTATCTCTCAGTCAATGTTTTAAAAAGAAAATGATTAAAAAGCAAAAACGTAATTAATTCTTGATAACATGTTTTCTTATTGCCCCAGAAAATCCACAATAACATCAATAACAATAGAGTCTTATAACCTAAACAGAGTTCCCATGATAATTAAGAAACATTTGTGTCAAAATGTCAAACTGTCTTCCCAAGACCAGGTTTTCCTAACATTTTATTATCAGCAACTTTTTTTTTTCTCTTTTCCAGTCACAATTTCCTTTTATTACAAGACCATATTTGCACAGCAATATTTCTTTAAGCAAGATATTGAGACATCCAGGAATAGCACATGTAATATCTGAGCTAGGTGTAGGTTTTGTTATCATGGATACTGTGGAAAACAATAACGGAGAGGGCCCTCACGCCAAGGATGCAAGCAGCCTCTAGAAGCTGGGGAAGACAAGAAAAACCATTTTCCTTTCCAGCCTCCCTGTGCATCCATTTTGAACTTCTGACTTCCAAAACCATAAGACAACACTTTTATCTTGTTTTAACCCATTACAGTTGTGTTAATTTGTCATAGCAGCAATAAGAAACAAATGTGGATACTAAATGGGAGAATCATTGTTCAAATCTGGTCTGCAAATGTGTCTGTTCCAACTACAAGGTGTTTATTATCCTAAGTGGTGTATTTTGTTCATTTTAACCTCTTGGAAATTGAGATGCATCTTAGAATCAATGACATCTTACAATTGCTACTGGTCAGATGGCAAAGGTGCTGTAGTGGCATTACCCTTCTTTTTGGAACCTAGAAGCATTGTCAGCAAAACTTACAGAATGAGTGTTAACTATTTCAAAGAAAATGTCGGAAAAAATTGGCTGGGTGTAGTGGCTCATGCCTGTAATCACAGCACTTTGGGAGGCCAAGGCGGGTGGATTACGAGGTCAGGAGACACACACACAGTGAAACCCCGTCTCCACTAAAAATACAAAAAAAAAAAAAAAAAAAAAAAATTAGCTGGGCGTGGTGGTGATGGGCACCTGTAGTCCCAGCTACTCGGGAGGCTGAGGCAGAAGAATGGCATGAAGCCAGGAGGCGGAGCTTGCAGTGAGCCGAGATCGTGCCACTGTACTCCAGCCTGGGTGACTGAGCGAGACTCTGTCTCAAAAAAAAGAAAAAAAAAATCATGGAGCTCTATTGCAACCATTTTGTTTTGAAATAATTGCATACTTTCAGAAAAAAAAAGATGCAAATAATTTCTTTATAAGCTGGACCCAGATTCCACAAAGATTAACATTTTACCACGTTTTACCATTCTGTCTCTATCTAGGTAATATATATTGGTGGTGTTTTTTTTCTGAATAATTTAGGAGTAAGTTTCGGGCATGCAGACACAATGCCTTTACACCTAAATAATACTGTACTTAAATGTTTATATTCTAAAAATAAGGTCATTTTCAACATAACCATAGTACAGACATCAAAATTAGTCCATTAGCATTGATAAAATATTCTATCTAAAGACATTCCAATTTTGTCAATTGTCCCGCAGATGCCACTTCCCCTTCCCTTGCCTTTTTTTAGAGAGTCTTGCTCTGTCTGTCACCCAGGCTGGAGTGCAGTGGCCCCATCTTGGTTCACTGCAACCTCGGGCTCCTGGGTTCAAGCCATTCTTGTACCTTAGCCTTCTAATTGTTTTTGTATTTTTCGTAGAGACTGGGTTTCGCCATGTTAGTCAGGCTGATCTCGAACCTCTGACCTCAAGTGATCTGCCCGCCTTGGCCTCCCAGAGTGCTGGAATTACAGGCATGAGTCACTGCTCCCCGCCCCATAGATGCCCTTTTTAAGCAAAAGAAATAATTCTCATCAGGGTCACATTTTGTATTCAATTGTCTTGTCTCTTTAATCTCCTTTAATCTGAACAATTCTTCAATCTTTCCTTCTCTTTTATGACCTAACATTTTTGAAGATTACAGGCCAGTTATTTTGTAAATGTATCTTAATTTGAGTTTGTTCTGATGTTTCTTCATGGTTAGATTCAGGTTATACGTTTTTTGGTGGAGGAGAGGTGGGGCAGGAAAATCACAGATACCATTTTCAGTGTAGCATATTAGGAGTTACCTGATGATGTCATTTTGTCTTATCACTTTGATCACTGGGTTAACATGACGTCACTAGGTTCCTCCACACTGTAGTTACTATTTTTCCTTTGGTAATTAACATGTATCATGTAGGAAGAAACTCTGTGCTCACTTAAATATCTTTTTTCTTCTCATCATTTCTTAATTGAGCACTCTTCTAAACCATAGGAACAAAATGGCTGTGGAGGAGGTACAGGAGGTGGTGAGTCACATGTGTTTGCAATGTGCTTGCATTGGGAGTCAAAGGGATGTCAGCCAGCTTTACATAGTCTCAAGTAGCAACAATGGCTTTTGGTTCTTTGGTAGATTATTTTATGAAATGCTGTGTCACCAGTGCAGTTAATGTAACAGAGGATATTTTGTGGAAGTAAATTAAAACATGAGACTGAGCCCAAAAGGTAGACTTTGATGTAAAAAATTGTAGAAAAAAAGTAACCAATTTATTTACCTTATTTTTTTGGTATGTGCACACAATGATGTATAATAAAAATATACATATAATTAAGTGCAAAAGAACTTTTAAAATAAGTGTAAATGAATATTCTTAGTGTTAGGAAAGCCTTCTATCATAGTTTGTTTTTTTCTTTTTTATTAGTACATTATGGCATGTTTTACAATTATGATGTCTTAGATTCTATATGATGGAAGATTTGACATTATAAGATAAGGACTTTGCTGATCTAGTCCTTACTATTTTATTCTTTGCTTTCATTTCCCTCTAAATTGCATTCTTATAGTTTCTAAAAGAAAGTCAGATGAAAATAATTTACAATGTATCATCAGCGTGATGAGCCCTAGTGAAAACTATGAAGTAGAATAAATTCTTTGCTATTTAGAAAATCCCGTTGGTGGCATCTAATCATTATTTCCCCCTCTCTTACCACCCACTCCTCCACACACAGGGACACAGCTGCTCTTAGAAAAAAATTCAGATCAACTTATTTAAAGCGAGTTAGGAAAGACAGTAGCATCACTCAGTATTCTATCTCAGCATATTTGGATTTTTGTGCGTACAGAGCCCTAGATCAGCTTGACCAAAGAAATGAAGCCTAACTGAACACTTTCACACATCTTGGTGCTTCATGGGGTATTATTATTAGAGAGCTGGGAAGATTTTTATTTTTGTTTTACCACATAGTCAACAGCCCGGGACTAAGCAGCCCACCTAGGGTCTTCTGGACACAGTAGCCCCAGAGGAGCCTGTTTTATTCACTGTATTTCTTTTGCATGATAAGTGAAACAAGAGTAGTAGCATAAGCAGAGACTTTGTAGTCACAAAATAGCCTATTTGCCTTCATGAGACAAATACACATAATTTCTAAGTCAACAAACTCAAGGAAGACCCAGATTGGAGGCGATTTTGCAGACATCAGTGACAATAAGCATAGATTAGAGTAAAAGCCTTTCTCATGAAAAATGAAAAGATTTGAGAATACTGTATTTACTCTGCAAAGGGAAGATTAAGGGAAAAATGTGTTTGCTGCAGTTAAAATATGAACTAGGAATAAGCCAGTTCTTTACCAAAACTACTCTGGGCCTCTATTTTTTCTCCCATTATTAGCCCACACCTGAGAAATTACATTGTCTAAATCCAGGAACTTTAAAGGACCAAAAGTCATTAGTATTGGGTTATAACAATGTAAATCATTCCCTATTTGACTAATAACCATTTATACTAAGAAAATGTGTTATTTGACTGCTGGTTCTCATTTATAGGTAAATGTAGGAAAAAAGTTGGTGACAACTTCAGCAGCTGCAGTGAACAGAATTATGACTTCCTTTTGGCTCTTAGGAGTTCTCCAGAGGTACAGCAGAAATATCAACACCAGATGGCTCTAACGGAGATTACATTCATTTTTTATTTATGTTCCATCTATTTCTAAAAAAAGGATTTAATATAGTTCAAAATCTCAAATCATTGTCGAGTGGAAACTTCTAATTGTTCTGAATATAAGTCTCCCTAGAGGGAAGTGCCGTTTTCAGTGGTTTACAGAGCAAATCCCTTGGTTCGGTTGTTTATAAAAGTGTTCATAGAAATTGGTTCTTATACGACAGGGCCCTGTGACTTGAATTGCTATGGCAGGGACTGACCTTGGTCCTGATCCAAAGATTCTAGAAAATAGAAAGCATTAGAAGAGCACCCAGGATATGTTCTAGGATTTTTTTTTTTTTTAACTACTTAGATTCATCTGAATAGAAACAGTTTAGTTTTCAGTAAATGCTCATTAGTAGTTTTACAACTTGCTTTGCTGAAAGGGAAAGACATAATGATAGAGATGAAAGCTAACTAACATTTTGAGAAATTAATATATGCTAGATGCTAGACTTGCCACTCTGACAGAACCAATCTGTTTGTCTTATATTTCCTTTTTGATGTGTGCGCAAAAATTGCATATGATAAAAATCTGTGTTTCACAAGCAGGGCCAGCTATGTAATTTGCAGGGCCCGGTGCAAAGTGAAAACACAGGCCTCTTGTTCCAAAAGCAGGAAAAATGCTTTTTCCTATTTCTGAAGTTTTTTCTCTACCAGTCATAGTATTTTAAAAATTTTGTTATTTAATATTGTGTTTGCCTGGCATGGGACTACTTCCAGGATGAGTGCAAACCCTCACAGGAACCCAGAGCCCTGCCTTGATACTTGGCAAGCAGAGTGCTTACCTCTGGCCCTGCCCCTCTCTGTGTCCCTGCACAGGCCTCAGCTAGGGGTGGAGGGCACCAGCGGTTGCTGGGTGAAGAGAACATCTTTGAGATCTCATCCTGGGGAGATGTGTAGGCAGGACCCATGTGAGTCAAGCCTCCAAGCCTCCAGTGCCTGCTCCATGTCCCACAGGACTTCACTTACAAAATTCAAAGTCAAACAAAATTAAGAATTTTAAGGTAGTGGCCTCTGGGCATTAAACCCTAAACATAGGCTTATGTGAGTGTGGGAATCTGCATGGTCATGTAACTGCCCTGGTTGTATAGCTCTGCTTATAAGTCCTTCTGAGTAGGTTTTGGGATTCTTATTTTATAGATAAAGAAGTTAACTATGAGTGTTCACACCTTCTAAGTCACAGAATTAGAAATTCAACCTAGGGGCTGGGCGCGGTGGCTCACACCTGTAACTCCAGCACTTTGGGAGGCGGAGGTGGGCGGATCACCTGAGGTCGGGAGTTCGAGACCAGCCTGACCCACACGGAGAAACCCCATCTCTACTAAAAATACAGAATTAGCTGGGCTTGGTGGTGCACGCCTATAATCCCAGCTACTCGGGAGGCTGAGGCAGGAGAATCACTTGAACCTGGGAGGTGGAGGTGGAGGTTGCGGTGAGCCAAGATCATGCCATTGCACTCCAGCCCGGGCAACAAGAGCAAAAAAACTCCGTCTCAAAAAAAAAAAAAAAAAAAAAAAAAGAGAAATTCAACCTAGGTTTCTATACCTGTACCTGGTATTCTATACCTGTACCTGGTATTCTATACCTGTACCTGGGATACCATGCCAGCACATCTTGTCGGTTACTGTGTTCTGGGATCTACCTCAGGGCTCAGACTTTGCAATGTGACTTCTTACTTGAGGAGGATGTTATCTGGCATGAATAGTTCAAATGTCTTTATAATAAGCTGAAATTATTGAATTTCTATTATCAAAATTCTAATGTCTGTAAATCTCCATGTTGCAAATACCTGGAAAAGAAATGTGACTTTTGTTTATATTTCTTCTTCTTCTTTTTTGGATACACAGTCTCACTCTGTCGCCCAGGCTGGAGTGCAGTGACCTGATCTTGGCTAACTGCAGCCTCCACCTCCTGAGTTCAAGCAATTCTCATGCCTTAGCCTCCCGAGTAGCTGGGAGGCAACGGGCTTGTGCCACCACGCCCAGAGAATTTTTTGTATTTTAGTAGAGATGGGATTTCACCAAGTTGCCCAGGCTGGTATCAACTCCTGAGCTCAGGCAATCCGCCCACCTTGGCCTCCCAAAGTACTAGGATTATAGGCGTGAGCCACCGCGCCTGGCCTTATTTTTCTTAAGTGCTTTGAGTACTCTATTCCTATAAAGATAGCATGCTTCTGAAAAGAATTCTGTAAACTCAATATACAAGTCTAACAGTTCTCTCAGTCACTTCCTAGAGAATATTCATTTTCTCATTGCATTGACTCTCCACCTGCCTGTACAGGGAGCTTGAGAAACTAGTAGGCCCCATGGTTCAACAATCAAAGCAGAACCTTTGGGGTGAAGACTGGGCATCAGTGCTTCCAAATTTTCCCAGGTGATTCTCATTTGTAAACACACTGGCGAACTACCGCTTTGCCTGTCACACAGAATAACCTGACATGCACTACATTATTTTACAACAGGAGCCTTTCAGTATCAGAATAGATTTCAAGTGACCTAGCATTGTTGCCACCTAATATTCAATACCTTCAATTACACCTGCATATGAATGTGTTCAAGCCAATGTAGAAATATTTCTCCTGATATATTTATTAGTCATAATGGACATCTATTTACACTTCAAAAAGTAGCAAGTATACATATTGCAAGTCACATGACTTAAGACTCTGCCTACAGTTCATGCTGGATGGATGTTTTGTGGTATTATTGTAAGAGTTCTCTGGTCAGGTGCTCCAACTTTTCTGTTTATGAAGTTAAGTCATCATAAAACAGCACATTTAAACTGATGTTCCCTTCCTTGTTCAGATTTAAAGACATACCCTTAACCTTTATAGCGACAAATATGAGCAGCACCAACGTGAAGGAAAGTCTCTGGATTTCCCGCAACTGTAATTGAAGGTAGTCATCATAGTGTTAATATTTAGATGTGGCCCACCTGGAACAAGTTGATGGTTTTTGGTCAACTTCTCTTTAGCACAAATAGAGGAATGCTGATGGAGTGTGTGTTTAAATATCCATTCTGTATGCAAATATGTATTTTGCAGTGACTCTGTGCCAGGCTTCCTTCTTACTCCAGAGGACATAACAGTAAACAAAACAAGATAAAAATCTTTGCCTTTGTTAAGTTTACATTCCGGTAGGAGGAAACAGACAATAAACGAAATAAATGAATTTTAAAAATTAGAGGCTGATGGATGTTTTGAAGAAAAAGAATGCAGACGAGTGAAGTAAGAACATCGCAGTGGCAACACGCTGTGTGTACGGGGTGGGGGGAGGAGCGTTAATTTTAAACGGTTGTTACCGGGAAACAGTTACTGAAAAGGTGACATTTTAATAGAGGCTTGAAGGAGGGGAAGTGGTTAGCTGAGAAGGAGTCTAGAGGATAACAGCAAGTACAGAGCCTGGCATTCTCTAGGAATCCCAACAGGACTGTATTTCTGGAACAGAGGGGACAAGAGTGAGAAAGTTCCCATAGATGGTGAGGTCAGGGATTTTGAATTTCTGCTGCTAAAGGTGCTGAGGGGAATTTTATAAAGCTGCAGGGAGAGTGCTATAAAAGATTCACCATCAGAGGAGTACTTGGACCAGATAGCCTTTAAGGGTCCCTAGGAAATGCAGTGATTCCTGGTTGTTGTAAGATGCACTTTAGTCTCTGAGCAGGCGTCTGTCTGTAACTTCAAAACCAGCCAGGAAAATCAATGAAAAGTCAAATTCAAAGTTGCTCCCTCTTGAAATGAAAACTCCGTGAAGACAAAGAGTTTTATGTTTTGTGTCCATTGCTGTGTTTCAGGAGCTACAAGTGTGCCTGATGCGCAATATCTGCAAAATGAATATTTGTTGTTTAAATAATGATCATTAAAGTTGACAATCAATCAACCTCCCCTTCATTCTTGCTAACAAGAAGTTAACTGAAAATCATCCACCTGTTCCAAGTTAGAAATCTGGGGTTGTAATTTTAACATAGCTTTGTGGTAACCATAAAGATATTTTAAAGATGGAAGACAATTGGTCATGTTGCAGTTTTGGCGCTTAACATCCTATGTTTGCAGGAGAAGATATCTCTTGTCCTGGGTATATGCATGGCACAATTCCTCAATGTCTGTTCAAATCTTACCTTCTCTATCCAAATGTCATGTCTCTGACTACCTTATCTAAACATGCCTCATCTCTTGACTGTTACTTTTATTTCTTTTACTCTGCTTTATTATTACTTTTTTTGTTTTGTTTTTTGAGACAGAGTTTTGCTCTTATCACCCAAGGTGGAGTGCAGTGGTGTGATCTCGGCTCACTGCAACCTCTGCCTCCTGGGTTCAAGCGATTCTCCTGCCTCAGCCTCCTGAGTAGCTGGGATCACAGGCATGAGCCATCATGCCTGGCTAATTTTTGTATTTTTTTTAGTAGAGACGGGGTTTCATCATATTGGTCAGGCTGGTCTTGAACTCCTAACCTCAGGTCATCTTCCCGCCTTAGCCTCCCAAAGTGCTGGGATTATAGGCATGAGCCACTCCGCCTGGTCTGCTTTATTATTATTATTTTTTAAATGTGGACTGTGAGTTGAATTGTTTTTCCCCAAAATGATAACGTGAAGTCCTAACCTTCAGGATCTCAGGATGTGATCTTATTTGTAAATACAATGTTTGCAGATGTAGTGAAGATGAGATTATTAGGGTGGGCTCTAGTCCGATATAACTGGTGTCCTTATACAAAGGGGAAATTTGGACACATATATAGATGTGAACAGAAGGAAGAATATGTGAACAGACACAGGAATAACACCATGTAAAGAGAGAGTATTGGCCAGGTGTGGTGGCTCACGTCTGTAATACCAGCATTTTGGGAGGCCAAGGCGGGTGGGTCACCTGAGATCAGGAGTTCACAACCAGCATGACTAACGTGGTGAAATCCCGTCTCCACTAAATACAAAAAATATTAGCTGGGCGTGGTGGTGCATGTTGTAATCCGAGCTGCTTGAGAGGCTGAGACAGGAGAATCGCTTGTACCTGGGAGGCAGAGGTTGCAGTGAGCCGAGATCGTACCATTACACAACAGCCTGGGCAACAAGAGCGAAACTCCGTCTCAAAACAAAACAAAACAAAACAAAGACAGAGTAGTAGATTGATGCATCTACAAGCCAAGGAATGCCAAAGATTGCCAGCAAATGACTAGAAGTGAGAGAAAGGCCAGGAAGATTTTCCTCCAGGTTTCAGAGACAGCATGGCTCTGTGGACATTTTGATTGAACTTCCAGCCATAAGAACGAATGGCACAATAAATTTCTGCTGTTTTAAGTTGCCCAGTTTGCAGTACTTGGTTATGGCAGCCCTAGGAAATGAATACACCACCTGGCATATGATGTACTATTTTTGTTGTTCAATTTCTGCCTGCCCCTACAGGACTATTACCATGAGGAAAGAGACATGGTACATTTTCTTCACTTTTGTACCTTAAGTACTTAGAGCAGTGCCTAGCGCTCAATACATATTTGCCAAAAGAATGTAGGGGTAAATATTTTATTTTTCATTCTTTTTTAAATTGATGCATAATAGTTGTACGTATTTGTAGGGTACATGTGATATTTTGTTATATACATAGAATGTGTAACGATCAAGTCAGGGTATTTCGGATACACATCACCTTTTGCATTTATCATTTCTATGTGTTGGGAACATTTCAAGTCCTCTGTGTAGCTATTTTGAACCATATACAATACATTGTTGTTAACTATAGTCACCCTTCTTTGCTATGGAACATTAGAAACTATTCTTCCTTTTCCCTCCCCTATACCCACACCCGCACCCATACCCTTCCTAGTCTTTAGTAATTGTCATTTTACTCTGTACATCCAAGAGATCAACTTTTTTTTTTTTCTCCCACATATGAGTGAGAACGTGCAATATTTATTTTTCTGGGTCTGGATTATTTCACTAACATAATGACCTCCACTTCCATCAGTGTTGCTGCAAATGGTATTATCTCATTCTTTTTTATGGCTAAATAGTATTCCATTGTGTATATGTATCACATTTTCTTTAATCACCTGTTGATGAACACAGGTTGATTCTCTATCTTTGCTGTTGTGAATAGTACTGTAATAAACATGGGGGTGCAGATGTCTCTTCAACATACTGATTCCTTTCCTTTGCATAAATGCCCAGTAGTGAGAGATCGTATGGTAGTTCTATTTTTAGTTTTTTGAGAAACCTCCATACTGCTTCCATAGGGCTGTACTAATTTACATTCCTGTCAACAATGTATAAGAGTTACCTTTTCTTTGCATCCTCACCAGCATCTGTTATGTTTTTGTCTTTTTAATAATAGCTATTCTAACTGGGGTAAGATAGTATCTCATTTTGGTTGTAATTTACATTTCCCTGATGATTAGTGCTGTTGAACATTTTTTCATGTATTTGCTGGCCATTTGTATGTCTTGTTTCAAGAAATGTTATTCAGACCCCTTGCCCACGTTTTAAAGGGATCATTTATTTCTTTGCTGTTTGAGTTCCTTGTGTATTCTGCATATCAGTCCCTTGTCAGACAAGCAGTTTGCGAATATTTTCTCCTATTCAGCAGGCTGTCTTTTCATGCTATTGATTGTTTTCTTTGTTGTGCAGAAGCTTTTTAGTTTCATACGGTACCATTGTCTATTTTTATTTTTGTTGCCTGTGCTTTTGAGGTCTTAGCCATAAAGTCTTTGCCTAGACCAATGCCCTAAAGTGTTTTTCCTAGGTTTTTTTCCTAGTAGTTTTATAGTCTGAGGTCTTATGTTTGAGTCTAATCCATTTTGAGTGGATTTTTATATGTAGTGAGAGATGGGGATCTAGTTTCATTCTTCTGTGTATAAATATCCAGTATTCTTAGCACCATTTATTGAAGACGGTGTCCCTTTTCCCAACGTATATTCTTGGCAACTTTATTAAAAAAATCAGTTAC